>NW_026571404.1:28709038-29434038 GCF_026225935.1 Boleophthalmus pectinirostris | reverse complement strand
ATCGATAATTCATCTTTAAGAATTTTGTTGATTACATTCATTTCTAATTCACAAACCGAATGTAGGTTTCTGTGCATAGATATGAAGCTGCGTCTGACAGAACAAACACTGGAGTTGGAGCTTCAGTCCCACGTCTGGGCTCTGTCACCTCCTTGGAGATCACTGTACCACTCAGTGTGTTTACATGCATGTCTGTATCCCGGTTTCATCATGGTGCATGTATACGAAGTATTCCGGTTACTGCAACATAAAGAGCTGCGCTAAAAGCGCACACGTACAGTACGAATTTTGAAAACATCGCGACACACACAGAACAGACTCACCTTCAGCATCAACATCCCTCTGTCACAGAAAGAACGCCTATATTCCACTGAATTGTGTCCTTTAGTCCGACAGAAGCTGAACCGCATCAGCGCACAAGAGCATTTTTTTTTCTCCGCTTAGTTTATGCAAATTAGCCATACGGTTTTAAGGTTAGTTTCTGTGAGAGTTGCGCAAAGCTGCATTAAACACATTATAATGTCAAACAGGTTGATGTGGCTCTAGAGTGGTGATGGTTTATATGTTGTAAAGTTGAGTTTATTTATGCAGATTAGTAATAGTAATAATAAAGATGATACTTATTATATAAAAACATTGATGATTAATCGAAAATCAATTGTTAATTCTCCCGACGATCGTTTAAAAAAATGTCATTGAATGCCCATCCCTAGTCCAGCCAATTAAAAAAAACAGATTTTAGGTTGGGATATACCGATCCAGCATTTTCATTTCCGATACCAATTCAGATACTATAGCTTAAAGTATCGGCTGTTACCCGATATCGGCTGATACCAGTGCAGAGACTGAAAACAGCAGTTATTTCCTTTAAACAAAAATAAAAAGAGGCAAAACGTATCCAAATGAGTTATGTAGATGTTATTCACCCCCCAAGATACCACAAAACAGCTTTGTATGAATTAATTTAATTCATTTTAATTAATTAATTTAAATCTATTTAATTCTAACTTTCTGGGCAAACTCAGACCCGTAAATAGTCTTAGTTCAGCCAGGATATCTGCTGAACTGATATTTGAAGCAAATGTTTCCGTATCACCAGTTTCAGATTGGTGCATCTCTAATTTTCTTTTATTGTATGTTTTGATCTTCTGATTACGTGAAGTCAGATGTTACGTCCAGAGAGCTTTTAATAAAACTCATAGACTGTATATATAAATGGAAATGGCTAACCTGCTAGTCGCCACGTTCCAAATAGAACATGAGCATGGGCACATTTCCAGTTCCATCAACTTACTCCACCAATTTAATTTACATTGAGAAATTGCCAACCCTCTCTCTGTAACTACTAGCCTGATTCATCAGCCGGTTTTACTTCGTTTCACTTCATACAAACCATCCGACCTCGCAGCCGTAGATTTCGTTCGCTTGACGGTAGGCGGATACTTTTTTTCATTTAACCAATTGCTGCTATTTGGTCGTGATGTATGTAATGCGCCGCTAACAGGGCTAACTGGTAGATTATGCTTTTTTGATCAAATTCACCAAACATTCTCTTTATTGTGGCTTTAAATACTCGATCTCGGGAATCGTTGACCACACAGAATATATGGCTCTTCACTGATTGACTGGTGCCCAAACTCTTTCGGGGTTTTTGCGAACAGTCTATTGTATTCTGATTCCTGACATAGTTGCTGGACAGAAATTAAATTGAGCGGAGGTACTAGGTGGCGCCAGCCTGACTACATAACTATTGCTTTGAGTCTCAACATTTTGGTCTTAGAATGTGTACTTATTATCCCGCTCTACATGATCATGGTGTTTTTATTTTGCTGTTTTCTCCATAAATATATTCCTATTCTTAATATGAAACTCAGCTCCAAATTTGGTCCTGGCATCATGAGTTTTATTTGACTGGAGCCAAACACTATGAGTGACTCCCTTAATCCACTTCTTTTTAACAGTCTATGCTTATACTAAAGTCATTTTTTGGACAGCTACATTGTACTTCTACTTAAGTCATTTTTAAGTAACAGTACTACTCTCTGGCTGCTTTGCATCTAACCATAATATTGATTTGTCTCCACAGCCTCCACTCTCCATCACTACCCTCGTGGTCATGGTGGAGTGCCGAAACTTAATCATCGGTAACACCATCAAGCACGAAGTACGCGTCATTCTCAGAGACATCAATGACAACTCACCGATATTCCGCCACCCCAGTTACTACGTCGCTGTCAACGAGGTGGGGAGACGTACACATTTTATATGATTATAATGTACAGACGCAGCCATACTATTTCAAATGCACTTCCACCACACTTAATCTTGCATCTGGATGTTTTTGATTTACTTTGGAAGGCTCCATACTGAGAGTTTGACAATGTGATGGGGCTTTTAATATTAAATGAAATAGCTGCTGTTAGTGCGTTCATTAAATTGATGGAAGTTTGATATTACTTTCAGGTTTTTTGTTCTCTTTTTAGCTTATTTCCTGCTGTGTAATAACAATTCTGTCAAAAGCTTTACATTATAGAACCAATCATCGCCTGTTTTTTTTGGTTTTTTCCTCAACATTAAGAAGCAGAAAAAGTGTTATCCAGGTTTTTATATCTTTCATACGGGCCCAAAGTTTGTCTACTCCTTCAGTTTGATCTGGTGTCACTGATGAGTAAAACTGTTAAAGTTAACGTAGTGTTTTCTGATGAGATTATCTGATGGGAGCATATAAACTATGAATAGAATTGGGCCAAGTACTGAACCCTGTGGTACATCATAAGTTACTTTTGAACACAGGGAGGAGTTCTGGTTTAAAGACTTTTTAGCTATTAAACAAAAATATAATCAATGTATTCCAAAAATGGTTAAAATGTTGTTAGAATCTGTATTTTTAAATGTGTTATACATAAATTATGTATATTTTTTGGATGAGAATTGATACTGAAAGGACACCTATTATGCAAAATGTGCTTTTTAGAGCTTTTAATCATGTTATAGCTGTTCCCCCTTCTCATTTACCCTCTGGAAGTTGTATTTGGAGTGATTCGTGCATGTCTGAGTAATCTTTAATCACTTATTTTCCAGACGCCATATTGCCAATCATGCCCTGTGTTCACCGCCACCGGCATACGCCCACTGCTCTGTACTAACTTTGTCCTACAATTTTATTTTCTCAATCAGTGATGCGTGTAGCATTCGGCAGTGGAGTGTAGTCATTTTGGTATGAATGAAATGAAATGGTATGAATGAAATCTGCTGCTCACTCGTGTGATGTGCAGATATCCATTGAGTTGCCGGTGTTACAGATCTGTTGGTGGTGATACATCAACATTCTGCAGTGTCGGTGTGTCTTACCAGGACCCAGTTTTAATAAACCTAGTATTTTGTTTTAAACGCAGTATCCATGGGTCCGGTCAAGTGGTAACGGAGGGAAACGGGGGCAGATTTTTTACATTTACATTACATTTTTACATACATACAGCTCTTATTCAGAAACTAGAGGGACTATTGAAATAAGTAAAGTATCAGAATGTAGGAAAGCGTTAACACTCCAACAGGGTAAAGTTAAACCTGTGATATACTTTCAAGTTGTTGACAAAAAATTTAAAAACTCATGTCAGTAACGGAGGGAATGAAATATGCAGCACTTTTTGGGCAATAAATACAAACAGCGATAACCAGCGGTTCTCACTTACATATCCTTAACAAACTGGTTTGAATATTTGCTTCATATAGTTTTCTACCATATGGTACAAAATTAGGTTGAAAAACCTCTTACTTTTTGATTAATGAGATTTTTTATTAAGAAAGGTCATGGTAACGGAGGGAAAAGTAACGGAGGGATAATTGTGTAAGCAAGTAGAAGGTGCATGATTTTGCATAATTTGTCGCTTTTTTCTTCTGAATACTTTAATATTACTTCAAAATGAAAGGTAACTATTTCTATAAAATATGTCAGTCCTTCCAAGCAAATTTTTATCATTTTAAATACTTTTTTTTTTTAAAATCATGTACCTTCATCAACAGTTCAAAGATGGAATAACACAAGATATGATGAAATACATCAATTTATTTACATGATTTGCAGGTCTTTGAAATTTGGGAAATAATTTTTGTTCCATGTTTCATACATGGTCTGTTTAAAACGTATGTAACTTTAAAACCAAAAATGGTACAGAAAAAAGGTAAACAGTTTCATAAACTAGAATACATATGTATCTGTTGAATACATTTTTATATCAGATGCATTAACTTGAATTTTTGGCCTTGCTGTTTACTTCTGCTTGACCGCGCCGCCATGCTTCTTTTGAGTGTGTTTTACTCAAAAGAAACAATAATCTTGGATGATTATTAAATGATTAATATATGAGGCAAAGTAAGCTTGTGAGCGTGTTTGAGCATCAGTGTAGCGGTAAGTGTGCGCGGCTCTGAACTGATTACCGCCCATTTATATTGATTCCAATGGAGACACATGGTCGCAGATAGACAAACTTTGCTCTCACTGCTTTCCTCTATTGTGGTTGAGTGCGTAAATCCACATCTCCACTTCAAACAGGGCGGAAACTAAGCCAAAGGAGAACGTTTGCATTTTATCTAGACAGCGCCCCAGAGGCCATGGGACAGGTGTCTGTGCAGATGCTTGTGCGCCTGTCTGCAGAAGGTGGCTTTTTCTGGCGTGCGCGACATGAGCCAACAACACCGACTCTGTTCGTGATGATGTTTACGGTGACGTCAGCTCCCATTGGGCATTGCGTCTTTCTAAAGCGGTAGTGTGCGGACCGTTTCTTTAATTAAACCGTTTTAGATGACGATTGCGATTTAAAATATGCATCTTTTGAACATTTGAACTATATAGCCGCTTAAGCACATGTGATCTTTAATCATATCTTCAGTTTCCGAAATATCAAAATTTTGGCATGCTTTTTTGTAGCAGCTCAAACTTATTAAACTTCTCAAACACGTCTCGCTCCTGTTTTTTCTTACCTCAGATCCCATACCTAAACAGATTGAAATCCGCCTTAAACTTGTCACCTACTTTGACTTTCATCCTCTTTTCACTCTATACATCCATTGTGGGGGCAACCTTCCTCTGAATATTATCGGAGTGGTGCACAACTAGCCCAACACTGCAGTGAATCATTGCACATTTCTGTCAACTTTCTCCTTTGAAAAAGCGTTCCTGGACCTCTGTCTGGTCTGTGGAGTCCTCCCAGGCTCCAGGGAACAGCCATGCTTTTTATTATTCTGTCAGCACCGCGCCTATGCCTTCAGACCACTGCCGCCTGCCCTATACGATTATATTTATGTACATGTGGATAGCGAGAGGGTGAAGTGGCAGCAGTAAGTAGCACTATGCAAATCTTCTCCAAGTGATAAGGTTGTTAAAGGTCCTATATTATACGAAATTGACTTTTGTGAGGTCTAAGTCATGTTATAAGATTGTTACCTCCTTAAAAACATACCTGGAGTTGCTTTGTTTCATTCGCACATGTTTCAGTAACACTTTATTATTAGTCTGTCTACGTCTCCAGAGCTCAAGATGCTCTGTTCCACCTTGTCTCGTGTCTCATCAAGCAGCAGTTTTCAAGTTAACAGCTACTTTTTACCTTTTATTTTGTGGAGAATTATCCAAATTATTCTAGTGAAGGCATTACAAGGTGGAACAGAGAGAACTATGCAGGGTTTGCGTGTTAAACATGTGTGAATGAAACAAAACAAAACTCCACGTATGTTTTTGATGAAGAAACAACATTACAACATAGATCAGATCAGAAAATAGTATAATATAGGTCATTTTAAAAGTGTGTGTAACTGTATGTTAATGATATTTTTTTTCTTTTTTCAGCTCACACCAGTTGGATTAACGATATTCTCGGGCTTCGCTGGACAGAATGGTGCCGTGGACATTGACGACGGACCCAATGGACAAGTGGAATACAGTGTCCTTTATAATCCCAATGACACGGTAAATTAGTGTCAATCAAATACGGTGTTAAAATATGAGGTGTGGGAGCGTAAAATATGACAAGGTAATATCAAATAATTTCACAGTAGAATTGAGAAAAATCAGCAGTTAATGTTCAGCTAAGACAAGTACAATCTGTTAATGGGTACATTTACAAGTATATGGCCAGTAAAAATCAAATCACTACAATAATTAGTTAATCCAGTATTGCATCTGCTTTCTGGTGCGTGTTCATGTGCCCAAAAGAAATCTCATGAAGTGACAGTTAAGTTTGTATTTATTTATTTTGTTAGTGTGCATGTTGTATTTGGGAGAGAAAGTATAATACATTTTTAGTTTTTGTTAGAGAAACTCCATCTCAGTAGTATTCTGAGCTGGCAGTGATTGATTGATTTGATTTATTGTCACTCAATTTTAAAAAAAAACAAAAAACTGTCAGCTCAGAACATCCCAAAAATCAAATTTGTCTCACAGGTTTATTAATCTTTCATTTTTGTCTTTGCCACATTAGCATTATTTTCTTTACTGAAAGAAGCCTGCTTACTTACTAAACTGTGAAGTCAGATAATGATCAGATTTTGGTGTGCATATAAATACCCATTGTGTCCTTGGGCAAGACACTTTATTACCCAGCTTGCATGTATAACAATGTGATATCTATGAGGTGGTGGGAGAGGCAAATGGTGCAGATTAGCAGCCTTGATTCCATCAGTCCACCCCGAGGCAGCTATATCTACAGAAGTAGCTTACAAATCACCAGATGTGGAGAGAAGGAATAAAATGCTTTGTCAATGGATATTAATGACTATCTTCTCACTGCGTCTGTAAAAAGTTTCATACAGTCATTTATAAATGTTAACTTTGATTAATAATGTAATATGTGGATAGTAATGGGGCTCTTCATATTAACATAATTATGCTTGATGCAGGATTCCAATGACACTGTGCGAGTCTCCAACACGCTCTCAGGACTCATCGCTTTGAATCGAAGACTCAACTATGAAGAAAAAACTCGCTATCTGGTCCTGATACAAGCGAATGTAAGTTTGCACACACCTCACACACTTTATTCATGTAACATTCATGCAGGGTTTTGCTTCAATATTCAGGATTTGTACCATAAGTAGAGGGCAAAAAGTTATTTAGTCAGTCATTTTTAGGGTTCAAACTGTATCGAGCTGTATATCAATAGTTCTGTCTGTCGGGGAGTCTGTTTGCTGCATAGATTTTATCCTCAATGTAGATGAAGACCTTGGCTTCACCGTTAACTGGAGATATTGATGATGTAGACTTTGTCATTCTGGTCAAACCACAATGAATCACACGCAACAGTTGCTTTAGGTCCTGCATTAAAGTAAATGAGAAAGTGAGTTGGAGGTGACTTGAAATAAGAATGTCTTCTATTTTAAGACTTATAGTCAAGCTAAAGAAAATATATTTGGACTGAGCAAGATAATTTATCTTAAAGGTCCACTTTGTAACTCTTCTGGTAGAGGGTCCGCCGTCTGCTTGTCTCCATGGAGATGCCATTGCTTTGCCTGCAATGTTACACAGTATGGCATTAAATCAGACCTATAATGCAAATGACTTTTGTGAGATTTTAACCATGTTATTCTAGTGGTGTAACGATATCCAAGTCTCACAATATAATGTCACGATATGAACCTCACAGTATGATATTTATTGCAATATCATGGGAAAGCTCACGATATGGTTTGGAGGCTCACGATTAGGGATGTAACAATATCCAAATCTCTCTATACGATATTTTCACGATATACATCTCATGGTACAATATTTATTGCGAAAATTTGTGGAGGTTAAAAAAATTGAATGAGCATAATAATAAAAGTAGCATACTTTTTCCTCTTAAAATGCCTTGACAAGACTTAACCCAAAGAACTAAGACTTAAAAGTGCTTAGAACTGTTATTTTTTCTTGTAGTCTACATTGAAAATGGAGCAAAGGATCATGGTCTATGTAGTTTCCTCTGTCTTTTTTTCACTATTGCTGCACCCTGACTTATAATTTAATCAAAGAGACTTGTAATTCGATATAGTTTGATGATGGTCCACGATATTATTGTGAGAACTTTGTCGAGACGGTATCACGATATTTCAGTTAGTGTTACATCCCTATACTAGTACTTTTTTTCCTCTGCTCAAAGTTTGGAGTGACTTGTGCATATCTGAGCAATTTTTTTAAGTTGTTTTAGACTCATATTTTGATTGAAATTTTGCAAATTATAACATAATGATCCACAGTTGTCACAGATTAAAGCTATATAGCAGCCACAAGAACAATAAGTGTTCTTTAAACTTATTTATCTCCATGAATCCAAGCCACCAAGGCCAAGTTACAGGTCAGATCAGTGGAGAAATAACTCACACTAACAATGTTTCTCATATTTTTATCAATTAAAAAATAAATCTAAATAAGTATGTTTAATGCCATACTGTGGAACCCTGAACACAAATAAATAACATTTTCAAGACGACAAGCAGATTCTATTATTTGCATAATTTATACAGCCATAAAAATATTAACAGAGAAAATCCAGCTTACCGTTTTATTTGCAAATTGTGAGTTTGTGTGTTTTTTGATGATGTCCCAATAAAATTCACAATTTGCAACTGAGACGGGCAGGATTTTCGTCTGTTCATGTTCTTGGGCTGCTCCCTTTCCTCCAGCGCACCCGTTTCAAGAAATTGATGTGCGAAATTCTCACTCATACAACCATAAAAATAAAAGCCAAGTGTTGTAACTGTAACACACCATCGAATCTTCTTAAAAACTAGAGGTGAAACACTAAAGGTACATTGCGTAACTTTCCTGGTGAAGGGTCTGTCAAATGCTTTTTTTCATGTTATTGCTTTGTATGGAATGTTTCACTGTATGGCTTTAAACCTTTCTGGGTTAGGACATATGAAATCAGCCGCCCTCCCCTATGAGCCATCTCAGATTTAGCTGAAAAAATTTCAAAAAATGTTCTAAAATTACCAAATGAAAGAATCTCAAATTTTAGCTCAGTCCCTTGAGTCATTCCTGAGTTATGGCCCGTTGAAATGTTGGGCCATGCTCACTTTTTCTGAAACCTTAATTTATAAACATGTTTGAAAGATCATAACTTCATAAAAACTAGCGCTCGGAAGATGAAAATGTGTATACCTTTTTTTTTTTTTTACCTTTTACTAGACTTAAACACTAATTGCTTGTTATAAGGGAAGATAATTGGAGATTATTTGTGGTACATTGTTTGGAAAAGTGTCATTAATCTTTTGAGAAAATTCAACTGTTAACGCTGTAAAAATGATGAAAAAAGGTTTGTTTGCATTATTTATTTTATTTTTATTTGAGGAAGATAATTTGTTATCTCACAAAGAAACAGCTTTTCATGATGTATAAGTAAAGCAACAAAAGTTAAGATAGTTTAAGAATCTGCAATAATACAAATTTTCAGCTCTGTTATTTTTATAAAGTTATGGTCTCTTAAACATGCTTATAAATGAAGGCTTCAGAAAAAGTGAGCATGGCCCCAAAATTTCAACAGGCCATAACTCAGGAACGACTCAAGGGACTGAGCTACAATTTGAGATTCTTTCATTTGGTGATTTTAGAAATTTTTAGAATTTTTTTTCAGCCAAATCTCAAGTGGCTCATAGGGGCGATTCCTTGAAAACGACTGATTTCATACGGACTGACCCTTCTAGCTTCATGGAGACCAAACCAGTACAAATTACAGGTCAGATCTATGCAGAGGCAACCCCGCTCACAGTCATAATGCCTGTTTTTGAGCTGTAAAATCACCTGTAATTTAATAAATGTTAAGTAGAGCTGTTTAAAGTCATACTGTGGAACATTCCAGACAGAGAAATGACATATCCATAGAAACAAGCACTTGACTGACCCTCAACAAAAGTTACATAGTGCACTTTTAATGCAACATAATCATACAAGATGTTATGGACTTTTTTATGTACTTTTCATTCTTTTCACCTCTGATCATAACATATAAAACATATGTTGGATACACGCCACCGGTTCTTTTCACGCCAAGTATCTGCTCTTTTCCTCTCTATAATTATCACTATATCTCCATAAACCGAGCTTTAAATGGAACGCGTATAGAAAAATGGGCACTTTGGCTTGTAATCAAAAAACTATAGACAACCACATTACTGAGAACACTCCAAATCTGAAGGACGGGACAGCTGAACATTTTAGCAGTGGGACTATCATCTCAATCCTCATTTCCTGGATGAGGGAGCAGAGGAGCGGGGCTGTGTGCTGACGAGAGGCCCTCAGAGCAGTTGCCTATCAGAACCGAGGATGTGAAGATGTGCTATTTACCACAACTGTTCCCAGCTTGTGTCAACGAGTTCAATTATACCCACAATGCAATGCCTTTCAAGTGGCACGCCGCTCACTCGACTGGCCGCTGCCGGGACAGGCATGGGCATCGGCGGAGGAAATAATTACGAATGTACAAAGTGAGTTTTGTGTTATGTGGGGGAGAATAGGTGACCCTGACCGCATTGCTGTTATGATTCAGAAATGTGCTTGGATGATTAAATGCAACAGATGTATTATGTGCGTAGTTATCAGGCAAATACTAAATAAAGAAAGCGGATGTGTAAGGAATCAAAGTACAAAATGAAAATAAAAGGGCCTCTACATTGACAAAAGCAATAGACTTAACAAAGGGGACATATTACGCAAAATCGACTTTTAACCATGTCATAATTATTTCCGCTTCTCATTTACACACAAAGTTTTATTTAGAGCGATTCATGCATGTTTGAGTAGTCTTTATTACTCTTGACACTATTCAAGATAAACCCCTTTTTCACTGCTACTGGTATATGCCCACTGCTCTGTACTTACTCACACATCACAATATGTTATAATGACAAAGAGCAAAGAATATAAATGGCAATAATCAATTCAAAATAAGTGGCAAAAATAGCAAGGGACTGGAGTCAAATAAGACATAATTATTTAAATGTGTATGTACAAGGAAAAATTAAAGATAGTAATATCGATTTGTTTTCCAAATAAAAAAAATAATCTAGGAGCAGCTGTAATCTGCACTTTGTGTTGACATTTACGGTAACTAGAGGTTTGCAAAAACATTGAAATAACGATATATCATATTGTTTAATGTGATTATACAGGATTGATATCGTTAGTTACTGTGTCAATATATCGCAAAGAGTATTTTTTTTTTGCATATTTTTCGAAATATTTAGAAAAAGTTTTTGTTGTAGTGCTACAGTTTTTTGCTTGTTTCATGGAAGGAAACTCGTATGAATCATATGAACTTTGCACAAGAAGTGGTTTAATAAATACTTTTAGTATCACAGCCATGATTTAGCCATTATTTTTAATTGAACCGTGTCAAAACGATTTGAAATATATCGTACTGAATTGTATCGAACTGAAAGCTCACTGTATCGAGATATGTATCGTACCGTGGCCTATGTGTCAAGGTATGTATCGTATCAGCAACTTCTGAATGATACCCAGCCCTAACACCAACATACCATGAAGGAGAAGGTGGTCATGTTTCTGTTAGTAAGTTGTTTTATACCAGTGAATCTTAACCATAGTGCCGCGCCACCTAGAGGGCCACAAAAAACTTTCAGTTTTGCTCTAGTGGGCCGTGAGGGCTGTGGGACTGCGTCAGGGTCGCTAACTGGCAGACCGCGTTCCAAGTCCAGACCCAGGCGCCATCTCATACACCTGGACAGGGTCAGCTGATGAAAGAGGTACAGAGTGTACCCAAGAGAACAGAGGTACCTCTAATTGCAAAAAGTATCGACACCGTGGGCCGTCCTCACCTCAATTTATCACCACAAACTGTAGAACGAAATGTAGAACTTTGTACAAACTCACCACATCAGCACGGAGCAGAAGCACTGAGTTTGGTTAACAGCGATAAAGGCACAGGAGCACTCACCGTAGCGCGCAGCCCCTCAAGATGCCGTCCTCCCCTTCTGTACAGTGTTATTATTTAATGGGCCCTGGGCCACTCTGCACTGGAAAAATTGGGCCTCGGTGTCAAAAAGTTTAAGAACCCCTGTTTTAGACCAATACTGTGATTTAAAATGTCCAAAATACAATGATCCACAGGTGCCATAGATTAGAACTATGTAGAAGACAAAAGTAATTGTCTTCTTTAAGTGTATCATTATCAGAGAAATATGTAATAATGAATATGGATATGGATAAGTAAGGCATCAGGCTACAATATCAAAATAAAATAAATTGTTCACTTTATCTTGGCTCTCAAGACAATTGAGTTTCATTCAATAAAATATCTACCTAATTAACCAAGCTTCCAGCTGAATGAGCCTCACATAAGTGTCTCATTTGGGTTGCCAGTTTTAATGTTGAAATCCATTTGGTTTAAACCTAAAAGGGCTCTCTCTGATCTGTATCCTCACCAGCTAAACCCCAGAGCCTGCAGCCAGTCATTAATTAGAACCAGGGTCATTAGTGATTGTAGTACCGTGTTTAAACCAGTAAGAGAGAAGGTTACATATTGTTTCTTCAAAGGTCTTACATTACGCAGAATGTACTCTTGTGAACTTTAATGTTACATTGCTGTTACCTCATCAAAAACATACCTGGAGTTGTGTTTTGTTTCATTCACACATGTTTGAGTAACTCTGCATTAGTAGTCTGTCTACATCTTCAAAGCTCAAAATGCTGTGATCCACCTTGTGATGTCAGGAAACCGTAGTTTTCAAGTTAACAGCTACTTTTGACCTTTAGTTCAGCAGAAATTGGCAATTCTGAAACTGAAAGTATCAAAATGATTCTCGTGAAGGTGGAATTTAAAACACAGTGGAGCACTTCCTTTATTGCCACATGACATCACAAGAAAAACACAGCCTAAATGTGCAGGATTTGTGTGTTGAACATGTGTGAATGATGCAAAACACAACTCCAGGTCTGTTTTTGATGAGGAAACAACATTATAATAAATCAGATAAATCAGAAATTGTGGGCCCTTTAAATCTAAGGTGGTTTTGATAAATGACTACTATAAATCATGACTCTGTCCTCATGTCATCCCATAGCCCAAAGCCACAGGACATGTCACCCAACCCCTCACCCTTCTCTGCTCCTCCCTCAGGACCGTGCAGGTTACCCCCCCAACAGGAGAACTGCCACCACCACCCTGACCGTGGACGTCCTGGATGGAGATGACCTGGGCCCCATGTTCTTACCGTGTAACCGTGTCAACAACACCCAGGACTGCACTCCGCTGACCTACCGAGTGTCCATCCCCGAGTTCACTGATCCGGTAAGAGCCAGATGAGACAAGCTGGTACCACAGAACACCTGCACTATCACTGGTTTCATATAAATGCACAGTGATTTCTAAATTTAAACATGAAAATTTTCTCTACAAAGACTCGAGAGGAGAAATATACAGAAACATTTCAATTGTTGTTTTGGAGATATGGAAAATGAGTTAATATGTTGTCTGTATTTAAAGCATCAAAGACATGTCCTATATTAACAAACATATATCTGCAAAAATGATTCTTGTGAGCTTTAAGTCATGTTACAGTGCTGTTTCCTAATCAGAAATATACCTGGAGTTGTGTTTTGTTTCACACCCTGTTTTCATTCACACACTCCTTGTCTACATCGCTAAAGATCGAAATGCTGTTTTCACCTTGTGATATCATGAAAAGGTAGTTTAATGGCAGTTAAATTTTGCCTTTTGTTCCGTAGAGATTGGCAATTCTGGAGCTGTAATTGTTGTACTCCTATGACTGGGGAATGTTGTATTTTATTCCTGTTAAAAGAAGAACCACTGGAGTGATTTCTTGCAGTTCCTCTCATGCAGAAGTTTAATACAATGATATATAAACATTATTAACAGTATGTTACATGTGGCTCATAAACTTGTGTGGACACAAGATGGCTGGTACGATTTCACAATGTAAAAACAATGTAAAAACATGGCCCCACATACAAAATGTTCGCTGCAAACTCGGGATGATTTAGGCAGCCAAAGGTTACCTTTTTCGTCTTTCCTGTGTATCAGTACTGCTCATCGCCTTCGACTTTCACTATTTTTTAATTCCGTTGGGAAGGGAAACAGTTTGAACGGAGGTTTGCAGTCACACACATCTGGTTCCCTATTTGCATTTATGGAGTTCGCAAACTTCCAAAGCCCATTTCTCGAGCCGTTTTCTGCTGTTAGGACATCCAACAACCACACAATTACGATGTCCTAATCCCAAAACTAAAATATGACGATATCAGAACCAGAAACAAAAGTGATATGGTTCAAAAGACGTGAAAAGACTGGTTTTGTCAATAGATGCATCCCACTGGAAAAATAAACATGGCGGTTTGATGCTCACTTTTTCGGAAAACTCTCCCCAGTATGCATTGCGCAATGACCAGAAGTCCAAAATTCGTGATGCATCTATACAAAGAGAGGAAAGAGCGCAAAATCGCAAGTGGTGAGTGAAGGCATTACCAATCACCAAAACAAAGGATCCCAGGCTCAGCAGTCGATCACGGATATGAATACAGTGTCCTTGAATTAAATTACAGGAATGCTACTGAAAAATAAAATAGAATAAACATTTTAGCGAACTTTTAACTATATTTAACTGTTTTTAAGCTTATATAAATTAATAGTTATTGCAAACCTTTTTACTGTTTTTAAATTCTAATCATGAAATTGACATGAAATCACACTATTAAGATAAGATGATAATCCTTTATTGTTCCCATAAATGAAAATCAAAAAACAGGACAACACAACACAAAGCAGCAATCATCAAAGTAAATATGAGAATTGACCACGAATGACCCTTAAAATCACACTATTCTTCTGTTCTATTAACTAAAGTACATCACTGCAACTAGGTAAAGAGTATTAGAGGCATATAGTACCATTCTAACCTATCACACAATCATCCAGATGATTCTAGTGATAGTGTATGGACTTTAAAAAACACAGTGGAGTACTTTCAGTATTTCCACATGACATCACAAGGTGGAACAGAGTGTTTTCTGTTTGAGAGAAGAACTCCGGCTAAATATGCAGGATTTACACAACTACAGGTATGTTTGTAATGAGGAAACAACATTATAACATAGATCAGGACATAGTGTAATATGGATCCTGTAAAATCAAAAGTGATACCAAAAGGAGAGAAGTGTAGTATAATCCCCCTAAACCAGGGTATAAAGTGATATTTCTGTCCTTTTGTGGTAATTTTTACAATCCAATCACGTTTTGTGCTAGCCTTCACCCTCAACCCAGACATTTGCATTCACATTTTAACACATTCCTGATACATTGTTAAACTATTGAGATATTAATTTTCATCATTATCACCCACTAAAACACAGACTGCAGTAAAAGTTGTGCTTAAAGGTCCTGTACATGATTTTTTTTTCTCATGTATTTGAGCAAAATTTGTCTTGCTCTAGTACAGATAGTATATTGCAGGAGTCACCAGACTTTTTTCTCTGGAGGCCACATTATCACTTCTGACTTTGATGGGGGACAAGGGTCAGGTAGACCTTATGATAGAATTGTATGACCCTGACAACGCAGATTATATTCTTTGAAAACCACCACACTTTTTTTACATATCAGACAAACTGCACAGTCCTTACACTGAACAAAAAAATAATCAGCCGTCCACTGTTCTTTGAAAACATGGCACGGTCTGTCAACTTTTCATACTTTAACACTCACAATTTTGCTGTCCTCAACTGCACTACTGAACTCTGTGCGTATGTTGACTTTCACAGTTCAATCTCGAGCTTATCAGGTGGCGAAAATTCAGTGGCAAATTGGGCCGCAAATTTAAATATGTCATATAATAATTTAAATATAAATAATTCATATATTTTTTTTTTTTTTTCATTGAAAAAATCAACAAAATACAAGATCCAGATATGTTATTATTTGCCAAAAAGTCATTTAGAAAAATAGGCCATGACAGCTTTTGAGGATTGCCTCATAGGGCCAGTTCAAGTGGTGGGGGGCAGAGGGGCTGGGGGACTGGTTAAAGGGGTGTGGAGGCCTGGAGTCGGCCCGCGGGCCTTAGTTTGATGACCCCAGGTATTTTGTATAAGCAGCTCTTAAGGTCAGTATATTTCTGCTGCTTGGTGTCTGCATCTAATCAGAAAGCATTTTATTGTCCTATAATCAGGAAGTGCGCATTTGCATGTTACTTGTTGTTAGCTTTACTGTCACAGCAGAAATCCACACTGGTCTCAGAGTTGTAAAAATGCTCACAAAGGAACATGAGCATGAGGAATAACTTTGACCACTTCAAACTGTTTCAAAATAAAGTAATTCTGTTTTCATGTTTTTAAATTGTAAAAATCAAGTACAGCGTCTTCTCCTTGAATCTTTCACAAGCAACATTCCCCAGAGTCCCAGCCTGCATTGTCCAATCTGTCTCCAGGGTCTTTCTGAGATTTCCTGAGGTTCCAAAACACACAAGTTTGAACATCTGGCCTAGACAAGCGTAGAAAGACTTGTTGTAATCACAGTTAGGAAGCAGCAGCGGTCTGGAGTGGTTTTTAGGTGATTAGACGGATACTTCTGTGTGCAATCGTGTGGACCCATGTGAATCACAGCTGCCCATGTTGAGTGTAAAATAGATGTTTCACTTGTATTGTGCTCTGCAGGCTTGAAAACCACTCAAAATCCCACATTGTCATAATTCATTCCCTCTTCACTCACACTGTGCTGGCAGGGGTGGGTGATAATGACAAAAATGAATATCTCAGTATCTATTTGAACATCCTGATAAAGAGAAGTTAATAAAATGTGCTATATAAATAAAGTGGATTGGTTTGATAACAATTTAAAATACTGTTATTCTGACTGTGAGGCTTCCAATGTGCACCATCGTCCATTCTAACGGCCGCACACATGTCCTTCTGCACGCTTGGCATTTTCCCATATTACCTATACCACATGCTGACTCTTCTTGTCACTGTGGTTACACCATTACATCTAATTAAAGCAATATCTTATTTCTGAATTAAACGGTGGACCTTCCAGCGACACAGTTTTTAATACATACCCCCTGCCTCTCATACCCGGTAAAAATAATGTCTGATGCAACTCCATTTTTCATTTTACCTGTCCACCTAGAACCACACACTTTGGCAAAACCTTACAAAGATGAGTGGATCTGGAGCCATGTACTGTCTCCCAGATTTCAGAGGACATGACTCACAGGCAGATTAACCAATCAGACGCATGCTTCGTTTGCGTCAAAAGCAAAATCCTCTGTTTTCTTTCTCCTTTTTTAAATGTATGATTACTTACATTAAAAAAAAAAAAAAACACAGAGGATTAAGAAACACTGTGGATTTTCTCAGAATCCACAATCAAAGCTCCAAACTATTACCGTATTTTTTGGACTATAAGACTCACTGGATTATAAGGCACAATGTCAATAATGTTAAGTTCTGTCATCTATTTTCATACATAAATTGCACCGAATTATAAGGAGCATTAAGCGAAACAAACGGACGACACTTGAGACTGATACCTTAGCCCGGGGATCCACGATCCATTGGCAGATAGTGGTGTAATTCGCGCGACGTTGCCTCCTTGTCTTGGTGAATGTGTAATATTAATGTGAATGTGGCTGGATAATTTAAGCTTGTTTTTTTATTTCCTACGAGGAGGACTTAAATATATATTGAGTAATAATGTGTTTAATGCAGTTATGCGCACATTTGTTTACGTTTTACAGAAATGAAACTTAAAACCATGTGGTTAATTTGCATAAACTATAAGCACTGAAAAAAACAGCTCGCTCCTTGTGGTCAGATTCTGTCAGACTAAAGGATACATCTCCAACAACTATCAAGCGATGCGGCTTCGTAGCTTGCCAAAGTCATACTAAGGTATTTTGACAGATTTTTGAGTGCTGTGTACGTAAAATCGGTTTGAGGTCAGCAATCACAACCAGATTATAAGGCAAACTGTTAATTTTTTAGAAAATTTAAGGATTTTAAGTGCGCTTTATAGTCTGAAAAATGCAGTATGTATCTTAGGTAAAAGAAGTTCTATCTTTGTTGCGAGAATTTTGGACAGGAGACATTTTCTGCACTTGAGAGACACATGGTACAAATTAGTGGCTGTGTTGGATCATCTCAAGTTTGGACGTTTTTTTTTTTTTTTCACGTTCTATGGTTCAATGCCAGATGCTTCTTTGTTTAACAGAGTGTTGAAGAGAATGGCTGGTCAGGCAACTTTCCATTTGTAGTGTGTTGAATAAAAGCATTTAAAGTGAAAACCATACTTTGTAACATTCTCCATGGAGGTAGATATGTTTATGTCAAACTCTGGAATATTACAGTTAAAAGGAGACGAGCAAGAGGTTGTCAGATTTGTGGAGATGCAAGCCCTCTGACCGTGTATTTCAATGCAATATTTATTTTTTATTATTGAGTTTATTTTCATCTGTTTTTCTCTGAAATGTCACATTCGGTGTCTTTAAGTTATTTTAAGGTTCACTGTGTAACTTTTCTTTTGGAGAGTCCTGCTTCTCTCCATGGAGATGTTGCCTGGTTCCACAGTATGGCATTTACACTTTATCTCTATGGAAACAAGGAGATGACACCACAGGGACAAGTTACAGGTCAGATCTGTGGAGAGGCAAGCTCATCCACAGTAAGAATGTATGTTTTTAAATACAATAAAAATGCAATGGGCTACAAGCAAATTGGATATGTGGAACACTCCTGACAAAGCAATAACATCTCCATGGAGACAGGTGCAGGTTAAAAGTTACACAGTGCACCTTTAAAGATGCTATTATTCAACACAGAGCACAAACATACAGCTTGACATTAGCGTAACAGTGCAGCCTTGCTCCAGCTCCCCGACTGCCACACTCCCCCCTCCCCCCATGCGACGCACTAATTCCTGGGGCGTTTCTGCTCTGCTGGTCCCTGCTGCACAGGCTCTGGAGGTGAGCTGACCTGGGATGACAGCTCCGCACGGCTGCAGCCCACAGACACAAGACAAACCCGGGGACAGATAGTAAGGAGAGCCTGGGAGCACCAGATAAAGCACCAGGCGTCAGGCAGCTCTAGTGTTTGGATAGGGGAGATTTGGTATGCATGTGTGGTACCTCCGCGTATGAGCGACTTTACATGCTGTAGATGTGCAGAAATAAATGAGACTGACCTTAGTTCAGCAGAGGCGCGAAGGTCAAGATATTGGCTGTTGTAAATTCTACTTTTTATTGTTGGGCGTTTACATACCCAATAAAAATCTGATAAGGGTAATCAGATAACCCAGTCATTAGATTTGATTGTGGTAACATATAGAATAGAAATCAGATTATCAAAAAGATCTGGTAGTACGTCAGCATGGCAGTTAATCAATAGAGAAAACTGTTGTACTTGGAAGACAAAGAATGCCTTTATTTATTTTTTGTCTTTACTACATTAGTTTGACTTTTTAATTTAATTTGCTTGCATGATTGTTCAGAAAGAAATCAAACGGCTCACATCAGATGCAGTGTTTACATGTCAATTCAATAGTGAGATAACTCCATAAATTGGATAATGATCAGATTTTCATTATGCATGTAAACACATCCATGTTATAGTAGTCATTCAGTCATTAATGCGTATCATGACAGCATCTTAAATACCGCAGTTTGTAATGTTATTTGTGTTTTCTTGCATATAATGAATGATACAAAACTGCTAACTTAACTGTCATGTTGTCATTTATCAGGGCGTAAATATTCATTAATTTCTTAATCACTGAGGCATTCACATCAGCTAATTATCGCTACTCTTAAAATAAGCATCTGCTAACATCTGTTGTCACTTGGTTTACACATGTTTTACACTGACAAGTCATTTAATGCTTTATGAAAATGATATCAGAATAGACTTGATATTTGTCCATGTTATTTTTTATGATCCATTTATTTATTTTTTCTTATATTTTAATGATAGCATGTAGTAATTCATCAGAAATGTGCTAACTTGTGTCTTTAAAGACCCTGTACCTTTGTTATTTTTTCCCGCTGGTACAGATATGCTGTCTGTAGTCTGTATTTAATTATAAAGTGTTCTATTGTCCGCATTCGCAAGTCAGCTGTTGTTACTCCGTTCTGGCCTCTGAAAGTTGTGAAAAGCACTTATAAACTCACGATGGTGAATAATTAGGATGCTCAGAATACATGAGGTCAGCAAGGAATAACTTTAGACCACTGCAAACCGTTTCAAATGAACTAGTTCAGTTTTTCAGGTTTTTGCGACAGTCACAATCAGGTACAGCGCCTTTAAAGAGCTCATGTTACTAGATTTTCTGATCTATGTGATCATATTATAATGTTTAACACACAAATCCTGCATATTTACTTTCATTGTTTAATAGGTTTTGGCATTATAAGTATTTTTTTACTTCAGCCTAAACCATTTCAGTCATGATCCATGGGGTTGTAGTCTGTTTTGTTTTGTTTTGTTTTGTAGTGCTGCAAAATGACCGAATATACTACTACTACTACTACTACTACTACTACTACTACTCTCAAATCTAAAACACTCCATTCCACCTTGTGATGTCATGTGGTAATAAAAGAAATGCTCCACTGCGTTTTTAAACTCCATACACCTTCACTAGAATCATTTGGATGATTTCAGCCTTGGAATTGCCAATACTGAACCAAAGGTAAAAGGTAGCATGAAAACTACAACTTCATGACATCACAAGGTGGAACAGAGCATTTGGAGCTTTGGAGATGTAGACAGACTAATGAAAAAAAGGTGAAATGTGTGAATGAAACACATCTCCAGGTATGTTTTTGAGGAGACCTAAAACTCACAAGAGCAAATTTTTTGTATTATCGGACCTGTAAATATCTTTCTAGAGCTTCTTCATGTATTAGATAAAAAGTGAATGGACTCTTAATATGAACCCCATTAAACACTTTTTAAATTTGATCTTGCATGAAAACCCACCTCTGGACAATAGGTTTGCAATTAAGTTTTTTTTTTTTTTTTTTGCTGCTATGGTAACTGTCATTGCCTTCCCATCTTACAATAGTGTTAAAGCAGGAGGTCAGAGGTTTTACTCTGGCATATGGTTAACATGGCTGAATAGCTTTAGGTCCGGTCTCCACCACAACATGCCAGAGCCTTGCAGAGTGGGGAGCTTTTTGAGTGCCTCCCATTCACAGTTCGCTGGAGTTATATATAATTTATTATAAAAGGTTTGCAGACTGCTAAGTGTGCAGGACCCCGGAGCGACAGCCCTGTGCTTTAAAGCTTTTTCATAATCGTAAGCTTATTTTTTCCATACTTTGCAATGACATCTTTCTACATGCTTACATTATTGCCCTGTAAATAATCTATGGGTCAATTTGACATAAATCAACACAGGTTTTTTATGGTAATTTAATGCAATGTATGTTGTTTTATGGCTTTGCAGATTTCCGTTTATATTGTGCAATGTAATCGTTTTGAATCCAGAGGGAGTCTTGGCTACTCATAATTGCTGAGTTTATTGAAGTCAGTATACATGAGTGAAAATAAAACCTTCCATTTACCATTTGTAGTGACAATTGTTCACATACTTGCATTATAGCCTTCTGAAAATGTATTAACGGTCCTATATTTTGCAAATTGTCAGCTTTAAGCCATGTTAGAATGTTGTTAGCTTATCAAAAACATATCCAGAGTTGTGTTTTGTTTCATTTATACACGTTAGAGTAACCCTGTATTATTAGTCTTTCTACATCTCCAAAGCTCAAAATGGTCTGATCCAGCTTGTGATGTCATGTGGTGGTAGTTTTCAAGATAACAGCTACATTTTACCTTCAGTTGAGTAAAGATTGGAAATTCCAGGTCTGAAATTATCCAAATTATTCTAGTGAAGGTGTGTGTAGTTTAAAAACACGGTGGAGCGCTTCCTGTAATACGACATGACATCACAAGGTGGAGGAGAGTGTTTTCTGTTTGAGAGGAAATACTCTTATTTTGGGCAGATTTTAGATTCAGTTGTGCCTTGTTGCCATTTTGAAGCTGCTGTCAAGTCTACTCAAAATGATGAAGTTTACTGCAATTAATATCAATGAGTGAACAGATAATATTCTGCTTACAGTTTATAGTGGCAACTGTATACATAATTACAACATTCCCTTCAAAATAGATTACAAAACATTATTATTTGCAGATTTCAGTATAGATTTTGCAGTATAATCAATCATTTTGAGCTCAGTGTGTGTCTAATCTATCTACCTCATATTTGACAAGTTTATTGCAATTAATATCAATGTGTGAACAGATAATAATCCTCACACAGTTTGCAGTGACAGCTTTCAGCATACTTACAATATTGCCTTCAAAAATAGATTCAAATATAATTTATTTGCAGATTGGAGTTTGGGTTTTGCTGTATGACCATTCTGTAGTTTACTCAGAATTGTTATGTTGTAAACATTAGTTATAGTGACAACATTCAACATACTTAAAATATTGCCTTCAGAAAACAGATTACAAACTGCTATTTGCAGATTTCAGTTCATATTTTACAGTGTAATCAATTCATTTTGAACCCAGTGAACATCTAATCTACTCATTCTTTACATGTTTATTGTAATTTATTTAAATATATGAACAGATGATATTCACTTAACAGTTTGTAATGATACCTTTCAAGATACTTACAGTACTTTCAGTTTAGCTTTTGGATAAGACTTTATAAATGTTTATTACCTTTGAAATGGTAATTTACAAAAAATATTATTATTCCTAATTTATAAAACATTCATAAATGTTTAATTTTTATTTATAACAAGGACAGTGCACAGAATACATTAATCTAAGAGAGGAAAGATGCTCTGTGCCAGATTTAGCTACAACCTTCTTTCCATGCGCAGTCCTTGGGCAGGTACACAAGAACATTAAAAAGTCTATTTACATGCAGAATTAGGAATGCTGTGTGTAAAAGTGAACTCATGTACGAGTGTTTATATACTTGTAATTTTTAGTACATAATTGGTTCATGTTTAATAAACAAATGATTTGTAAATATACCTTATTACAAGGTGTTAACAGATTTTGTTGTGTAATCAATCATTCTGAACCCAGTGGGCATCTAATCTACTCATAAATGACATGTTTATTGTAATTAATATCAAGTGAGTGAACAAATATATTCAGCTTTTAACAACTTTTAACATACTCACAATGGGCCTCATTCATGAAACTATCTTACAAATAAATTTGTACTTACTATTACTTAATACTACTTCTTCTGGAAGAACAAATCCTACGAACAGTCAGGAGCACTCGTAAGAACAAAAATTTTACTGTGTTAGAATATTATATAATGCAACTAAAAAATCTAATTCCTCCATGATTGTAAGTTATATATTTTCTTAAATTATTTCCTATAAACATATTTCTATGTGATCCAATAACATTTATGAGGCATTTATAGAGCATTTGGCTCACAGACTTTCTACCGGCTGCAGTGAGCCTCAGTCAGTCCCAGCCCCAGTGCTCTCCATATGGGACACTGTCACAACCCTGCACCTGGTCACTGTGCTGGACTCAACACCCCCATCACCCCCCTGACCTGCCCATGACCAGACCGCACCCTCATGCACCCCTACTGTAACCCCCCCTTTACTGCGGGTCCATGATCGCAGAAAGTGTGATAAATATGAAGAGAGTGGCCGCCTGAGTTCATGTTAGTTTGGACTGTCATACTCAGCCATAGTCAGTAGACGCGCTCCTCCTGACTTCCTCGTTCACGCTCTTCCTCACACTTTCACATGTCATAATGCAAAACCATATTGGCCATATTTAGGGCGTTTCTAACCAAATACATTCATTTTCTATCTAAATGAAATGTAAATGCGCCTGGAGGTGTTCATAACTGGGTGCTGGTGAATTAGGCGCAACTGTTACTTAAGAAGGAATTTGTGAGTTTAAGAACACTTTGTGAATCTGGCACAGAGTTCTCTCAGCATCTTCTTTAAAAAATAGTTATTTCTTTAGTTTTGTTTGTTTGTTTTAACCAATTCCAGTGTATATTTTGCAGTGCAACCATTTAGAATCTCACTCGAGTCCAGTCTACTCCTCCTAATTGACAAGTTTACTGTAATTAATCGCCATGGGTTTACTGATAATATTAAGCAGATGAGTATTTATTTAGGGCCCCAGGGGTGTGTAGCATGTGCTCTGGAGTCTCCTGGATAATGACTGCTGGAGAAGGGTATTATAGCTAATCATCATTGTGCAGAGCCAGGGGGATTGGGTTTAGCGCAGCCAGGCACCTCCAGACTGTGTAAAAGGGAGAGGGGTGGGCTGGTTTAAGGGAGGGGGGAGTGGATTACTGCAGAGCTGATGGAGTTAAATACAGCCCCCTGAGCAAAGGATTGGTGCATTGGTGTGAGCCATGTGGACAACCTGTACTAACTCTCAGCACGGTTACGATCAGTGCAGTGGACATTGTGGAGATGTATGGACTGTGTGCTTAAAGGTCCTTTATTAGACGCTTGTGAGCTGTAACCCAAGTTAGAATGCTTTTACCTGATCAAAAACATACATAGAGTTGTTTTTTGTTTAATTCAAACATGGTTCAGTAATCCTCCAAAGCTCAAAATGCTCTGCTCCACCTTGTGATGTCATGTAGTGGTAGTGGCATTGTAATCTGTATCATAAAGCTGGAATGCGAAGGGCGGCACGCATGGCAACTTCCCTAATAAGGCCAATACCGAAATAAATGTCTATGATGAACAATGAGTAGGAGACAGTGCCGTTATAAACTTGTGGTGTAATATTTCAAACCGTGACTCTGGAGGTGGGAGAGGTGAGGCAGAGGAGAGCGAAGTGGACGATGAGATGATGAAGAGAGTGAAGGGGACGATGAGAACTTGTTGATATATTAGTGCATAAAGGTATATAGGTGCATTGTGTAACTTTTCTGGGGGAGGGTTGGTCATTTGTTATTGCTTTGTCTGGAATGTTTTATAGTATGGTATTAAACCTTTCTATCATCATGGAGACCAAACCAGACCAAGTTACAGGTCAGATCTGTGGAAAGGCAACCCCACTCATAGTCAGAATGCCTGTTTTTTTTAGGTATTTTTGAGCTATAAAACCAGCTGTAACTTAATGATTGAAAGGTAAATCTGTTTAATGTCATTTTGTGGAACATTCTGAGGAGAACAGAGACATATCCATAGAAAAAAGAAGGTGATGGACCCCCAACCGAAAAGTTACACAGTACACTTTGTGGTAACGAGGCAAAATTTTGCACTGGTAGAGGTGAGGCCGAGGAGAGCGAAGTGGACGATGAGATGATGAAGAGAGTGAAGGGGACGATGAGAGGATGAGAAGCCCAGGGGGTGCTGGGGGGGAGGTAGAGTGCGGCACACACTGAAGCAGCCGTGCATCTGCAGTGGGGTTTAAACTTGGCAGACTGAACTCTGGAGAACTAGTGAGATGGATGGGAGCAAAGTTAGGTCTTCCAGGCTGAATTTACACAAGCTCTATTACTGAAATGGTTGGTATGTAGATATGCAAAGACTGACATTGACTATAATGTCTTTAATGAATAATGAGTAGGAGATAATGTTCGTATAAACCTGCAGTGTAATATTGAAATTTCTGCAATTGCATTTGTAATTTTCTACTCTATTCATTTTCTGTACAAGACCTGAACCTCAAACAACACAATTATGGACGTTTTTTGATGAATCACCTTTCCATTGTCATCGGATTATTGTTTGAAGATGTAAAAAATCGCCCACCCCTATGATGAATTATACTTCTCTAATACTGAGAAAATACCTGTAGTAGAGCAGAAATATTTGCAGTAGTAACAGTAGCAATACATGATGGTTAAAACAATAGTTTTTGGGGCTTAATATTTATTGTGGGGAGCTGTAGAATGTTGAATTATGAACTTCTATAACTTATTATAAGTCCAAAATTTCATTCATTCTTCATTCGTTTTTCAATATACAACCAAAAATAAGGAAACAAAAAAAAAAAATAACTTTCATTATTTGTCTCCAAAACCAAAATGGAAAAACAGATAACGATTCGTTTTTTCACATTTCGATTTTGTGTTTAAATGAATAATGGAAAAAACGGATAACGGACGTTTCCCGTTTCTGTGACTCAACTGTGATGCTGGACTTTTGCGCCACATACGGACTGAAACAGGGCTAAACCAGCACTGAAACAGGACTAAACCATTTTCAGTCCTGGTGTGATCCCAGTCTCGGTCCTGGTCTGGGTCTGGTCTGGTCCCGGTCTCAATCCCAGTGTAGTGGACCAAACAGAAAGGCAAAGACAAGGTATAAAAATAAGTTTAAATTTAATAAAGTCAAAAAAGATATAATTTAACAAAGGCTCAAATTAGGCAAATTATTAACAAAAAAGCTGGGCCCAACTGGGGTAACTCAAAATCAAACTGAACAGAACAAAACTAACCCCCCCAGACAAAGGAACAGGTGTGTTTAAATACCTAAGGACCAACTAAAGCTAAACACAAGAGGGAGGAATTACACTAATTAACTAAACCAATAACTTAATCAAAGTAACAAAAAAGTAAATAATTATAACCCAGAAAATAATAAGTGATAATAATGTGACCTTAACACAAACTAAACAAATTAACTTAGTAAAACAAACTAAATAGTGCTCCCCCCCTTTGCTGAGTCCTGATGGTCTCTCCCAGGGTCCTCCGTCCGGTGCTCAAAAAAACCAAAAGAACAAGTGTAAGTAAATTAGACTTA
The DNA here is from genome assembly GCF_026225935.1 of Boleophthalmus pectinirostris. Classification (NCBI taxonomy): domain Eukaryota; kingdom Metazoa; phylum Chordata; class Actinopteri; order Gobiiformes; family Gobiidae; genus Boleophthalmus; species Boleophthalmus pectinirostris. The sequence goes on along the minus strand of NW_026571404.1, from coordinate 29,407,278 downwards.
TATTAACTAAAATGCGTGCATTCAAATTAGAACATAAGTCTAAATAAAGGAATTAAATTATGTGTAGTGTAATTAACTTAATGTAAATACTAATAATGAAAATTAAATAATACTGACACTATGGAGTGGTGGCAGAGGGATCCACCACGCCCAGTCTGCTCCTGGTTTCAGTCCCGGTTTGGTCCCAGTTTCAGTTCCAGTCTCAGTCCCGGTCTGGTTCCAGTCTGGTCCCGGTTTAAGTCACAGTGTCAATCATGGCCTGGTCCTGGTCTGGTCCTGGCCTCAGTCCTTTTCTCTCAGTTCTGGTCTGGTTCGTCTCAGGCCCAGTCTCAGTCCTGATCCTGGTCCCGGACTCAGTCTTGGTATGGTCCCAGTCTAAGTCCTGGTCTTAGTCCTGGTTCAGTCCGTATTGCGGTGAAAAAGTCTGGCATTGCATTTTAAGTCACGGAAATGGGAAAAGGCCATTATCCGTTTTTTTCCATTATTCATTTAAACAAAATCGAAAACTGAAATTAATTTTGGTTTTGGAGACAAATAATAAAGAATTTTTTTTTGTTTTTTTTGTTTGTTTTCTTATTTTTGGTTTTATATTGAAAAAATGAATGAACAAATTATACACAAATTGTCCAAATTAACTACTTAAACAATATTGTTTTTTAACCAATATTGTACGTTTAGAATACTTTTAGGCCATAATTCTGCTTTATGATTTATATATTTGATTGATTTATATATCATAATTAAACATTTGTTATCATGACAGGCCTAAGCAGTAGATATAGTACTACTCGTAGTGGTGGCAGTAGCCGCGATTAAAATAGAAGTGGCCAAATAGAATCAAGAGCAGCACAATTACAATGATTTGAGGACTTTAACTTCTTCTTGAGTTATATTAAGGAACATGGCCTTTATCTGAAAACCAGTTTGGGATTTCTCCTCTTCATCTTCATAGACGTAAAAGGCAGAGGTGTGTGCCAAAGAAAAGCTGGATAATTAGTAGCCTACAGCATTGCATTTCCCTGGATGAATTCTGCTTCTGGGAGCTCTCATAACATTGTATTATACCCTCACCCCAAAATCACTCTGCATTAGTTTCTCTACCACATCAGGAATTCTAGTGACCCATTTTTAAAAGAGGTTTTTATATCTTTTATGAAACGTTCAAACATTTCAGCGAGTTAAAACCATCTGTAATGACTTGAATTCTCATGGGATCACTTTTCCAAAACACCATAATTACTCGGACAAACTTGTAGATTTGGTCTTGCATACAAATTTGCAGATAGGGTCCCTGTGTGCACAAGTGGCGAGCGTAACAGAATATTAATTATCTTATCAGTAAAAATGAGCTCAGGGGCAGGTCAATCCTAGCCTGATTCATTAGCCGGTTTCACTTTGTAAAAATTTGTTAGAAGTCATTCGCTCAACGGTAGGCAGATACTTTTTTAATTTAAACAATCGCTGCTATTTGGTATTTGGTATGCGCCGCTAACGGGGATAACTGGTATATTAAGCTTTTCCCAAATCCCATAAGAAGAAGGGCAATAATGTCTTTCCCCCTGATCAAATTCACCAAACATTCTCTTTGTTCCTCCTTTAAATCCTTGATCTTAGGAATTGTTGCCAACACAGAATGTATGGCTCTTCGCTGATTGCCGAACTCGCACTTCCAGGGTTTTTACAAACCATCTAGTGTATTCCGATTCCTTACCTAGTCGCTGGAGAGAAATGAAATTGAGTAGAGGCACTAGGTGGCACCAGCCTGGCTAAGTCAATCCAGGACAAAGCTTAAAGATGCTTTGTGTAACTTTTCTGGTGGAGGCTTCCGTCAGATGCTTTTTGCCGTGTAAATGTTATTGTTTTGTCTGAAATGTTTCACAGTATGCTATGAAACCTTTCTATCCTCATGGAGACCAACCAGGCCAGGTTGCAGGTTAGATCTGTGGAGAGGCGACCTTGCGCACAGTCAGAATTCCTGTTTTTGTAGATATTTTTAAGCAATAAAAAATATAAGGTAGAGCTGTTTATTGTCATACTGTGGAACATTTGAAGCGGTGCAATGACATATCCATAAAAACAAGAACGTGTTGGACCCCTAGCTGAAAAGTTGCATAGTGCATCTTTAAAGCCATCTGTAATGACTTGAATCCCATGTGATCACTTTTGTAAATCACGATAATTACTCGGACAAACTTGTAGATTTGGCCTTGCATGTAAATTCGCAGATAGTATCCCTGTGTGCACAAGTGGCGAGCGTAACAGAATATTAATTATCATATTAGTAAAAAGGAGATCAGGGGCAGGTCAGTCTGGGACGAAGCTTAAACCATTTGCATTTTGTGAAAATTAATCTCCGGAGAATTGCATTGAATTATTTTGAAGTCTGGAAGAAGACAACAAAATAATGCATCATCACCCTCTTTGTTATTATTTCCCCCAGATACATAAAGCTTTTGTGACAGGCTTTGCACCGCTGCCAGATGAGGGTTGGCAAACTAGACTGTTGGCATTTTGTTTTGACGTTTTTTTTTTCTCGCCCGTTGTTCCAGAAAAAACTGAATCCTCTCAATGTGACCCCGGAAATCCGAGCGGTGGACAAGGATCAAAATATCCAGCCCCCATCGGACAGGCCTCGCATCCTCTACTCCATCCTGGTCGGTAAGTGGATTATGTCACACGCTCTGGCACTCGTGATGACTTTGTTGGCCACAGTTTAGTATAATTTAGAGTCATGTAGAAAAAAAACTTGTGATGTAACACTGTTGTAAAATTGATACAGCTTTCAAACATGATGGCAGTAGCCCAAGTTGAAGAAAATGCCTCTTAAAGCTTGGAAAAAGTAGTTTGTCGTTGTTGAACTTGTTGATCTATTAAAGGTGCATTGTGTAATTTTTCAGGTAGAGGGTCCGTCAAATGTTATTGCTTCGTCTGGAATGGTTTATAGTGTGATATTAAACCTTTCTATCATCATGGAAACCAAACCAGGCAGAGTTACATGTCCGATCTGTGGAGAGGCGACCCCACTCACAGTCAGAATGCCTGTTTCTCTAGATATTTTTGAGCAGTAAAACCAGCTGTAATTGAATTAATATAAGGTAATAATAAACCTTTCTATCATCATGGAGACCAAATCAGACCAAGTTACAGGTCAGATCTGTGGAGAGGCAGCCCCGCTTACAGTCAGAATGCCAGTTTTTCTAGGTAGTTTTGGGCTATAAAACCAGCTGTAATTGAATTAATGTAAGGCAAATCTGTTTAATGTCATTTTGGAAAACATTCTAAGAAGAACAGAGACATATCCATTGAAAAAAAAAAGGTGATGGACCCCCAACCGAAAAGTGAAAAGTGAGGCTGCCAATCTGCACCATCGGCCCCTCTGATCACCACCAACACTCACGCACCCACCGCTTTCATGCTTGCCTAGGGACGCAACAGCAGTCTTGGCCTCTGGCGTCTCACTGTGGCACCTGGTATTCCCAGCGGTCTCCCAAAATATGGTTCACTTTTTCAATAGACTTTTTTACTTCACATTTAACCTCCTTGTGTTGTCAGACTTTCTCATCTGATTTGACTGATCTCATCAAATCTCAGAAGATAAGCAGCACTGGGTCTGTTTAGTACTTGGATGCGAGACTGTTGGGAATATCGGGTGCCACAGTGGGGCACCAGTAACAAAAACTGTTGTTGTGTCCTTAGGCAAGACACGTCAGACAACATGAATTTGTAATGTCACTTAGACTCTTGAGCATCAACTTTTGGTATTTTTAAATAGTTCGACAGTTAGACATTGCATCAGTTGTGTTCTTTTTCCACAAAGGTTTTTACTTTTTAAAAACTTTTCATGTTTTTTACTTTTCGATAGCTACAAATAGATTTCTTTTTGCTTTCATTTCGTGCGTTTAACTCAGTAAACCTGTCACTTAGACTCTTTTGAATCTGAGCAAGTGGTATTTACAGTAGTGCTGTCATGCGATTAAAAAAATTGAGAGATTAATTAATTATGATCTGTAATTAATTAATCTAATTAATCTCATTTTAATCTCACCTAAAAATGGCTGAGAAAAGCCTTCAATTTGAGGTATTTTCATTTAATTCATTATTACATTATTGTGGCAGATCAAAAGACTCATATAGAACAAAAAAAAGTGACTTTATAAAGTCATTTATTGTTTAACAAATCTCTTCAAATTGACTGTTGAGCCCAAGTCTCCATGAATAAGAAACTGTTTGCTGTAAAGTAGCAAAGACGAGGAAATCTGAACATAATAACTTTTGTCTACTTAAAGACAATAAAAAGTCCAGTCTTTCCTTAACCATATTAAAAATATTATTGATAGAGAAATGCTTTATATATGAGATCACTGGTTTTAGTCCTGGTTTTAGTCCTGGTTTAGACCTGTTTTAGTCCTACTTTAGTCCTAGTGAGGCGCACAGGAGGAAGCGCGATTTACGCAGCGTACGCGAGAAAACGTACACGGCTCACGGGAGCACGTCGGTGTCCGCGCAGTAACTACGGAAGGAAACGTGGTCCGCGCGTTCTCAGGTTAATGACGATGATGAAGGTGTGTGTGTGTTTGTGTGTGTTTGTGTTTGTGTGTGTTTGTGTGTGTTTGTGTGTTTGTGTGCGTTTGTGTTTGTGTGCTGTTGTGTGTGTTTGTGTGCGTTTGTGTTTGTGTGTTTGTGTTTGTGTGTGTGTTTGTGTTTGTGTGTGTTTGTGTGCGTGTCCCCTCATGTGGCAGGTCACTATAGGACAGTAGTGCAGACATCATGAGCCTATGCAGGTTGTTTTCACCAGTGACATTTAAGTTGTAGGCGATTTTATATTTGTTATTTTCTTTAATATCTCATGTCGGGAGAAGAATTTCCAAGACACGAATGTGTTTTTACCTGTGCACTGCTGCCTCTGTTCTACTGGCTCTTCGACCTCGTCCATTGTGCGACTGACGCCGCCAACGTTAACATGACGTTTACATCGCTCTTACTGCGCGCGTTTTGTGTGGGTTTCCGGCAATGAGTGGAATTACCGAAATAAAAAAAATTTATAAATGTGTTTTTTTTTGTGTGTGTTGTTGTCCCAACAACACATAAAAACAGGTTTTATAATAAAGCAACTCGCATACAGAAACACTAAAGTTAGAGATTAAAAATGAGATTAACGCGATTAAAAAACATAACGCGCTAAATATGACTGTAATTAATTAATCGCAATTAACGCGATAATTTGACACCCCTAATTTACAGTACCACTTAGAATTTCGAATATGCTTTATTCTATTAAATATTGATGAGATCTGAGCAAACGTTTCACTGCTTTTGTATATTTTCACGGTCACACCTTTTTTTTTTTTTTTTTTTTTGTCCTTGTGGTAGTGCAGTGAATACATTTAAGATTAACATATGAACTTTGTCTCTGCAGGTCAGCCCAACACATACCCACAGTACTTCTCCCTGAACAGGACCACTGCAGAGCTCAGGGTGCTGCAGCCAATCAGCAGAGACCTGTACCAGCGCTTCACACTGGTCATTAAGGTAAACATGGCTCCTTTTAGCTCGTCTATAAACGGGCTAACGAGCTTGTGTTCAATCAGCATGTTTGGTGTCTGTGTGGGTGAAGTGACGGATCTTCTGCTCAACAAGATCGCTTTCAAATGCAAATTTTAAAGCAGCCGTTACCTCATGGCGCCTCTTTCCTGGTAACCGCTTATTCTTTACATACAACAAGAATTAATCCAGCATTTCAAGAAGTAGAAGAAGTTATATGGTAACAGGAAATTTTCAGTCACTCCAATTATCACTATTAGGCAAAAAGCAATGATAAATAGAAGAATTGTGCGGACCTGAAAAAAAAAATATTATAATTGTATTTTGATAATGGTAAGACAGAGGCATTATTAAATCAAATTGTCAAAAGGACTCCAAAAAATTATAATTTCTTTCTTAAAACACTCCAAACAAACAATTTCTCCGGTGACAGTTCAACAAGGTAAATACAAAACAACAACAACAAAAACCCAAGAAGTTAAAGGTGCATTGTGTAACTTTTCTGTTGGAGGGTCCGTTTTCTCCATGAAGATATTATTCCTTTATCTGGAATATTACATGGGTATGGTATTAAACCTTTCTATCATCGTGGATACCAAACCAGACCAAGTTACGGATCTGATCTGTGGAGAGGCAACCCCGCTCAAAGTCAGAATGCCTGTCTTTCTAGAGCATTAAAACCACTTGTAATTGAATAAATAAGTATAAGTAAGGTAGCAGTTTAGTGTCATAGTTGCCCCGTTTACATGAGACCTTTAATTCAGATTTAAAAAAAATAATTTGGAATAAAAATTAATTCCACTTTTATAAGACCGTGTAAACACTTAATTCCTAATGATTATTCAGAATTAAACTTAAATCCAAATTAATTGGGTCGTTTATTCCGAGATCATGTAAATGTTTATTCCACTTAAAAAATAATTGCAGTCATTCAGCACATGCTCGTTGGGTTGCCCTTGTAACGCGATGATGCACTGCAACATGGTGAAAAAAGTTTGTATCATGTTGTATCACGTGTCCTCGTACCTCTGTTCCCCCGGGGGCGAGCAAGACCACTGGATCCGTGCGGCAAAAGTGAGAATGCGTGTGGCTGTTCCTGTCCTCCATGCTCCAGGACTGCGGCTGGTACAGAGGTGGTGCAAAACATCCAGACAGCAGCGGGAATCCGGCTTGGTTGGTTATATGTTGTTCTGAGCAGTCTGTCCTCTGTGCTCGTCATTCTTCCCTGGGTAAAGCACCTCTCAGGCTATGGCACCTTACAACACTCCCCGCTTCAGCTCATCTGGGCCCGACTTGAACCGGAGCTGCTCCCGCTGGTTCAGGAGTCTGGGTTTGGACCACTGTTTCCCAGATTGTACAGGCGGGAGAGCAGCGGTACACATCCCCACACATAAGGACAAACCGAGATGACAGAAAAGTCGCTAGCACCTTAAGTGTGTGTTTTCTTATAATACATTTCTTATGATTTCTTCTAATAGTTCGTGTTCCTGTCCAATCAGAACCCTTTCCCACCTCCAGACGTTGAGCAGAATTAAATCAAGCCGATTTAACATGTTTTCCATGTAAACCTTAATTCTGAATTATTATTATTTTCATGTAAACTTGAAGGAGAATATTTTTAATCTGAACTATTTAATTCGGAATTAAAAAACATCATGTAAACGTGGCCACTGCGGAACATAACAGGCAGAGCAATGACATCTCCATAGAAACAAGCAGGTGACGGACCCCCAACCAAAAAGTTTTACAGTGCACCTTTAATGTACAAAAAAAAAAAAAGACAAAATGAATGCTTTTTGATTAATCTGTAATGTTATCATGGTATCTACACATTCACATTTTGGAGCAGATGAGCAAAGACCAGTTGATTAAATCCACTTCTTATTGATAGGCAGAGTAGCTTTACCTTTTGCATATTCAGAGTAATACAATATAGCCCTTATGTAGAATCACAGTAACATTATTAAACTTAGAAATTATTATCTGTGAATCCACGTCCGCCGAACTCGCTCCACTTCACCATCCCCACCTCACTGATGGGCTCCCTGACGGCCATTAACCTTATCTCTAGCCTGGACGAGTGCTCTGAAGATGTCCTGATTTATGGACTTGGAGCCCTCCCGGACCACCGCACGCTCCCTTGAATCCTAATTTAGAACACGGATTGCTTCGACCAGGAGAGCATGAGATGAACTTTCCACGCATCTCCCACTAACCTCCCAAAACGCCTCTGAGGACCGTACAAACCCGTGTTTACCACCAGGAGATGAAAAGGAGCCAGTGGAGGGAGGAAGACTGATCATTTTGCATGTCTGGAGGAGAAGCTAACAGGGGCAGAGACAGTTCAAAGAGGCAGGAAGTAAAAGAGTAGAAGATGGGGAGACATGAGCGTTGAGGGGGTAGTTGTGAGTCTTATGTACCGCCATCACAGGGCTGGAAACACAGAGGGTGAAGGGCTAGACAGCGCACGGCTTTGATTCGGCGCAGCATGTGGTGAATCCAGCTCATGTTTGATATGTATGTTAGTGTAAATTAGCAGTGAGCTGAAATGTACAGGGGTGTTCTGTTGATCTTTACGCTAATAGCTACATGGGCATGAAACAGACTGCAAAGAGGTGGATCAAATGTTGCGATTGCTGTGGCACTTTACATAGGCAAGTTTAGTAAGTCTCTATGTCTGTATAAAGAGAAGCTAGTTGATACTAAATAGAGTTCAGTTTAGGGTTGCAGTGCTCAGTCGTGTTCGCGCACCATCACTTTGGCCTGTTTAAATCCAGGATTAAACCTTATCTTTTCAATTTGTTTTTATTTTACTTTTATGTTCATGTGCATGTTTCTATACTGCTGATTTTATTGGGAAAACACTTTAGGCTCGTGAGAGTTGTAAAGGGCTCTATAAAGAAAGACTGAATGATTGACGATCACGAAAGTTGAAGGTTTGATCCCATTGTGACACTGTTGTTGTGTCTTTGAGCATGTCATTTCAACAGCCTGACTTACAGTATGTATGACTATTTTTTTTTTGTTTTTTTTTTACCAACTCCACATGAGAGTGAATGAATAGTGCAAATTCTAAAGTGGGTAAGACTGTAAAAGTACTGTTAAAGTCTACTTACAACAACTACAAACAACACCAAAAAACAACAGCCACCACAACCAACAACCACAACTATGACAACAACCACCACAACCAGCAACCACTGCAACCACCAACCAGCAACCACAACAACCACAACAACAACCAACAACAACCAAACAACCACAACAACCAACAACAACAACAACCAACAACAACCAACAACCACAACAACCAACAACCACAACAACCAACAACCACAACACAGCAACCAACAAACACAACAACAACAACAACCACAACCACACAACAACAAACACAACAACCACAACAACCAACAACAACAAACCATCACAATCAACAACCACAACCACAGCAACCAACAAACACAACAACCACAACAACCAAACAACCAACAACCATCACAAATCACAACAACCCACAACCACAGCAACCAAACAAACACAACAACCAACAACCACCACAACCAACAACCACAACAACCAACAACAACCAACAACAACAACCAACAACCATCACAACCAACAACCATCACAACCAACAACCAACAACCACACAACCAACAACCATCACAATCAACAACCACAACAACCAACAACCACAACAACAACAACCAACAACCACACAACAACAACAACAACAACAACAACCACACAACCAACAAACAACAAACCACACAACCAACACAACAAACAACCACAACAACAACCAACAACCACAACAACAACAACAACCAACAACACAACCAACAACCAACAACTAACCAACAACCACAACACAACCACAACAACACACAACAACAAACACAACCACACAACAACAAACAACAACCACAACAACCAACAAACACAACAACAACAACCAACAACCAACAACCACAACAACCAACAACAACAACCAACAACCAACAACAACCAATCAACAACCAACAACAACAACAACAACCAACAACCATCACAATCAACAACCACAACAACCAACAACAACAACAACCAACAACCATCACAATCAACAACCACAACAACCAACAACCACAACAACCAACCCACCAACCCAAATGTGTGTTATCATATCTGTTGTGTCCATGTATATCAAAACTGCATTGTGTAACTTTTCTGGTGGAGGCTATGTCAAATGCTTTTCTCCATGGAGATTTTATTGCTTTGTCTGAAATATTTCACAGTATGACAGAAGTTTTCTATCTTCATGGAGACCAAAGCAGACCAATTTTAAGGTCATATCTGTGGAGAGGCAACCCCGCTCACAGTTAGAATGTCTGTTTTTCTAGGTGGTCATTAAATAAATGTAAGGTAGAACATCTGAAGCAGAGCAATGACATATACATGGGAAAAAGAAGGTGATGGACCCTGACTCAAAAAGTTACATAGCGCACCTTTAAGCTATGTCTCCTTTAGTGTGTAATCCCTCACTCGTCCAGGTAGGTTTCACAGCAAAAGAAAATTCTATTCCGTCAACTGCACAATGGTTTTAGAGTGAAAACCTTTCACCACTCAGACAGATATAAGGCTGTTTCCCACCAGCTCTTGACCAAAACTGAAGAAGCCTTTTGTTGTAGATCGTTTTCACTTGAAAACGTTGGCCCAGTTGACAGAATTGAATTCTCATTTGCTACAGATAATACGGATAATTGCTGTTTTTTAGATGACATCACAGCGTTCTATAGGATGATATTAAAGGTGCACTATGTAACTTTTCGGTTGGGGGTCTGTCACTTGCTGGTTTCTGTGGATACGTCATTGCTCTGCCTGGAATGTTCCACAGTATGACATTAAACAGCTCTACCTTACATTTATTAAATTACAGGTGGTTTATAGTGCACCTTGGTCTGGTTTGGTCGCCATGAAGATAGAAGGTTTAATACCACACTATGAAAATTGCCAGACAGCTAAAATTAATATTGTTAAAATGCAAAATTATGTTGCAGTACAGTGAGTTCTTGGGTTTTTCTTGGGTGTATGATATCATCAGAATCTGAAAACTACCAAATAGACTTCAAAATAGCACATACATGTACACAAGTGTCTGAATACAAGTCTTATAATGTAGTATTGTCCACATAACCTTTTTGTTGGCATTCTCGAACATCCTAAAAAAGCAGTAATTTGCTCTGGAAGTTTGTAATTTTGAACTTTGATAACTAATTTCTCAGATGTAGGTTAGTTGGCACATTTGAATCACAGTGTTTTGGTGGTGGGAGACTTTTTGGCTGTGAATTCCTGTGCACCTCACAACCCCAACTCGAAATATTTTTCTTATTTCCAAAAAATGAGGAATGAGCTGAAAGGTCCCATTTTGGTGCTGGAGATATACTGAGGTCCAAAAATCCAATATGTGTCCTTTCTACGTGTGAATAGAGAAAATGGAAATGTCACTATGGGAGCACGCTTTGCACATTAAAATAAAAATCTGTACTTTTAGTTTGACACACTTAAAAATACTATAGTCTTTGCTCATGTTTGTTCTATCCTTACCAGATTTTGTGCATTATTTAATGTTATTTTGGTAAAACAGTAACTTTTTTTTTAATTTGCTTATCACCTCTGAATTATTGACTTGAATGTAGACTGTAATCTTTTAGCCCTGCTGTTATTTGAAGATTTGAACAAACACAGAAATGATTCATGAATTTATGAATGGGTAATAGGGCTGTAAGAGAATCACAATCTAATCAAAATCACAATTTAAACAGACACAATTAGCAAATTGCAAAGGCTGCAATTTCCGGTGTACCATAATTCTTTCAATAATCAGCAAAATATTCTGTAATTCTGATAACCCTGTAGTTTAGACAAAGGCATAAGTTTGCATAGGGACAGTGGGGACATGTCACAATCAATATTTGGGGAGAACAAAATAGTTGCTACCAATATTTGCCATTTAAACAAAAATATACATTTATTACAATATTTTTCTAAACTCAATAGTATTAATTTAACACATTTTAGATCACATTTTATTTATTAGATGTTCTGAGATGTATTCAGTGATATGATGACAGTGGTGCCAGGAACCTAAACTGGGATAGCGGCAGGACAGTGCAGGACTCCAAAATGGCAGCTTGAGCAGGCATGAGTGAAGACACTGAGCACCAAACTTTGAAAAACCTTTCAAAAGGAACTTACTTGGCTTCATCTTCAGTTAAACTTGCCTTATAATGAGTCGCTGCGGAAAAAGAGAGACTATCACCCCAAACAGAGCCCTACTAGTGCGCTGTTAGCAGCCGGACTCCATAGCCAATATTCCATGGAAAAATGTACGGACATTACCTCAAAAACTTCGCTACAAACTTCTACATCGCTGTTATCTGGTAAAGAATCATGTTAGAAGGGCAATGGACACAAACTGTACATTTTGCAAACTGAAAAATGAAACCACCTCTCACTTATTTTGGACCTGCCCAGACTCTGTGTGTTTTTGAAAAGAATCCATAAAACATACGCAACTTCTTATCCCATTTTACCCTTTCTCATAAAGATGTGCTGTTTTTGTTTTTTGCAGTGTGGATCATATGAAAAGTAAACAATATTATATAATTAATCTGTTAATCAAGTAACCTATCAGTTGGTTTCATGAGTTTAGACCTCCATAAACATGTTCTGAAATGTGATTCTTACATTAGTCTGTCAGTTCATGTCAGACTTCTTGTCAGTTCTCCTGGATGTTTTCATATGTGAACTTTGAGTTGAAAAACTATTATTATAACATAAACCACAAGCCTGCTTAGAATGCTTGTCAGAAAAATAACAATTAAATATTTTGCCAACAGAATCAAACTAAGTAAGATCTGAACCCTGGAAATTCTCATTTATTTTTGTCTTAAAGTCTTAAAACCATTATCATTTCGATCTGTGAAGTAGTTAATCACAGAAAGGGTATTATCTCTGCTTCCTTTTGCCGCCGTTACGGAAATCTGATCATTCTGATGACATTTGTACGGATTTTAATGGGTCTATAGATAACACTTCAATCTTGAGTGAACGATAAACATTGACTTCCCATCGCACCTCCTCTCCTCCAGACGAGTGCAGCTGAGGCGCTCGGGTCATTTAGCACTGCCTTCCAGAAATAGGGACAAGCGCTAAAGAGACCAACCACCTGGGACCTGCTGTAATCCACCAGCCCATCTCCTCCTGCCTCATTCACAGAGCAAATGTGTGAGTAAACGCCGAGAAAGAGACCACCGGATACCCAGGGACACCCTTGCGGTTTGTGTGTCAATGGCTGCTCGTCACCCTTGGGTGCCTGTGCTGCTAGATTGGATCTCCGGGTCAGCTCTGTGTAGATGTTGGTTATTATCGCTCGGAGTTAGGATGTTGTGGGAGAATAGTCTGAGGTGAAAGCAGGTGGAAAAGCTTAACAGAATGTTGTAAAGTTGAAGAGGCCAGCTGTGGTGGGCAACATTTAAGTGGAAGGTTCTTAAGTTGTGCACAAACTCTTGACAATGTTCTTGACCTCAAATGGTGGATGTTTTTGTTGTAGATTTTAAATATCTGTACATGAGACACTGTTGTTGTTTTATAAAAGGAGACGGAGAGGCTGAAGAGGCTGTTGATTCTGCTGCTATGATGTAGATAGAGCATAAAAAGATTGTGACAGATGAAATGGCAAGATGATGCAAGGGGAGAGGAAGTATCCAATGAAACTGGCTTAGTTTACATGCACATCAAAATCTGACTATTTTCTTATTTCTTAACCTTACATATACGACATTCAAACTGCAAGATTCAATGTAATTTATCAGAGGTTCCATTATCAGAAAGAAATCTGATTATCTTGCTGTATACATGCCATTTTAGTAGTTTAATATTTTGATTGTGTATGTAATTGGAGTCCTGGTTTAGACTAATTGTAATCAAACCTTGACTAAAAACCTGATTTAGACCTGGTTTAATCCTTATAGATGGTTTAGTTATTATATCTTGACTATTACCTCTGAGTAATCTGGGTTTTGACCTGGTTCAGTCCTTGTTGAATCCTGCTTTACTTCTTAGTTTGTTTAGTCTCTGTTGAGGTTAAAGTGAATATGTTTTTGTTTTTTTTTTAACTATTACTTGGTTTGTGGGTTGGTTTGGACCTTTATTTTACATCCGTTTGGTGTCCATTTGATTGAAAAAAAAAAGTTGAGAAAAAGTACAAAAATACAGGAAGTAGTGATGCGTTCTAAAACTGAAAACCTCCATGTTTCATCATCTATCATCATCATGCATCAAGATTCCATAAAAAAATGCACAGACAATTCACACATAAGGAAGGTGTTTTGAACTACAATATAGATTTGCCTCCTCTTGAAAAATCAAACATTTCACGGTTATACAATAAAAAAACAATCACACATTGTTTTAGCCCATTGCCTCTCATTGTTACTGTGGATCCCTCAGTTACAATCGGCACGGCAACACAAGCTGAGTGAAATTGGGCTAATGTGCAGAATTAGTTCCAGGTCATGGCGTGGACTGAAGTCGTCTCTCTCCTCCTCTCCATCTGCGCTCAAAGCTGGATTTGTCTGAGGCTCTGTGTGGGAGGAACCAGCAGTGTGTGGTGTGGACGTGCACTGTGTTCAATGAGACACATGCGCTCCACATATGCAACTCTCAGTGCTTCTGTTATGTATTCTGTATATCAAGCATGTGGAAAATGATTAAAGCGCTATATATAGTAAAAGGTTAGTTTAATGAGTCTTTATACAAGGGAAGTAGACTGGGTAAAACTAAGTTTGCCTGTTTGTACCATTTGCTTGATTTCCCTGTTGAATTAAGTCATTCAGAGAAACGTACAAACTAATCAGACTATCAGCTATAATTATATTGCCTGAAGAAACAAACAGCGAGCCTAGAAACACTTGGGCTGTCTCATCCCTGCTTTAACTCAGAAGCTGTTCTAGGCTGTGTTCTCACCTCTCCACAGAACTTATCTCTTAATTTGATCTCTGACACAGTCAGTATGTCCAGTGTTTGGCCCTGAGACTGTCGTCTGGATATGAGCGTCAATAGAACCCTCAGAGGGTCTGTAGTTGCAAGCAACATTTAACCTCGTTTTACAGGGGCACAAAAGAACCTTTGTGTTTTGCTTTGAGGACTTCTAATGCTGAACTCCAGCTCCTCTGTTGTGACTCTCCTCTCAGGTTCTGACAGGACACTGTCCAGTGTCTCTTCCTCTTCAACTCCCTCTTCTCCTGAACTCTGACATGATTGACACAACGAGCATGCTCCAGGTCAAAGGTGGTCCCACATGGTCGAGCTCTATTTAGCCCTGTCCACTTGGACACGCTGGTGTTTAGTTGGTGGACGAGCATAGTCAGTCAGAGGTGTCCTCAGTTCTCCTGTGCTCCTATTCTCCAGTTGAGGACGGTTGTCCAGGACACAGTGAGGGGCCTGGATCTGACCCGATGCACTGACTTTTGACAGAAGATGAATATTAATGTTGTATCCATAATGACATTTTGTGAGTGCGCAGTGGACTTGTGTTACCCTGTATGCCCTCACTGTTTGAGGCCACACAGACATATTTAGGCTACAATACAGTGCTACAATGTGCAAGAACCAACCTGTTTCTTTATTATAAATAGATGACTCCCACTGACCCACCCGTCCCACTCCCACTGACCCACTAAGTCAGTTTTGCGTGGGTGAGTTCTGTCTACATCTTCATCCTGACCGCTGACTGAACTTTTGCATAAATGTTCATTCAGACCATAGAATGAAACTGTGTCTTCGGCTCACTGCTCATCTTCCAATAATGTATTACAGCCATTTCTTTGTCTTCAGCCATTGTTTATATGCAAATAAATCAGGCCACCACAATATCTAATCATTGATGTATTTTGTACAACAATGTTAATAATCTGGCTTTCTGACTTTGTAAAAAATCACACCAATTGGCTATTACATCTTCAGTGGAGCTCACAGGCTGCGAGGGCCAAACTATTTTTGTTGACCTTATTATTTGAGAGATTGCCCAAAGAGAAATTTAGCTACCAGTTAATTTACACAGTGCATGATTTGTTGTCTATAAATACGCATTGCTGCAAACCAGATCACAGCATTTTTTATTTTTAATTTTTTTTTATGTTGCTGTCTTGGTGATTTTAACAGGAAACATGACTCCTATCCATTTCTGTTTACTTAATACTTTTTAAACTTGCATGCAGGGTTCTTATTGAGTGTATTGCTTCATAAAAATCCAATATTTTCATAAGACGTATTACAGTTTACCACAGCAGCACATGTCTGATCAATGACGGTCATCCTCCCCAACCATTATAATGCAATTAGAATCACTGGACACTGCCGTAACTGGTCATATTTCAGGGGGAAAAAAATCTATTTGGAAGAGTACCACCAGCTCCTAATCACGTCTCTCCTTGCACAAATGATGGTATTGGTGTTAAGTGCTCGGTAATGACTAAGCTCTAATCCGAGTGCACCCTTGATTAAATTTTCTATGTGGACTCGTTCTAATTGAAATGGCTCTCTGAAAAAATGACTCCACTCTGCCCATGTCACAGTCATTTTGTGACTGTTGTATGGCCCACCACAGCGGAGCAATTTGTCCTTTTAGAATTATTAGCTTTACCACCACATTAACAGAAATCGATGTCTTTAATGTGTGAGAATATTGGTGCTTTCTGTGTCAAACCTTATAAATTTGGTTTCAATTTTTGTTGATTATATTATATTACAACAGACGTATTATTATAATTCTTGGCTCAGGACAGACACAAGTATTAAGACTCAAATGATTGACCATGTACAGTATATAAAGTAAATATATTTGTTCTTTCATTGGCCAATCAGGCATGAAAGGTCCTGTATTACAAGAAATTGACACTTGTGAGCTTTCCTTATCAGAAACATACCTGGAGTTGTGTTTTGTTTCATTTGTTTACCTTTTGTTCAGTAGAGCTTGGCAAGAGGGCTGAAATTATCCAAATGAGTCTAGTAAAGGTGTATGGAGTTTAGAGAAATACTTGTTGTATTTCACTGTGCTTATTTATGACGTCACAAGGTAGAACAGACTGGTTTCTGTTTGAGAGAAGAACAGATTACCGTACTTTTTGGACTATAAATTGCTCTTTTTGGGGGAAATTTATTTTATAAAATCAGGGACCAGGAATCGACATTTCATCTTGAAAGACAAGTTATAGTAATAGCAATAAAACAGAGCACTGCAGGCTGTTAACATGACATATGAACAGTCATTCAGATAACTACAGCATAAACATCAGAACAAGTTTACCAAACTCACGATCTCACTCCAAACCACTAAATCCACTGAATTTTTCATCCTCTGTGTCACTTTTCCGGAGGTAAACCGTAGATCCATGAGAAAAACAGAGCACCGCTTCCTCTTCTTTGTAGCTGTCATCAGACTCAGCATCAGTTCCAGTTAGAATTATTCCGGCCTTTCTGAATCCCGACAGGGTGGTTTCGGTGTCACTGTAGTCCAGGAAAGTTGCACTGCGGACCCTCCCGATTACCGTGAAGCTGTGTTCTCCATTTCCTCTTTCTGCCAGTCAAGCACAAGTTTCTTGCTGACTCCAAACTTCTCTTTCTTTCTGCTGCTCGATTTTGGCTGAATATTTCACAATTTGCAGCAGGACAGCGGCTTTTTCTCTAAGTCGCACCGGAGTATTAAGTCACAGGACCACTCAAACCATGAAAAAAGTGCGACTTATAGTCCAAAAAATACGCTAAACATGTGTGATCAAAGAAAACACAACTCTGGATGTTTTTATGAGGTAACAACATTATAACATAGTTCAGAAAATAGCATTATTAATAAAATAAGATATTCAGACAATTCCGTTATTAGAAGATAATTGTACTTTCCTTTGTTTCTGTTTTTTACGTGCTCAGAAAAAAAGTTAAAGATTAAAGCTACTCAGATTGTTAAATAATATTCTCAGTACTATTCACTTTTACTATTCACTATTCACTCAGAACTATTTGAAGTAGAAGACAGGAAGTAAGGCTGCCCATTTGCCCTGTTCGACCACAACCCATGACTCACCCACACAACACAATTTTCATTCTATGCAAGGTGAGCAAAGTACCTTGTCTATTGGTAGGAGGTTCAATTGCTTTTGTCAGAGCTGGAATTGAACCTCCTACCTTCTTGTTACTGAGCCAGAGCCGTGGCTTCATCTGTACTACTGAACTTATAGGTCCTATATAATACAAGCTTTAAGTCATGTCAGTCATCAAAAATGTGCCTGAACTTGTATTTTAGTTTCATTCACACATGCTTGAGTAATACTTTATTATTAGTCTGTCCACGTCTCCAAAGCTCAAAATGCTCAGTTCCATGAAGCTGTAGTTTTCAAGTGAACAGCTACATTTTCCTTTTTGTTCAGTAGAGATTGGGAATTCCAGGGCTGAAATGATCCAAATGATTCTAGTGAAGGTGTATGGAGTTTAAAAACACTGACCTCAGGAAGTGGAACTGGGTGTTTTCTCTTTGAAAGAAGAACTCCGCTTAAATATGCAGGGTGTGTATGATAAGATGAAATGATGAGGAAACAACATTATAACATAGAATAAAAAATAGTGCAAGATAGGCCCTTTAACACTAGATTAGCTTCATATTAAATCTCTTCTCAGTAACACTTTATTTTAGGGTACAGTTATGGACATCTGACTACCTGCTAATAAGCATAGCTGTAGATGGTGATGTCATTAATTAGTATTTATTCATTATTCTTATTAATGTCTAATTCCCCATAAGCTTATACACTCCTTATCACTGCTGATTAGTTTGATACTAGGCCATTTTTGTCCATTCGAATAAGCTTTAGTTGTTACTATTTGCACAAGAAATGAGCGGCAGTAGCTTAGTTGGTAGAGCTGAAGGTTGGTGGTTCGAATCCCACTCTTGACATAAACATCAATGAGTCAGATCCATTGACCCACAGGTTGGCTGGTGTGATTCCAGCTCCCACAGATGAATGCTGTTGTTGTGTCCTTGGGCAAGACAATCAACCTATCTCGCCTCCAGTGTTTGCGTGCACTGGTGTATAAATGTATTTGTGAATGGGTGAGTGGGTCCTTGTTGTAAAGCGCTTTGAGTGCTTTGAAGGTGGAAAAACACTATATAAAAATGTGACCAAATGTAGTTTTTATTTGTTTGCACTTAATAAATTTTGCTTACTTTATTCATGGCTTGTTGGACTCTATGAACACCTCATAGAGAGCTAAATTTCTTGTGCAACTAGTCCTTAACAACACACTTATTACCAAAAGCTTATTAGAATCATAATTCATGGACAAAAACGGCTTAGTATCGTACTTATAAGCAGCAATAAGAAGTGTAGTAATAGGAAAGTGTTTGTAAATTGTCTAACAGCAGAATAAGCTTATGGGGAATAAGACATTAATAAGGACTGAATAAATACTAATTAATGACAAATTAACCATCTACAACAATGCTAATGAGCAGGTAGTTAGATGTTCCTAAGTTTACTTACTTTAAAATAAAGTGTTACTCTCTTCTCTCATCCTCAACTATAACCTTTAAATTCTTCATACTAAAACAATGTATTGGGTAGGACACTGTAAGTCTTTTAAACTTGATCCTACTCCTTTTGTGCACCAGGTTCCAAAAATTTACATTAATTTATCCTTGTTCTTTGTTATTGTTGTTGTTCTACCTTACTGAAACAAAAAAATGAATGAAATGAATACTGTACCTCTGTGTATTTTGCTGTTATCTTTCCAGGCCGAGCAGGACAATGGTCACCCTCTGCCCGCCTTCGCCGACCTCATTATCGAGATCCTTGACGAGAACAATCAGGCCCCGTACTTCCAGTTTGCCACATACCAGGGCTTCGTCAGCGAGTCTGCCCCGGTGGGAACGACCATCTTCGCAAGCGCCAACCTCACCGACCCCCTGGGAATCATCGCGCTGGATAATGACATTGAAGAGGTATCGAAAAAAACACTCCACATCCACCTATATGTATTTACTATATAGGACAAAGAATAGCACAATAGAGTGTAAATAAACATGGCGCGCTTATTTTGTGTTGTGCAAATATTATTTTCTGTGTTGCGAGTACGTTGTGGCTGTCATAATCTTCATGGTCTGTTTGTGTCCTTGTTCCAGCTGGCCCCCGGTGATACTCCTGTAGGTAAAGGGGGAGATGGAGAGTCAGTGATACATTGATATAATAAGGGATGTCCGAGCTAGGGCAAAACCACTGGAGCGTTATATTAACCATTTTATACAGACTGCAAAAGCAATAAAACGGGTTGAATTTTATTTTATTTTTCATTTTTTCAATTACTGATTTTTACTGTCTTAAAAATGTGAAAAACAGAAGTAGTTCACGTTTTAAAGTTTGCAATGGTCCAAAGTTGTTCCTCACTTACCTTATGCATTCAGAACAGCATAATTATTCACCACAATGCGTTTAGAAGCACTTTCCACCATTTTCTAGAGTTTATTTTGACAGTAAAGTTAGGAACACATAGCATGCCAATAGCGCACTTCCTGTTTTTCGGAAAAGAAAATGCTTTATAATTAGAATCAGTCAGCACACAGTAGACTTATTTTGACCTCAAGAGCTGTTCATACAATATATCTGTACTGGAACAGGACAAAGACACATTTTTTTCGAACACCTGAAAAAAAAAAAAAAAAAAATCAGGTACAGGCAAAAAATTAAAAATGCACTTGAAGGAAGAAAAAATGGCAAATAATTTAAAGAATTAGTTGCGAATTTTTCTTCCTTCAAGTGCAATTTCTATTTTTTGCCCATACCTGATTTTTTTCTTTTCTTGAAGGAAGAAAAATTTGCAAATAATTTAAATAATTATTTGTAAATTTTTCTTCTTTCAAGTGCAATATTTTTTTTTTCCTCAGAATAAGAAAAAAAACCTAAAACATAATTAAACAGGTGTAGTGCCTTTAGCATACATGTGTACATGCATAATTCACAGTTGAGATACATTAGTTAGATGTTTACCTTTGCATTGTTGTTCGTATGTATCTTTCCACTCAGGTATTGATTAAGCACTTTATGTTCAGTGTTCACAGTTTTCAGGTTTGTGCTCTATTTACAGTATCGTCACAGCCCCTTTAAGACCCGATGATGTTTGAGGCACGCAGTTCTCTTATAATACTGTTATTAGCTGTTTCTTCTAAAGTTTTCTGGTCAGTTAATAAAGCGACACACGGCTTTCTGTGTCTGAAATGTGAGAAGTTGTCGGCTCCTTTTCATTACACACAACTTCCACACAGGACTTTTTTCCAAAATAGTGTAGATCTATAAATACAGACATAAAATTACTTACAAAATTCAAATTATTATTATTTTTTTTATTACTTGCAGAGTCTTGATTCTAGGCCAGATGGTAATCACTGTCCCACAAACCCTATTATGACATGTTTTTTGGATTTTATTGTTTCATGCTTTGAATTTCACCCACTTATTCCACTTTGTACAAATATGCACCCAGTATAACGCCTGAAAAGCACCACTTGAAAATGAGTTGCAGATTTTGCAGTGTTCCAGTTGTATTATTAACTAAAATTGCCAGAAACTTGTCATAATACCTGGTTAGGTGATTACCTGTTCTGATCCAACGCCATGCTTTTTAACCAGAACTGCTAAAATACCATGTTATTCCCTGCAATCATGACCAACCTCCCAGACAAGTATTTTTATTGGAACAAAACTTCCTGTGGTACATAAGGTTATCCCACGCACTAAAATTATCTATTGAAACTCATTGTTCAGCTGGTTCCTCGCTCGGACATCCCCTGGTGTGCTTGCATGCTTTATTTGATAACACCTATCACTGCTGGAGACAATATAAACTCAAAATTACAACTTTTACTACGACCATAATGCACCTCCTCTCCTGTGGTGTTTGGAAAGTTAAAGCTGCACTAACTTATCATAACTTTTTGGTTTTTGGTCCGTCACTTGGTTGTTTCTAAGGATGTCACTGCTCTGTCTGAAATGTTCCACAGTATGACTTTAAACAGCTCCATCTTATATTTATTCTAGGGCTGGGAAAAAATAAAAAAAATCTTAGTCACATGAATTGCAGGAGTTCAAATCAGACTAAATACAAAACTGAAATGTATTGTTTACTGTGAGCGCCGAAGCAGGAAGCAACATTCTAAGCTCGCTCACGATGGACTTTTTCAAAATAAAAGCCAGTGAGCTACAGACGTTTACAATAAAAAAAAAAAAAAGAAAAGAAAAGAAGAAAAATAACTGTCATCGATGATTAATTCATTAGTTAACGCAAACGCCCTAATGTATTCAGTTAAATGTGGTTTTATAACTCAAAAATACCTAGAAAAATAGGTGGGGTTGCCTTTCCGCAGATCTGACCTGTAACTTGGTCTAGTTTGAGCTCCATGAAGATAGAAAAGCTTAATTCCATACTGTGAAACATTCCAGACAAAGCAAAACATTAACATCTCCGTGAAAGAAACACATTTGACGGACCCTCCACCAGAAAAGTTACACAATGCACCTTTAAAGTTGCCTGTTTTTTGTCTGTTTCACGAGTAGAAAAATCTCCAGTGATGATAGGTGCGTGTGTGTGCTACAAACTAATCAGTGTAGTCTTTGTTTGGAGTGCTAATCTTTACATTCAGGTAAGGAGAGTGCCGTGGATTCTTGTTTGCTCAAATCATAACACACAAATGATTCTTCGTTTAAGGCTTTCAAACTGTTTCGCTTCTTCTGATTGCTCAATTATCCTCAATTGCATTACCGAAGTGTGCGGGTCTGTCGGTGTGAGCTGGTGTTTATTTATACAATGTGAGGACTATAATCTGTGTACGCACTAGCCTTTCTTATCTCAAGATATTGTAAATCTTTTATTGTTAGATCAACAACATGGTTTTCAGTTAAGATACAGGTAAAAATCGACTAACCCTGATTATCCTTTGGTAAAGCTTCATTCTGTCTTTAGTTATAAACTTAGAATTAGCGAGTCTTTTGGTCAGGCAGGAGAGTTTGTTTACCTGCTTTGCATGTTTTCTCTACTACCTCTAGCCTTCCTCAGAAGCGCCACGTGATGGTGTAGTGATATAGTTCAGTGTGTTTACCATGTATAATGTTTATGTTTAGTGTTTGTGTATAGTATGTTGTATGTATAGTGAGTGTGTTGTATGTAGTGATGTATAGTGAGTGTGTGTTGTATGTATAGTGAGTGTGTGTATGTATGTATGTATAGTGAGTGTGTGTATGTATGTATGTAGTGAGTGTGTTGTATGTATAGTGAGTGTGTTGTATGTATAGTGAGTGTGTTGTATGTATAGTGAGTGTGTTGTATGTATAGTGAGTGTGTTGTATGTATAGTGATGTGTGTGTGTGTGTATGTAAGTGTTGTGTATGTAGTGAGTGTGTGTATGTAGTGAGTGTGTGTGTATAGTGAGTGTGTGTGTGTATGTATGTAGTGAGTGTGTTGTGTGTATGTATGTATAGTGTGTGTTGTATGTATAGTGAGTGTGTTGTATGTATAGTGAGTGTGTTGTGTGTAGTAGTGTATGTGTGTGTGTGTGTAGTAGTAGTGAGTTGTGTGTATAGTGAGTGTGTTGTGTGTAGTAGTAGTGATGTGTGTTGTGTGTATGTATAGTGAGTGTGTTGTATGTAGTAGTGATGTATGTGTGTGTATGTATGTAGTGATGTGTGTATGTAGTGATGTGTGTAGTGTGTGTTGTATGTATAGTGAGTGTGTTGTATGTATAGTGAGTGTGTTGTATGTATAGTGAGTGTGTTGTATGTATAGTGAGTGTGTTGTATGTATAGTGAGTGTGTTGTATGTATAGTGAGTGTGCTGCTGTTGTGTACTTTTTTGTGATTGTTGCTGTACTTTCCTTTGTCCTGTAGATGATTTTACATCAACCTGTCGAGGGACTGTAGATGGAAATTATCCACGTTGACTATAATCTTTACATATTTACATTTTTAATGTTCATTAATATGTGCTGTTCCTTTACAAATAAATAAAATAAATAAATAATAAGGGGATACATATTTTAAGTCACAATCTTTTGCAACCCAAGTCAATAGACATTATTTGTAAATCACAAAATAAAGGTGGATTTGACCATTATATGATGAATATTAATGATAATATTTTATTGAGTGATCGTGTCTCTCAGTTAGTATTACTCAAGTTTTAAACAATGAAAAACAGTAATTGAACCAGCAATAAAAAGAGCCATAAGTGGCCTATTTGGACATTAAATGTAGCACAGTTCTTTTTTTTTTCAACATTCAATCGAACCAGCAATATTGGAACAAAATAGTCAGTAAAATAATTTCAAAAAGATTAGATATTATGCAGAACATGTCTTAACATTTCAGCATTTCTAATGAGATAGGTGGGCCTGTTTGTGTTTTTGTAGTGCCTTCCAGTCCAGCGTGCAGGAGGAGAGTGTAACACGCTTATCAGTGTCAGAACTGTATATTGCAGATCTACATGCAGATTGTGAAAAGGCGACCCAAAAAAAAATCTCTTGTGACCCAGTCTTTGGGAAACTGATATATTTTACTTAACTTTTACATAAGCTTCCCCTTCTGTCTGGCAAAACCAAGTGATGTAACAAACAAAACACTTCACCATTAAAGTAGCTGAAACATGCAAAGCAGATAAACAAACTCTCCTGTTTGAAAAAGAATTGCTAAGTTAGGGTTTTGTTAAAGATTAGGGGAGTAGTAATGTAAGTAAGTGGTTAATGTTAGAATTAGACTCAATATGTCAATGTAATGTCCCCAGGAAGAATGACCCAACATGTGTGTGCAGACTGTTTTTTTTTTATATATTTTTTTATTCTAATAATTACTTGGTTGGTATAGTATCTATTTTCCATACAGGAAGTAGCGGTGAGTTTTAAAACCTAATACCTCTACTTTTCTCAGTATAATGTGGCCCTTTGTTAATAATGTAACAAGGTACAAACCCGAGGCACACCAACTGATTATAAAATTCCTTTATTTCATAGCCTGGCACGGAGCTGGGTGGTCTTGGTCAGGGCACACATTGCCGCCCCTCCCCATGAAATAAAGGATTTTCATATAATCAGTTGGTGTGCCTCGGGTTTGTACCTTGCCCATTTTTACATTATTAGCAAAGAGCCATATTCTAATGAGATTTGAGCTCAACCCTCAAAGAGAACCTGTACTGCGATTTTAGTCTATTCAAAGCGTAGGGGCAATGTTAAACCTTCATTTTCAAGGTGTTGTCTAATCATAACTATTGTGTTGTATTGTAAGTTTTGGCCCTTATTAATATTATGTTAACATTTAACAGCTCTACCTCACGTTTATTTAATTACAGGTGGTTTTATAGCTCAAAAATACCTAGAAAAAACATGGAGAAAAGCAGAAAATGGCACAATCCACCTTTCAATATTTTTACGTTAACTATGTTTCAGGGAAATCTGTAGTCAGACCGGTCATATGCTCTTTAAACTCCAGAACTACACAGTAATAATGTACTTGTAAAAATAAAAAAGACTTAGCTCTAGCCTGTATTTCAAAGCCAGCCTTTTTAGCCAGTCCTTGGGGGAGATTAACAAATCAAAGTGGATTGAAAAGAGAGATAAAGGAATCAATATGGCGCCCAGTTCCTGATGTGGACCAAAGTCTCTTAAGAGGGCGCATTGACGGACACAGATCGAAGCAGACTTCAAGCAGTGCAGCGCCCGGACTTTGTTAACACACTGAGAAACAACAGTCATGTGAAACTCCTGCTGACAGCAGTAACCTCCCTCACACTGAACAGTGAAGTACAGAGAGACTGAGACAGAGACGCAAACAGGCAAGTTTCACGACTATATAAGGATGAAACTAGATTTTACCATGGACAAGATTAAAGATAAAAGTTTAAGATAAAACTCTGATAAACTGGTTGGAAATTATCTAGAAAATTAACACAACTTTCACAAAAATGACTAAAAGAAGCTCAGTTACTGTATAATTGGAATATGTACTTAAAATATTTACTTCAGTGAAATTGCTTGTGGCAAATTAGACTGATTTCACCAAATTTAAAGGTTCATTGTGTAACTTTTGTGGTGGAGGGTCCATCAAATGCTTGTCTCCATGTACAGTAGATGTTGCTGCTTTGTCTGGAATGTTTCACAGTATGGCATTAAACCTATCAGACGGTTTTACTTCGTGGAAACTGTCTGACCTCGCAATGTTAGATTTCGTTTGCTTGATGGTAGGCGGGTACTTTTTTATTTAACCAATCACTGCTTTTGGTCGTGACGTATGTAATGCGCCGATAACAGGGCTAACTGGTATATTAAGCTTTTCAAATCTTGTAGGAAGAAGGGCAATAACGTCTTTCCC
Source organism: Boleophthalmus pectinirostris (assembly GCF_026225935.1). Taxonomy (NCBI): domain Eukaryota; kingdom Metazoa; phylum Chordata; class Actinopteri; order Gobiiformes; family Gobiidae; genus Boleophthalmus; species Boleophthalmus pectinirostris. The sequence goes on along the minus strand of NW_026571404.1, from coordinate 29,381,296 downwards.
CTCGGAAATCATTGCCAACACATTATATATGGCTCTTCGCTGATTGGCTGGTGCCCGAACTCGCACTTCTGGGGTTTTTGCGAACCGTCTAGTGTATTCCGATTCCTGACCTAGTCGCTGGAGAGAAATGCAATTGAGTGGAGGCACTAGGTGGCGCCAGCCTGACTATTAAACCTGTCCATCTTTATGGAGACCAGCCAGAGCAATTTACTAGTCAGATCTGTGGTGAGACAACCCCGCTCACAGTCACAGTGCCTGTTTTTCTAGGTATTTTTGAGCCATAAAACCACCTGTAATTGAATAAATGTAAGGTAGAGCTGTTTAATGTCATACTGTGGAACATTCTAAGCAGAGTAATGACATATTCATAGAAACAAGCAGGCGATGGACCCCCAACCAAAAAGTTACACAGTGCATCTTTAAGATTTAACCTAAAACTTTTGGTGAAGTTTACCATTTGGGGAGCAAATTATAGAATAAAACAAAAAATGAAGGTGTAAACTGCCCAGAAATGCTTCCTTGAGCATAAACTGTCCAAGAGCACCACATCTCCAGTCAAGATAAAGTGTATGTAAATATATATTTTTTTATGTACATAATTCAGCAGGTCAAAATGTCATGTGTACCAGTGTTGATTCCCTCTAGGGTATTTGATTGAAAAGGGAGCATTTGTTTTTCATTATGTTTTTCATTATATTTCATGAGTCACTCTCCTCAGTATAATTTGATATATTTTACTATTGCACAAAGAGGAATTATGTCAGGTGTATTTTATAACATTAACAGGATCTGATCTATTTCCTGTGTTAATGCTAACTGTTTTTCTTCCATTCTGCTGTGAAGACCAATGAGCAGGCTATCATCACATTACTCTATCACTCTTTGGCACATCAAAATGAACTGGGTTGATAGGTTTCTCTTCCCCACAGCTGCGGTCTGGGTAAAAAAAAAAGAAAAGAAAAAAATTATATATCGTTTCCATGGTAACATATTCTTCCCTATGTCTTTCCTCGCGAAGACCAAAGACCCCAGGGTGACGATTACATTGAACGACTACACGGCCGTCTTCAGCCTGACCCCATCTGGATTAGTGCGCTACCTGAGGCTGCTCAAGCCCGTGGACAGAGAGACACAGCAGACCTACTCTTTCACGGTACGTACACTCGGAATTAGACGGACAAGCTCCTGGCCATGTTGAGGTGTGAGCGAGTGGAGAGGTGTTTGAAAAGAGCATTTAAAGTGGTTTCATGTGTTGTACATGTGGTAAATATTGGTGTTTGCAAAATAAATTTTAAAAGCGGAATTATATACTCTGAAATAAATGGATTTTAGGTGTAAACTAATGAAAAATAAGTAAATAAATAATACAAATAAAGTGGTGTAAAGAAGTGCACTACTACATACGGAAGGCCTCAAATATATGAAGTCAGACATAAGGAATTATGGGTAACTACACCTTATTTAGCCTTAACAAAGCATGGACAAAGCCTTAATTAATAATGAACAAAGACTTAATTAATAAGGATTCACTCTTAGTAACTACTTAATTGCCACCTTAATTAGCACTTAACTTGCACTTAAATCACATGAACTGCAAATAGTTACTCAAAATTATTTCATACTTAAGCATAATTAGTAGTGATGGGCAAATGGAGCCTCGTGAAGCATTGACACCTCAGTCGCAATATTGTCTCAAATGGTTCGACGTGTCTGAGGCCTCGGAGAAACACTGACCTCTAGTGGACAAATTTAACCATTGGCACGCAGGTGTCTCAGCATCGATGAAGTATTGTTAGTGTAAGACAATACTTGTGTGCAGAGCGACACCGTACCTAACAACAACAATAATAATGATGATTTAAAATAATATGTAAAGAACAACATAAATAGCTGCTGTAAATCAGAAAATATGTTACCTTGTTAGGTGGAATTAGATCCAAGTGATCCCAAACCATGGATTGCTTTTTTCCACTTGTAGATGCCATCGAAAATGAAACAAATGCCAAAAGTCGCCAAAATCACCACTAACGTCACACAGTACTCCTCACTACCCAACATTTTTAAGAAATATTGGTGCATCTTTTATACCGTAGCAGTTTAGCGCTTGTCAAACCACGGAAGTGCGCTGAACACTCTGAAGCACTCTGAACCAATCGCAGAGCAGAACCTTCACTGAGCCAATGAAACGCTTCGATACTCTGAAGCGATTGACACGCAGACGAAGCAGTAGGGGAAGGGACCGACACTTCGACACTTTGGTCACGTGAGCTGCTGCTGCAAGACGAGCTCCGAGGCAGTGCTTTGGAGCAATTTGTTTCAGAAAGAACGAGACGTGCTCCGGAGCTCCGTCTCATTTGCCCATCACTAATAATTAGGCTTCGCATTATAAAAGCTCTCAAAAAGACTTAACTAACAGATAATAGCTGCCTGAATTATCATTGCATTGCATTATTAGTAAATCATTCTCTCATAGCTTACTAATAATTAATAAATGCTCAAATTTGTACTTAAAGGTTGTATGGAGGATTTTGTTTTGTTTCAAGTTGTCAATGATAGCATTATAGAGGTGCAGTAGCCTTGTAATTATGATGACCAAAAAAAGAGAATAAAAATTCATCAACTCTGGACGTGGTGGGGCTAAACATTTGCCAATAGATAACGACACTGCCTCGTTATCTGTTAGCTGACAGGCTGTCAATCAATCTCCCTACGTTTCTAGCGTAACTGACTTGCCTGCGCGCTGCCGGTACGTGGTTTACGTACGCCTGTCACGCAGTCCACAGACGCAAGACGCACAGACGCTGTTTACTCCACCAACGCAACAGTTCTTAGCGGCTTTTATTGACCTATATCTTCCTCGCAGTTAGCACCAAGTTTGTTGCAATGGCGACAAGAATCCAGGAGCAGTTCACCGCAAAAGAAAGTCAGTTTTTGAGGTCGCTGAAAGAAGAAGACAAGGGGAAAAGCAGCGAAGCCAAACTAAGGTGATTCTTGAAGATTCATTCCAGCGATGGCGCGACTGAAGCAGACGCAGGGTCTAAAGACTGACGCATTGGTCGCCAAATTACTCCTGGACAGGTCACTTCTGCTTATTATGAAAACGTACTTTATTTCCAAGAGCTAGTCAAACGTTTTTCAGGACACGAAAGCGATATCCTATGTCTGAAAACGTAATTTTCAAGGCAAAGAAAGAGTCCGCTTGCTGCTGCGTGTTGTAGCTAGTTCATTCGCACTGAATCTCCGCGCAACCTTCTCTGCACCCCTTTCCTGCTCCTGTCCCCGCTGCCCGATCCGCTCTTCTTCCTGCTCCTCACTTCTCGTCCGCGAACGAAATGTCCGCGCACCCGCTCCCCCCACTCCTCACTTCTCCGCCTTGCCTAACCAACACTGTAGTTAGTTGTTTACAAGTCATGTGCAGCGCACCGGCTGTAAACAAACCTGTTTCTGGCGTAAAGAGGAGGCGGGAGGAGGCGTTTCTACGTAGGAGCTGTAGGGGAGGGGGGGGTGGTTTCACGCATGCGCAACATTTGAAAAAGGACAAACAGTCGCTGGATTTCTCGTTCCTTGGAAAATCCTCTATACAACCTTTAAATATGCTTCTACAAATGCACACACAAATGGTTAGTTCATGAGTAATTAAGTATGAAATCATTTTGAGTAACTATTTACAGCACAGGCAAATTAAGTGCAAGTTAAGTGCTAATTAAGGTAGTAATTAAGTAGTTACTAAGTGTGAATCATTATTAATTAAGTCTTTGTTCATGCTTTATTAAGGCTAAATAAGGTGTAGTTATTATGAAGTGTTACCAAGTTATGTAGTAAATAAAAAGAGTTAAAGATTTGTGTTTTTCTTTGCTGCATAATTCCATATATTTTAAACATATTTGGAGTTGTGTTTTGCTCCTGGCCATGAGATGGGAGGGTGTGGAGGGGAGTCTGAAAAAAGCATTTACAGTAGTGCAATGTTTATATAAGGTGTATATATTGAATAGTGACCAATGTTCATTTTGATAAGTAATAATAATAAATAATACTGCATAGCTCTTTTCACTGTAACTCAAGGCTTCACAATAATGTAACTCAAAAACAGGGACAAACAAAACAAGTAGGAGCAGTCATTTGTGGGGGTAACAGGCTCTGAGGAAAAGCTGAGTTTTGAGTTGTTTTTTTAAAGGTGTTTAGTGAGTCTTAAGTTTCAGATGTGGAAAGGGGAGAGAGTTCCATAGGGTAGGAGCAGTAATGAAGAAGTAATTAAGTTTAGTCTCAGCTGAAGGTGCATTATGTGATTTTTCTGATTGAGAGTTCGCCGTGGGTTTGTCTCCATGGAGATGTTATTGTTGTAAGTATGTTCCATATATCTTGCATTTATTTATTAGTAGGATCATGAACCTAGCTATGAAAGTACTTGTGATTATAAAGTATTCTAAGGTCCTATATTACACTAAATGAATCTTCATCTGAAACATACCTGGAGTTGTTTTGTTTTATTCATACATGTTTGAGTAATCCTTTATTATTAGTCTGTTTACATCTCCAAAGCTTAAAATGCTCTGTTCCACCTTGTGATGTCATGATGCGGTAATTTTCAAGGTAACAGCCACACTCTACCTTTCAGTAAAGATTAGCAATTCCAGGTCTGAAATGATCCAAATGATTGTATTGAAGGTTTATGGAGTTTAAAAACATATTGGAGCACTTCCTGTGTTGACACATGACATCACAAGGTGGAACAGAGTGTGTCCGTTTGAGAAAAGAGCTCAGCCAAAATATGCTGGATTTGTGTCTTAAACATGTGTGAATGAAACAAAACACAACTCATGTATGTTTCTGATGAGGAAACAACATTTACATAGATCAGAAAATATAGGCCCTTTAAAAAAAAAACAACAACAAAAAACCTTGGACTCTTGGATATTGTAGACTGGATGAATGAGCAGAACACATTGCATAACAAAGGGACCATTGTACGTATGGAACAGACTCCGTTTCTTTGTCATGTTAAACTTAAAGTTGGATGTAGTTATTATCTCTTTGGTACTAACTTCAAGGCTATTTGCAAATGTATATAAATTTATTCCTATTAAAGCTTTGTTGTTCAGCTAACCCAGAGCATCATTTGTGAATTAAAAAAAAAGGACTTTGGTGATTATTACAAGAGCATTAACCTCAAGTTTAATAATGCAATTTTTTTTTATTAAAGAGGGTTGTAGTTCATTTGAGGCTTCAGGAGACTTCAATGGGTTATGATAATCATGTTAATTTCAAATAAAATATATTAAAATATTAGTGTAGAGCTAGGGGTCTTGATTGCATTCATAATTTGGCTCCACAAACACGTCACAGTCTATATTTATCGATACTTTGCAGCTATATAATCAGCATTCCCTGGGGGTGTAATACTAACTGAAGGCACTGCTTTGTCTGAAGCTTTATTAGACTTTAATCTGACCTTTATTTTAACACAATCTGACCAGAAAGGAATGACTTGGTAGGATTTAACAATTTGGTTAAAAATCAAACTCCTGAACAGGACCGTGAACACGTGTATTGATCACAGGCTCCTAAGATTGTGCTGTTTAAATCAATTTTGTATTTTTTCACTGGAGTTTTCAGATCATTTGAAAACTTTTTTTTTTTTTTTTTAAGAACAATTACCTTTTGCCTTTAGTTCAACAGGCAATTCTAGTGCTGAAATGATCCAAAAGATTCTAGTGAAGGTGTTTGGAGAGTGTTTTCAGTCTGAAAGAAGAAATCAACATCATGCAGGATTTGTGTGTTAAAAATGTGTGAATGAAACAAAATACAACGCCAGGTATGTTTTGATAAGGAAACAGCTTTATAACAACATTATGTATAGATTAAAATAATAATAATTTTTAAAAAAAATAGCATAATACGTGCTCTTTAACAGTCCAGCTTCTGTTATCTGAAGTACAAAGCCTACTTTTGTGTGCCTGTGCTTCGGTGCCTGACTCTCCATTTAGGACCTCTTCTCACGTGCAATACCATTTGCACCTGTCACTTCTGTTTGAGTGAAAATCCAACTGCACCCCGCTGTTCTTTTAAAATCCTTTCCTTCCAACACTTCCATTTTCTCCAAGCCCATTCTCCGCGGTGGACAAACGAACAAGCAGTTTGCTCGTTTTGCCATCCATGTTTTATGCTAACCCAAGACGAGCCCCTAAGTTGTAACAGTGGGATACGATGATAGGACATACAAAAGCACAAGGGATTTTACTCTGAGCTTTCAGAATGGATTTCGATTTTCTCAAAAACAAACCAAAACTGTGGAAAAGTGAGAGATCATTGCTGTGTTTCCCCGACAAACAGATGGGTTATATGTCAGGAGTGAGTGCGGGCCAGAGCCGGTCTCAAATACACACAGGCAAAATGGAAGAAATGTTTTGTGGTGAAATAAATGAGCAACTGGGAAAAACAAAGCCAAATGGCCAAGAAAAGATGGTTGTATTTCTGAGTCATGATCTTATGTTTTGTAGTGGATTTTATTATCACTGTGCTGTGACTCTGGATGGCACCTGCGTCTTGCCTGGAATGTTCCATGATATAGCTTTAAATGTATCTATCTCGTATTTATTCAATTCCATGTTTTTATTGCTAAAAGCTTTGAAAACATGCATTCTTAGGCCCCATCCACACTAGTATGTATTCGAGTCATTTTCGCAAATTCATCTGAGATCCAGCCAAAAATTCACCGCCAAAACTTTAAGAGGCTAGAATATATGTCCATTCATATATACACTCTATGAGTATGACCTGCACATGTATAATCTCAGAAAAGTTTAACATGAACCATCTCTAATGCCATAGAATCACTGAACAGACTCACCATTAGCAGAACTCCCCTCTGTCACAAAAAGAACAGATATATATTCCACTGAATCGTGTCCTTTAGTCTGACAGAAGCTGAACCACATCAGCACACAATAGCGAGCTGTTTTTTGAGCACTTAGTTTATGCAAATTAGCTATGCCGTTTTAAGTTTTGTTTCTGTAAAACGTAAACAAATATGCTCAAAGCTGTGTGGATAGGGGAGGCTTATGGATACCCTCAGTTTGAGTGATCTTGCCTCTCCATAGATCTGACTTGCAACTTGTCCACATGGCTTGGTGGCGTCACCTGCAAACATATTTGTTATAAATTTAATGCTATACTGTGGTACATTCCAGGCAAAGCAATTGTATCTTCATAGAGAAAAGCAGGTGTCTGTCCGCAAGAAAAGTTACACAGTACAACTTTAACTAAAATTAACTTTGGCAATTTGAGCCCCCAAAAGCTGTGTCCTCATCCATTATTGAATACTGCTGTTTTCAAATTCAAATTGAGTTTTTATGAGATAATAAAAGTCTAATATATTTATGCTCCATTGCTACCACAATCTAGTTATATCATCCAACATTGTGTTCTGATTTTATTCTAATTTCGATGGAATCCGTTTAGCACCGGTGTTATTGCGTTTGCAGATGGTGGCTTCAGATGGAGTCCAGCAAAGTGCTCCAGTCACTGTCGACATCCTGGTCATCGACGCCAATGACAACACGCCCACGTTCGCCCAGGTGTCCTACAGCGTGGAGGTCTTCACCGATATGCAGCCCGGAGAGACAGTCATTCAGGTCAGATATCAGTGCTCTATTCAAAGTTTGGATCTGCTCTTTTCACATTTTTATATATTTATTTTTCAACCTTTTAGTGTCAAAGTATGTACATCAACCCATTCACACACAGACACACATTCATACACCACGTACACAAACACTGGGGGTGTGGTGGGTTAAGTGTCTTGACCAATTCGCTTCATTTGTTGTCGCACCGCCAACCTTTGGATCAGTGGAGAAACTCTACCAGTTGAAGTACTGTCGCCTCTAACTGTTGTGTTAGAGTGAGATGAAAAATAGGGATACCTACCGTATTTTTCGGACTAAAAAGTGGATTATAAGGCGAGGTATCAATAATGTTGACTTCTCTTGTCTATTTTCATATATAAGGCACATTAAACAAAACAAATGGAGGACACTTGAGACTGATCCCTTAGCCCAGACATCTACAATCCATTGGCAGATCGTGGCGTAACTCGGTGCTGCCTCCCTGTCTTGGTAAATGTGTATTATGAATGTGAATGTGGGTGAATAATTTAAGTTTTCTTTTTTTCTTCTACTACTTGAGGAGGACTCAAATATACATTGAGTAATAATGTGTTTAATGCAGCTTTGCGCACATTTGTTTACATTTTATAGAAAGGAAACTTAAAACCACATGGCTAATATGCATGAATTATAAGCGCTGAAAAAAAAAACTGCTTGCTCCTTGTGCGCTGATGCGGTCAGCTTCTGTCAGACCCCACGAGGCTCCTGACTACGGTAGCAATGCTCCAACAATCCATCAAGCGGTGCAGTTTTGTAGTTTACCAAAGTCGTACTAAAACATTTTGACAGTTTTTTGAGCGTTTCGTACCACATAAAATCGGTTCAAGGTCAGTAAGTACAACCAAAATTAATACATAAGGAGCACTGTAAATTTTTGAGAAAATTAAAGGATTTTAAGGGCACCTTACAGTCCAAAAAATACTGTACTTTTATTCAGTTTGATTTATTATACCTACTGATTTTTATATAATAGGATCTGCAGATATTATTCAGCTCTCAAGTGGAATCAAGTGCCTGTATTCCTTCATGAATTTTCCCTTTTTTTCTTCTTTCTACTATTTCTTTTTTTGTTCTCAATGCCGCATAAGGTAATGTTCACACTTCAAACCAGGCCAAGTAACAAATTAGATTCGTGGAGAGTGGAGGTGACCCCTCTCAACACAAGCATGCGTGTTTTCAATGTTTGAGCAAAGGAACAGTTGTAATTGAATGAATGCAAGCATTTAATGTCATCTGGAACATTCATTGTAAAGCAATAACATTTCCACTGAGACAAGAAAGCGATTGACCCTTCACCAGAAAAGTGATAGTGCTCTTTTAAGAGTAGTGCAAAATAAATGGTTACCTACCTTTTATAAAGATTTATACTAGGTTCTTTAAATGTTGTTTTCTCATCACAAACAGAGTTGTGTTTTGTTTCATTCACACACACATCCTGCATATTTACACTGAATTCTTCTCAAACGGAAAGCACTTTGTTCCACCTTGTGATGTCATGTGGTAATGCAGGAAGTGCTCCACTGTGTTTTTAAATCCATACATCTTCACTAGAATCATTTGGATAATTTCAGCCCTACAATTTCAAACCTCTACTGAAGAAAAGGTAAAAGTGAGCTGTTAACTTCAAAACTACCACTACATGACATCACAAAGTGGAACAGAGCATTTTGAGCTTTGGAGATGTTGACAGACTAATAATGCAGGATTACTCAACCATGTGTGAATGAAACAAAACACAACTTTGGGTAAGTTTTTAATGAGGTAGCAGTATAACATTTGTAAAAGCTCACAAGAATCCATTTTGCGTAATATAGAATCTTTAATACACAATATGAATCTAGTTAGAGCAGCTTTCTTACCTATGTATACTTTAGGACAAAAACTTGATTCTGTTGTATGGTCAGATAAAGCTGAAGTTGTTTTTGAGTCATGGCATACTGCCTGTTTACGCCTCCTCTCAGGCTGCATATTCTCCTCCCATATCTCATCTCTTAGTCACCCCTGTCCCCATTTATACTCCACCAGAGACACCTCAAAACTTTCCTGACTCATGTATTGTTTTGGACAACTGCAAAAAAGTTTGGTTTTCCCTCTAATGTGATGTACAGTGTGTCAGCGGATTGGTGGATAAGAAACCAACCAAGTGAAAATGACAGGAAGAGACATTCAAATTGCAAAGTTGGCAGTTCAATTCCCACTCTAGCCACTTAAAAGCACACTTGTGTGTACTTGTGTGTAACTTTTCATGTGGGTGGCTTGCCATGCCTGCTTGTTTCCATGGAGATGTTGTTGCTTTGCCTGGAAGGTCAAAAGTCTGGTATCTTGCATTTATTCAGTTATAAGTGCAGGGTTAAGGTTGGGGTTAGGGTTATTGCTAAAAAACATGAATACGAATTATGAGTGTGCCCTCCTCTTCACAGACCTGACCTGTAACCTACCTGCTTGAAATGGAAATTGATGCGTTTAATACCATATAGTGTTGAACCGCTACAAGAAAGTTTACATAGTGCATTTTAATTTAAATGTGTGAAGACATTTAACTAAAATTTTCTCTGCGTACCTGACAGATTTTTGGCTACACTGTGCAAATTGGAAGCCACAATTCCATCAGTTTGATCCCAGGACAGCCATGATCACAAAACTGGCACCATGAGGAATCTGAAGAATGCTGTAAAAAACTTATCAAACTATATATAAACATTTTGAGAATTAAGGTCATGAAAAGCCCTGGAAACTCCACTAAGAGATGTCTTTTAAGATTTTTTAAATCTTACATGTGACTCATTTACTCACTTTTACTGCTGGAATAGTCACTCTACTGTAATGTAGGACTCCAAATTATATTTTGCCTTGCTTTCTGCTATTTGTCTTAAAAAGTGACTGCGTATACATGCACATCAGTATCCCGGTTATTAGCCATATCCCAGTTACTGCAGTATTCGGGATACTGCGTATACATGCACTCTGAGAAACTGGGATACTGTAGTTTCTGGGCGATTAGACACGCTCTTAAGCCTCCAACCGCATCAAAAAACAATTGCGCGCCCCGCAATCCAGAGTGTCCTATACAAGAATCCACTTGGGTGTCCCAGCACGACTTCAGTAAACTACAAAGCCGCACCACGCGCTACGCACACAAACACGCAAGGAGCAGACAGCGACCGTGTAGCGAAAAACACCCGCAGCCACACTCATCACTAAACGACGAGGAATGGAACGGAGGAACAAACCATAAAAGCAAGTGCAATGTGCCACTTCTAGAGACAATTGAACAACTGAGTCACTGCGAACACACCAACAATCCAGCGCTCCCAGACAGCACCCTCCCTACACGCCACAACTGAACAAAGCCCAGAGTCACCGTGAACGCGCCAAACAAAGTCCCACTGACCCATCGAACTGTTGTGTTTCGTTTAAAGTCTGGTGCAGTTTATTTGTGAAAAAAGTTTGAAAATAGACCATTTAATGACAGTGCGCCTTATAATCCAGAGCACCTAATAGCCCAGAAAATACGGTACTCATATCCCTGTGTACATGATCAAATGTTTGTCTCAAGTGCAAAAATTAACTTAATTTAAATTAACAAACCAGGAAAAATACAAACCATGAGCTCCTTTAGTATAGGAAGTTCGGCCGGTTTAACCAGCTGTAAGGAGCTATGAGGTATCCCACAATCCACTGCGCAGATCAAACCAAACTGATTCTTCATTAAAATCTTCTGCATAAATAAACTCAACTTTACAACATATAAACCATAAACACTATAGAGCCACATCAGCCCATTTGACATTATAATGTGTTTAATGTATCCCGGTTTCTAATAACCAGGATACTATGTATACATGCACTATGAAGAAACTGGGATACTCAAAAAACTCGATCATAACGGCGATACTGATGTGCATGTAAAAGCACTCATTATTTGCAGTTTTCATATTCTAGAATGATGTTATAATTCCAGATGGGGGGCAGGAGGCAGATTTCCCTATTAGTTCATTCTATTTTGCCATGAAATATCCAAAAGGCAAATGCCCAGATGTTGAACCTGATCATGTTCTATTAGAATCAGGAAGTCACTGTATTACACCAGACATCTGCATTTTTACTACGCCATTATTTGTAGCAGTCCCCCCATCTGTATTAAAGAAGACCTGTGGATCATTATCTTATACTTTGAATATTTTAAATTGCAATATTCATCTAAAACGGCTTAGTAAAAGAAAGTGCGATGGCCGTGTTAGAAAACTGTGGTGCCCAGTGGGAGCCTTCGTCACCATAAATGTCATCATAACAAAGAGCTGTGAAGTTGTTGGCCCCCCTTAGGATAGATGCACATCAAATGGTCACAGATCAGAGATTTATTTTTATTTTTTTTCCCATACCAAAATGACTACGCAACGCTGCTGAATCTTATGTGTCTGGCAGAAAATAAAATTAGTACAAAGCAGTAGGCGTATGAGGGTGGCGCTGAAAACAGGAGTTGATAGTCAAAATGGGGTTTTGAGAATAAACAAAGATTGCTCAAACAAGCACAAATCACAACAAATACAACTTCAGGTGAGTGAACGGTGAGAGGAAACAATTATAACATCGCTGAAAGCTGAAAGCTGAAAGTAAATTTTGCAGAAAAGGTCTGCTTTAAATAATAGCCTCCTGAATGTGATGTCATGTGAAACCCTGCAATTACCACAGGATTTAAAGGTTACAGTTATTATTTACACACACTATCCTCCACGCCCTATAAACTTTGACTCACTCCCCGAAATAAGTCCATTCATAACTCCACTCCGCTGTCCGTGCACTCTCTAATATCTTTCGTTTAGCAGTCCAAGCATGATCCCTCTTTGTCTTTCAGCTGATCTGCCCTCTCTCTCACATCCTACCTCTCCAAAAAATGTCAAACACCAAAAGGTCAGGTTTAATCTCGTCTTAAAACTCCACGATTGGCCCTATCCCAAAATGAGGCCAGAGGTCGGAAACTGGCTGGTACGCATGCTTTAAAACGTTTTATGAAAGCCCCGGAGAACCTCTTGAGAATACAGCCTGCTTTATGTGGTGTATACTCCAAGATAAACGGTGTAAAATAGGAGATGTAATGTATTGGGGATTTAATTTTGAGATTAAAGTGCATATGATAGTTATGACTCGTTTTAATGAGATTGTACCTGTGGTGAATATTTATCATAGTTTTAATTCAGTTAAAGGGCCCATACTACACTATTTTCTGGTCGATGTTAAATTGTTCCTCCTCATCCTAAACATACCTGGAGTTGTGTTTTGTTTCATTCACACATGTTTAACACACAAACCCTGCATATTTAAGCCTTTTGTGAGACAGAAAACACTCCTTGTGATGTCATGTGGTAATACAGGAAGTGCTCCACTGTGTTTTTAAACTCCATGCACTTTCACCAGAATCACTTGGACAATTTCTGCTGTGGAATTGCCCATCTCTACTAAACTAAAGATAAAAAGTAGCTGTTAACATGAAAACTACCACTTCATGACATCACAAGGTGGAACAAAGCATTCTGAGCTTTGGAAATGTAGACAGAGTAATAATAAAGGATTACTCAAACTCAAATGTGTGAACGAAACAAAACACAACTCAGTATATTTTTTGATGAGGTAACGGCATTATAACACGGCTAAAAGTTCAAGGAACCAATTATTTCCAATTATATTTATTTGTTGTTTTAGTGAAAAAGTACTTAAACTTGTGATATACACTTTGCACACATTTTGGGGCTAGAAACCAGAGGCTGATGGTCGGTAATTGCATGCAGCATGGTGTCCTAAATAATTGGCTTAAAAGAAATGTTATCTGATAAATTTAGATGACAACAGCGTTCATTATATATGCACCTCATTACACAGAGGCTTAATCTGAGGCATGTAAAAATAGCTGATATCTTTGCGTAAATCTAGATAAAATCTAATTACACAGAAAACACAAATGTCATTATTTGTGCATCTGTCTTGTGCAAAATGTCAATCTTTTGTAAAAATGTATTGAAATCATTGAGCGAGATCCTTGACAAAGCCCAGTTCACATATCACGACCAAAAAATAGATTATATATACAAATACATTGCAACATTGCATTTTTACTGTGTGGGGTCACCTCTCCACAGATATGACAGATAATTTGGCCATGTAGTGCCTACTGCTCATCTCCAGTGCTCCAGTGAAACATTTCAGGCAAAGCAATTACATCTTCATTACATTTATTTGAGTTTATTTTGTTAGTGGGATAGAAACACCTGTACAAGGAAAGTTACATTATTTAAAGTGTGTATTTAAAGTGTTTTGAAATGTGGTTGTGGGTGGAGTTTAGGTGTTTATTTATCCATCCATCCATTTTCTTCCGCTTATCCGGGGCCGGGTCGCCCTGCTTTAGACTGCTGCCCCCGCGACCTGGCCCCGGAGTTTAGGTGTTTAGTCCCACTTGAAAGGTGCATTATGTAATTTTTGGGTTGGGGTCCATCACCTGCTTGTTTCTATGGCTCTGTCTGGAATGTTCCACAGTATGTTCCACCTTACATCTTATATCTTTGCCATGTTAATTCTGTTATGCTGAAGTTTACTTCTGTCTTTGTCCCCAGCTGACTGCGAAGGATGCCGACGAGGGTCTGAATGGACTGGTGACCTATGAGATCGTTCTGGGGGCTCAGGGCGACTTCGTCATCAGTAACCGAACTGGGCGCATCACCATCGCCCCTGGGGTCAGCCTGGTCGTGGGGAGGTCCTACACTCTCACTGTGAGGGCATCTGACAGTGCACCAGAGGCTCAGAGGAAGTAAGAGAGAGGATACTTAATGTTATTATACTAAATGTTGTGTTCATTGGACTAGGCTGTTACAGTGATACAGTATTGTTTTGTTGTTGATTGAATGAGGAATGGACAGTGTCTTTTTAAATAACATTGACATTGAAAATAATTGTTGAATCACTTGCCTTTGCTCTCAAATTAAAAGCTGAGTTTCTGCAAATGCAGTAACAATAATGATTCCAGGTAAAACTTGAAATTACCAGCTCACACTTTTCTTATCCACATCATCTCAAGCATTTGTTTACAGTAATGTTTTTCTTACTGAGTTGCTTTTTGAGTTGTTTTTGAAGCTAAAACACGACTGTGTCCTCTTATATTTGGTGGTAAATGGTTCCGTTCTTTCATGACTGCAAACATCACTGTACTTTGACTCTGTCTAGTTCTATACTTTGGCAGAGTGAAACACTGCCCGTCAGAATGCCTTTTTGAATAACAATGTGTATTTTTCCTGAAACTGAGTTTTTGGTAGAACATTGAAGGTGTCTGAGTTGTAATAATATTTCTTAAAGGTTTGATTTTGTATTCTATCCTCTATCCTTCACCCAAAACCAAGAAAGCAGCTTATGTATTTTAGCCACACTAGTCCTAAAAGCACATTTGAGTGTCACATGTGCTGCACTGTTTGTTTGATCAAACACAATAATCCAAATGAGACAAGACTTCAGCAGTATGGAATTAAAACATATGTCTCCTTGAAGACAAGCAGGAGAGAAGTTGCAGACAGGTCAGATGTGTGGAGAGGTAGCCTTGCTATACTAACTACTATTGAATACATGGATACTTTTAATGCCATACTGTGAAACATTCTGGTTAAAGCACTCTCAAGGTTTCTATACACCTGCAAAATAGTCATAATTATATTTTCTTAATCATTATTGTTATCTGGACAGACTCTAAAACACAAGCCAAAATACCTTTATAAACAAGGCATTATAAAATTTTTCATCTATAATACACTTTAGTCATATAAATATTCTCTATCTAGAGCGAGACCTGCTTGATAGATGTCAGTAGACGGCATTACGCAACAAGATTAATATAGTAAGGTTCAATATATCACAACACTGGTCCTTGCCTCCCTTATTATAATGTAATCACAAATGTCAACAGCAAGTAACCTCTTGAAAGAACACTGTGTGTGTAGGTGACAGTTACGCAACATTACTCAATATCACTCTGTACTGTCTTTCATTACGTCTCATAAACCTTTGTATAATGTGTTTCCATGCACAATTAATTAGTACATTTCTGCAACAATCTATAAAACTGCATTATTTGGACACCATTATTTAATTTTTGAGGTCTCAATCATTCACCCAAAAAGATTGGTTCCACACATAGACTGTAAAATGGACATACATTAGCTAAAGGGAAGTATAGTTCTGCGTCGACTCAACACACACTGCCACTGTCACGTTGTGGCCGTCGTTTTTGATTTATGGGTCTGCGTCGAGGTCTATGTGCCACAAAGTAATTCACCGCCAAAACGCTAGGGGACTCAGACATATGTCCATTTGTCTGTTCGTATAATCTCTGAAAAGTTTAACATGAACCATCTCCAACGTGATAGCACAGAACAGACTCACCATTTAGAAAAATACCACTCTGTCACAGAAAGAACACATATATTCCACTGAGTCGTGTCCTTTTTAAGTCCAGCAGAAGTTAACTTTTTTTGACTGCTTAGTTTATGCAAATTAGCCATGCGGTTTTGAATGGCATGCAAGTTTTGTTTCTGTAAAACGTAAACAAATATGCACAAACCTGCATTAAACACATTATTACTCAATGTATATGGAAAGAACGGAAAGCGGAGTACAGGAAATGTACGTAGTGCCGTGGTAGAAAGGACCAATCACAGCCGTTATTGTCTGCGTTGTTTCAACGCGTAGTTAGAACATTTCGGAGATGCACGTCGGTCGACGCAGACGCTTTGCTTAGGGGGTTCACATCACAACTCTCTGCATCATGACACAGACGATATGACGCTGGACCGTGAATTGGCCTTAACTCACTACCTGCCACTTTGAAAACAAGAAGTGAGCATGGGAGCGCTTCCGGCCCCATCAACTCTGGCTCACTTTGTACTGCTCTCAGTACAAGGTACTCTCAGGCTCCTCATTTAGGTCTGAAAATGATCATATGTGTGTTTTTATTTCACTACTTTGTCCGTAAATCAATTCCTGTTCCTAATATGCACCTGGCTCCAAATTTGCTCCTATAAATGTCAGCCTTGGTGAGCTTTATTTGATTGGAGCCGAACACTATGGGTGACGTCACACTCCTTTAGTCCACTTCTTCATCCAGTCTATGTTTCAACTCTGTATACTTCTATTTACTTCTATTTCTAGCCAATTTTATACCACTAATCCATTTGTATATAAACAACACAGACTGTATTGTTGAAGAATAATGTAAAACTTACAGCACGCATGCATAATCTAGCAACCAGTCCTATCTTTATACAGCGGTGTGACAGCTGTAGTAGGGGAAATGAAGGATGACTAATGCAGTGTACTAGGTCATATTTTAGGAACACACTGGGGCTCTTTAAATAGGGAATGAATCAGAGATGCAGTGGGCTACACAGAATCTGACCTTTGGGTGCTCTGCTGTGATTACATAATATAAGCGTGTCCATGGTAATCCCATCAATACAAGAAGTGCAAATTATATTTAGTAAATTTGTGTGCTTTATTCAACTGTAATTCAAATCAAACTGGTATTATTATGCATCCACAGTAGAGAATCAAAGCAGTTGGGGAAAAAAAAGAACAGCAACTGCTAACATGATGCTAAACAAAGTGATATTGTGTAATGGTGCCAAGTTGAATTATCAATCAAAATGATTCCAACGAAAATAGGAGCAATTTAACTGTTCAAGCAAGAGTGACAGTTTTTCACCAAACAGCGTGATTTAAAGCCACAATATAAAACTTTTTTAGCCAAAAATAAATGCATGCTTTGTAGTTTTGGTTGTGTTAATTGCACTGAAAAACTTTGGCTTGCATCGCCTCAAACCTGACTCTTATTTGGCTCGCTTGTTTCTTTGGAAATGTTGTTCCTTTGGCTATAATTTTGCACACTATGGCATAAAACATATCTGTCTGAATAGAGAATGTTCCAGAGTATGGTTTTAACATTCTATTTTCATGGAACTCCCCCAGAAAGTTGCATCCTGTACGGTTAGATCCCGTTTACACTGAAACGAATCCATGTGTCACTGTATCACCGTATCGGAAATGATCTGCGTCCAGACAAATCGTTTGTGTCCGCAATCCTTCCTTATCCACACAGCTTTGAGCATATGTGTATCCATTTTACAGAAACTTAACTTAAAACCACATGACTAATTTGCATAAACTGATTCCTCAAAAAACAGCTCGCTATTGTGCTGCTGATGCGTTTCTGCTTCTGTTGGACTAAAGGACACGACTCAATGGATTATATTCTTTCTGTGACAGAGGGGTGTTCTGCTGATGATGGGTCTGTTCAGTGCTTTTATCACATTGGAAATGGTTCATGTTAAACTTTTCAGAGATCATACATCTGCAGGTCATACGCATAGACTGTATATATTAATATATTCAAGCCTCTTAGCGTTTTGGCGGTGAATTAGCTACTTCGAGGTGCATAGACCTACATTAGCGTATCAGCGGTTTCAGGCATCCAAACAGTGCCAAATCAGATCCATACATCAGATGAATTCCGTTCCGTCTCTGGAGCCGTTTTTAATCGGATTAGTGTAGACGAAAACTGCATCCACAAAGAAAATGATTCGAATACGTGCGGGCGGGGCCTTAACAATGCACTGTGTAACTTGTCCGGTGGAGAGTCTGGAGCTACTCTGGAGCTGCTTGTCTCCATGGAGATGTGCCTAGAATCTCTTGCAAGCCAAATTACAGGTCAGATTTATGGAGAGGTGACCCCACTCACAGTAAGAATTAATGTTTTGTTTTTTTTATAAGATATTTTTGAGCAATAAATAATACAAAAATAAATAAAACACCTGTAGTTGAATAAATGTAAGACAGATTAGTTTAATTATATTGTGCACAATTTAACTCAAAGCATTAACATCTCCATGTACACAAACAGGTTGTGGACCCTCTCCAGAAAAGTTACACAGTGCACCTTTAATAAAATAATAAAATAATAATAAAATAAATGTGTGGCAAAAAAGAGTTAATAATAACAAGCTGGTATGGCGGTGAAAATCTCAAAGTAGTAGATTTACCATATGTCTCCTTTTAAATATTTAATTCTCGCATATGAATGTGTATCTTGTTGAGTTGAATAATGGAGAAACTTCACGGCGTACAAGCTGTTCCGAATCCACCAACAGATGGGTCTTATTTGGTGCAACACTCCACAGAATACTGAATCTGATAATGAATGGGGTTTTCTTGAGTTTATAGCGTTTGATTAAGGACTAAAGAGCAGTTTGTGTAGTCGGTCTTTTCTCAGTGTGCAGGTGCTGGATGTTGTGTTTTATGAAGTGGGTAGTGCTTTTGAAATCGCAGAGGAAAAACAAACATCTGGTAGAGAGGCAGCTAAGAGGTTTTGATAAGAGCCAGAGGAAGTGTCTTGCTGTACAAATGTAATCGCTTTGCTTTTTCTGAGCTCTGCTGTCTCACTGAGATCAATAGATTTCTGTACATTCTCCGCAACAAACTTTTCACTGTCAGACCCAGTGATACAAGAGGTGAGGTAGCATGGGAGCAAAGTAAACTCTGGGTTTTTATCTACTCTCAGAATGTATCTTTTATTGATAGATGGCGGGGTTGCCTCTCCACAGACCTGACCTGTAGCTTGGTCTGGTTTGGTCTCCGTGAAGTTAGAAAGGTTTAATACCTTACAGTGAAACATTTCAGACAAATCAATAACATCTCCATGGGAAAAAAAAAAAAGTGTCTGAAGATTCCTCCACCAGAAAAGTTACACAATGGTCCTTCAAAGAGTATGCAGAACTGTCTTTTTGAGCTTTTAGGGGCCTTTTTTCATAGGTCAAACTTTTTCTGATTTATTTATTTGTTTATTTTGTTCAAATTGGCTTTGAGGATCAGTGTAGGAAGTGTAACATTAGCAGGCTTTGTTTTTAACTCAATCAACCAACTCTTGAGATACAGGCCTATCGCTATCTAGTGGTGCCTTTTGTAACTATATGTCATCACACGAGGGAGTGCCTTTTGTAATGCTATTTACCATGTATCCACTTATATGTCATGGGCAAGTTACTGAAACTGTAATGTATTCGTTACAAACTGCATTTAAATTAAGCATTTACTATTGCAACTTAATTAACTTTTATATATTTACCATTTTTTAATTATATTATATTCAGCAACTATACAGTCTGTTACAAACTTTAAGTTAGTCATATTGCACCATTAGTGAACTTACCATACCAGAACTGACCCAGTGTCACCACTATATACTGTGCTTCCACTGTAGGGAGTATTATACCTCTGGTGACATAGACCAAGATAGGCAGTGAGTGCACTCAGTAAAGTACACAAGTGTAATTTGTCTAACAGTATAGAAAACAACCCAAAGTACTGTTTTTGGCTTGTAATGAAATTGTGTTTTAGTAGTAGTTGCTGTAAGTGTACGCTGTTGTTAACCGTCAGTCCTGAGAAGCCATTACTCATCAAAACCGTTTTTCTCTCTTTTCGGAATTAAACTCTATGGAATAAGAAAGCTTTCAGAAATATTAAGGTATATTTGGGAAATCCGTGCATATTTGGCTGTAGTTGAGCATAAAATAAATATTTGTAAAACTCTTGAATGTGTCCAGTCGTGCATAAAATGTAATGTGTGTATTTCCACCAGAATACGAATTGAAAAGTTGCAACAACAAGAATTACAATCACAAAATGAAAATTTACGATTATAATATGTGTTTTCTTCAGTAAAAATACAAATTCACAGACGCAACTTTACGGTCAAAAATACACTTCACAGGCATTATTTATTGAGCAGACGAAACATGGATCGAGATGCCGCATACGGACTGAACCAGGACTGAACCAGGACTGAACCAGGACTGAACCAGGACTGAACCAGGACTGAACCAGGACTGAACCAGGACTGAACCAAGACTGAACCAGGACAGGAGTAATCGTACATTTTTATTTCATGATTGTAACTGTTGATGTCATAACTTCTCAATTTGTATTCTGATGGATAAAATACACACAGTACATTTTATTTATGACAGGACTTGTTTGAGAGTTTATGAATATTTATCTTATGCTCAACTACGGCCAAATATGCACGGATTTCTCTCCTATATACACAAATATTTCTGAAAGCTTTCTTACTCGATAAAACTCACAAGTTTTGGCCTCTGTCTTCACATGTGTTACAGTAGTAGTAGTAGCAGTAGCAGCATTACATCACACTCAGTTTTTGTCTATTCAATTTCAAGTTGTATCTCAAATTTTGGCGTAGTGATTGGCACAGCATACTCCTGGACAGCATCATCAGGAGAGAATAGCCTCTCCAAAATGTTCACAACAGTCTCTCAGTTTAGCAAAATTGTGTTTTTTACTAAAGCCAAACCGCCTCTCAGAACCCATCTTGTATGTTTAGTCCACAGCTAATCCATCAGTTTCTCCCTCCACCACTTTGATGGGCTCTGCTTTATTCTGAAGGCTGTTATTTATTATTCTGATGGAGAAGGCAGATAATGAGTGTCTTCTCTCCCTCCAGGAGCTCCATCACCACCGTGTACATCGAGGTGCTGCCCCCAAACAACCAGAGTCCCCCACGCTTCCCCCTGGCCAGCTACAGCCTGGAGGTCAGCGAGGCCATGAGGATAGGGGCCATTCTGCTCAATCTGCAGGTGAGTCGCTACACATGGGAACCTCTCCAGAAGGATTCGATATTGCACAATTATGTCTTGATAGCAATTTGATTATCTCATGAGGTTTACATTTGATATTAATTCTTATTTGTTTTTTAATTGCAATCCTTCATGTACAAACAAATACAGCAGGCAATAAATACAAGCAAATAATTGTAATCAAAAATAATGAAGGGCCCAGTTATAATGTTGTTTCATACTTGGAGTTGTGTTTTATTTCATTTACACATGTTTAACACTCAAATGCTGCATATATAGACTGAG
Organism: Boleophthalmus pectinirostris; assembly: GCF_026225935.1. Taxonomy (NCBI): domain Eukaryota; kingdom Metazoa; phylum Chordata; class Actinopteri; order Gobiiformes; family Gobiidae; genus Boleophthalmus; species Boleophthalmus pectinirostris. The sequence goes on along the minus strand of NW_026571404.1, from coordinate 29,359,671 downwards.
TTCTTCTCTCAAACAAGAAAAAAAAAGCACACACACTTTCTTGTTTCTTGTGATGTCGTGGTAATATAGGAAGTGCTCTACTGTGTTTTTAAACTCTTTTCACCTTCACTATAATCATTTGGATAACTTCATCCTGGGAAATGTCAATCTCTACTGAATAAACGTTTTAAAAAAAGTATATGTTAACTGAATTTGACCAGTTCATGACATCACAAGCTGGAACAGAGTATTTTGAGCTTTGCATGTAGACAGACTAATAATAAACAGACTAATAACAAAGGTAACCAAACATGTGTGAATGAAACAATACAACTAACTAACATGAGTTAAATCACGGTTAAAGAGTCAGTTTTGCGTGACATAGGACATTTTAGATTAAATGCACAATGAAATACATTTTCCTTTTAATAGTTATGTTCAGCAACAGCTACAAAGTGGTTAATATTAATTATGATAATTTATTAAAAACAAAAGCTGCTATGAGACCTTTCATTTTTTTCAGTAGATGTTACAAACAATTTAGACTAATGTTCAGGGAAGAACCGGCTCAATTTCATGTAAGACTTAATTTGTTTAAATACATCAGTCTTATGAGAATTCATTCTTGTAACCAGGAAACTGCGTGGCCGTTTCAAATGTGCAGTTTGATTTAAAAAGACATCTAATATATCTGGTAATATATGTATTCATTATTACAATTTCTTTTACTATGCAGTGGCTTGAAATAGACTTCAGTTTAGTGCTTCAGACTCAGACGTTTTATAATGGCATGTGACACTTAAATATATCATAGCATTAGCTCTAAAATACATTGTGAATAAGCATCCAGGGCAGGACCGATTTTATGTCAGACGACATCCAATTTGACCTGAGGTTTGTGTTGTATTTACCCACACAGGCAGTACCTATTCTCCAGCCGTGCCTTGCCCTCCGGCTCTCACTTTGTAGCCAGCATCCACAGCATCTGCTTGGGTCAAACTCACCGTGTGTGTCTGTTCTCTCCCTCCAGGCCACAGACAGGGAAAATGACCCCATCACATACACCATCGTGAGAGGGGATCCCCAGCAAATCTTCAACCTCACACGAACGTGAGTCTGAGCCTGTTTTAAACCTGCTTGTGCTGCTACACCTGCGCACGTGTGGGGAAGGTCATGTGCCTAATATACTGTACAAGGTGAACTGGGGAATAGGACAGAGTAGTGCTTTTGTCTTAAGTACTCCCTAAGCTCTATGTCACACTCCAAGTACCGCCTACATTATAAAATACATGTTCTTTTTAATAGTTATTTTGGCAATGGTTACAGTCATGGTTAATTTTAGTTTTAATTATTATTTATTATAAAAACAAAAACCTAGACTAGTGTTCTGTGAATTTGCACACTTCCATGTAAGACTTGATTTGCTTAAAAACATGAGGGAACAGGATAGAGTAGTGCTTTTTGCTTGAGTACTCTCTAAGCTCTGTCTCACACTCAAAGTACCCCCTAATGCAGGTACTTAGCAAATAAATGTGTTAACTAGTAATATACTACTAGTAGTACTGTCATTTATTACCAATATTTTAATTCCTTGTTAATGATATCAGTTCATTCAAAACATTCCCAGAGATGTAAATAAACATTTACATTTTCATTCAAAATACCAATTCAATTTCATTAAAATCTGAAACTGTTCCAAATTGTGGTTTGGAAACACTGGATAGAGGAGTATTTCTGACAGAATGCCAGTTTATTTAGTTGCCAAATTCTTACTACGTTATTAATGATAATACAAAACATATATATACATTAAGCAATTGAAATGGAAAGTTTAAACTGAAAGATGAATTATTACTTAAACATTGTGACACATGGATTGTGTGCTACCACCCAAGGCTAGCTGCTTCAAATCTCACTGAAGTGCAGGATGCTGTTGTTCCCTTGGGCAATACAGCCCACACTGCACACTTTACTCTTGAGTGTCTGGGGCCAGTTACATCAGAGAGGGTCACCGCTATTGAAGTCTACCCACACAATTTGTTTGCTGCTGTGATTCAAACTCAATATAAGGGTAAATAATATAGTGTAGCTCATTTAAAAAGGCCACACTGAGCTCATGTCAAACTGCACTTGAGCAAGACACTTCACCCAACCTTGTATGAACGTGTTAATTTGGTATGGTGGTGCCTCAGGTCAGCTGTAGTCTGTCTATTACTGTTTGACTGAACGAGGTACTAGAATACGTACCAAAATTGGAAAGAATTTTATATAGAGACAGACAGAGCTCCATGGATGTTCTATAACAAATGGGTAACATGTAAATTAGTATATAGTATAGTATAATGCAAGTTCTATTTTGCAAAGAGAAAGGCTTCTTTTCTCTGAAGCACATTTGGAAAACCGTTCTCTAGTCAATCAGAATTCCTAAGTGCTATGTGACTGCAGCTATCAATCTTTTCTAATCTTCTCTTTCCTGTTCCTGTCTTGTCACGCGTTTCACCTGAGTTTTACTGACTGAAAAACTTAAAAAACAGAACAATTTTGCATGCTAATGTGCACTTTCTGATTACCAGACAATAAAATACTTTCCAATTCGATGCAGACAGTACACAGCAGATTTATTTTGACCACAAGAGTTGCTTATATCATTTATCTGTACTGGGGAATGACAAATTTTTGCTCAAACATGGGGGAAATTCAGGTTAATCAGATAAACTAATCTAACTAAAATGCTTTTCTTGGATCTCTTGGATCTAACTGCTCAACCAGTGATGTTTTAGGCAACCTGGACAAACACTCTACCCACTGAGCTACTGTCACCCGAGAAGTTTCACTGTCGGTCTATGATACCTCCTCTCATCCTTCCCTTGTTCTCAGACACATTAACATGTAAAAAATCAGCGTTGTTCGAGAGCTAGAAAAAGGTCTACCTGAAAGTGGCCGGTGCTTTTACCAGGCTTTACATAAGCGAAGTCAATGGGACAGTCAGGAGGCTCCGGCACTGAGACTGAAAAGCTGTGTGCGAGCTGAAAATGCCAGACACGTTGAACACTAATTGATTAGCGCCTCTTTTGTCTGCATCCTCAGTCTCCAGCCAAACAAGGACAGCCTGCATTGTACATCTGCCTTTAGAACACTCTGCTGGTTAAAACACCGCTAACTTTTAACGCCACTTTTAAAAGCAAGAGTAATTAATTGGAGCACTTTCGGAGCTGGGGTCTGTCTGTTTTCTCAAATAGCTCTTGTGGATTGAATCAAAATAGTTTCTGGTAAGCGCCATGCTGCGAAATGCCTGTAGCACCCCTGAGTAGTGAAATGAATAGTAGTAATTACACTGTAAATGCTATTGATGAAGTCAATATAATACAACAAAACACGAAGGAAGATTAAAGGACGGATAAAGCTTTTTCAGTAACACCAATATCACTTTCAGTATCTGTCGCAGCCTGATATCATCCAATACAAGTGCAGAAACTAGAACTAAACTACTTTCTTTTCTGTTATGTAACTGTTCTTTATCCTTCAAATAACTAGTTCAAACATTATGAGACATTCTGAGTTGAAATTGTCCTATTACACAAATGTATCAGCTCAGCTCTGACCCAAGGTGCTGGAACTAATATCCGGAGCCAGCACCTGATACCAGCATCAATAGGGGTGCACCTATGAGTAAGATTATAGTGTGTTTTTCTTTTTTTTAATGTGTTCAATTAGGCTGGATGTGACATGCGAGCTGGGTTTATGGAGACCTTTATAAAAGTGCTATATGAGCCATGACTGTTGCAGCATTTCTGGCGAAAGGTTAGAGTGGTGAGATCACTGCAGTTTACGGTCAACGTTTCTGTGGATTTAGTTTTGCACGTACACTTTTCTCTGAGATTGTACGCTGAAAAATGAGAAGAAATGCAGTACTGCCCTAACACACTTAACCAAATAAATAAAAATGAGCGAAATGATGAGGTTATGAGCATTATAATATGACTTAAAGCTCCCAAGGGTCAATTTTGCGTAACATAGGACCTTTAATACGGTTAATGCAATGACTACTTCTCTCATTTGTACTGCTCTTAAACATAATTTTCCATTTCACCACATCCACATGGAGCTCTCTTGTGGGACTGTTAGTGTACTAGTATGTGTATAAATCCAGTTAATATGAATAATGAGCCCTCTATACATCATTTTAAATGGGCCTTGTTACATTCATGGAGGTTAGAGACATTCGCATGGAGACAGTGGATAAGTGGACTATTCTGTCACATTCCAGATGCTCCCCATACAGTAATAATAATGACATGTCAGCACGTAAAGAGTACAGATAGACTTATTATGGGCTAAATAAAGAGCACCGGCTGAGAGCATGAAGATGGATGAGTGATGAATAAAAGATTGGCTCAACAGTGATAAATAACCCTGTATATGTATTAGATACAGTATCAGAACTCGAGAGCGTATTTACATAACTGTATTCTCTAGAAAAAAACTCTGTATGAAAATCCACATCTGCATACAGATCTATTCATATTGGGCGGCATTTAAATTATTGTTGGAAAATGTCACCTAGATCAATTTACTGCTATCGACATGTGTTGGTATTAACATTTGTAGTATAATTAAGTTATTAGTAAGTTATACTATTAGACTTGTTACTATGTAGAAACTCAATGTCAATGGGTTTATTTTTGGTATAGGCTCAAATTCTTTGTTATATTAAAGGGACAGTCTGGAATTTACTAATGAGCCAGAGTGTTGGAGACTTGTGGAGACAGTTTTTAAAATATTCCATCCAGTCCTTGTATTTGCAGAGGTCGCTGGTGCTAGGCTAGTGCATGTCAATGGCCATAGTTAGCCTGCCACTAAAAACGGTCTTACCCACTCCACAAAACACCTGAAGCAAAATCTATTATTATAACGCCAGACAATGTCAATGTGAATGTCTGTGTTGATAGAATAATTTTAGAAGTAAACTCAACCTTGCATTTGAAGTATTTACTGTATATCTGAGCAGCAGCAGCAGTGAGTTGTACTTCCTGATAGAAAGCTTGGCAGAGGGAGACAGATATCGCCTAGACCTATCTTACGGCAGTCCCTCAACATGCGACGATTCATGGAATACAAGGTTATTTTTATTTCAAACACTATTCTCTCAACACAAACATTTACATCAACAGTCTGGCATAATAATAGATTTGCTTCAGGTGTTTTGTGGAGTGGGTAAGACTGTTTTTAGTGACAGGCTAACTATGGCCATTGACATGCACTAGCCTAGCGCCAGTGACCTCTGCAATTACAAGGACTGGATGGAATATTTTAAAAAGTGTCTCCGCACGTATCCAACACTCTGGCTAACTAGAAAATTAGGTCCTATGTCCAAAATTCCACACTGTCCCTGTAAAAGGTCCATATTACGGTATTTTCTAATCTGTTGTAATGTTCTTTCCTCATCAAAAGCAGTCTCAGTGTTTTTGTTGTTTTGTTTCATTCACATGTTTAACATGCAAATCCTACATATATAGCCTGGGTTCTTCCCTCAATTGGAACACACACTGTTCTGTCTTGTGATGTCATGTGGTACAGGAAGTCCTCCACTGTGTTTAAACTCCTTACACCTTTCACTAAAATCATTTAAACTCCTTACACCTTTCACTAAATTCCTTACACCTTTCACTAAAATCCTCTCTGGAATTGGCAATCTGTACTAAACAAAAGGTAAACGGTAGCTGTTAACCTAGGAATGACTAGTACATGACATCACAAGGTGGAACAGAGGATTTTGAGCTTTGGACGTATAATAAAAAATTACTCAAACATGTGTGAATGAAACAAAACACAACTCAGGGTATGTTTTTGAGGAAGTAACAACATTATAACACGGTTTGAAGCGCACAATAATCAATTTTGTGTAATATAGCTTTAAAATCAGCGTTTCAAAACAAAAGTAATGTCCTTACAACATGCCACAATTCAAAAACAAATATTTGAGAATTATGTGAATAAATAAATCATACAATTTGATTTTAATGTTATGTCCACCTTACTAGAAACTAAATGGGAGAATGAGGGATGTTAGGTTTATATGATGAACTAAGAAATTCAAAATAAGACCACGTACAGAGCACTGGTAAAATATTGCTGCTAATAAATGAATCTCATATAGTGCGTATAGGGTGACATATCCGTTGGTCCACAGGTTGGAGGATTCCAGCTTCCATAGATGAATACTGATGTTGTGTCCTTGGGCAAGGCACTAACTGCTAACCCTGAATGATTATGTACACTAGTTTGTGCATGGGTGAGTGGATCTGAAGTGCTTTGAGTGACTTGAAGGTTGAAAAGCTCTGTTTAAATGGGAACACTCACCATTTATTTAGGATAGACAGATGCGCTGTTGTTTTAATTATCCTTCCTTTTTAAGATAATGGATCTATGACCTAAAACAAGGCCGTATTCACTCTAGAACTTGATGATTAAAAGGAAATAGCTCAATAGTTTTGTTTTTGTTTTTTCTGAGCCTGTTTTGAATCCAAGATACTGACGGTTGTGGTTGCTGTAGCTGCTGGGGCGGGCCTGGCATTTCACATATTGAACCATATTAGTATTCATGGATCAATATTTTGACTGTGTTTACTGTATGAAGCTGCAAGGTCTATTTGTTTATCTGCTAAATACTGAGCTCACACAATAGACTAAAAAACATGAAAAATGCATGTACACTGCCAGCCATTTTGTCTTGTTAGTTTTCTATTTTGACTGGCAATATTGGCTGTGTAACTCCTGTCTGCTCCTCTGAATTGTTGGCAAGACTTCTGAAATAGTCAGGTTTACGCAGCGGAGTTGAGAGATCTCTTCTTTGTGCACTTCAATACCAGACAGTGTTGCATTATGGGTATTCAGCTGGGTGATGACGCATGACGAGCTGCCAGTCAAATTTACACAGCACACATTTAAACACTGACGCCTATGAAAAGGATTCGAAAACTGAGGAGGTGCTTCCCATAGTCGGTGCAGACGGTGATATTGATAGAACAGAAAGTTTGTTGTGTGTTTAAAGCTTGGTGTCCACTAGGATGTGCAAAAATGTCAAAATACTGATGCATTGTGATACTAAATTTGATGATACAGTATCGTTATCGTGGGCTGCTGTATCAATATATTGGCAAGAGTTTCTTTGTGACTGCACTATTTGTTGCAGATTTAGTGGAAGGAAATTTGTTCACGCAGTATACTTGAATATTTACTGTTTTGGTGATTAAATTAGATCTATTTCATATTAACTTTGCACAGGTAGTGGTTTAACAAAGAAATATTGTTGCTAAAATGTATTTCGTTCTTAAAAAAACAACAATATATCACAGAGTATCATGTGCAATATATTGATGATTACATATACAGTATCGTGAGCCATGTATCGAGTATTGTATCATGAGGGACCCTGTGATTCCCAACTCTAGTGCCCACTGCACGACATGAGGAACATTAGGTTCCAGGCTCCATGTGCTAACGTCTTTGTAATTGTCCAGGGTAGCTGAAGCTGAAAATGAGGAAATGAAAGAAAATGTTCTTCTCTTCTGAGGAGCTCTTTTGTTTATTGTGAGCAGATTCTAAAATAGACACTAAACACGTCTGACATCAGGTGCAGCTTGTCTTTGGTTGTACAACAGTTCTAAATTTAATCTTTGTCACAGTCGCACGAATAAAAAAAAAAAGAAAAGAAAAATCACCCAAAATTTAAAAAGTGCAGTTTTGAATATCATGATGTTACTATGTTAAAGGTTGTATAGAGGATTTTTTTAAGGGAAGAGAAATACAGCGACAGTCCTTGTGCGCATTCAGAATTACTGTTGAAGTTTCCTGTCTAGAAGTAATTCAGCGACCGACGCGTCAGTTTTTAGTCCCTTCGTCTGCTTCGGTCGCGCCATCGCTGGACGAGATCTCCAAGAATCACCTCAGTTTGGCTTTGCTCCTTTTCCTCTTCTCTTCTTCTTTCAGCGACCTCAAAAACGGACTTTCTTTTGCGTGGATTCTCGTCCGCCGTCGCGACAAACTTTGTGCGAAATGCGAGGAAGCGACAGTTCGAAAAAGCCTCTAAGAACCGCTGCGTAAACCACATAATCCCCGCGCTCCGACGAGTCAGTTATACTAGGGAGTTTGATTGACAACCCAACAGCCAATAGAAAATGAGGTAGATGTTTATCTGGCCTCACTACGTCCACAGTTGATAGATTTTCGTTCTTTTTTTTTTGGTCAACATAATTACAAAGCTGCTGCGTCTCTGTAATGGTATTTTAATCTTTGACTGACAGTTTGAAACTAAAAAAAATCCTCCATACAACCTTTAATGCTGTAACTATGTTTTAGTTTGGTCTGGTACTGCAGGGGTGATCAAAGGTTGCCCACACCACAAGCATAAAAGAAAATTGAGTTTGAAATGAACTTTATACAATTAATTTGCTTCATTTATTTCAAATCAGTATTAAGCCCATAGACATTTTGACACGCACTGTTAAAGTGTATTGAGAGAAATGCATTACATATTGTTTTGAATTGCGTATGCGTATTGTTAGGAGGGCCCTGCACAATCTCGCTTAGCAACTGTTTTAGTGAAAAGCACTTTAAGCCCATAGAGCTGCATATGTATACTATAGAGGCAGGCTATGTATAATTAATCACTTCAAACTTTGTCACTCAGTATAACAAGAATTATCACTACCACTATAATAATTACACTGATGTATCTTCATTAACATTGCATTACCATATTCATATCTTATGGTCCCTGTATGCTCACATTTTCTATTCTAGAAGCACGCAAAAAATATTGGCAAGAGTTTCACAGCGATGCACTTGTGACTGGAGATGAGAGAAGCAGATCATGTAAATGAATGTTTGGATTTCTGCCTGAATAGACAGGCCTTTGTTCTAATATGGGGCTGTGTTACTGATAGAGGCTTTAATAAAAACAATGTAACAGCGAGGTCAATCAATATGTCAAGTCTCTCATCACCACAACTGACAATAAGGTTAATGCAATAAGCCATTCGATAAATATTATTAGAATACACTATTCTGGAGGAAAGACTGTTGCTATTCTATATCTTTGCGCTAGAGTGAAATGTACTGTTGGGCAAGTTACTTCAAAACTGTAATGCATTATTTATTACTTGTTACTGTCATTTCAAAGTAATTTATTACATTACAATATTACTGCATTTAAAATATAAGGCAATATGCTACTGTTGCATTACTTTTAAATTCCTCTCACCAAAATAACTGTCGCAGATTGTCAGTTATGCATTGTCAAATAACAATCAGTGAGCGAAAATGCTGAACTTTTGTGCCATATATGGACTGGACCAGGACTAAACCAGAGGATTAAACCAGGACTAAACCAGGGACTAAACCAGAACTGAACCAGGGCTGAACCAGAGCGAAACCAGGACTGAACTGCAGACTAAACCAGGAGGACTGAACCAGGACTGAACCAGGACAAAACTAGGATTAAACGAGGACTGAATTGAGGACTGGACCAGGACTAAACTAGGACTAAACCAGAGCTGAAAAAGGACTGAACCAGGTCTAAACCAGACCTGAACCAGGACTAAACCAGATCTAAACCAGGTCCAAACCAGGACTAATCTTGGACTAGGACTTGGAATCTAGGACCTCCCCTGAGAGAACCCCAAGCCCTGTGGACCAGGGTGTCCGCAAAGTGCAATCGGACGTCAGCTGTGGTTAACCCTGTATGTGGAGTGCGGAGCTCTGCGCAATATTACTTGGGGGTGGGATGTTAACTGTAGGCACTGCTCTGTCTGAGGCTCTGATGGACTTTCATGTGAGCTTTGTTTTAACACAATCTGGCCATAAAGAACTGACTTAGTTGGAATTGCAAATCTCTTGCACATAAAATTGCCGTCACAATCTAACAGTTTTTCTGTTAGTCTCTCTTACCTTTTTTTGTTGAAAATCAGACACCTAAACAGAACTGTGAACCATGAATTGCTGCACATTAGATATACAATAAACTGTACAGTTACAAGTCAGATCTATGGATAGGTGACCCTGCTCACAGTAACAATGTTTTCAAGGTGTCTTGAGCACAAGGACATAAATGCTAGATAGATATGTAATGCCGTATTGTGGGATATTGCAGACAAAAGCAAGTCATTCCATTGTCACTTACTGTGCAGAGCTGAGATTCCACTGTATTTCCTCCCATGTGTTCATTATATGCCTCTTCACTTTCACGTTTTGTTTGTGCCCATGTGCAGTAACAATGTTTTTTAAGGTCTTTTGAGCACAATAAATAAATAAAAACAAAATCCTAGATAGATATATAACGCCGTACTGTGGGATATTCCAGACGAAGCAATACAATCTCCATGGTACAGGTAATGCACTTTAAAGTTAATTCTATAACATCAAAGTAATCCCACGTTCATTTGCCGTGCCGAGCTGAGATGCTATTGTATCCCCGTCCATATGTCGAGATTCACATTTGCATGCCTCTTCGCGTGTTTTGCTTGTGCCGTGTGCAGATAATTTCACGTTGTGCTTTGAAATGCCCCCCTCTCCCCCTCACACCTCCGCACCCTCTCCTTTGTATGCGTAATGTCAGAGAGCCAAATTATACCATATATACCCAAGCGAGTGTGGAGGGCTGTGCTGTTTACCGCATGAATCCACAAGAAAACATGAATCTTTCCGTGTGTAGTTTAGCGCGCTGGGAGCCTGAGAAGACAAAATGGGGAATTTTAACAGCCCACCTGCTCCTCACTCCAAGCCTGTAAACCATCCTGTATCGATGTCCTTATCATAGCTGTAAGTAGCGTATAAAACTGTGCGTGGCGTCAATTGCTGTTAAATTAAAGCTAGAATGATCTGTTATTTTTGCAGTTGTATGCGTAGTTACATGGAGTATAGATTATTGTGCAGTGTTCCTTGTCAGTTTACAGTAATAAGAATCCCCCCGGGAGATGCTTTATGATGAGTAGGTTCTCTTGGCACGCCGCAAAGTGAGCATAGCGTGCCTCTGTTTTCGCCTTTGGGTGCACCATACTTTGCTTATTAGTGGTGCAGCACTTGGAAGAAATGTGCCAACAAAGGGAGTGAGGGCTGCTGGAGAGACAAAAATATGACCAAAGGAGAAAGTGTGAAAAAAATATGTTTTTATTTATTCCAGGCTCATGGGAGGATGAAGAAAATATTTTTGTTGACAGTAGGGTTGCTGTGGTTACGGTTTTTAAAGTTTGGGACTAATAAAGATGCTGACTTGGATTTGTTTTTCAGATAGAATATCAATGCATACAGTTTCAAATGTGTTTAAAGTTATAATCAACTAGTAAGTAAATATGAAGTTGGTTAGTATAGCTTAATAAATACATGCATTCATTGATTCATTCATTGTAATTGTCAAAAGGATTGGATATCATATTCTAATCAATATTAAAAGTAGAATTGAAACTATATAGTCATTTGAGCAAGTATTCATAAAAGAATTCACATTCACAGGTCAGAAATTAATCATTTTGAATAGCTTTAGAATCTTGAGCTGTAACAGAACAAGTATTACACCACATAGACTTGTATACGCACATGGACCACTATTGAACCTACCTGAATGACATCAAATAAATGCTACAGAGAATATACTGTATGTCCATTTATATATATGGTCTATGATTATGATTTGCAGACTTATAATGTCTGAAAAGTTTCATTTGAACTATCTTTAATGCAATAGAAGCACAGAACAGACTCACCATCAGCAGCACATCCTCTGTCACAGAAGGAACACATATATTCTACTGAGCCGTGGCCTTTAGTCCGACAGAAGCTGACCACATCTACGCACAAGGAGCGAGCTGTTTTTTTAAGCGCTTATAGTTTATGCAAATTAGCCACATGGTTTTAATTTTTGTTTCTGTAAAACGTAAACAAATGTCTGCAAAGCTGCATTAAACACATTATTACTCAATGTATATTTGAGTCCTCATAGGAAATAAAAAAACAATCTTAAATCATCCACCCACATTCACATTCATAATACACATTCACCAAGACAAGAAGGCGATCTGCCAGTGAATGGTGGATGCCTCGGTTAGTGTCGTCCATTGTTTTGCTTAATATGCCTTATAATCTGGTGCGCCTTATGTATGAAACTAGATGAGAGAATTCAACATTTTTGATATTGCACCTTATAAGGCCACATGGTAATATAAAAGAAAGTATTACAGGTTAATGTTGAAAATGTAATTCTAATGTCGAAATAAAGAGTGTTTTTAATTATCACGGTGGCAAATAATTGCTGTATTTGTGCATGGTGTAGTGCAATATTTGTCATGTTAGGTGTGTGCTTGTGTGTTTGATAGATGCAACACTGGTTTTCAGCTCTCTGTTGGGGTTATCATTAAAGCCAAAATAACCTTGAACATTGTCAATACTTATTATTATTATTATTATTATTATTATTATTATTAATAATAATAATAATAATAATAATAATAATAATAATAATAATAATAATAATAATAATAATAATAATAATAATAATAATAATAATGTATTATTATTATTATTATTATCATAAGGAGAATATTACACTCCACCAGTTGTGTATAAAAGCTTCTTTCTTGAATAAATTTGCTTCAGCTGCTGCCACTTGTAGCCATTCCTTTACTCAGGTGGTCTTCAGAATGAGCGTAAACAATTGAATTTTAATCCCCAGTCTGTGAAATCTTGCCAGTTATCGAAATTATGCAACAATGAATAAAGAATGAAAGGAATCTCATGTAAGACATTGATTTTCCCAGATATGAGGCAGACATGTTCAAATCAAACATAGATTTTGCTGTTAACAATTGTACTGATTTATTTTTGTTTTGGTTCTCAAGAAAAAATCAGGAAGCAGAGTGAGGCTCACACAAGCTCTCATTTGGGTTGGCAGTTTCAATGTTGAAATCCAGTTGGTTTAAATCTTAAAGGATTCTCTGATCTGACTCCTCAAACCCCAGCACCTGCAGCCAAACATGAATCTGTGCTAGTGCAGCCTCTGGAGCTCAGTGAGGGAATTCTGAGGTCCTGAGCTTTCACATGAGGTATGGCCTGTCCATATACTGGGAATGAGAAAAACTTGTATGTGTCCTGTATTTGCAGGTTGAGGCACTGGCAACTCAGATTCATTTGTGATTATGGTAGCTTTTAAAGATACCATGCTCCATACAGAGTGCAGGCTCCTTACAGTTACCACTATAGTAGTTGTTGAAGTTGTTGTTAAATTACATTATTCCAAGAGAAACAGTATATGAGCAGAAATGCTGACATAAAATTTTAGAAGAACATTAACTATCTATTTCAAGTGTCTCAATGTACTTTTCTAATCTCTCTTTGCAGGATCGGCCTTCTCCTGTTGGGTAAACCTCTGGACCGTGAGACTACAGACCAGTACCGCCTGATCGTCACCGCTTCAGACGGAAACCCTGGAGGAGTAAGTTCTGATCTCTTTAAATGGATCTGGGGTTGATTTGGGCCAAAGAAGTAAGAATAACTCAAGTAGAAGTACAAAGTTATGACCCAAATAATTACTACTACTATAATAATAAAAAAAAGTCTTTGGAGAAACTACTTGAAATGTTTTGATTGCAAAAACTGTGCTGGTGATTACTGTTGAAAACTTCTCTACACACTCTGAAAAGTACATTTTCAAAAACTAAGGGTGCACTCACACTAGCCCAAATGAACTGGCACATTTGAGACACTGGCCCAGTTGGAGGAGGTGGGCCAACGCACGTCACAGTTGCTCGTGTATATGCACACGCATAACTTTACTATATGAGCCCTGTCAGGTCTGGGAATGTTCCAGATACAAGGAAAACAAAAGATACAGCAAATTCGGGCTTGAATAAGGACTGTGGATGGTGACAAATTTTGCAGCCTCTCTCCTCTGGCTGTCCTCACTCCTCCATGCTGTTGTTATATCCATAAATTCACAGAGGAGCGCGTATCGCTGCAGGACTAATATCTGTCTTACTATTTAATAAATATATCATGTCTCTGGACTTTTTTTTCTCCACTAAAGCAATAGCTCTGGTGCGCGAGTGTGACCCATAGAACCCCATGCAATCGCGCTTAAGCATGGCACGGTCCTAAGGTCCTAGTGTGAGTGCGCCCTATGTCAGAGAGTAATAGGGATGAACTGATACTGTTAAGGGTATCAAATATTGGCGTAGATCCAGGAAATTTTGCTGGATTGGATCACGGCCCCATGGTATCAGTTCAACTGAAATCCTGGTTGAACCTTATATTTGATGCAATAAGATTATACATTATTACAATATTTACTCTCACCGTAGGCCTCGGACATCCCATAATGTCTGAACTTTTATTCATACAAAGCTGGTCACTACTTATTTGCAGGATAAGAAACAATTACATAACACAAATGGAAATTTGTAACATGTGAACTCTAACTTTTTAGGAAAATTGCCATTCTCAGTCCACACACTGGTATCAGTTAATGTTGGGTCTTGGTAGAAACATAAAGTTTAAGTATGAATATTGCTATCGGAACTTAAATAGCTGGACTGATGCATTGTACTACACACCTTTGGCACTATGTAACATACTGATGGATAGTCCAATCATGTCATTACATAACATGCTTCTATCACAACCTCCAGTTTTGTAACTCATGAGAAAAACCTTGCACTTTTTCTTCCTTTTCTTTGTCTTCCTTTCACCCTCTCCTTACACCTGCTCCACACCATATGCTTTTGTGTGTTGATGCCACTGGGGTTAGCTCATTCGTCTGCTCCTCCAGCGATTACCTCTGCTCAAGCCACTCTCATTTCAGATTAATGGACAGTTTTATTTGTGAAGCTCGTGGAGCCTGGGAAACCGCTGATCTTGTCTTCACCGTAACATCTTATTGCATGTGTTCTGGACAGTTACATCTATGAATCCGTCAAAGCGGCGACAGTACCACAGCGAGCACTGACTCCCGTAGAGACTCGGTAATCACATAAACGCTCTTAATTGAATTAGAGTGCACCTCCCTTGGCACAGTTTGAGCACAGCTGTCGGGGTTCCAGGGGCTGAGGTGAAGTTTTGGCTCTCTTTCGTAGGTTGTGGTGCATGCGAGGTAATGAACATTAGCTGATGAGCTGTCGCCACAGTGATGGTGATTGGCCCCCTCTCACCTGCGTGCACATTAACACTTAACACTAACAGTTGGCTGGCACGCGCCGCGGAATTACTGTTGACATTTTGAAGAGTTATACACTGTCATACCGGCATATGTACTAGCAGCAGTTGGCGTTCACAAAACATCAGGCGAAGACACAGTGAAGTAGCATGTGTGATCCTGCAGTGTGTTTGAAATGTGCACACAAGTGGTTAGTTGGAGCTGTTATTTCTAATGCTTTGTACAAAATGTATTGAAAGTTTATGGTACCTTGAGGCAGGTTGGTATCCTTATCTCTGGACAAACTAAAAATAGACCACTAATACTAAATGAAGATGGAGAGCATGTCCAAATAGAAAGTGCAAAGAATATACAACCACTAGAAAGAAAAAAAAATTGGCTGGTTGGGGAGTATAACATTACATAATAAGGATCTGAAAACCAGCAGCAAGCCAATTGTCCAGCAGTGCTCCTGACCAAGATCATAACACACAGTTTAGTGAAGGTGTAGGTGTACTGCAGTTTTTTAGTACTTTTGACAGATTGCTCCTGTCATACACACGATATTGTTAAGTTAGACCAAGCAATCTTAAACCTTTCAGACTGGGTCCTGCAAAATTGCTGTATTTTATGATTTCAGATCAGGTTTAATTGTGTTTGTATTGAGTAAGTAATTTCACAAAAATATACATGTTTTAATTTTTAAAAAATATATTTATATCATGTCAATTTTAAATAGGCATACCGTTATGTGCTGTGCCCCTTTGCACATCCCATTGCATGTATTTTTATATTTATGTATGTTTTGTGGGGTGACTGGTCATAGTATAAATAGGCCGCCTATCAGTGGCACGCTGTCTTGCTCCTGCACTCTCGCTGCGCACCGCCTCGCCCTCCTCTCACCTGGGAGCGTGCTCGTCTCCTTGCGCGCTCCATTGCCTTGGCTGCTTGGCACAGGCCGCTCAGTGCCTGTTAGCTGCAGTTAGCCTTTTGTGTTTGACCTCGTGGGACCGACTGTCCTGTTTTCGCCTTTTGTTTGGTAAGGTTAGTTTGGGGATGTCTTTTTTCATTTTGGTTAGTGATGTTGGTACCGGCTTCTACAGCCCTGTACGAGGTTGGCCTGGTGCCGCATCATTTTTTTTTTTTCGGTTTGGCCGACTCACCAGGTTCATCTTTCAGTTGTTACTTTGTTTTTTGGGCACGGCAGGGACTTTAGAGTTCTTAAAGTAAGTTAAAATTTACTTAAATATAAAAACAACTTTTACTTTTGTAACCGTTTCACCTCCTGTGTCTTTATCCATCCAGCTCGTAACACACACATACAATTTTATATGGCATCTTTCAAGTCATTTCTCAGTTTCCTTCCTAATAAAGGTGTATTACCACATGACATCACAAGGTGAGTGAAAAGCTCAAAGCCTAAATAGTATGTATATACAAATATATTATGTATATATTATATTATTATAATATGTATGTTTGTTAAACATGTGTGAATGGAATAAAACACAACTTCAGGTATGTTCTTGATGAGGAAGCAGCATTATAAAATATATGTAAGTCAGAAAATAGTGCAACTCTTTAAAATTTGCACTGCCATCTGCATCAATAGCCTTGTTTTTTTTTGTTTTTGTTTTTTTTTTAACACAAGCCAATATATCCTACACACTATGAATCACATATGTACACCTAGACTATATTATATTAAAATACAACATTTTTGCACAATTTCTCACACATTAATTGCCACTTGTGTCAAACTTTCTTCTAGAAGCACAAAAGTCCCATGTTGTGTCCTAATTATAGGCTGTCTCTTGTCCCTTCCCTTTGTGAGTAGCTTCTCTCCAGCTGAGCCATTGAATTGAAGTGACTCTGGTGGTAATTGACTGAAAGGACTATACGCACTGGCTCTATGGCTGTGGCTGGTCTGGGCTCTGTGGCCTGCCCGTCAATATTAGGTACAAGATACGGTCCCGTGCGGTTATCTCGTCCTGTGAGGGTCTGATCCATCTTTGCTCTTCTTATTTATTTTCTCTTTGCTCTGTCACTTTCTATCACCTCCACCTCCAAACTGTTAAGTGTTAAAGTCTAACACTATTACACTGGCTGCCCTTGTACGTGCAATGATCTGAGAGGTTAGGATATCCTCTGCTTTGGCGCTGTTATACAAGGGAAAATATGTCAAAACTGAATATATTTTAGTCATCTATGGATTATATTTGCTGATAGAACTGCACTAAATATGCACTTTTGAATAATTTTTCATAGTATAATATTACTACATAGATTTCTTAAAGGGCCCATATTACACTATTTTGTCATCTATGTTAAAATATTATTTCCTCATCACAATTTTGTTTCATTCACACATGTTAAATACTGTACATAATCTTGCATATATAGACTTGAGTTCATCTTTCAAATTGAAAACACTGACCCACATTGTGATGTTGATATAAAAAGTGCTGCTTGTTCCTTCCCTAGAATCATTTGGGTGATTTCAGCCCTGGAATTGCCCGTCTCTACTGAACAAAAGGTAAACTTGAAAACTACCACTTCATGACATCACAAGGTGGAACACAGCATTCTGAGCTTTGGGGATGTAGGCAGACTAATACTGAAGGGTTACTCAAACATGTGTGAATGAACTCAACTCAACTCAAGTTTATTTCTAGAGCATTTTAAAAACAACACAGTCGACCAAAGTGCTGTACACAAACAGATAATAAACAGTGACAAATACAGTGACAGTGACAGGTACGGGTAAAATATAATGCAATACAAATAAAGGTAAAAAGTCAACCCTCAAACTGTTAAAAGAAAAAAAAAAAGTTTTTGTAGGGACTTAAAAACAGGCAAAGGAAGCCGATTCCACAGCCTCAGAGTAGACACTGCAAATGCCCAATCTCCTCTCTGTTTTCTCCTGGTCTTTGGGGCACGGAGGAGAGCCTGATCTGCTGACCTGAGTGCACGAGAGGGGGTGTGAGGTACGAACAGGTCAGACAGATCCTGAGGGGCCATACCATGGAGACATTTAAAAACAAATAAAAGAATTTGAATAAAATGAAATGAATGAAACAAAATACAACTCCAGATATGTTTTTGATGAGGTAATGTCATTGTAACAAGGCTTATAGCTCTAATTTGTGTAATGTATAGGACCCTTTGTGCACATATGTCATTGTGTGTTCATTTATTTCGACATGTGTGAATATACATGACAAAAATATCTAAATGAGTTAAAAATACTTAAATTCAGTAAATGTATTTGCTTGACAGACATTCATTTAGCCTAATTCAAGTCCTAAATGATCTTGTAAGCTGTCAAAAATGTTTTGAAACTACTGAATTATTCTGTGTAACATGGTAAAATCTACTCGGCTATCATTCATTTTCTGACTTCTACTTCAAACCAGATGAGATTTGTTTTTGCACTATAAGCGTAGTGTGTTGTAACCATTTCACATTACATACTTTTTAGTCATTACCTGTCACAATAATAAACGTTGAAACATGATAAATTGCTACAGAGATATACTGCAATAAACAACAATATTGCAAAATTATGCCACAGATACAATAACAATAGAGTACAGCAGGATTATTGAAAGGGACAGTCTGTAATTATGGACATAGGACCTCATTTCCTAGTGAGCCAGAGTGTTGGAGACGAGAGGAGACACTTTCTATCAGGAAGTACAACTCGCCACTGCTGTTCAGACATAAATCCTTCAAATGCAAAGTTGGTTTTACTTCTAAAATTATTCTATCAACACAGACATTCACATCGACAGTCTGGTGTAATAATAGATTTGCCTCAGGTGCACTGTGGAGTGGGTAAGTGGCAGGCTAACTATGGCCATTGACATGCGCAAGCCTAGCACTAGTGATCTCTGCAAATACAAGGACAGGATGGAATATTTTAAAAAATGTCTCCACACGTCTCCAACACTCTGGCAAGGTCCTATGTCCAAAATTCCGTACTGTCCCTTTAAATATACTGTATCATTACAACACATGATCTGTAACAAGTAAATGAACAGATGATTAGACATAAAAATCACATATTTAACATTTTACAGCTCAAATGTTATTGTATTAACACAAAAAATGCCCCAAATCTCCCCACTTTAACAAAGAAAACATACACATGATAAATAATGATCCACAAAATAAACTCTTCCAGCTTTCATATATTGTACGATAAGTCAATATAGTAATTATCATGACAGACCTAATTACCTGTTCTCATTCAGTAATAATGAATCATATTTTAACTCATATTTTAGAATTGGTTGTCATAGTTCAGTGTTCTGCATTTCAGAATATTTTCCTCATGTTCAAAGCCATTCCTTGATGTTACATTTCATCGCCCATAACCATTACATATTTTTTATCAAAGCATTGTAAGCACCTCAAGTCAAAATACGTCTCTTTCTGCATTCTTCTGTGTACTCATGTTATAGCTGCTCATTGTTGGCTTCTGGCTACTTCACAACCCAGCAATATGTCAGTATCATCTTTTTGTGCAATACAAGTTCATATTTTCCCAACTTATAATAATATATAGTAGTGTGCAGGAGTCTAGTTGAGTCACCGGGTTTGAAATCCTAGTCACCCACAAACTTTCAGTAACTGGTAAAATTGTGTATATCCACCACAGCAGCAGAACCATCAGCCACCTCACCCTCTCTGTCTCTTCGCCTGTCTTCAGAGTTTAGTGTTTCAGTCAAAGATTGCACTATTTTCACATTTATTTCGTGTAACAATCGTGTTGGTGGTGAATTTGTATCTCAAACTACAAAGTCAGATACTTATAGGTTCAATATTAAAGGGCCCATCTCATGCAAAATCAACTTTTCAGAGCTTTCTACCTTCTAAGACTGATGTGTGGGCCTTGTATATGTCGCCAAAGTGGTTTTTAGATTGATTCGGCAGTTTTTTAACAAATTGCAGTGTATTTCTGCCACCCTCACACGTGACAACGAACTAAAGCCTGCTACAATGATGATGCGGTCAGCTACACCTATGACGTGTTTGATGTAGCAGAAGGCTCTTCACACCTGCCCCCCCTCCCCTGCTCCACCGCCTCCGTCCCACCTCCACCCGCATCTGCTGACAATTCCAACATGAACACCTAAACAAAAGCGACAGCATAAGCTCATTGTTAAACACTGCAGTGTCCACGATATAATAAGTTTATCTACTAGCGTTTATTAATACTTTATCAATCAGTAATGTTCAGCTGATGTTGACGCGGTGCTTGAGCTTCGTGCATCTCCAAGTCCTTGTCCGATTCCGGGTCCAACACATGCGGCTGAATGCGCGCTGTATCGCCATGATGAATAAAAGTTTATTCCTACCGCTATCAGGGTCACGCCTGTCTCCCCCTCCCTCCCTGAGATGGGCGGAGGAAGGGCGGCTCACTCAGAGCCTACGTCACGTTTGGAGGGCGGAGCCTGAGCTTTCTCAGGACGGGCGGGGGGGATGAGCAATAGTCGGCATTTCACAGTTCCTGGTCTGTGACTGTCTCCAAGAAATCAGTAAGATTTCATAACTATTGTGTAATGGATGTTCCAAAACTCAAACTGTGCTTGTGTATGTGCAGAAGATACAATGTGAAAAGAGTTATTTTGCATGAGATGGGCCCTTTAAGCAAAATTGACTCATGTGAGCTTTAAGTCATATTATAATGTTGGTACCTCATCAAAACATATCTGGAGTTGAGTTTTGTTTCATTCCAACATGTTTGAATAATTCTTTATTATTAGTTTGTCTCCATTTCCATAGCTCAAGCCACTTTGTAATTTCCAAGTTAACTGCTACCTTTTATCTTTTGTTCTGTAATGATTTAATATATTTCCACATGACATCACAAGGTGGAACAGAATGTTTTCTGTTTGAGATAAGAACTCAGTTTAAATATACAGGGTTTGTGTGTTAATGTGTATCGATGAGGAAACAACATTATGGCAGATAAAAAATAGTGTAGAATAATAATAATAATAATAATAATAGAATAAAAATAGTGTAGAAAATAGTGTAATATGAAACCTTTAATAGTACACTGTGTATCTTTACTTCTTGTTTCCGTGGAGATGGTATTGCTTTGCCTAGATTTTTCAATATGGCGCGAAACTTATTTTTTTCCATTGTGACAAACAGATGCTATCATCAGGTCAAGTTACAGGTCAAATCTGTGGAGAGGCATGCACACTAATAAGAATTCTGAACAATAAGAACACACATAATTGAATAAATGCAGGACAGGCAAGATTAATTGATTTCTGAGGAGGAACATTCCATGAAAAGCAATAACATCTCAGTGGAGACGAGACAACCTCCAACCAGAGAAGTTACATAATATATTTTTTAAGATATTAACTGAAATCTCAAAAAATATCTAAAAAAAATAGTACTTAGGAAAACTGGTTCTTGTGAGCTTTAAGTCATGTTAGAAAAATATTACCTCCATATACCTGGAGTTGTGTTTTGTTTCCTTCACACATATTATATATTATTATACATATTATTAGTCGGTCTACATCTCCAAAGCTCAAAATCCTGTGTTTCACCTTGTGCTCCCATGAAGCGGTAGTTTTGGAGTTAACTGCTACCTAACATCACAAGGTGGAACAGGGTGTTTTCAGTTTGAGTGAAACCTGAGTATGCAGAGTTTTTGTGTTTAAACATGTGTGAATGAAACAAACCACAACGACAGGTATGTTTTTGATGAGGAAACAACATTATGACATATATCAGGAAATGGCATAATATGGGCTCTTTAAAGATACACTAATCTAATTGAAGATAAATAAATTTAATCCCATACCATGGAACATTCCAGACAAAGCAGTAGCATCTCAATGGAGACAACTAATTCCCACCAGCAAAGTTACGTAACAGATTTTTAAGATATTGACTGAAATCTTTAAAATGTATACTTAAATGCTACTAATTCTTGAAACAAAGCACTAGACTGGCCACATCCAACTACCGTATTTTTCGGACTATAAGTTGCTCCGGAGTACAAGTCGCACCACCCAAAAATGCGTAGTGAAGAAGAAAAAAACATATAGTCGCACCGGGCTTTAAGTCACACTTTTTGGGGGAAATTTATTTTATAAAATCAGAGACCAGGAACCAACATTTCATCTTGAAAGGCAAGTTACAGTCATAACAATAGAACAGAGAACAACAGACTGTTAACGTCACATATGAACAGTTCTTCAGATAAATATAGCATAAACAACAGAACAGAACAAGTTTAACAAACTCTCCATCTCACTCCAGATCACTAAATCCACTGAATTCTTCATCCTTGGTGTCACTTCAGAGCAACTCTGCGACCTCCGGAGGTAAACAGAGACGTCGTCAGACTCGGCATCAGTTCCAGTTAGAATTATTCTGGCCTTTCTGAATCCCGATAGGATGGTTTCTGTTGTCACTGAAGTTTATGCTTTGTCGATCCATCCAACAAGTTTCTCACTCACTCCAAACTTTCTTTCTGCTGCTCGATTACCGTTTTCGGCTGCATATTTCGCCACTTGCAGCTTGTAATCTGCAAAATATGATTTTCTTTTTGGGGGCATTTGTGTTCAGTCTTCTCAGTTGTCTGAATACGTTCATTTAAATTGGTACAGAGGTAATGGTGTGATCAACTGACATGATCCCAGACAGGACAGTGTCTCTTTCTGCAGTAGGACGCCAAGTGACAGTGGTACAGGAGTAACAGGAGTAGCAGATACTGGCATACAAGCCTAGAGCACACTCTCACAGCTAATATATAAGTCCCACCAGAGTATAAGTTGTAGGACCACCCAAACCATGAAAAAAGTGCGACTTATAGTCAGAAAAATATGGTAAAACTGAAAAACACTGTAAAAGTCATGTATCAGTGTGGAGATCGCTTGGGGCTTAGTATGAGCTGCTCTCCCTCTCAGCATGCCTCCTGGTCTAAACTTGTCACATGAAGAGAAGCACTGGCAACCTGGGTACAGCGAGGACAGCCTGGGAGACATCACACAGTTCCTCTTTTATGTTAAATTAATAATAGGAGCTCATTAATCCGACTGCACGGACATGGAGACAGGATCTGAGCTTTGATAGCCCACCCACGCCACAAGAGTAATTGGCTTCCTTATGCATTTTGGCTGTTTTTGCCAAAGACAAGAAAGTGTTATAGAGTGGATATCGAGTACGTTTGCTGCTGTGTTCTTGGGCAAGACACTTCACAGGCATTTTCTTTGTATGAATGTGTCTGAATAGCAGATGGTGGTGGTTAGAAAAGTGCAGATTGGTAGCTAGTCGTCAGTTAATTTGGATATGAGAGAAAATGTGAGATGCTTATGACTTAGTATTACAATTTATACTTTTAAAGGTGCATTATGTTAAGATAAGAGATAAGAGAACCTTTATTTGCCCCACAATGAGGAAATTCCAGTGTTACAATTCACAGTTTAAGAATAGTAAAAGAATAGAAATAGGCTCAAAAATCATGCAACTTTTCTGGTCAGTCACTTGTTTGTCTCCTGGAAGATTATATAGTCAAAGGTGTTTTTTTTTTTTTACTTCAAGCAAAGAACCGTAGATCTGAACTTGGTGACCTGGTGGCGCCATCTGCTAGTCTCAGTGTGTATAGATAAGTTAGATAGTGCCATACCATACAACATACATTCTAGGCACATCAGTAAGATCTCCATGGAGATAAGCAGGTGGCATAAAGTCCATCTGAAAAGTTACATAGCTTGCCTTTAAATTAGCAAAACTATGAGTAACTTAAAGGGACAGTCTGGAATTTTGGACATAGGACCTCAGTTCCTTGTTAGCCAGAGTTTTGGAGACGTGGGGAGACACTTTTTTTAAATATTCCACCCAGTCCTTGCATTTGCAGAGGTCTCTGGTGCTCGACTGCCACTAAAAACAGTCTTTCCCACTCCACAAAACACCCGAGGCAAAACAATTATAATGCCAGACTGTCGATGTGAATGTCTTTGTCGATAGAATAATTTTACAAGTAAAACCAATTTGCATTTGAAGGATTTATGTCTGAGCAGCAGCAGTGAGTTGTACTTCCTGATAGAAAGTTTGTCAGCTGTGGACTGATATCACCTAGCACCTATTTTACCTGCTTAGAAAATAGTCCCTCAACATGCAACGACTCATGCAATACAAGGTTAGTTTTATTTCAGACATGATTCTATTCTAGACATTTACATCGACAGTCTGGCATCATAATAGATTTGCTTCCGGTGTTTTGTGGAGTGGGTAAGACTGATTTTAGTGGCAGGCTAACTATGGCCATTGACATGCACTAGCCTAGCACCAGCGACCTCTGCAAATACAAGGACTGGATGGAATATTTTAAAAAAAACTGTCTCCACACATCTCCAACACACTGGTTTACTAAGAAATGAGGTCCTACGTGTCCTATCTGTATCAAAACTCAACCAAACTAATGTCTCAATTGGAACTAAACAAAACCATGAATAGTGATGCACCGAAGTAGCTTTTTTCAGTTCAGATACTTTGACTTTAAGTATCATCCCTATACCCAGTATCAACCGAAACCAGAGTAGGAATGCAAAATGGCTCTTATTTCTTTGAAACATTTAACTTATTACACAAGAGATCCAATTGTTTTGTTAATGCCATTTATCCTTCAAATAACTTCAGAACAGCTTTGTATGAATAGAAGTCTGTAAAACAATATGAGATGTTCTAAACCAAAAATGAGCCTGTAAATATTCTTATTACATCCAATTAAAGGCTCAACCGGTATCATGGAACCAATTCTTGATTCAGCTAATTTTTCAGTATTGGCGCCAGCATCCCAATCCATGACTAAAATGTAACTTTAACATTAAAATATAAGCACTATATAGAACAGCATTAACGTATAACTCGATGTCAAGTGCTGTTAAGCTTCGAAAACCTCTATATAAATCATGCATTATTATCGATACTGATCACGTGTAAACTACAACACAACAGAAGGGAAAAAAAACACAATGCGTATATCAAAGACGACACTCCAAACGCACAGGATAAGAGTCATTCCCAGAGGACGGTGAAATCAAGGTGACACAGAATAGGTCGATGATTCCTGCGTTCCTCTCTCATGTGCCAACTTCAAAATGACTGCGTTTGTGGATTTTGTTTTCAAGGACCTGGCTCCTCCCACCGCTGTCTTGCCCCCAAAGGAAAATCTAGCATGGAGCATTATTTGCATACAACAGCATATCTTTGCACAGGGGAGATTGTCCTATACTTTGCCTATTCAGCCCTTTTTCTGTTAGGGTGCTGCGTGATATGTCATTGGTGAAGGTTAACAGTAGCCCGCTTTCAAATGAGTGAATGGGAGCTAATGGGCCAGCTGGGGATTAGCCTAGCCCATCGCACGGTGTGTATATTATGCCCCTGTTTGGTATAAAGCCATAACAGCCCAGTGTGTTGTTTAAGTTTGAAATCACTTTGTACATTGTTCGGCAAGGTTTATGGGAGCGCTCACATTTAGGTACGAAAATTGACTTAGAACTTTGCTCATTAAAAGTTTGCTTGTTTTTTAATGCAGAGCTGTTATGGCAATTTATAAATTATTCGGTAAGGCCAAATGACTCCCCCGTCCTGAAAGAGCCAGCCATTTCGTGGAGCTGCTCTTAATAGTTTTTGACAGAAGATGCTAATGTGTATAGTCTGTTATGGATAAAGGGGTAACAGATATTGATTTTTTATGAGCTTTTAGCCACTTTATAACAGTGTTTTCACATGATTAGCTTACTCAAAGTTATATTTTGATTGATTCATGCATGTCTGAGTAAGCGTGTATTGTCCTACATTTGAGGCTTGAGTGCTCAGAAAATGTCTGTTTTTACCTACCCCTTTCACCACCCACATCTCTGTACTTATTATTGTAAAATATTCATATTCTGTCATGCCTTTAGGGTGAAAAAAACAAAAAAAAGTCAAAATCAGCAATAAAAATTCAAGGTTTTGTTGTCATTGTCACAAGTAACAATGAAATTACAGTATCAAGGCAGTATAAAGACAGAGGGAGATAGAGCAGTATAAGGTGCAGATGAGTCTGTTTGTTCCATCAGTGCAAAGTCCTGTTCACTGTTATGACTGTTATGACTCATGTTTTAGGAATAGAGATGTTGCAGTAAGTGAAATATCACGATATCATGCCGTCAAAAGTCTCACAATAATATTGTGGACCATTATAGTATAACAAATTACAAGTCTCTTTGCTAAAATTTATAGTTATGGTGCCGCAATAGCTTAAAAAAAGAGGAAACTACACAAACCATGATGCTTTGTTCCAATTCAGTGCAGACTAGATGAAGAAATAACTGCTATAAGCACTTTTAAATCTTAGTTATTTGGATTAATTCATTTTATGGCATTTTAACAAGAAACATTTACATATTCACAGTTTTGTTAGCTTCCACAAAGTATCGCAATAAATCGTGAGACGAATAGCGTGAAAATATTGTACCAAGAGATGTGAATATCGTTACATCCATAGTTAGGACAGGGGCATTAAGATTTAAAAAAATCTGCCGCTTGCTACTGAAATGCCAATATTAAAGGAGACATACTGTGCAAAGTCAACTTCTTAAGAGCTTCGGTTTCATTTACCCACTCCACATTGTATTTAGAGTGATTCATGGATGAGTAATCTTAATTCTCCTGCATTCTTGGCATCATCGCTCTGCTCTAATACCACATTGGGCACCACTATTTTCCAACCTGGAAGCTAGCAGACTTGTTTTTTTTTTTATTAAGAAGTTAATAGTTAATAGTTAAGTAATTTTAGATCTATCTTGTGATTTAAAATGTCCAAAGTATAATGATCCATTTAAGACTAAAACTGTGGTTTACAATGAACAAAATTCTAAATAATGATGTACATTTGCTACTGTTGAATTTCTTTTTTCATAATGCTGCTTGAATATACTGTATATAAAGTGTTGTGCGGTTCAAGACATGTACATATCCTGTTTGCTGTGTCATGGCCACTTACTTAAGAGTAGAAAGAAGCTGTTTCTGATGACTCAGTTTCTTTTCACATTGAGTTCTCTATGTGTTATTTAAAAAAAAAAAACTCCATGAACTCTGTCAATGACATTCACATCTCAAGAATACAGCTAAGACATAAGGACCATATCAAGAGAGCGTTAAGGTGTGAACAGCACTATTGTGAGGAACGCTGCATTTTCCACAGACCCAGTCAAATAAATGAGGTGTCAATACCTGTTCAGATGCCCACCCTCACGGTCACTGTTACCATGGCATTTCAATACCGCGGTATTAAATACTTAATACTGGTTTTGGTCCCATGCCTAGTACCTTATACATGTAACTTATACCATTTGTGCCTGTCCATAAACATATACTGTATTCTCTGTCTTCTCATAGACCTCCACTACCACTGTGGACATCGTGGTCACCGACGTCAACGACAACGACCCCCAGTTTAATGTGACCACACCATTAAACTTCACCGTCAGAGAGGAGGCGGCCAATCTATTTGTGGGACAAGTCACGGTAAGAACTCATCACAATCTTGATGTTTTAAAGCTTCACTGTAAGTTTTCTCGTGGAGAGCAGTGTCCATGTCCTGCACTTCTTATGGTGATGTTATTGCTATGTCTGAAACATTCCACAGTATGGCATTAAAACATCTATCTAGCCATTTGTGTAAGTGTTATTGTTGAAAAATGTATTCATACTGTGAGCGGGGTCACCTCTTCACAGAGCTGACTTGTACCTTCACCTGCTTGTCTTGGATATAGATACGCTCAGTGCCGTACTGTAGAACATCCCAGGCTAAGTTATAACATCCTAGTGGAGACAAGCCGTTATAGTTCACCTTTAAATGACATTTTTTAATCATAGTTGCGTGACCTACTATTGATACTTTGCAGTGACATCACAATGGGGGTGTTATACATGTGTCTGTGTTGGTGGAATGTTAAGTAGTTACTATAATGACACAATACACACATTAGCAAACACAGACAAAAATGTTTTAAGGTCTGAAAACTAGCTATAGCTTGTGACTGTAATGTTATTTGAGAGGGGACTTGTTTAACAGCAAAAATCAGCTCATCTATTGTATCGTATTTTCAGGACTATTGAGCGCATCTGAATATAAGCCCCATCAACTAAATTTTAACAAAAGTTTAAAATTGTACATATATAGGCCACACCTGAATATAAGCCTAAGGTGTCCACGTCTTCAACAACGTTTTTAAAGGCCATCTGCTTTTATCATCTCAAAGCTTTTGTCGTCTTTTTGCATTGAGTCAGTTCATCACGCTGCCGTCTCCAGAGTCTCACCATCGAATCACTGATGCCGAGCTCACGTGCAGCAGCTCTGTTTCCTTCTTCGACAGCCACATCAATTGCACACATCAAATTAACTTAAAAGCTGCATCATCCGCATTTCTTTGTGTGTTTTCCATGAAGATTGTGTGAGTATGAAGCGCAAAATAACTGTTCAAAACTTCCTCGCTGCATCGCCCCCGTCTCTCCCCGCATGTCTCCTGAAAGAGCCGCTGTCCTGTCTTGTCTTCATGTCAGTGTCTTGGAGGATTTCAGCAGATTTCAGACTCTCTCAGGGGCTAGGGTAGTTCTATCAGTCAGGTATGAGTGGATGTCCGACTCCTGAAGTTTGAGACATTTCTTCTCGTCATTTACACATACGGATAAGACGTATCACCCTCACTACTGTTCATTTAGCAGCATAACTTATTTTATCACACAACGATAAACTATTTGAGTGTGCTGACAATATCACTAGCTAGTGTAGCACACACAGCAACGCTTTCTGCACGCTTTCTGTGTTACCAAACCACAGACCGTATATATGAGTGGACAATGTGCCAAACAAAGAATCCGTCCATATATTAGATGCATCGTTTTATTAGCCGCAGGGTTCAAAATGTGAGAAAAAAGTAGCGGCTTAGAGTCCGGAACTTACGGTAGTTCAAACCAATTAATTTCTTTCAGATTAGATTGTGTTAAAATAAAGCTCAGGTTAATCCAACTTGAATAACAGATCTTCTAACAGAGCAGTGCTTCCAGGCAGCTTCACACCCCCAGGGAACGTGGACGACATTAGCTGCAAAGTATCAATATCATTTCCTCACTAGTCCTATAGTCCACCTTAAGACTGTGCTTGATCCCTTTGGACATTTCTCATATCCAGACGGTGTCCCTCTTGACCAGCTGTGCAAAGCTTCACTGCCCGACATGACTTCTTCTCATTACTGCTGTACATTAATTGGCCCGACGCTTGTCAGAAGATTAGTCACAAACGATATAAGGGACAGCCTCGGTGACTACGGCCGTGAGAGCAGAACCATCCATAAAAGCTTGGGTTTTATGGACGCCATTTTGATCCGATTCATCATTATAAAAACTCCATTAGCGCTACATTTACTGAATCCTATGCACGGTTTGGGACAATGGCAGTAAACGTATAGAACAAGGGTGGGACTATTTGTTTTTACTACGGAGATCATTTTCACTGCTACTTTAATTATCTCTTCTTTCCCTTGTTAGTAGTATTGAGCTTATTGCCAAGCCAAGGCGCTCTCCAAATCAAATTAGCACTGTGCATCTTATATACTTATGTGCACTACATCATCATTATTGAATTAGATACAATGGGTATTGTTCCAGTGTGTACAACTACTATACAAGTTGGCGTGCATTTCATAGACATAATTATATACTTATATTAACCTTAAAGGGCCCACATTACGCTGTTTTTTCTTCTATGGAATAATGTTGTTTCTTCGTCACAAACATACCTAGAGTCATGTTTTCTTTCTTTCACACAGATTTAACACACAAACTCTGCAGATTAAGGCTGAGTTCTTCTCTCAAACAGAAAACACAATTCTCTGCTCTATCTCGTGATGTCATATGGTAACACAGGAAGTGCTTCACTGTGTTTTTAAACTCCATACACCTTCACCTGAGTCATTAGGATGATTTCAACACTAAAATTGCCAATCTCTAAATTTCTTTCAAACTAAAGGTAAAAGTTGGCAAGGTGAACCGGAGAATTTTGAGCTGTGGAGATGTAGACAGACACAACAAAGAGTTACTCAAACATATGTAAAGAAACAAAACACAACTAACATCATTAACATGGTTTAAAGCTCTCAAGAGTCACATTTGCATAATATAAGACCTTTAAAATACATTATTCATCCTTGCTTTCTGGTTTTTTTGGAATGGTGGCATAGTTTGCATATCCCCCTTGTGTCTGGGTGGGTTTCTTGTCGGTACTACATTTTTTTCCGATCAACCTCGAATATGCCTCTACACACACAAATGTATAAACATATAGGCGTCGCCAGTTGCTGGTAATGCTAACAGCGCACTTCGTGAAGCTGTTTTATTAGCAGATGCACCATAAGCTATCCTAAAGCCCGCCACACACTACAGGAGAATTTGCATAGATTTGCTTGAGGCATGACCTGACTGTATTTTGCCTCTGATTTTGAAGCTTCTGCGCTCCTCGTGTGTGGTGTGAGTGTGACTCTGAGCTGCTCTGTCAGATCATAACCACCAAACATCAGCAACGTAACAGCCAATAAAACAGAGCATCAGGGGTAGACGGAGTGACGGACACAGAGGCGCAAGATACAAACTCAGGAAATAGAGAAAATAGTAAGACTTTATTACTCACCTCTTGTAAAGCTGTCCATTTAAACTGCAGTGCCTAATCCATATTATCCATTTGTTTTCTGCAAATACTGACCCCAAATCCACAAAACAGCGCAGTTACTCCAGCTTGAAGCGTTCATTAAAAGTAAAAAGGATAGCGTAGATCCTCATGTCTGTCTGTTTACTGTACATCCATGCCGCGCACGGATCAGGGTGAAGCTGCAGATTTTCCTTCTGTGCATTAAAAATCATATATCTGAAGTTTTGCACCACATTTCGCACATAATAATAACCCAATTTTGACATTCATCTAAACAAGAAGTGCAGTGCTCTGATCTTTTGAACACTTAAGAGTCTCAAAGCGAGTCGTTTTACTCTAGACAGGAAACAGCTGACACGATCGCGCTCACAACTTAGCCGGTGGTACGCAGCCATATCCTGCAGCAGTCTTTGCGATTGGAGATAGAAGAAGAGAAGTCTCATAAGATTCTCCTCGCGTCTGTGGTGTTCCCTTTTTGTCGCACGTTTAAAAATCTTTTAAGACTCAAAAATCCTGTAGTGTGTGGCGGCCTTAAGACTTGTTTTACAATACATCTGTACTGGAGCTAAACCAGTTTTCTCAATCACATGGAGAAAAAAATAATAAAAATTCGGGTAGCAAAACAGTCTTTTTTATTTATTTTGGAACATTCTGCAAGCAAACATCCTCACATCCACTCAAATAAAGTATGACTACCTCTAGCCTCACTCCAAAAGGAAAAAAAAAAAAGTTGTTTGAAATCACAGCCAGTAGCGTCCTGGAGCTTGGCCCACCACATCATCTGTCTACCCTTCTGTCCTACCTTCCGAGGTTTGTGGATTGGCCTCAAACCAACCTGAGCAGAGGCTGAGACAGAGAGAAAGGCAGAGAGATAGAGAGAGGAAAAGGGAGGGTAGAGAGAGAGAGGTAGAAGGGGGTGGGGAGGGGGTGAAGGGGTGAGAGAGAGAAAGGGGAGAGAGAGAAAAATCAAAGTACTTAGCTCAACACAATCCTGCCCTCACTGCACATCACAGGATCCAGCTTAGCCTGTTGTAGCTGATCAGGAGCCTTTATTTCACTGTGTCATGAAGTTTTATGAAATAAGAACCATCCATAAACGCCATGTTGGGGGTTAGGGACATAAATCAGAAAGAACAATGTGCTTTCGGCGTGTTAGTTTTCATGACAACACTATTATTTCGAAGCTTTCACAGTATGTGGACCAGAGCTGTTACATCTGTGTGCATTGCAATGTTGTTTATTGCGTTCTATTCAGCATTTCGAGCATTTTGAAGTATAATGTTGTAATGTTTGATTTGCAGATTTACTAGTGAAGTTGATTGTGAAATGGTGTTAAAATGCACAAATAAATATATAGCTAAATAAGCAAATCAATCAATAGTACTTAAAGATACACTTTGTAGCTTTTCTGATTGGACTTGGAGGAGATTTAATTTCTTTGCCTGGATCTCAACAGTATTGCATTAAAACATCTACCCTGCCTTTATTCTATTGTCTAAAAAAACAAAAAAAAAAAAAAAACACTTGAAAAACATACAGGAGAGCCTTTCCACAGATCTTACCTGTAACTTGAAGATATGTAAGATTAAAGTAGGCGATTTTTAAGCATCGTTCCTCCAGAAAAATGACACAGTGTACTAGGGATGTAACGATATCCAAGTCTCACGATACAATATTGTCACGGTATGAACCTCACGATACGATATTTACTGCGATATCGTGGGAAATCTCTTGATATGGTGGGGAGGCTCACGATTAGGGATGTAACAATATCCAAATGTCTTGGTAGGATATTTTCACAATATACATCTCACGGTGCGATATTTGTTGCGATATTTTGTGGAGGCAGTGAACAAAACTGTTAATATGCTACTTTTTCCTTTTTGTCTTGACAAGACTTAATCCAAAGAACTAAGGCTACGTTCAGATTGCAGCCTGAAGTGACCCAAATCCAATTTTTTGGTCCCTATGTGACCTGTATCTGATCTTTTAATGACAGTCTGAACGACACAGATCCGCTTTTTTCAAATGCGACCCAGGCCACTTCCATATGTGGTCCTGAGACTGATACATATCCGATCTTTTGACATGCGACTTCAGTCTGAACAGCCAAAGCGCATTCATCCGACCTACACGTTATCAACAAGCCACAAGAGTCACTATTCTGTGCTGAAGTAGGCGAAAATTGTTAATGAACTCCGTGTCACTGAAGCGAAGCACATCGCCACTCACCACTCACTACGTCTGCGCATCCACACATTCCTTTCAACGGACGTTGCTGCCGCTGTCCCACAAAATGCCACGGCCAAAAACCTCGTCCTTCTCCTTCTTAATTTCCTCCTTAAAACAAGTAAGTTGTCCCCCCTGAGGAGCTGGAGGACGTGTCTGGGGTGAAGGAAGTCTGGGAGTCCCTGCGTAGGCTGCTGCCCCCGCGACCCGGCCCCGGATAAGCAGACGAAAATGGATGGATGGACAAGTAAGTTGTACATGTACTGGCTCCGGTACGAGAGGAACTTTAAAATCGCCAGGTGCTCAATGCTCGCATCCATGTTTGGACAACTTCCGTAAACACAGAGCACGATCACTGTGGATGACGTCATTGTGTCCTCCATTGCGCATGCGGGACACTTTCGCACCGTTTACTGTTCACACTGGAGTTCACATACAAGTCGAAATTGGAAATTAATTAATTAATTAATTGGAAATATGAACGACCTTGCAAAAACATCGTATTTCACAAAAAAATCTGAATTGAGCATTAAACGTAGCCTAAGACTTAAAAGTGCTTAGAACTGTTATTTCTTGAAATCTACACTGAAATTGAGCAGAGGATCATGGTCTCTGCAGTTCCCTGTGTCTTTTTTTTAGTTACTGCTGCACCTTACTCTTAATTTAATCAAAGAGACTTGTAATTCGATATATTGTGATGTTCCATGATATTATTGTGAGAACTTTGACGATACAGTATCACGATTTTTCAGTTATTGTTACATCCTTACAGTGTACATTATGGCCAGCTCAGTTTTTCGTCTTATTGAAAACGTGCATTGACTTTTACATTGAACGTTTTTAACAGCAAAAACATTTGTCCATTTTCTACAGTTTCTACATGCAGTTCTGGCCAAAAGACCTTGATCGTATAATTCTCTAACTCTCTATTTACACAGTCGGTGAGCCTCTTGTTTATCCGCTGTGTTTGCTGTGATGGTTTTTTTTACTGAAATGTTCAAGGACTCTGTTGGAGGAAGTATCCATTTTGACATTGAGTAATTCACCATTTAATTACAACCGTATTATCCATACTTTATAAATACCTTTACCTATACCTAATTATTCACTGCCATGACATTATAGTGCTTTTCACAACTTTCAGACACCACTGTGGAGTTTTGCCAGCTTTGTTCTAATAGTGACTAGCATGCTAACACACACTTCCTGATTATCAGACAAGAAAACGCTTCATAATTAGATGCAGACAGTATGCAGCAGACTTATTTTGACCTCAAGAGCTGCTAATACAATGTATATGTAGGCCTGTCACGATAACAAACTTTGACGTATGATATATATGGATTTGACACTTTACTGTACTTAGTTTCCGTTTGTAATGAGTCATAGAAGTTATTAATTCAACCTTTTATGGCTCAAATCTTATCATATAGCCAAAAATTTCCCAGTAGTGCAAAGAAAATGTAGACACAATAAATATTGACCCCAAAATTTATAGTTCCAGCTTTCATATATTGAACGATAAGTTGATAAAGCAAATATCGTGACAGGCCTATATATATTTGTACTGGGTCAATACACATTTAGCTATTTTTTGCTCATTCCCACGGCAACGGTCCTAATTCTTCCTCATTCAAATCCAAAGATACATATTTGTTACTGCGTCAGTTCTCCGCAATCCTTGGCACAGAGATGCATTTGTCAGTCTAAGCACTAGCCATAGCTCTAGGTGTTGTAAAAGTTGCAATAGATGAAGTGCTCAATACTTGATAGTCTGAGTGCAGCTCAGGTTAAGCAGCCAGGAGCACAGGAAGTGAGTTGAAAGCCAACCCTGACGAGGCATCTGGCATTGACACCTTCAAAGTGGCCATAGATCGAGAACACAAAAACCAGTGCAGTTTTATGTTGAGCAGTTACAGATTTCCTCACATTTCATCAGCGCTCATGATAGCGGCCACTGTTTTGAGTCTTTTCTCTCCAGGCTGAGCTTTTGCCCGGTGTTTTGTCCCGATTCCACAAGAGCCTCCGAGCATCTGTAGTTATGGTTGTGTAACTTATAGGATTACTGTTGCATTACTCACAGTTTGCATTCGTGTTATCCCTTTGATAGTTTAAAGATGGACTGTGTAACATTCTGGTGAAACATCCGCTTGTTCCCGTGACAATGTTATTGCTTTGAATGGAATCTCTGTCACTTCTATCAAGGATCAAGTTACAGGAATAGACTATATATACTGTAAATGGACTTGGCTAACTTGCTAGCTGCCACATTCCGAATAAGAAGTGAGAATGGGGGCACTTCTGGCTCCGTCGACATTTGACACTGAAAAACTGTAAACCTAAAAAAAACCTAAAAATCTCTCTCTGTAACAACTGCTGTGGGCCTCACCATTTTGGAACTAAAATGTTCATACTAAGCTGCTCAACTGTACATGGTCCTGATATTTAAAATATTATTTTTAGTCCATAAATAAATTCCTATGTCTTATATGGAACTGGCTCCAAATTCGCTCCTATACATATTTGACCAGAGCCTATGGAGGCGTCACCCTCGCATAGTCCACTTCTTTATAAAGTCTGTGATAACAGGTCAGCTCTTTGGAGAGGCAACCTGCTCAGTAATCCATGCTTCTCATTGAGTTTTTCAAGCAATAAAACACAGACTGAATAAATGCAATATAAATGTCCTATTCTGGAACAGACCAGGTAAAGCAATAATATCTCCACAAGCAGGTGGAGGGCATCCCACCAGAAAAACACAGTGCACCTTTAAATCTAGAAACAAAAAAATGTTTAATTTCAAATGAAGAGCATGTCTCTTTGAAATAGATTAGATCCACCAATGTCTTTAAATCACGTGGTTGAAGTCCTTCTGACTAACAATTGACAACATTTGCATCTGTGTGTTACCCGGAATTTACAGCAACACCAGGAGCATCAGCAGCACGTAACGTAGGAAGAGCTGCTCCT
This sequence comes from Boleophthalmus pectinirostris, assembly GCF_026225935.1. Taxonomy (NCBI): domain Eukaryota; kingdom Metazoa; phylum Chordata; class Actinopteri; order Gobiiformes; family Gobiidae; genus Boleophthalmus; species Boleophthalmus pectinirostris. The sequence goes on along the minus strand of NW_026571404.1, from coordinate 29,323,588 downwards.
GTGACACCAGCCTCTGTGTATGCTCAGTTTTAACACTAAACTTTTTGCATTGCTTCATTGTTCATCGGGTGAATTATGTTTTAAATCACAATACAAAAGTGGACAACAAGAAGGTGTTTTGCAGCAATAAAGTGCTGTATCTGTGGTGCTCGCATTAATTAAGCTACTCACCATTTAACTTTGTTTGCACCACACGCCTTTTCCTTCAGTAAAGTGGCTGTCTGATGTTGTAAAGTGTTTTATATTTATCCTCCACGGCTGTAAACTTTCCGTAGTCCATCACGAGCCATTCCCCGAGCTCCTGGATGCGACGCGTGGTGTTTAGGCGACTGTAGTGGTTTTCGAGAATGCATTTTGATATGCCATTGGAAGTTTATTTTGACGCCACTTGCTTATTTCCTGTCTTGACCATGCTAAAAAGCCTGGAGACGTTCGCTCTGTTGATGCTGAAAAATTAGAACTCCAACCTAATTTCAGCGGCGTGTAGCGTGATGACGGCTGCTGCTGCGCTTACGTGCTGTTACTGCTTTGGTGTAAATTGGGGGCTAATCTCAACCTCTTTTTGAAGCTACGTTGTGAAAAAATCAAACTCGTGTGCCAGTGTGCCAGTTAGATTTTGCAGTGTTTCCAATCTGTGGCACAGAGAACCACTTGGGTGTCTAGAACATCCATAATTTCTCAAACCGTCTCGTCAGTTTTCATATACACACTTGCAATACTTGCTACTAGTACTATTTAATTATTTACACCAACTCAATGGACATCCAACCTATGCATTTTCCTCCCAGAAAGCTCAGATGGATATTAAAACAACTTCTCCAACTTTTTCACATTCCCAGAGCTGCCCATGTGGAAGTTTCCTACCATGGCTACAGGCGACTTACATAATGCATGCCCTTCAGATCAAATCTTTATGAGGAGATGAATATGGGTCTTACTGGAAAATCGCATCTCATTTTACACACCGGCTACAAGCTCCATCACGGCTGGCATCAATGCTACTGTTAATTGAGTTATTTGCTCTATCGCTAGCATGTCATCCAGCCTAGCACTTCCATCTGTCTCTTCTTATCACGCGCTTGTATTCTGTGCATGCTTGTGACCGGAGAGCAGATATTAGCATTCTCGTCAGCTCTGCCATCAAAGCTACACATTGGCCCTGGGTCTAATTGGAAAAGCTGCTCAACATTATAGCATTTATTAGCCTGTAGATAACAAGATAAAGTGGTTTTGACATTTCGCGGTTTGGGCGAATTGTAAACGTATTAACAACATGCGTGTCAATTTCAGTGCGGCCCGTTCATTTCCGAGAACAATTTTGTGAACAGTAAATGGTAACAATTATGTAGTATATACTTTCTAGACAGTCAGAGCGCTTTACATCAAAGAACCCACTCAGACATTCATACACCAGTGTTCACAGACTCTGGGGGTGAGGTGGGGTAAGTGTCTTGCCAAGGACACAACAATAGTATTTGCCTTTGGGACCTGGAATCTCACCACCAGTCTGTTTGTCAGTGGATCTGAAAGCTCAAAGTTTATGTCAAGAGCAGGATTCAAACCTCTTTTTGGTCTATTGTCGAAGTATTACTGCATAAACTACTGCTGCTCCTATACTTCCACTACTTTAACATTCTTGTCAGCTTCGCCATCAAAGCTACACGTTGGCCCTGGGTCTAATTGGAAAAGCTGCTCAACATTATAGCATTAATAGCCTGTCGATGAAATGATAAAGTGGTTTTGACGTTTGGTGGTTTGGGTGCATTTTAGACGTATTAGCAACATGCATGTCAATTTAAATGTCATTTGTTCCTTTCTGAGAACATTTTTGTAATACTAATACTAGGTGGGCGATATATTTTAAGTATCGAGATAATTTTAAACACGAAATGGATTTGTATGTTCATATTGACATAATGCTTATATTTAATTCTTAATTCACATGTTTACCTTCTTTGTGCTCCCCCCTGCTCGCCCCCGTCTCCTTGCTACAAACAGCAGACAGATGTCTACTGCTGTGAAAGCCGAAAGTTGGTGCCACTGCCAACCGAAGCTTCTAGCACCACGATCCTTTTCCACCAGTTACAGAGTCACCATCAGCAGCACATCCTCTGTCACAAAGAGTTGTGTCCTTTTGTCCCACAGAAGCTGACCGCATCTGGGCACAAGGAGCGAGCAGTTTTTTTTATTTTTTTCCAGTGCTTATAGTTTATGCAAATTAGACATGTAGTGTTAAGTTTAGTTTCTGTAAAACATACAAATGTGTAAATGTTGTAAGGTTTAGTAATGTAAAGTGTATTTATGCAGAAGATTTAAATTAAGAATCTGTCGCAGTATATAACTTGTACAATAGTATTTGGAAACGTTCAGTTTGATCTGTGCAGTGGATTGTGGGATGCCTCAGCTCCTTAAGAACGTCTCTTCACTATAGATGTTCATGGTTATGGTTATGATTATCATATGGTTAACAGAGTTAATGCAAAGTTGAGCTTGAGTTGAGTTGTGTTGTTTTATTTTTTAATGAAAAGATGGCAATATGTTTTATTTCTTCCTTTATTTTACAGTTAAATTATTATTTTAGTATACAGGGATTTTTTTTTTTTTTTTTATGTTGCAGAAGCACTTTGTTCCTACATGAACTTCCTCTTTGCACTTCATTAAAAAAGACCTGGTGGAATTTGGCATATTTGTTTTTGCAGTAGTTTTGGGGGGTTATTTTCCCTGTACAGATATAGAGATATATGTTGTATATCAAGAAATGGCAAAATATATCAAGATATATTTTTAGCTCCATATCGCCCAGCCCTACTAATACTTCAACTACCTCTACTATCTACTATAATACTACTACCTACACCACAACGACTCCCCACTACTACTCCCTACTACCACTACACACAAGAAATGAACAACCAACTACAGTTTTGTCCAACCAGGTAAATCATTTCTATCCCACATATTCTGCCTTAGGCTTTGGTGCATTGTAGAGGTATGAAAAACATGCATAACAATTTAAATGGCTCCATCTTATTCCCTAGTACAATTTCATCTTCGTCCAATAGACATATTTTGGGTTTTAGCTGACACCGTTTAGAATGCGATTAGCACAGGTCCTTTGTGTTTGTATATAGCACTTTGAAAGATGAGGTGAGCAGTATTACAGGATTACAGTTGCGTGGGCTTATACCTGCTCAAGACGTATTAAGAAATCCACCCCTGCAATATCGGAGCATGACGACACCTAGCAATCTATAAGCACAGGCGGCCCACCAGCTAATGCTAATTTCATGTCAAACTTTTTAATGCCTCCAGCTTCTGATACGGTTTTAGAGTTTAAAAGATGTACTTTCATGGTAATAAAGGGGAAGTTTTACTAGTAGTGTGTAGTGTTGCCATGATACAAAAATTTCAAGCCGGATTTCTATATGAAGGAATAAACTTGATACTCAATGCTGATTCTGATCCTACAATGATAATAAAAAACACACTTTATTTAGATAATAGAATGTCATTTTCAACATAAAATCATAGTACTTTCTTTTATATTACCATTTTGGTCTCATATCTGTGTAATCTCTCCGTAGTCTAGTTAGGTTCCATAGTGGTCCATGAGTGTATACTAGTCTATAAACCGTATTTTTCGGACTACAAGTCACTTTGGAGTATAAGTCGCATCATCCAAAAAATATGTAATGAAGAAGAAAGAGACGTGTAAGTCACACTGGACTACAAGTCACACTTTTTGGGGGAAATTTATTTTATAATTTCAGAGACCAGGGACTGACATTTCATCTTGAAAGGCAAGTTGTAGTAATAACAATAGAACAGAGAACAACAGACTGTTAACGTCACATATGAACAGTTCTGTTGTTTATGCTATATTTATCTGAAGAACAGAACAAGTTTACCAAACTCTCTATCTCACTCCAGATCACTAAATCCATTGAATTTTTCATCCTCTGTGTCACTCCTGAGCAACTCCGCGCCACTTCCTCTTCTGTGTAGCTGTCCTCAGACTCAGCATCGGTTCCAGTTAAAATTACCGGCTTTTCTGAATCCCGACAGGATGGGTTCAGTTGTCTGTATGTTTGTTTAAATTTTAAATTGTCATTGATACAGAAGTAATGGTGCGATCACTTGACATAATACCAAACAGGATAGTGGCTCTTTGTCTTTCTTCTGCAGCCGACATGTGCAGTAGAGTGCCAAATGACAGTGGTACAGGTACATAAGCCTAGAACTAATTTCCACATCTAAATGTAATGAGTTTGCAGTTTTCTTTAATGACAAAGTTCAAGGCATCAAAAATGCCATCAATTCCACAACACAAATAACAAGCATGCAGCCACAGAGACACTTAGAGCTGAATCACTTTGCACCTGTAACTGACAAAACTGTTTTAGAGATCGTTACCAGTCTGAGTTCATCTACTTGCTGCCTGGACATGTTACCCACTAGATTTCTAAAGTCTGTCCTCAACAGTTTACTTTCACCACTCACTCACATAGTTAACATGTCACTTCAATCTGGAACATTCCCAAATGCGTTGAAAACTGCGGTCATTAAGCCTCTCCTAAAGAAGAGCAGTCTTGATGCCACAGTACTGAACAATTTCCGACCCATCTCAAATCTGCCGTTTTTTGGCAAAGTCCTTGAAAAAGCTGTTTACCAACAGCTTACGAACTTTCTCCAAATGAACAACTCCTTTGATGTTTTCCAGTCAGGTTTTAGAGCCCACCACAGCACTGAGACTGCTCTTATCAAGGTGACAAATGACATCCGCCTGAACACTGATGCAGGCAAAGTCTCAGTCTTGATCCTGTTAGATCTGAGTGCTGCTTTTGACACTGTCGATCATGGGATCCTCTTACAGAGACTAGAGGACTGGGTGGGCATCTCTGGTACTGTACTAAACTGGTTCAAGTCCTATCTAGAAGACAGGAAGTATTTTGTTGAAATTGGAAACTGTGTCTCAGATCACATGGCCCTGACCTGTGGGGTGCCTCAGGGGTCAATCCTGGGCCCCCTGTTGTTCAATCTCTACATGCTGCCATTAGGCCAGTTAATAAGCAGCAATAATGTGTCGTACCACAATTATGCAGATGACACTCAGATCTACGTCTCTCTGGCAGCAGGAGACTATGGACCAGTGGACTCACTTGGTCACTGCATCCAACAGATCAGTGTGTGGATGCAAAACAACTTTCTCCAGCTAAACTCTGACAAGACTGAAGTCATAGTGTTTGGTCCACAGAAACAAAGGGACAGTGTCAGCAGTCACCTCCAGTCTCTCTCTCTAAAACCTTCAAATCAGGCAAGAAATCTTCAACCACATCAAAACAATAACATCTGCAGCCTTTTACCATCTAAAAAACAGAGCAAAAATCAAAGGTTTACTGTCTAAAATCAGACTTGGAGAAACTTATCCATGCATTTGTCTCCAGTAGGTTAGACTACTGTAATGGTCTGCTCACTGGTCTCTCCAAACGAGCTGTGAGACGCTGCAGAACATCCAGAATGCTGCAGCTCGGGTCCTTACTCGAACTAGGAAGTACGAGCACATAAGTCCTGTGCTCAGGTCTCTGCACTGGCTTCCTGTGCCTCAGAGAATAGACTTTAAAGCAGCTCTGCTTGTGTACAAGTCTCTCCATGGCCGAGCACCAAAGTACATCTGTGACATGTTAGTGTCATATGAACCATCTCGCACTCTGAGGACCTCAGGGACCGGCCTCCTGCTGGTGCCCAGAGTCACGACTAAACAAGGGGAGTCAGCGTTTCAGGTTCATGCAGCTAAAACCTGGAACAGTCTTCTGAACATGTGAGACAGACTCTTCTGTGACGCTGTTTAAATCCAGGCTCAAAACATTTCTGTTTAACTGTGCATATAACTGAAAGGTTTTCATTCCGCACTCTTCTCTCCAATTTATGTCTCTCTTTTTTAATTTTAATCTTCATGATTATTTATGTTTTGATTTAGTTTTTTATTATGATTTTAATGTATTTCTTATTCTGTAAAGCACTTTGAATTACTTTGTGTACAAATTGTGCTATACAAATAAACTTGCCTTGCCTTGCCTAGAGCGCGATCTCACGGCTGTCAGTGTGAAAAATTTAACATATAAGTCACACTGGGGTATAAGTTGTAGGACCGCCCAAACCATGAAAAAAACTGTGACTTATAGTCCGAAAAATACAACACTAGTCAAATACTTGTTCTGATGCAGCTCAAGATCATTCTAAAGCTATTCAGGAAAGGTTCACTTCTGACCTGTGAATGTGACTTTTTTGATGCTGATACTTGTTCAAATGAGTGTCTAGTTTCAATACTAGTCTTAGTATCATTAGTATCTGATTCCCAATGCTTTTGACAACCTTGATAGCAGTTACTTTTAAATAAGAGTTAACATCTTCGTTTGAGGGACAGTTCAAATTAAAGATGCTCGATGTAACTTTTCTGATGAAGGATCCACACCTGCTTGATTTGAGGACTTGCTGTGCCTTGAATATTCTTGCATATATTCAGTTACAGGTGGTTTTGTAGGAACTTTTCATGCAAAGCAATAATTTCTCGATTATATACACATCTACCACCTGCGTTTTGAGAAAAAAATACCTGGATATTTGCATAGAGGTTTACATAATGTCTTTTTCTCTCCCCTCATTACCAACTGCGAGCTGTTCCATCAAAAGTATCTTTTTCCTTAAAGTACCATACTCCCATATGATTCATATAGTTTTCTCTACCGTCTCTATCATCCAGAATATCAATACAATTTATTGTCTATTCACTTGCTGGCCTTGTTATTTTATCACACAAAATGGATTCTTGTGAGATTTTAGCCATGTTGTAATGTTGTTACCTCATCAAAAACATAGCCGGAGTTGCGTTTTCTTTCATTTACACATTTGAGTAACCCTTTACTATTAGTCTGTCTACATCTCCAAAGCTCAAAATGCTCAGTTCCACCTTGTGATGTCATGGTAGTAGTTGGTAGTTTTCATGTTAAGAGCTATTTTTTACCTTTTGTTTAGTAGAGACTGACAATTCCAGTGCTGAAATGATCTTAAATGAATGATTCTAGTGAAGTCTGGTGGTGTCTAGAGTTTAAAAACACAGTGGAGCACTTTGTGTATTACCACATGACATCACAAGGTGGAACAGTGCTTTCTGTTTGAGAGAAGAAATCAATTTTTTTTTTTTTGTGACGATTAAACAACATTATAACTAGGGGTGTCAAATTATCGCGTTAATTGCGATTAATTAATTACAGTCATATTTAGCGCGTTATGTTTTTTAATCGCGTTAATCTAATTTTTAATCTCTAACTTTACTGTTTGCCTTATTATAAAATCTGTTTTTATGTGTTGTTGGGACAATAACACATCGCTTCCGCAAACAATTGTGATTTTCTTTCTCGTTCTCGCCGCATCTGCGATAAACCTGCACATGTCTGATCTCTGAAAACATCACGACACAAACACAGAACAGACTCACCTTCACCTTCAACACTGTCAGAACACTCATATTCCACTGAGTCGTGTCCTTCAGTCCCACAGAAGCTGAACCGCATCAGCGACACAAGAGCATATTTTTTTCTAGCTTAGTTTATGCAAATTAGCCATGCGGTTTTTAAGTTTCGTTTCTGTGAGACTTGCGCAAATCAGCATTAAACACATTATAATTTCAAACGAGCTGATGTGGCTCTAGAGTGTTCATGGTTTATATGTAATAATAATAATGTAATAATGAATTTAAATGAAAATACCTCAAGTTGAAGGCTTTTCTCAGCAATTTTTAGGTGAGATTAAAAAGAGATTAATTAATTACAGATCATAATTAATTAATCTCTCAATTTTTTTAATCGCCTTACAGCACTAATTATAACACAGATCAGAAAATAGCGTAATATAGGCTCTTTACGGCTAATGTTATGTTAATAATGTACACCTCATTGTCCCTGTACAGAAATGTGTCCTCTAAATTTGACCCATTTTTAAATACTACTGGGTCAACATGTCAGGAGCAGTGAGACTAGTTTCCAGATGTTGAGCTATTCTTGGTCAGGACTACTTTAGCTGGAAGATTTTAACTATGTGCGAGGGACAATTCCTCACACATAGTTAAAATTTTGAGCTTTAGAGATGTTTTGTTGTTTTATAATCTCACCCAGGCACAGGGAGGAAACATGCAAACTTCACACAGAAAGGCTGTTCAGTTTTTAGTGTTGGCACAATTAGGGATGGGCATTCGATGAAATTTTATTCATCGATAGTCGGGAGAATTAACAATTGATTTTTGATTTATCATTAATGTTTTTATATAAGTATCATCTTTATTATTACTATTACTAATCTGCATAAATAAACTCAACTTTACAACATGTAAACCACTCTAGAGCCACATCAGCCCGTTTGAGATTATAATGTGTTTAATGCAGCTTTGTGCAAGAAACTAAACTAAACCGCATGTGTAATTTGCATAAACTAAGCGCACATAAAACAGCTTGCTATTGTGCACTGATGCGGTTCAGCTTCTGTCGGACTAAAGGACATGACTCAGTGGAATATAGGTGTTTTTTCTGTGGCAGAGGGATTTTAATGCTGAAGGTGAGTCTGTTCTGTGTGTGTGTCGCGATGTTTTCAGTAGGTTTAGCGCAGCTCTTTATGTTGCAGCAACTGGGATAACCGTATACATGCACCATGACGAAACCGGGACACTGATATGCATGTAAACACACTCACTGAGTCGTACAATGATCTCCAAGGAGGTGCCAGAGCCCAAACGTGGGACTGAGGCCGCAACTCCAGTGTTTGCGCTGTTCATATCTACACACAGAAACCTACATTCGGTTTGTCGATTTGAAATGAACGTAATCGACGAAATTCTTAATGATCAGTTATCGATTAGTTGAATAATCATGTCCATCCCTAGTCACAATACTAAAATTACAAACTTGATTTCGATACAAAGGAAAAGACTCTACTAAAAACAGATTCTACGAGACAACAGAATGTGATTTTCTTTAATATTTGTAGACTCGATACTCAATACTGTTTCAGATACCACAGTGATCATAAATAAAAACAATAGAATGTCATTTTCAGCATTAAATAGTTGTACTTTCTTTTATATTACCATGTGGACCTATATCTGTGTAATCTCTCAGTCGTTCAGGCAGGTTCTATAGTGGTCCATATATTAGCCATATAATGTATACTAGTTAATGTGCTCTTATACTTGTTCTGATACAGCTCAAGCTCATTCTAAAGCTATTCAGAACAGATTTATTTCTCTCCTGTGATTGTGACTTTTTAGTATCAATCCTTGCTCAAATGAATCTACTTTTGATGCAAGTTTTAGTGTTTTGTATTCGATATTTGATACTTTTAACAACCCTTTTTAGTCTCACTCTAGAAGCTCTTTTCGCATTTTCATCACTAGGTAAAAAGCAGCTATGAATTTTGATAATAATCTGACAATGCTGTAATTTGCATGGGTAACTTTTCCTACTAAAACAAATGAAATATGGCTTTAGTTTTGCACTGATGTTCTTTCCCACTGTGCAACCTCTGTGAAGTCTCTTTCTGTCTATATCTGAGTTACAATACTTTGTACAAAAAGACTTAACATTTCTGAATTAAACATTTCAGCCTCAGCATGCTGGATTTCATATTGGATTGAAGAGTTATTTTTGAAACCTTTTGATATTCTTTAAAACCCTGGATCTTTCTGAAGCAAGAATATTGTTAATGATATTTGGTTCGGATATGTAAAAATTGCATGTGACACGTAGCAGTATCAATACAAAGTTGGTGTTTTGAAGTGGGAGACTGCACAGCGTTACTTGGGGTTTTTAACTGAGGTCTCCATGGAAACATCTAGGTGCCGCTGACCAGGTTGAGGTTGAAAACAGAAAAATGTCAATCTCTTTTTTTTTTTTTTTTCTTTCAATACTTTGCTAGAGGGGATGCCAGAGAAAATCGTCTGCCTACACCAAACACTGTCATCTGAAACGGATCTCTCACACCAAATAACGCTATGTCAATCTCTCCTCTTGTGCTGTCCGAACTGTTTTCAATCAAGTCTTTCTTTTGTATTTTTACAAATTCACAAAGGAAATTTCAATGAATTTAAATATGGACATTCTAAGTCTATCCAATTTAGATATGGAAATAAAGTTTTTTCTTTTCTTCTTTTTTTCAATTCTTGAGATTTTTATTACAGTAGTTTTCCCTATTTATATTGCTACAACTACCCTACTACTACCCTACTACTATTATTATTATTACTACTACTGCTACTGCTGTTGCTGCTGCTGATGTTACTACTGCTAACACTAGTACTTCTACTACTACTGTTGCTGCTGTTACTGCTCCTACTACTACTAATACCACTACTGCTACTGCTGCTACTACTACTACTTTACCTCCACTACTCCCCACTACTACAACTAGCACTACTATCAGTACACCCAATTCAGCAGATGACTTTTGAGGACTTTTGAATGTTTTGTTGTCCTCGCAAACAGAAAACAATATGTTTATACACTTCATACACTTTCACTAGAATAATTTGGTTAATTTCAGCCCGGAATTGCCAATCTACTGAACAAAAGGTATTTGTTAACATGAAAATTATCACTAATTTTTACCACTAATAATCATTTTTACCACTAATAATTACCACAAATGAACATGAAAATTTCAACATCACAAGGTGGAAGAGAGCATTTTGAGCTTTGTAAATGTAGACAGACTAATAACTCTCAACTATGTGTGAATGAAACAAAGCACAACTCCAGGTTTTTGACGAGGTAACAGCATTCAGACATGGCTCTCACAGGAGTCTGTTTTGCATAATAACACATCTACTCAAACAAATTGAAAAACTGAAATCATTCAAACATGTCTTTGCTCTCCTCCAGGCCACTGACCCAGACGCTGGCGCTAACGGCCAAGTGCGCTACCGCATCGTCAGCCACCCGGACCTGTTCACCATCAGCCCCAACGGCACCATCTCCACCCTTGTGCCACTGGACCGGGAGCTGCGGAACCAGTACAGCCTGGTGGTGGAAGCCTCGGACGGGGCGGAGGTACCGCGACGCACCACCCTCACCATCACCATCCTGGTCAGTGACATCGATGACAACAGCCCAGCCTTCTCCCAGCTCAACTATGTGGTTAATGTACCTGAGAACAGCCCCGTGGGGACTATCATTCTCAATCTGACTGTAAGTATGATATTCAATCTGTCATGTACGTATAGATTATACATATAGAAGTCAGGGGTCTCCAACCTTTTTCCTCCTATGAGCTACTTTTTATAAAACGAAAAATGCCACAAAGCTACTAATTTTAGTGGTCACCAGAAATTTTGCAAATATAGGAGCCATGGTAAGTGTTAGATGAGATGCAGTTAGATGTCTATAAAACATAACCCTTTATCCAGTTATCGACAAAACAACATCATAATTATATATCAAAATTATACACTTACGAAGGAAACAGGCATTTAATCAATCAAATTTGAGTTATTCAGTGCAATATGTATAATTCAGAAATCCCTGGGCGAGCTGCTTAGAAAGAGAAGGAGAGCTACAGGTTGGAGACCCCTGGATTAAGTTGTGTAAAATTGGGAATGTTTCTAAACTGCTTTTAAAAATCAAATTTACATAAACGTGCTGATGTTAACATTTTTATTGATGTGGCTGTGTTTGCGAATAAGCAGACGATAGTAGTTTTTCCTATTTATATTGCTACAACTTGCCTACTACTACTACTGCTGCTACTACTACTGCTACTACTACTGCTGCTACTACTACTGCTGTTGCTGCTGTTGCTGCTGTTACTACGGCTCCTACTACCGGTACTGCTACTACTACTCCTACTACTACTACTACTGCTACTGCTACTACTACTACTACTACTACTACAACTACTGCTACTACTGCTACTACTACTACTACTACTACTACTACTACTTTACCTCCACTACTCCCCACTACTACAACTAACACTACTATCAGTACACCCAATTCTGCAATAAAGTAACATGTGTATCGCCTGTACATGGGTTTCAGCAGATGACTTTTTAAGGACTTTTGGACGTTTTGTTCTTCTCTCAAATAAAAAACAGTATGTTCCACCTTGTGATGTCATTTAGTAATACAAGAAGTGCTCCACTGTGTTTATAAACTTCATACACCTTCACTAGAATCATATGGATAATTTCAGCCCTGGAATTGCCAATCTACTGCACAGAAGGTATTTGTATAATATTACTTCTACAAATTAAATTTACATAACCTATATAGGAGCTGAGTATATTTCATATATGATAATGCATGGAAATACACTGATGATTTCATATTGAGAGATTTAATATTTGATTAGTATAAATAAGATACATTTATTTGATTGCATTTATGCTGATCTGTGGAAAATGCCTTAGAACTGTTATGAAGCTTTACCTAAATATGTTACTGTCACTTTAAAGATGCACTGTGTAACTTTTTGGTTGGGGTTCCACTACCTGCTTCTGTGGTTATGTCATTGTTCTCCCTGGAATGTTCCACAGTATGACATTCAACAGATCTACTTTACATTTATTCAATTACAGGTTGTTGTAAAAACAGGCGTTATGACTGTGAGTGTTGCCTCTCCGCAGATATGACCTATAACTTGGTCTCCATCAAAATAAAAAGGTTTAATACTATACTGTGAAACATTCCAGACAAAGCAATAATATGTCCATGGAAAAAAAGCATTTGAAAGACCCTCCACAGAAAAAATTCCACAAAGCACCTTTAAGAGCGAGAGTTTACCAGTGGAAAAACGAGGACAATTGAGACGTGTGAAATGTTGAGGCAGCACATAATCACAGAGCCAAATGTTTTTCTTACTGTGGTATTGTTTATTTTTAGAGAATGGCTTAGCTTTGATTGCAAAATCTTCTTAGAGGAGTAAACTGTGGATTAAACTTTGTTAACTCTTTTTTTTTATACATCCGAGTCTGGCAGGAGTTATTTTCTCTTTAATAAAAACACATGAGTGACACCAATCGCAAAAAACCAAGCCCCAACCTACACATTCTGATTTTTATACGGCAATTGTGATTGGTAATAATATGTCAATATACGTTTCAAATTTTTCCAGTTTATTTTTGATATATTTGTTTTCTTTACTTAACATAAGCATTGTCAGAATATGAGGTTCCTCCAAAATACTGCAACAGTTTTCATTCTATAGATTTATATAGAATACTGTTGCATCACAAATAATTTGGCCTTATTAGAAAAGAACTGTACCTATGTAACTAAAAAGGAAGTACATTTTTTCTTGGCATTTTTTCCAGTCATAACAATAACAACAACAAAAACTTCAGGGGGTTAATTGGCTCATGGCTCATTTTCACTGATGAAGAGAAGCGGTGACTGTGCTTCTTACTTTTTGGGATGTAGTTAGAACATTTAAACCATAATTTTAAAATGGTATTCCTGGATTATTTACAATTGTTACATAGGACTTAACTCAATAAAATGCAGATTGACGTAGTGTGGAATATGGTGTTTGTATCTTCTGCACGTGTGAGTTTCTTTTTGATTTATGCAAATTTTGAGACATCCAGGAATAAAATATTATCAATGAAAACAACTGGATTTTGTATTATTTGGAAAAGTCCAGTTGTTTTTCTTTAATTAGGTGATCATTTTTGTTCTTGATGCTTTTCCCCGTTGTAACCAAAACATGAGTAAAACCTCCAACCAGATACTTCTGATCAAAATACTCCACTGCACTCCCTGCTTTATTAGACTGAAAGATGGGTCAAACGCAGATGCAATCTCATGTCCAATACCTCTTCCTTAGCCGTAGTGAGATATTTTCTAGCTATGCTTTTCAAAATGTGTTCTGTGACAGCCTTTATATTCTCCAACAGATGTTCTATTAACTCAAGTACAACATTTTTCAACTTCAAAACCTTTCCGACAGACAGAATTACACTTCTACACAGTCAGCAGTGAGATTTTGTCCATGACAGCTCTCTTGGCATTTCCTGACTCAAATAGACTAACACTAAAAGCTGGATTTTCCCCATGATGTCATAGTCTGGCTTTGGCCCCAGATGCTTTCACCTTTGATTTTAACACTGCTTAAAGGTGCTATATTACACAAAACGGACTCTTGTGAGCTTCAAGCCATGTTATAATGTTGTGATCGCCTTAAAAACATACCTGGAGTTGTGTTTTGTTTCACTCACACATGTTTGAGTAATACTTTATTATTTATTTGTTTACACCTCCAAAGCTCAAAATGTTCTAGTTCACCTTGTGATGTCATGAAGTGGTAGTTTTCATGTTAACAGCTCCTCAGGCAGTGGGCATTTCCAGAGCTGAACCAAATCAACCAAATGATTCTAGTGAAGGTGTATGGAGTTTAACAAAACAGTAGCACTTCCTGGATTACCATATGACATCACAAGGTGGAACAGAGTGTTTTCAGTTTGAGAGAAGACGAACTAAAACGTGTGTTAAACGTGTGAATGAAACAAAACACAATTCCAAGTATGTTTGTGATGAGGAAACAATGTTATAACATAGATCAGAAAATAGCATAATATGGTCCTTTTAACTTTGAATGTTTTTTACCAGGGTGCAAATGTTAAAGCATACAGTATGGCAGGGGCTGCATTGTGTCACAGAGCTCGGAAACAGAGCGCAGGGGCTAGGTAAGTGCTGACATGTTGTGAGTGACATTTCGCAGGCAGACATTATAAAAGAGGTGTGGAGAGGGAGCAGAGGGAGGCAAGGCTCAAAATGGAGAGTATCAAGTAGGCTTGCACATTCATTTGACTTTTTTGTGTAGTCTTGTGAGTGCAGTTTCGGTCAGATACACAGATACACAGTGTGGGGAGTAACGCGTTATAAAAATAACGAATGACTGTCATGCATTGCTTTTTGCTGTAACGCAGTAATGTAAGGCATTACAGGGACAATTTTTTTATATTTTATTCGGTACAAATGTCAGTAATGTGTGTAACGATGCTTTTTGAACCTGGATTGAAGTGGTGGGTTTTTCGTTTTTCTTCATATAAATTCGCTAAAATCACCGCGATATCAGCAGCAGTGAAATGCCATCGTTCGCAGCTGACATCCGATCAGGCTTTGTGGGAATCCTGCTCCACGGGCTCGGGGTTGTCTCAGGGGCAGTCCTAGATTCCAAATCCTAGTCCAAGATTAGTCCAAGATTAGTCCAAGATTAGTCCTGGTTTAGACCTGGTTTAGACCTGGTTTAGTCCTGGTTTAGACCTGGTTTAGTCCTGGTTTAGACCTGGTTTAGTCCTGGTTCAGTCCTGGTTTAGATCTGGTTCAGTCCTGGTTTAGACCTGGTTTAGTCCTGGTTCAGTCCTGGTTCAGTCCTGGTTTAGTCCTGGTTTTAGACCTGGTTTTAGTCCTGGTTCAGTCCTGGTTTCAGTCCTGGTTTAGTCCTGGTTTAATCCTGGTTTAGTCCTGGTTTAGATCAGGTTTAGCCCTGGTTCAGTCCTGGTTTAGTCCTGGTTTAATCCTGGTTTAATCCTGGTTTAGATCTGGTTTAGTCCTGGTTCAGTTCTGGTTCAGTCCATATATTGCGCAAAAGTTCAGCATCTTCACTCACTGATTGTTATTTGACAATCAGCAACAGTTATTTTGGTGAGAGTAACTTAAAAGTAATGCAATAGTAGTTTACATTTTAAATGCAGTAATATTGTAATGTAACAAATTACTTTGAAATGACAGTAACAAGTAATAAATAACTCATTACATTTTTGAAGTAACTTGCCCAACAGTGGAGTTACATAATAGTTTGACAGCTTTTGCCACGCTCCCTTTTTAGTCAACTAACTAACTACTAGTTTAGAACATGTGTGCAGAAGTCTAAACTGGGGTTAGAAAGTATTTTCAATAAAAAAGGCAGTAGGGCTGAAACAAATTGTAAGATTAATTTAAACAAATTGATCATTGAAATAACAGTCAGTTCGGGCTGTAGTCGACTAAAGAAATTCTTGCTTAACTAAAAACATTTCCTGCTGATTAATTGACTGAAACAGGGGCATGGAAAAAGCTCTTAAAACTATTAGTTATCTCTGTGTATCTGACTTTTTATGCATAAATACTTGATGTGTGAGCTACTTTGTGTAAGTAATTTCCTTTGTGGATCAATAAAGTTTGTCTTAAGTCTAAAAAAAAGCACCAAGAAACAATGCATTATAAAGACAGATTAAGCTTGTGAGTTCAATCTGCCTTTTTACATATAAATACCAAAAAACAGAAAATCTTCAGCTAAGTCGCTCACTCACTTACTTCTGCTGTTGTCCAAAATAAATCTTTGTAATCTTAATACAGTGATTTGTCAAATAACACACATTTTGGTCGACAAAGACACCACCTGCAGTTAATCGACTAAAGGATTACAGCACTCTCTGGATTTTAGTCATGCCATGTGCTGAGAAAAGAGGATTTATGACTCACTTATTACATCAAAATGACACAGGAAATGGGTGCATTGTTATTTTGGTGAAAACCCATTCATGTGACATCATTTTATCTTCATCTGGGCGAAATTTTGAATAAATTTCACTAATGACTCATCACTGGGTGAAAAAGTAATTGCAGTGTAGATTAATCAATTTGCTAAATAAGTGTTAGTTAGAAGAATAACTTTTTAAAATACTTTTTGTCTGTTGCTCTATTTCTGTAATTAATTGTAAATGGCAATAATGATTTAAATCCCTTAAAAATGATTCCCTTGAGAAAATAATTTTGTATGCCGTTTTGGGCTTATTTCCAATTGGTTTTAGTCGTAGGATCTGGCAACTCAATGTGCGGAGTGCATTCAGCTTTTCCATTTTGTAATTGGTTTGAGAATCCTACCAACTTGGCCATTATGTACAGTGTTTTATAATTAAGAATAAATCATCATGTTGTTATTGTTGTAAAATCGATATTTGATTTGATCCCATTCACGTTGTATTATCTGATGACACAGATAAACAAGGTTTATGAAATATTGAATGCATCTCTCACATACCCTTTAAAGTGGGACAGCTGCAGTTACAGAGAATCTGTCTGTATTTGTAAGTTTGATGATCTCATCGCTGTGTATGTCACTTAAACTTTTGTTGACCTATAAAATATTCATGTTTCATTGCTTCTTGCATAAAACAAATCAGAGAGAATAAATTATGCAAAATAGAATTTAGGAGTAGTGTAAGCTTCTTTATTCTCTGGTGCTGAATGTCTGAACATGCAAAAATGATGTGTGATTCACTAAGTAATAATAATGCATGAGTCATATTTATGTCGCTCAAACACTTGGTGATGATAAATTACTGCTGTAGCCACAGCTGCCCTGGGGCAGACTGACTTGAGTGAGGCTGCCAGTCTGTGCCACTGGCTCCTCTGCCACAGTCACACTCATCTCACTTTCATAGTAGGCAATGTGAGTGAAGTGTCTTGCCCAAGGACACAATAACAGTTATTGCCACTGGTGCTCCAGTGTGGCACCTGGAATTTCCCAGTACTTTTCATCTAAGTACTGACCCCTAAACCACATGTCACCTCTGCCAAAGAAGCAATGACCAATCAACAAATTACCTTTACATTTTATTGTGTTCACCTGTACTGTTGCCTAATGTTATAAACTAGAATCCATGACAAAATCCTTTTGCCATGGATTCTACCTGAACGACTGAAGGATTGCACATATATCTTGACAAAGTAGAATAGCATTTTCTTATTATACTTGTGTTATTTTATTTATTTATTACATTTTCACAAAAATGCACTTACTCACTTAATATTTCTATTGCAGATTTTTTGTACTCTGCTCTTGTGACATTGTATCTTCCCCTTGTAAGAGAATTGAATATTTTCTAATCTCTAAACTAAGTTTAATTCCACTCACCATATGCTGCTTTATATCCCCATTCTATTTTTATCTTGCTCCATTCTTATAAAAGTACTCATTGGTCTCTCTTCTCTGTGACAGGCGGTGGATGCAGACCTCTTCTCAAACGTCACATATCGTATCAAGACAGAGTCGGCCAAACAGCTGTTCTCTCTGAACCCCATCACCGGGGAGCTGGCCGTGCTACAGACCGTGGACTTTGAAAACCTGGCTGCTCTGGGCCTGGGCGCCTCCTACAGCTTCCAGGTGGAGGCCGTGGACCAGGCCGGGGTCATGCCTCCCGGAGAGGCCACAGTCACGGTCAGGATCACGGTAAGAGCACGCTGTGATTAACCCTTCATTCAGCTAAAGTGTGTGTGTGCTTCTCCTGGGGCTGTCAATGCACCATCACTACGCCTACATGCACGCCAGGAGACCTGGAGAAGTAGTCCAATTAAAAGAATAAAATAAAATAAATACATGTAAACTCAGCAGGTGTTGTGGTTCAAATCTCAAAGATCAAATCAAACAGAAAACACACAGCAATGTCTTTATAGAGGTGCAAATGCAAGGAATCGCAACTTCAAACATGAAAAAAAAAATCTACATAACACACTCAGATGTCTGATGTTGAAAACATTTTATTTTGAGATTACGGTTTGGAGAAAAGCCTTCATCAGATATATTTTTGTTTTTGTTTTTTCTTGCTTTGGACCACAGTACAGTACTGTAATCTCAAAATAAACATTGGCTGTGTGAGTGTGCTGTGCAGTTTTTCTGTTTCATTTTACAATCTCAGAGATCTCAGTAACACATCTGGAGAGGCCCATATTCTGATGCCAAACTAGGAGGAGCATTCAACTGCACCCAGTAAGAAACAGCCAGGTGAATATTATACATACGAATATTAGACGTTTACTTGTTACAGATCAGAATCGATGACAAAGTCCAGTGTACTTAAAGGTACACTGTGTAACTTTTGGCTATGGTAGAGGGTTTGTCATGTGCCTTTCTTCATGGACACACTGCTTTGTCTTGAAAATTTCACAGTATGGCTTTTAACATTTTTATTGTCATGGAAGCCAAACCAGATGAAGTTATTGGCCAGAGCCACCAACTCTCACCCAGTGGTATAAAGACATTTTTAGAGTCTTACCCATGGAAAGAGTCAGCACAAAATTGAAAGGTAATGATGATTTCGTTATGGAGTTGTGGCAGCCTCTGCTTGATTACTTGCCCGTTGATCTCAGTATCATTATACAGAGAGGTACAGGCTCAGTGTTGTGGCGGGCGGTTTGCCTGTTTGACCAGGTCAGTGTGTCTTGCTTAATTGGGTAATATGTATGTAATGAGAAAAACTCAAACGCATGCTCAGACTGCTCTTTAAATGTTGAAAACTTAATAAAATATGTTTTTTTAAGAAGTTATTGGCCAGAAAACCGCATATAATTGAATAAATTTAAGGTAGAGTTGTTTAATGTCATACTGTGGAACATTCCAGGCAGAATAATTACATATCCATACAAACAACCAGATGATGGAGCCTCAACCAAAAAGTTACATAACGGACCTTTAAATTACCAAAGATTAATGGTTACAATCAGAAATAAATAGCTTGCAAACAGCTTGAAAAAAGATCTGACATGCAAATTTATCGTAACTTGTCAAAACTTACAACCCAAGACTTATACTCTCCTTCAACTCATAGACTTTCCGTTTTAGCAGTGCATCCATGTGTTTCAGAGTGATGAAAACCTACCACCATTACAACCATACAACAGTTTAAAACAAAATTCATCTTTTAAATGGGCTAAAGTCCTCAAAATATCATCTATAATCACAAAACCGAAACCCACGAATGGCGATCATTAGCAGTTTTACAACCATTATATCTCCTGTAATGCACGTTAAGTCCTCTCTTCTTCTACTGTGTGTGCTACAGTCTCCACTCTGAGTGCTGAGGTGCCTTGCCCTGTTCGTCCTTGCTCTGTCAACATGACAAAGAGAGGTGATGGATTGGAGCCGGGCCTTGTACGCGCTGCTATTCGGCGTCTGAATGACTCATTAGCTTTGTGACAGCAATTATGTCGTCTTTTTCTGGAGCTTGTGTTCTTTTCCCAACCTTTTACCGAGATTAGCCGCTCAATTTCAACTGCAGGATTAAACGGGCCGTCCTGTGATATTTTCTGTATAGGTCAGAGAAAGTGTCTGTGCTTTGCTAGTGTTCATCTGCATAAAGCTTATCTCTCAATTATTTTTCTACCACTCAAGAAAATCCAGAACTAAACGAAGTAAGGCTGGGCTGATATGGATTTTTGGCCGATATTTGGCTTTCTGTTGTGGCCGAAAACAGATTTTGCAGATCCCAAGCTTTTAAAATCTATAGCCATGCCCACAAATTTATCTTAAAGATTTTCTAAGCTTTCTAACATATTACAACATTCCCTCATCAAAAACATGCCTGAAGAATTTTAGATGCCATCTATGCATGTTTTGAGTAATTTAGTGATCTCTTTTGTCACTATTAGTTTTAAAAGTCTGTCCATTGCTCAGCTCACAGGCCTACGTCATCCATGCTCCCACACGGCAATGCTCCATAAATATACAGAAACATGATACAAAACTGTACAGAACAACTTGACAAACCTGATGCGGTGTGCAGTCGTTTCATTAGAGGGATGCACGCTGATTGTGTTGTGATGGTGCTCTGAAGGGGGAGTGACGGGAGCAAATGGAAAGGGAGAAGCAGAACATCAAAAACAAAAGTTAAACTTTTAAACATGTTAATATGTTGTTTTCAGCAAAAATACCATTTAGAAAACAAAGTAATATGGGGATCTAAATATGTTAGCATAATACATCATAGAAGTGAAATACCCCGTCTTTAAGTTGAAATGAAGAATACATTTTTCACTTTTGTAAAACAACTACAACAAACTGGATTTATCTGGGATACTTGTATAAACATCCACCCATCCATTTTCTTCCATTTATCCGGGGCTGGGTCATGGGGGCAGCAGTCTAAGCAAGGACTCCCAGACTTCCTTCACCCCAGACGCTTCCTCCAGACCCCGAGGTGTTCCCAAGCTAGCCGAGAGACATAGTCCCTCCAGTGTGTCCTGGGTCTTCCCCAGGGCCTCCTGTGCCCGGAACAACTCCCAAGGGAGGCACCCAGGAAGCATCTGGAACAGATGTGGAGGAGCAGCTCTACTCCAAGCTCCTTCCTATGTGACCGAGCTCATCACTCTAGGGGAGGATTCTAGGGGAGTGACCATCCACCCTCCGGAGGAAACTCATTTCGACCGCTTGTATCCGCGATCTTGTCCTTTCAGTCATTACCCAAAGCTGTCGATGCTGCACTGATCCGCCTGTCAATCTCACACTGCATCCTCCCCTCACTTGTGAACAAGACTCTGAGATACTTGAACTCCTCCACTTGAGGCAGGGACTCTCCACCCGGAGAGGGCAAGCCGCCTTTTTCCAGTCAAGAACCATGGCCTTGTTTTTGGAGGAGCTGATTTTCATCCCAGCCACTTCACACTCGGCTGCAAACCGCCCCAGTGCATGTTGTAGGTCCTGACTTGATGGAGCCAACAGGACAACATCAAAATAACAGAACAGCAGAGATGAGATCCTGTGGTCCCCAAACCGGACCCCCTCTGCCCCCTGGTTGTGCCTAGAAATGTTTTATTTCAACTTTGTATGCATCAGTCTGTTCAAAAAGACACATTTGATGCACAGAGGGGCACATATAGATTAGGGCAATATCTGTATCAAATATTGATATCTGTTGATACCATAACATCCCAAAGCGAAGTCTAAATTAGGGCTAAACAAGAGTCAGACATTTTAATATTTGTTCTATACTGTCAGATGACATTGACTCCGTGGGCAAAGTAGTTCTTTTACTGTCTGTGGATGGTGGTTTAAATCTCAGCTGTGAAAGTGTAAGAGTATGATGTGTTATTACTGGTGGTCTGTCAGAGAGGCCAGGGGCACAGAGTGGCAGACATGTTTCTGTCAGTTTGCCTCAGGGCAGCTTGTTATGCTTACCACTGCATAAATGAATTAATGAGTTCACAATCTCAGGAGAATAAAGCTTGTACAGCTCCTGCATCTGTATTTGGGCTCGGGCCACTGGATGACCAGTCTAATCAGAGCAGAGCATTGTGGTTTGGGCAGAAGCCAAAGGAGAAGCAGCCGCACTTATCAAAATAAACATGGTAATGTTGATGGACAGAAATAGGCACATTTTAGCAGAAATACAGACTGATTTGTTTTTGTTTTTTATAAATGTGGAAGTGCTTTGTGCATTTGTGGACGGGAAGGATGTCTGCCTTTCTCTCTCCCGGATTTAAACAAACTTTGATTTATTGGTTTGTTCTTCAACTCTGACGCTGCACCCAATCAGTTTGAAGTATTTTTTGGAACTTTCCCCCTTTTTCCAATCTCTTTCTGAGTTCCAGCCTAGTTTAATAATGTGTTAAACTCTAGTGCTACACACATCAATCTGGTTTAGCAACAAATTGTTAAATAGGAAGTATTATGTTAAATTAATTTTTTAGCTTTCTATCATATTTAATGTTGTGTCCTCATCAAAAACATGCCTGGAGAGGGTTTAGATGTCATCCATGCATGTTTCAGTAATTTAGCTATCTCTCCTGGGACCTATTCACACCCTGCTTATGCTTAACTCTAAGATTCTTTGCAATACTCAGCCCACAAGCCTACGTCACCCATGATCCCACACAATAAGTCTCCATAAATATACAAAAATATGATACAAAACTGCAGCTTGACAAACCTGATGCAATGTGCAATAGTTTCATTAGCAGAATGCATGCTGATTGTGCTGTGATGGTGCTCTAAAGGTGGAGAGACTTAGCGTAGAGAGCAAAGAGAGAGGAAACTCAATAATGAATGTGAAACTTAGAAAATGTGTTAATACATTGTTTTCGGTAAATATAGCATTTTCAAAACAATAGTAGTAGTAGTGTATTCGATAATTTTGCAAAAAACCAAACCAAAACAAAACAAACCATAGACTACAACCCCATGGATCATGCACGAAAGGGCTGAAGTAGAATTTCAAGAAAGAAAGCAGTAAATGAACAGCTAGTTTTCATTTACAATTTCACTTACAACTTACTGTATATTTATAAGAGACAAAATATAAATACAAAAAACAGAATTGAATGCATAATTCATTAATATGCTTATAATAATAAAGCTCATAATGCTTTATACTCACGCAAACTAACAATAATGTCAACGAAGGCACAAAAGTTTATCATCCGTGACTGCACAAAACAAACCACAATGTGAACGAAAAAATGTAAGAAAGGCCTTCGTCTTTGTTTATGGTCACACAAAACAAGCAACAATGACAAAGATGGCACAAAATTCACTATCCATGATCGCATCAAAATAAAAGGCAATGCTAAAGAAAATGTTAAAGAAAAGCAGGTGTCAATGAGTTAATAGTCCTGAACTATTCCATACGTCTGCTCCACATCTGCTAACACACGAACTTTTGAGAATGGTTTGAGAGAATTGTTTTTTATATTTCATTTGACCTCTCAGGTTGTATTGGAATTCATTTGTGCAAAGCAGTTTTTGAATGTTTCTAGGAGCAAGTTGAGTTTTGCTTTAAATAAGATTTGGCATGTTTTAAATTTTATCAGGTCGCCAAATTTCAGTATCTTTGGCAAAAAAGTGCAGTCATAGGTTCTCTGTATCTAACTAAGTAGGCTATAGTATTCTTTTTTTTTTTTTTTTGTAATTTAAACAATACCTCTGTGTTACTTTTATAAGAATTTCCCCAGACCTCTACACAGTAACTTAAACAGGGTAAGATAAGAGTACAGTCGATTGTATACAGGGCTTTCTTATTTAGGAGAAAGTTTTGATTTGTTCATCAATTTTGGTTTTAATTTGACCAATGTGGGGTTTCCAACAAAGTTTGTGATCAAGAGTTACACCGAGAAATGTATGTTCCAGTACTTTTTCTATGTTTACATTATCAATTTTAATATGCATTTGTGGATTTATTTCACAATTTCCAAAGAACATTGCTTTTGTTTTCATGATTTTAGAGACAGAGTTTGTTTTTGGCAAACCACACTTGTAAACTTGGAGATCTAAATATGTTATTTAAATGTTAGCAGTTAATATGCCTTTTCTTTAAGTTACAAGAAAAGCAGAAAACACCATGCATAGATATTATTTACAGTGAAGAATCAGCAACGCAAAGCAAATCTACAAAATTGTACCTTCTGAAACATCCTAGAATAGAAATGTCTTGAGTCGGAGCACATTCTTGGCATATACTCCAGCAGCCCTTTGAGAGACTTTGTCCTCTGATAAGGACACGCTTTGTTGCACAGTTCCTCCTATTATCCAGGAATGGTTTGATATGGAAGTCATTACAGCCCCACCGATATCAAACCCTCGAAATGGCCGACCTGAAGTGCAGAGCCAGACCTATTGGTTCCACACAGCGTCAGGGGGGATCGAGATGGAGCTGATTCCTCTGATTCTATTCTCTTCAGAACTCCCCCGGGGACTTGCTGCTTGTTGACCGTCTCTGATATGCCCTTGCTTTGCTTTTTCCTCTGTCTTTTTCACACAGATAGGTAGGATCAGGTTACAGCATGTGTGGCTACTTGAGAGATGCTATTTTGATGAAACAATATGTGTAGGTTTGTCATTTTTGATGGTTATTTCCCATTGTGTTTTGCCTCGGTTCAGACCTGATTTAGTCCTGGAGTAGTTGTTTAAGCATTATATATATATTTTATGGTGTAGTTGGTTAAAATTGAGCTTGCAATTATTGAAAATGCCCAGATACAGAATTGTGAATTTTATATTTGGAGGTGAGCGATTTGGACAAAAATGATTATTTCAGTCTTTTATGGACTGTCCCAATAACAATATTCAAATGATATTATATCTTATATGCATTTGCAGAACTTTTTAATTATAAACAATATACTGGATATTTCAATTTTGCATATCTTCAAACAGCATTCATCCTCTATTGAGCATTTGCAATTCAAATTCAGATTGAGAGATTAACCAATCCATAGGTTTTAGACCATAGCATAACAAGATCTGGAGATGGGTGCCCACTGCTTCTGACAGGTTGCCCCAGTCGCTTCAAAGGACGGTTCAAATGCAGAGGACAAATGATCCTTCTTTATTCCCTCTATTCCACCTGGAAACCTGAACTCTTTGTTTCTCTTGAGCCTGTGTCTAGACAAACATAGAACCTCCTCACTCTCCCTCCTGGAGCAGAGGGAGCGAGGGGGGCACACTTTGTTGTTGAAAGAAGAACTGCGATCATAGATTTTCTGCTATGTAACGCTAACCTGTGTTTAGATCAAAGTGGGTCCGTCCTCCACCGCTGAGTTGAGAGCACCCATACTGTTACCCATGGCACCTTCAAAACACTGGGAATAAAGAGAGATGCCAGTGCAAGGGTAGGGCAGAAAGACAAAGCGCTAGACTTAACGCTGTCCAGTTAAAGAGGTTGGAGATGTCTTACATGTTTGGCACATTTTCAGTACTTTTTTCCTGTTTTGGAGGCAATTTTGAGTACTCTTACCACTCAAAAGTGCTGAAGGGGGAGTGACTTAACACAGGGAGCAAAGGGAGGGGAGACAAAGTGTCAAAAAGTAAAGTGAAACTTTAAAACATGTTAAGGTAGGTTGTTATATATATAGCATTATCAAAACAATAAATGGTAACATGGTGATTTAAATATGATATGTGTTGGCAGATAATTAGCAAGGCTCGCTCCACCTAGTGCCTCTGCTCAATTTCATTTCTCTCCAGCAACTAGGTAAGGAATCAAAATACACTAGATGGTTCGCAACAACCCTGGAAGTGCAAGTTTGGGCACCAGCCAACCAGTAAAGAGTCATACATTCTGTGTTGTCAACGATTCCCGAGATCGAGGATTTAAAGCCGGAATAAAGAGAATGTTTGGTGAATTTTATCAAGGGGAAAGACATTATTGCCCTTCTTCCTAAAGGATTTGGGAAAAGCTTAATATACCAGTTAGCCCCATTACCGGCGCATTACATACATCATGACCAAATAGCAGCAATTGGTTAAATGATAAAAAGTGCCTACTGTTGAGCGAACAAATTCTAACACTGCGAGGTCAGATGGTTTCTATGAAGTGAAACTGGCTGATGAATCAGGCAAGCAGATAATACCCCATAGAAGTAAAATACCCCCTCTTTGACAGCAATGTATATACGTATAACAGTGTTTTGGAGAGAAGTCCTGTTTTAGGGTTATTGTGTCATTGACATAATGGCATTCAGGATTATTATTTATCATCTATATTTTCTTCAGCAATATATTGTTCTTCAAAACTGTCACACGCTTAGTTGACATGGAAATAAGTTCTGCTGTTAGCTGATGCTTTTCACTTGACTCACGGTGCACCTTCTGGGGTGAACGATGAGCACCACAACATGAACCAACCCAACGGTTACCCTGTCAAAATAACAATGTGAAGTGCCATATATTGCTGAAGAAAATATAGACTGTAATACTGAAACAAATTTATGCCACAATAACCCTAAATCAGAATTATCCCCTAAAACTATTTCAAATATATAGTTTGGTTAAAAACACAAACTGCAAGCTCAGATTTAATCGTAGAACAGAAAAATAACAAAAGGTTCCTCACTAGTACAAAGAAAAGTTGACCTCAAAAATGATTATTCCATCTAACATACAAACAACAACATTAATATGACAAGAATAATATTGTGGATTTGCCTGTAGTGTTACACAGGCCCCGTCCTCTATGTGAGATTATAATACATATTCTGGAATGACATGAACACAACCTATTTCAATGTCAGTGCAGGCAAGCTCCATATAATTGCTTATGTATAAAGTGACATTTTAAAGCAAATAAGCCGTACTAACACCAACCTCTTTGAGACATTTAATTTAAATCTTTTGTCTAACGCACGGATGTGTCCAGCTTGTCTGTTATTAAGATGTAATCCCCAATTTAATCTTCCAATTTAGTCTCAAACTACATTGACGCTGGATTGACTTTTTCTAGCTTTATGGCATTTTTCTTAAACTTTCATCTTACTTGAAATGTCCTTTCTTTTTTAACCATCCTCATAGTACAATATGCGACTGTTACATCAGTTTAGGCAACGTGGTGTGTCCGAATACATACAGTAAATAGTTCAGTATAAAATAAACAACATTGCAAGAAAATGTTCACTATCTGATTGAAATGTAAGATCATATTTTATTCACAATTGTCCTTATTATGACTTCTATTTTGCCTTGTTTAAGTCTTTGTTTAAGCTCTGTTATGTTTTAATTTAGCTGTTTAATAAGAGCAGATATGTGGTCCTGTTTATTTACTGGGAATATTCTCATGAAACAAAAACCGTCACAAAGGTTAATGTCTTCTCTCAAACTGTCAGACTGATGTAAAATCTTTCAGTAATGTAGTATTTTTATATTTTGTTTTGAACAGTCATGTCATTATTTAATCCCAAAGGCTTGATTGTTGGAAGTACTTACGATACTGAGCAATCACTTGATATAGTAATTAATATGACAGACCTGCCAACAGTGAAGTAAATACACCTCAGTTCTGAATAGTCTGTCATAATAACAAATACTAAAGTGCGATATATAAGTAATACAGATGATAATATTGCAACTAATTTATGCCACTGACACTATAACCCAAGAGCTTTAGAGATTTAAACCACAAAAACTATTCTAGATGTACAATAAATAGCAGAATAAATCACTTTAGTATGCACTAGTAGTTTGCATCTGTAATGAGTCATAGAAGTTATTAATTCAACCTTGTACAGCTTAAATCTAAACAGTCGTTTAGCAAAAACACAACCAGAAATTTAGAATTAGACACAGACAAACTATTATTATTTGGACACGGTCGCTCTCACATTATAATAACAAAGCACAAAAAAATAACTGGTAATAATACATTCAAGATAAGTAGCAAAAATAACAAGGGGCTGGTTTCAAAAAGGCGTAATTATACTATAATAAAAATAAATCTAATTCAGAATTTCCCAGTAGTGCAAAAAAAATTCTACACACAATAAATACTGACCACAAAAAATGATTGTTCCATTAAACATATACTGAACGAAAAGTTGATATAGTATTTATCATGACAGACCTACCAATATTGAAGTAAACAGACCCGAGCGCTGAGTCACAGGTCACACAGAACCCATGTATCTGCTGCAGGAGCTTTGGTACATACTAGTAGTTTGCATCTGTAATGAGTCATAGAAGCTTAAATCTTATCATTTAGCAAAAACACAACCAGAAATGTAGAATTAGACACAGACAAACTGTTATTATTTGGACACAGTCGCTCTCACATCACATTATATTATAATAACAAAGCGCAAAAATATAACTGGTAATAATGCATTCAAGATAAGTAGCAAAAATAACAAGGGACTGGTTTCAAAAAAGGCGTAATTATACTACTAATAATAAATCTAATACAAAATGTCCCAGTAGTGCAAAGAAAATCTATACACACAATAAATACTGACCATCAAAAATGATTGTTCCATTAAACATATACTGAAAGTCGATATAGTAATTATCATGACAGACCTACCAACACTGAAGTAAATAGACCCGAGCGCTGAGTCACTGGTCACACAGAACCCATGTATCTGCTGCAGGAGCTTTAGTACATACTAGTAGTTTGCATCTGTAATGAGTCATAGAAGTTATTAATTCAACCTTTTGCAGCTTAAATCTTATCGTTTAGCAAAAACACAACCAGAAATTTAGAGTTAGACAAACTATTATTATTTGGACACAGTCGCTCTCACATTACACTTTTATAATAACAAAGCGCAAAAATATAACTGGTAATAATACATTCAAGATAAGTAGTAAAAATAACAAGGGACTGGTTTCAAAAAAAAGGCGTAATTATACAAATGTACAAGTAAAAATAAAAAAGTGCAATCAGAGAAAGCAACCTGGTCCCCCATAAGGCATCGGTGGGGGCAGTTCATCACCATGGAAGCAGCTTATGAGGAGCCCAGCCCATATTACTTGAATGCAATGTGTGTAGCTGTACAGTGCACATGAACATTTGTGTGATATTGGTCACACATGAGAATGTCTGTGTTTTCTAGCGTGTAACGAAAATGTAATTTTTCATGGGTTCCCTATATGTTAGTTGTGTGACTGTAGATCAGTGTGTTGTGCATCACCTGAAAAAGAATTTGAATTTTAACGGCATACACTGAAAGAGAAATGAACTGTTAAAATTTGTGATTATTTCAAAAACTATTAATATTTTACTATACAAATGTATAGATAATAGATAATAATGTTTCTGAGATTTTGAGACCACTCTCGTTGCTCTAGCTTGATCCTTTGCGGAGTTATGACCAAAACGCATATTTGACCTTGATGACCTTGACCGGTTTCAACCTGTAACATCCAGTGTACCCTGGTTATGTGTGTGCCAACTTGTGTGATGATTGGGTGAATATTTTAGCCTGCAGATGGTTCAGAAATTGCTGAAATTGCCTATCCTTTATAATGGCATGACATTTCAATTGACCCGTGTCACCTCAAATGACCTTGATCATCACCAAACTTTTTTTGAGGCATCAGGCACGGGGACTTGACCCACGCACCAGATTTGGTGACAATCTGTCCATAAATGGCGGAATTATCGTGGGTGGACAGACACACAGACACACACAGACACACAGGGTGAATACAAAACCTGGTCAACCCTTCGGGGACCAGGTAATAACAAAGCTCAAAAATAAAACTGGTAATAATACATTGAAGATAAGTAGCAAAAATAACAAGGGACTGGTTTCAAAAAAGGTGTAATTATACTAATAAAAATAAATCTAATACAAAATTTCCCAGTAGTGCGGAGAAAATCTACACACAATAAATACTGACCATCAAAAATGATTGTTCCATTAAACATATACTGAAAGTCGATATAGTAATTATCATGACAGACCTACCAACACTGAAGTAAATAGACCCGAGCGCTGAGTCACAGGTCACACAGAACCCATGTATCTGCTGCAGGAGCTTTGATGAAGTGTGGAGATGAGATAAGGAGGAGCCCATGTGACCTACAGCCCGGGGCAAAACTGTGATAGTAATTAGCTCTCAGAACAGCGCCTGGATGCTGCTGGAACTAAACTCCGCTACATCGCAATGAAATCAATGTACATTAACCTGCATATCAAATGTGTGAACAGTGTTTACTAATGTGTTTCCTTTTCTGAGAATTTAATGGTGTTTCTTAACAACTCTGTGCAAAGTGGATGTTTCACAGAAATATCTGAGCAATTGAAGCTGTATAAGATAATTTATAGAGAGTTATGTAAATGTAATGGATGGACCAGCTAAATAGGATGTGTAGGCAGGGTGTTTTATAGAGGTTCATCGCACCGGTAATTCATGTCAGTGTCATGGGCACAGCTCTTTACTCATCCACGACATCGATTACTGTAAATTAAATGAGATCTTTGATATACAGAGCCTAACGATTAAGTTAAAGACGTTTTTTTGTGGTTGAGAATCCATTACCTGCTTGTGTTCTAATAATTTTATCTGCTTCTACAGATTCCACTGTATGTATTAAATAGATATGACTTTATTTACAGACTCAGGGTTCAGATCGTACACAGAAGGACACACACCCACAACGTTCACTACATTCATCAGCGCACACACACATAAAAAAAAAAAACCTACACTAATGTAAGGTCCAGTAGAATTAAAATACGTATAGCTGGCTCTTCCAACATTTCCAGATGTCAGAGTAATACTGGGTGTCACCTTCCTTAATATCAGTCAAGCACGCTATAATTCCATTCCTTGATTCATTTAACCTACACATACATTTATACATAAGCTTCCTCATTAGAGCTTGGAACGTGGGAATATTTGCAGTC
Organism: Boleophthalmus pectinirostris; assembly: GCF_026225935.1. Classification (NCBI taxonomy): domain Eukaryota; kingdom Metazoa; phylum Chordata; class Actinopteri; order Gobiiformes; family Gobiidae; genus Boleophthalmus; species Boleophthalmus pectinirostris. Next base: position 29,292,674 of record NW_026571404.1, on the reverse strand, counting down.
AACAATAACAACATCAGCAGTAAACTTATCCACCTCCATAGAAACAGATGTTACAGATTATTTAACAATTCCACTTTTGCGCCATATAAAATTTCTCTACTTGATTAAATGATAGAGATATGACTTTGGAACATTCCTTTTACTGTGTGACCATTGACAATTCACTAAATAGAATGTACATAGATTCATTGCAGGTATTCAAGTTATTAGGTTCTCAGATTTACCAGTTGTGATACTGCAAGAGGGATCTTACGGATGCCTTTTTATATGTCGTAGTAGAACTAGTTACTTGGAGAGACATGGTTTTGTGTTCAAAAGTCTATGAAGTGTAAAGGCCATTCGTGCCATTTTTTCCGCTCATGTATTTGAGCAAAATGTGTCCGAGCTTCTCCCCTCTGGAAGAAGATATGGCTCCATTAAATGTAAGACTGTTCGCCATGGTAACAGCTTCATCCCAAGAGCTGTTATAAGCTTGAACAATGCTTGAACTTTGATGTAGCACCTTGATATTTCATCTAATTAATATTTGTATCTTGTTTATTTCACATTGTCATATGTCGTCTTTAATGATTATCTATTGTTGTGGTTGTTTTCTGTGTCTCATTTTGCACTTTGAGCAGTTTGCACTTGTTTCTCCAATGTTCTTTTTTTTTATTACAAATGGCCAATATATTAACCTAACCTAACATTGCCCTTGTATAGATATATTGTATTACCAGTTTTTGAAGTCAAAATGTGTCAGTCTGCATCTAATTATTAAGAGTTTCATTTTAGGATAGTCAGAAAATGTGTAGTTAGCATGCTAGTTGTTCATATAAGTACACGGAAATATGTACTGACTTTGATGGACAGTGTTATAATTGCAATGTGCGTTTAGTTCCCAAAAGTGAACAGTCAGGCGCCTTGGCTTCCTGTCATTTTCATAGTGACAGGCTGAGTCCACACAATCGCCGCTATAGCATTAACTGAAATCAAACAAAGCACTGGCGGCAAAATGTGCTAGGCTCCAATATTTCTCTGTGGGTAAGTGGGCAGCATCCACAAAAGTAATAGGAAATTGAATTTGCAAATACGTTTGACCCTTTCAATGCCGAATCCTATCAGTAAAGTAGTTTGAATGCTCTATATAAATCCTCGCTCTGAGTATAATGTAATGTGTTTTGTCTCTGACTGTGCTTTAGGATATGAATGACTTCGCGCCCATCTTCAGTCAGGACCTGTACAAGGGAATGGTGGCTCCCAACGCAGAGAAGGGCACAGTCATCACCACTGTGTTTGCAGAGGACCAGGACCCACCCGTGAGTACTTACACTGACTCATTGTACTTTCAACTTTATAAGCTTTATGTGCAATACCATGCATACTGGCAATCTCACAATGGGTTTCTCTTAGACTTCACACATATCACAATATATTATAATAACAAAGAGTAAAAATATAAATGGTAAGATTAAATTCAAAACAGTAGCTCTTGAAAATTTCCTGAAATCTATAAAGCACTTAAGCAAACCACTGGTCAATGTAGTGGATGATTCAGAGAGATGCTTTTTTAGTTTTGACAGAACCACCATCTTTAATAAGGCTTAAAACGTTCATTTTAGGTCTGAATCACAGTGCAATGTGATGTTATTGAAATTACAGTGATAGAATTACTTAAAAAAATAATGTCTATGTCTATTCAATTACAGTGTTCCCTCATTAATTACGGGGGTTACATACCTAAAAATAACCCACGATAGGTGAAATCTGCAAAGTAGTCAACTTTATATTTTACAATGATTATATCTCTTTTAAGGCTGTAAAACCCCTCACCACACACTTTATACACTTTTCTCAAACAGGAAAGATGCAGCCCTTTTTGCATCCTTCTTAAAACTTATTGTTGCTGTCGTCCTTATGTTATTTTCCTCCTTCTTTATGTAACGAACTGAAGATTAATTTATTCCCTAATAGAGCCCTACAACGCAGAGTCCTGCATGGGTCCATTTTTGGAGACCCGCACCTGCTCAGTACCACACCCACCTGTTAATCTGAGATTATATCAAACTTTTGCTCTGCCTACGCCATGGACTGAACCAGGACTAACCCAGGACTAACCAGGACTAAAACCAGGACTAACCCAGGACTAACCTAGGACTGATTCCAGGACTGAAGAGGAGGACTAAACCAGGACTGAACTAGGAAGAAAACAGAACTAAAACATGAATAAACCAGGACTAAACCAGGACTAAATCAGGACTAAACCAGGACTAAACCAGAACTGAACCAGGACTCACTGTCGGGACAGGCTCGGTGACCGCAGGAGAAAGGACCGACAGAGAGCTCCGCACCTACTGTAAGCGCGGCAACTGTCCGATTGCGCAGCACTTCAGAATCACACTGCTAGCCATCAAATATTTATGTAAATTTGGCAATCTGAACACATTCTGTCCTGTACAGGAGACACGGCACAGAGGAGATTGATTGACAATGGTCTACAATCCCTTAGCCAATCAGGACGCAGGGGGAGGAACACAATACGCGTTCATACGCTGTAAAAAAAAAAGCATGCAAAATTGTACTAAAAAATCTATGAAACAGCGAGACCGTGAAAGGTGAACCGTGATATAGAAGGAACAACTGTATTACCTTTACCTAGGGAGAGGTTTCAGGGCCCCACGCTCTCACACGAACAGACTTATGAACTACACTGACCATAATATACTACTACACTGACCATAATATACATAATAGTGTTGTTTATACTTTTTTTCTAAAAAGTAATAACAAATGGTATTTATCAGTGGTTTAAAATTGTATAACTTGACTTGTTTGTGCAGACGTACAGCCACACGTTTAGTCTAATTGCTTTTCTATTTCCATTTGTACAATTAGATTAAATTAGACTTAATAAAGATTGACTTACCAGGAGACAACATTACATGCTAAACCTGAATTGTGTCAATCACAATATAAGAAAAAGATAAAGCATTTCCATTAAAGCGAGTGTTTTGAATGTGATGAACAAAGGACAGACTGTGAATGACACAAGAGTCCACAGAGATGGAGCAGCACGTTCAATATCAGACTGTTTGATATCTGGGAAAATCCTCTGATATCACCAATGCTGTTATTTGATTTGTTTTATTACCCCACTATAAATATAAGATACACTGTTTGTATTATAAATGGAAAAAAAACTGCTATGGGTGAAGTCACACTCCCTTAGTGCACTTCTATATGCAGCCTGTGGTCTCAAAATGACTGTTCAAGTGGCAAGAACATCAATAGAGGCTTGCTCACCATACATCTCTTCTGGAGAGCTAAGATAAGTGGACTGCTCAGTTCATTCCACACTCCATTATTATTTTTTTCTTTCCACGTTTTTTCATCTTAAAACATAGGACAATGACCAAAACCCTGCATGTACTAAAACCCGGTGTGTTCCTATGATAAGAGCTAGCTAAAAGCACCCTTTAAATGTCCCTGGTCATCCATTAGCTGTGAAGATGTAGTGGAGTCCAGGCACCCCTCATTAGTACTGCGCTTCTGTGTGTTTTTAACAAGCAGCAGATGCCATAATTGTACATATTCTTTTTAAGTGCCCCCCCCTCACGGTTCAGGGGCCAGTTGCTTCATGCCTTTTGCAACACTGGTTTTACCCCTCCATCTCGAACTTAAAGTAAAGCAGGATTTCAAAAGAGAGAAAAGAGAAAGGGTTTGTTAGAAGTTGAAAAAGAACAGGACGAATTACATCACAATATTATTCAACAAAATGGCCACAAGAGTTTTAGTGAGAGACTGCTTGAGTTCAGACCAGCTAAGCCCACATGAGTACTGTTTGAAACTTCTATGTCCGGAGAGGAGTCTTGCAATGCACTTTGTTAACTTGTTATCTCTCTATTTTAATTTGGCGCTTGAAACCGTATATTTTTTTTTTGTTTTTTTTTTTTTAATTGTTTTTTGATATAATAAAATGGTATCGTATTTTTTTAACTATAAAGCACACCAGATTATAAGGCACAATATCAATATCAGTGTTGAATTCTCGTGTCTATTTTCATACACAAGGCGCACCGGATTATAAGACACATTAAGCGAAACAAAACAGTCAAGTTAAACTTTATTCAACTCATTCACAATAACTCAATATTTTTCAGTTGTAACACATAAAATACAAAACAATCCACTCACTTTTTCAGTTCATTCCTTTTCCACAAATCCATCAAGCCCGGATCCCTCTCATCATTATCCGAGTCAGTCTTTTTGCTGTTACTTAGCTGTTCAGTGATGCTTCTGACTTTCATGAAAACTTGGATGACACTTTAAACTGATCCCTTAGCCCAGGCATTCACGATCCACTGGCAGATCAGGACACAACTCGCCCGCCGTTGCCTCCCTGTTTTGGTGAATGTATTACTCCACGAGGCTCCTGACTACAGTAGCCATAATGCTCCGACAATCCATCAACCAGTGCGAACCACTTACCAAAGTTGTACTAAAACATTTTGAGAGATTTTTGAGCGCCATGTATCACATAAAATCTGTTTGAGTTCAGTAAGCACAGCTAGGATTAATACATAAGGCGCACTGGATTATAAGACTGTCGATTTTTGAGGAAAAAAAAAAAAAGGATTTTAATTGCGCCTTATGGTTTGAAAAATACGGTATTTAAGTTGGCGGTTGATCCATGTTTTAAGGCAAAGCAAGTTTATCCATACAAAGTAATTAAAAGTGGTTAACAGAATAAGATATACATTGAAATCACAATAAAAAGAAAAGAAAAACTGTTTTATAGGTGCACTGCTTTTCTGGTAGAGGGTCTGCCACCAGTTTGTCTCCATGGAGATGTTATTGCTTGGCCTGGAATGTTCCACGATATGACATTAAACATTTTCATCTAGCATTTATTCATTACGGGTGTTTCTATTGCTCAAAAATACAATCATTCAAATGCGACCCAGGCCACTTGGATATGTGCTCCTGAAACCAATACATATCCGTTCTTTTGACATGCGACTTCAGTGTGAACGGCCAAAGCGCATTCATCCGACCTACACGTTATCAACAAGCCACAAAAGTCACTATTCTGCGCTGAAGTAGGTGAAAATTGTTAATGAACTCCATGTCACTGAAGCGAAGCACATCACCACTCACCACTCTTGGCTACGTCTGCGCATCCACATGTTCCTTTCAACGGACGTCGCTGCCTCTGTCCCACAAAACACCACGGCCAAAAACCTCGTCCTTCTCCTTCTCAATCTCCTCCTTAGAACAAGTAAGTTGTACATGTTCTGGCTCCAGTACGAGAGGAATTTTAAAATCTCCAGGTGCTCAATGCTCGCGTCCATGTTTGGACAACTTCCGTAAACACAGAACACGCTCGCTGTTGTTGGCATCGTCGTGTCCTCCAGTGCGCATGCAGGACACTTTCGGGCCATTTACTGTTCACACTGGAGTCACATACAAGTCACATTTAATTGGAATATGTGAACGACCTTGCAAAAACATTGGATTTCACACAAAAAATTCGGAATTGAGCATTAAGCCCTGCTGTCTGGACATAGCCATAGAGACATCTGGTGGCGGACTCTCCACAACAAATATTACGCAGTGCACCTTTAATAGACATTTAAGAGAAAATACTTTATGTATGATAGCACTCCCTGTATTATTTATATAGAGAAATATCACCACGCCCCCTTGACATCTTTAGTCAGAACCGAACATGATCGACCAGTCAGATTTGTTTGTTTTCAATGACACATGAAAAATCATTGGTCACTTACCATTTACAAACAAAATCTAAATTCTCTCACCTCAGATTATCCGAGTTTAGTGCTTTGCCGATTGATCCTTTCGGAATCCGCAAGGTTTTTCAATCCTGTTTCTCCCCCCCCTCTTGTAAGCCACCATATTTGTTTTGATACGGACCAGTGCATCTGTTATTGACTAATCAATCATGGCCATCTGAAATTGGGGAGATTCACCGGTGACCAGACTCACATCTTCGTAAAGTGTTTGTACCGCATCGCAGGCAACTCATAGCAAAAAGTTTTTGGGCAAATACAAAAATAAACCACCCATGTCAATACTCTGACTGGATGAGAATAAGACATAACAGTCAAAGTGGTCCAATAAAAGTAATATGGATAGTGAGAATTCTCTGCTAATGTTGTATTGATCAGGGGGTTGTAAAAGTTGTTGTTTAACTTTTTTGGTGGAAAAATTATTTCTGTTTTTTTTTCCAACTTCAAATGTCTTAGAATACTCAAGATAATACCTGAAAAATCTGTAAGTATAAGTTATAAATTCAATTTACAAGAAATTAGACGGAAAGTGCTCCAAAATTAAAATGAAAATTAAAGCTGCAATATGTAACTTTTTGATTGCTGCTTTTTTTCTATGCATATATCATTGCTCTGCTTAGAATGTTCCACAGTATGACATTAAACAACTCTACCTTACATTTATTCATTTACAGGTGGTTTTATAGCTCAAAAATACCTAGAAAAACAGGCATTCTGACTGTGAGTGGGGTTGCCTCTCCACAGGTCTGACCTGTAACTTAGGCTACTTTTATATGATGATGGTCTGAACAGAAAACGTAAAAGTAGCGCTGCGTCTTTACTTTTTATTTTGCGTTTAGACAAGCATTTTTTGGGAGGAAATCTGCGTGCATACGGTGACGCAAAAGTGTGTAGAATTCGATTGGATATGCTTGTACGTAAAGCAACAAGGGCCACACATTTTCATCAGCTACTCCTTCCATAAAGTTGTCCCACCATCGACTGGTTCTCCCAGGTCTCGTCCATAGCCGTCTGGCTCACCTGCGACAAACTGGTGCATCCAGAATTTGACAAAGGTGATTGTAGATCCTTCTCTGTTCACTAATAGTATCTGTGCATATTCTGTACAATTGTTGGGATGCTTCCTGTAAGTTTATTAGAGATGCCAGAGCAACTTGAAGGTCCGACACATGGAAATGATCTGACATGTTTGTGACGTAAACACGTACTCGATATGAGCAGATCTGACCAGAGTTTTGCGTCTTGAGCAGTGTAGATGGAAACGCTACGGCGGAGCGTATTCAACTTTTCCTCTCTGGAGGGTGGTTTCAGATTTTTGCATTTTTAAGCCCCAAAATCGCCGTTAACGTCTAAACGAAAGGCACTTCGGATAAAATACTTTCTCCTTTTTACCCTCAAGCGTTCTCATGTAAACAGGCCCTAAATCTGGTTTATTCTCCATGAAGATCAAAAGGTTTAATACCATACTGTGAAATATTCCAGAAAAAGCTATAACATCTCCATGGAGAAAACGCATTTACCACCAGAAATGTTACACAATTTACACAATTTGAAATTAAAATTAAGGCGACTGAGCTGGTTTGTGTGGTTTTGCCTTTAATTTTTATTTTTATTTTTTTCCTGATTGGCCAAGGATAGACCCAATGACACTACAGCTGCAGTCGGGTCTCAACTTGGCTAAAAAAATTTTATTATACAGTTATTCAATCAGACCAGCGATATTTGCAGTGCTCACTTGATACTGTAAGTTGTCAATAAAAATAGACCTGAACTTTCCCTGGCATCATTATACCATTGGTTGCACCATTTTGTGAAATTACAGTTCTATTATGAAAGCTGAAATGTCAAGTGCAGTTGTTGCCAAGAGCTTCAGTTTCCAGAGGGTTTACAGTTTCAAAGAGGAAACATTTTATTCTCTCAAGGTTAGCAAACTTCGACTTGCCCCCAAAGACCTGTAATTTTGCAAAATAGATTAAATTGACAGAAAAAGCTACTGTTTTGTCAAAAGGCTGTGTTTTAGCTAACACAAGCACATCCAATAAGAACAATACAGTTAAAGTCACTGCAAAATCACCCACTTTATTGTCTCTTGGGAGTTAAAGTTTAAAAGTATATTATGCACAATTGAGTCTTGTGGGCTTTAAAGGTGCATTGTGTTTGTGTGCATTTCTGGTGGAGGGTCTGTCAAATGCTTTTCTCCATGGAGATGTTATTACTTTATCTGGAATGTTTCACGCTACGGTATTAAACCTTTCTATCGTCATGGCAACCAAACTACATCAAGTTAACAGGTCAGATCTGTGGAGAGGCGACCCCGCTCACAGTCAGAATTCTTGTTTTTCTAGGTATTTTTGTGCAATATAAAGACCTGTTAATTAATAAATTTAAAGTAGAGCTGTTTAATGTCATACTGTGGAACATTCCAGGCAGAGCAATGACATTTCCATAGAAACAAGCAGGTGACAGATCCCCAACCAAAAACGTTATATTAAGTCACATTCGAATGTTGTTACCACATCAAAAACATACCCAGACTTCAGATTTGTTTCATTCAAGCATATTTGAGTTAGGGATGGGCATTCAGTTAAATTTTCTTAACCAGTCATCGGGAGCATTAACGATAGATTTTTGATTAATCATTAACATTTTATATTAAAATTATCATGATTATTATTACTATTAGTAATCTGCATAAATAAACTCCACTTTACTTCATATAAACCATAACCACTATAGAGCCACATCAGTCTGTTTGAGATTATAATGTGTTTAATGCAGCTTTGCGCACATTTGTTTACATTTTACATAAACTAAACTTAAAACCGCAGGGCTAATTTGTATAAACCATAAAACACTGATAAAAACAGCTTCTTCTTGTGAGCTGATGTGTCAGCTTCTGTCAGACGAAAGGACACAAGTCAGTGGAATATAAGTGTCTTATTTGTGTGACAGGCAGTCAGCAGTCATTTCACTCACTTTATTTATGTTGGTCACTTTATTTATTTTGACTACTGTTGTGATGAAAAGACTGAAAAGTGTTTGTCTTTTGGATGCATGCACACTCAACTTTACTGTATGTTGCAGTAACCTGGATACTGTGTATACATGCACCATGACTAAACCAGGATACTCAAAAAACCCGATCATACCCAGGACACTGATGTGCATGTAAACACACTCATTGAGGGATATAGTGATCTCCAAAGAGGTGCCAGAGCTGAAACGTGGAACAACTCCAATCACGTGTGAGGCTACAACTCCAGAGTTTGCGCTGTCAGACGCAGCCTCGTCTCCTTACACTACGCTACACACAGCAACCTACATTTGGTTTGTTGATTAAAAATGAATGTGATCGACAAAATTCTTAATGATCAGTTATTGATAAGTCAACTAATCATGCCCATTCCTAATTTGAGTAATCCTTTATTATTAGTCTGTCTATATCTCTACAGCACAAAATGCTCTGTTCCACCTCATGATGTCATGAAGCGATAGTTTTCACCTTTTACCTTTTGTTTAGTACAAAATTCACAATTCAAGAAATTTGCAATTATCCAACTGATTGTAGTGAAAGTGTGTGAAGTTTAAAAACACAATGGAGCACCTCCTGTATTACCACATGACATCACAAGGTGGAACAGAGTGTTTTCAGTTTGAGAGAAGAACTCAGCCTAAATATACAGGGTTTGTGCGTTAAACGTGTGAATGAAACAAAACACAACTTCAGGTCTGTTTGTGATGAGGAAACAACTTTATAACAGCTCAGAAAATAGCGTAATATGGGCCCTTTAAACTGCCAAAATGAAGTTGTCCAGATAAAACACTGAAGTATTTTTACATATCCAAACTGCCACAAACATATTTTAAAAAACTGAAATAAGCCTGAAAACTTCCAGACAATGTTTTCCTCAGAAAGTGCAGGGACCCTGGGAGCATATTGTGTATTGACAGCAGTACACATTTAAATATTTCATGGAGCTTTGTCTGGTTGCTTTCCTCTTTTCACATTTCCCTTCTTAAAAAAAACACAAAAAAGCTGTTGTTTTCTTAAAGATAACTCTCTTTGTAATTATTCGTGTTGAAAAGTAGCTGGTGTAGAACTAACTTTGCAGCTGTAGTCACCTTGTTTTCAAAGACTGCTCTCTTGTCGGGTGGGGTGGAGGTGCTTTGATGCTTTTGTGGGTGCCCCCTGCTGTGTCTTAGATTGTAGGGAGTGGGTGCAGGGTGCTGGAGCTGATATATATATATATATTTATATATATATATGACACAGAGAGAGAAGAAAGGGTTTGACTACATGACATTCAAATATGGGTGGTCCAACACTGACCTCCGACATGGCCAGAATACAATGGCGATTTGTGGGAGTGTGTTACTGACTTTGTCAAAGGAGACGTTTCTTCTGAAAAACAAAAAAGCATTGCATTGCATAACTGTTCTGGTGGAGGTTCTGCTACCTGCTATTATTGCGTCCTTGGAATGTTCAGTGGTATTGCATTAAACATTTACATCTAGCATTTATTCACTGTTACTGTTACTATGTCATGTGTCTTACATGTGTCTTACTGACTTTGACCAAGAAGATGTTTCTTTAAAAAAAAAAAAAGCTGAAATTTAAACCTGTGTGTATGGATGTAACAGTAACTGAAATATCGTGATATTGTATCGTCAAAGTTCTCACAATAATATTGTAGAACATCACAATATATCGAATTACAAGTCTCTTTGCTTAAATTAAGAGTTATGGTGCAGCAATAGCTAAAAAAAGACAGAGGGAACTACAAAGACCATGATCCTTTGCTCCATTTCAGGGCAGACTTCAAGAAGAAATAACAGTTCTAAACACTTTTAAGTCTTCGTTCTTTGGATTAAGTCTTGTCAAGGTATTTTAAAAGGAAAAAGTAGAGTATTAACAGTTTTGTTCCAGTTTTCGTCTCCACAAAATATGGCAGTAAATATTATACCGTAAGATGTATATCATGAAAATATCAAACCGAGAGATTTGGATATTTTTAATCGTGAGCTTCCCCACCATATCATGAGCTTTCCCACAATATTGCAATAAATATTGTACTGTGAGGTTCATAACATGACAATATTGTATCGTGAGACTTGGATATCATTACACCCCTAGCATTGTGTAACTTTTTTGGTGGAAGTCCACTACCTGCTTGCTTATGTGTTCATTACTGGTGTTTCTAATGCTCAAAAATGCAATAAATCCTGCTGTGAATAGGGGCAACTCTCCACAGATCTGAACTGTAGTGTAGTGCTGTAACCTGTTCGTCTCTGGTGATATACAGGTTTAATCTATCCTGTGGAACATTCTAGACAAAGCTTTGTTTCCATGGTGGCAGATCCTTCACTAGAAATGTTACACAGTGCCCCTTTAAAAGTTGATTTGGTGCTCTCAATGCCACCTTGACAGAATAAGACGTAACAGTCCAAGTGGTGCAATAAAAGTAATATGGATAGTGAGAATTCTCTGCTAATGTTGTATTGATCAGGGGGTTGTAAAAGTTGTTGTTTAACTTTTTTGGTGGAAAAACAATTGCTGGTTTTACTTCAGATGCCTTAGACACCTCAAGATAACACTTAAAAAATCTGTAAGTAAAGGCTGGTTATAAAGTCAATTTACAAGATAGCAGATGCAAGAGAGCGCATTACAAATTGAATTAGGTTCAACTTGATTTGTAATATAAGTCAAGTTTGTATTACAAATCAAGTTAAACCTTCACTGACTTTTATGTGCACAGTTTGTTACATTTGCACCTTCTTTACTATTGCACTAATGTTAAAGATGCTTTCTGGTGGAGGAGTCTGTTTGTCTCCTGGAGATCTTATTTCTTTACCTGGAATTTTTCCATGAATACAAGCAGATGGCAACATGAGTCCAAATTACTGATCAGGTCTGTAAAGAAAAGAGCCTACCCACAGTATGATGCATGCTTTTTAGGGCTTTTTTCCATTAAAACTCTTGAATAAATAGATTATAATGTTATTTTTTGATGAATTCCAGACAAAACACATTTGCATGAAGAAAGTGGTGGACCCATTCTTGCAGAAAACGTTAAATAGTACATCTTGAAGTTTAATGTCCTGCTGTGGGATATTCTTGTCAAAGTAACAGCATTTCCATGGAGATGAAGGGTGCTGGTAGCCTGATTCTTCAGCCGGCGGTTTCACTTCATGGAAACCGTCTGACCTCGCAACATTAGGACTCATTCGCTCAACGGTAGACAGGTACTTTTTTTCATTAACCAATCACTGCCAATTGGTCGTGATGTATGTAATGCGCTGCTTACAGGGCTAACTGGTATATTAAGCTTTTCCCAAATCCCATAGGAAGAAGGACAATAACATCTTTCTCCTTGATAAAATTCACCAAACATTCTCTTTGTTCCAGCTTTAAATCCTCGATCTCGGGAATCGTTGCCAATACAGAATGTACGGCTCTTTGCTGATTGGCTGGTGCCCGAACTCGCACTTCCGGGGTTTTTGCAAACCGTCTAGTGTATTCCGATTCCTGACCTAGTTGCTGGAGAGAAATGAAATTGAGCGGAGGCACTAGGTGGCGCCAGCCTAGCTAGGGTGGTGGACCATCACAATACAGATTACATAGTGGACCTTTAAAGCTACAGCCTGTAAATTTTCAGACAAATAAAAGACTAAAATAAAAGCTTATCTTTTATGGGGGTTTTTTTGTATTTATTTTGGTTGTGTTTATTGCACACTGAGTGGGCTTGTCTCCATCTAAATATTGTTCCTTTACATATAGTCTTTCACAGTATGTCATAAAACTACTTTCTGTTTCCATGGAATCAAGCTGGTGACATGCCACCTCCAGAAACATACATACTATACCTTTAAATAACTGACCTAGGATTACACTTACACTTCTCATTCACCACCATATTTATGTGTACCTCTGCTTATAATCACCCAATCACATATTATCCGCATGTATTAACATCTTTTATTCATGTAAATTGCTGCGTTTAGTCATATATAATCACATTTGCAAGCTGCCAAGCGCTTTGACAGACAGCAGGATTAGATGAGAAAGACGGAGCAGCCTAACCCAGTCTCTTATTGGCCTGGATTTGCAAACTCAATGTGTTTTATTGACAGGGCCACATCTAAGACATGTCACACACACCAGACATGCACACATACACACACCCTCACACACACTAACACACACTAACACACACACTGTTCCCCCTTTGTCCTGCTACACACTGTCAAAGCCCACAGAACACAAACACAAGTTATTTTGAGCCGTCTGTGGTAGAATTGTGTGACAAATATCGGTACGGTGTATTTGTGTGGTAGAAACTACTTCCCACGCAGACGAGTTTTGAAATAAGAAATGAGTTCGTACGGAGGGTAATCTGATCGCGACCGAGATACCTTTTAACCTCGGCAACATCAAAATAAAATTCAGAAAATTGCGCGTCACCATGGAGACGGGCTCTGATTTCACTGTAGAAAATTTGATTCAGTTTTTGAGTTTATTTTTCAAGTTTATTTTAACAGATCAAAAGTAGTATGGAAGTTTTGTTTTTTTTTTTCCCAGACTGTAAACTGAAATTTTTAAAACTTTTTGATTAAAGCTGATTAGATTAAAGCTGCATGTTTCCATAACTGAAGTGGTAGAGCAGATAATTCCTGAGTAATTACCAACTCTTTATTAGTTCAGGATTAATTGAACGAATCCTTGGGGGGCTTGTTTTAGGTGCTTGTTGCAAAAAACATCTCACATTTGTATTTCTGTCTCAACGGTGCTATTGTTGTTCAATTTGAAATGTTTTCGAACTTAAAGGGCCCATATTACACATTTATCTATGATATAATGTTGTTTCCTCATCAAAAACATACCTGGAGTTAGATTTTGTTTCATTCACATGTTTAACACACAAACACATGTAACACTAGCCCGATTCATCAGCTGGATACTTCATTTCACTTCGTACAAACCGTCTGACCTCGCAGCCTTGGATTTCGTTCGCTTGATGGTAGGCGGGTACTTTTTTATTTAACCAATCGCTGCTGTTTGGTCGTGACGTATGTAATGTGTCACTAACGAGGCTAACTGGTATATTAAGCTTTTCCCAAATCCCGTAGGAAGAAGGGCAATAACATTTTTCCCCTTGATAAAATTCACCAAACATTCTCTTTATTCCGGCTTTAAATCCTCGATCTGGGGCATCGTTGCCAATACAGAATGTACGGCTCTTTGCTGATTGGCTGGTGCCCGAACTTGCACTTCTGGGTTTTTTGCGAACCGTCTAGTGTATTCTGATTTCTGACCTATTCACTGGAGTGAAATGAAATTGAGCAGAGGCACTAGGTGGCTAATGTGACACACCTTCACTGGAAACATGTGGATGATTTCTGTGATACCTCAGTTAGATTTAAACTGTTAACTTGAAAACTATTGCTACATGGCATCACAAGGTGGAACAGATCATTTTGAGCTTTGGAGATGTAGACAGGCTGGAGTGTTGGAAAGTATGTTTTTCAAGTTATTTCTGAGCAATAAAGAAACCTGAATAAAAGCAATGTTTATGCCATACTGCTCATTCTAAGCAACTGATGGGCGACGGTACTTCACTTGGTAGAGCGTTTGTCCACTGATCCGAAGGTTGGTTGGTTCAGTGGATAAATGGGTAAATGGTTCATTCATGTAAAGCTCTTTGGGTGCCTTGAAGGTGGAAATGCGCTGTATAAAAATGTGACCATTTGTGACCATGAACCCTCCAACACTAGAGCTATTGAAAATTATAAAAGTATGTTTTTTTATTGAAAAACATAGAAAAACATGAATCCTTACTATGAGAGGGCTTGCATCTCCACAAATCTAAGTCTTATTTGGCCTGGAGTATGGCCTTCTCCTGATGATTTCCATGGAGGTATTCTTCATTTGGCTATAATATTCCACAGCATGGCATAAAATGTATATCTCCATGGGGAATGTTCTGAAGTATGGTTTTAATTATGCAGCTGACTTTCCACCCACATACTATTACTTTTAAGTACATGTTTAATATCCATGCTCATAATCCTAAATCACTCTTTATTCCATGTCCGTTCCCCAAGCCTCAAAATGGCATCGCATTTCGCAACATTTCCCCATTACATTTCTGAAAACAATGAGAAGGCTTTCAGATACACTTGTAAAAATCCTTAGCGAATTCTCGATTCTGCTTTTGTAACCTCTTACTGACACATTTGTATGAAAAAAAAAAAAAAAAACTCTCTTGGGACTTGCTCTACTACTACTCCTACACCTCGTCTCCTTTCGCCCCAGGTTTTTCCATCGTCTCCTGGGAAACAAATCAGTTCAAGCCAGAGTGAGCGGGCTTCAAAAACCCATATTACCAATCAGATAGTGTGTATGTGCATGTGCGCATGTGAGTAAAAGTGTGTGTGTGTGTGTGCGTGTGCATGTGTGTGAGAGTCTGCTGGGAGGAGAGGACCATGGGATAAGCTATGGACATGATTAGTGATCAGGAAAGCGTGATTTATCTTAATCAAAGGATCGTATTAAAAGTCCGGCGTGCGCTAATGAATATGAGGGGTACTTCAGCAGGGGGGGATGAGTAGAGTAAGAGACTGAGAATGAGAGGAAGAAAAGATAAAGGGAGAAAGGGACAAAGAGAGAGAAGAGAGAGAAGTAGAAAGGGTATGGGATGAATGAGAAAATGGAGAGAGTGACTGAAAGAGAATGGCAGGGGGCTTGAGATAGAAAAAACAGGAAAAAAAATTATGTGAAAAAAGAAGAGATAGATAGGAGAGAGGGGTCTCCAACCATTTTCCTCCAGTCAGCTACTTTTACAAAGCGAAAATGGCTACTAATTTTAACAGTCGCAATAAGTTGACATAAGAAAGGCGGCAACTTTACATGGGGTAAAACAAACTATTATCCATATGTTAGTGCTCAAAGTTTGGCATCAAAATGATTTACCGTAGTTTCAGGACTATAAGCTGCTACTTTTTTCTCCCACTATGCAGCTAATATACAGACAGATTCTTTGTTTGGCACATTGTCCATTCATTAGGGGTGTAACGATATCCAGGTCTCATCATACGATATCGTCACGGTATGAACCTCACGGTACGATATTTATTACGATATTGTGGGAAAGCTCATGACATGGTGGGGAGGCTCACCACTAGGGATGTAACAATATCCAAATCTCTCGTTACGATATTTATTGCGACGTTTTGTGTAACGAAACTATTAATATGCTACTTTTTCCTTTTAAAATGCCTTGAAAAGACTTAATCCAAAGAACTAAGACTTAAAAGTGCTTAAAACTGTTAGAAGATTGTAGTCTACACTGAAATGGAGCAAAGGATCATGGTCTATGTAGTTCCTTTTGTCTTTTTTTTTCCCTTTTTTTTTTTAAGCCATTGCTGCACCATAAATTTTAATTTAAACAAAGAGACTTGTAATTCGATATATTGTGATGGTCCATGATATTATTGTGAGAACTTTGATGATACAATATTACAATATTTCGTTATTGTTACATCCCTACCATTCATATGTACGGTCTGTGGTTTGACAGTGGATATGCACAGCCTGAGTGCAGAAAGAGACGCTGTCTGTGCGGGTAACACATGGATCTAGGGTTAACATGAAGTTGCAGGTTTAGCTCGTGATGTTGTCAGCGCACTCAAACAGTTTATCGCCGTGTGATAAAATAAGTTATGATGCTAAATGCTAAATGAATATTAGTGAGGGGATACGTCTTACCTGTATGTGTAAATGATGAGAAGAAACATCACAAACTTCAGTAGCTGGAGATCCACTCATACCTGATTGACACAACTAGCGTAGGACTTGCAGGAGTCATGTGCAGTAGAGTGCGGGGAGAGACGAGGGTGATGCATTAAGGAAGATGCTCGTTTGATTGTGTTTTGAACAGTTATTTTGCGCTTCATGCACACACCCTTCTTATGGAAAATACACAAAGAAATGCATGTGATGCAGCTTTTAACTTAAAGGCAATTGATGTGGCTGTCGAAGAAGGAAATCGAGCAGCTGCACATGAGCAATCACTGAGTTGACGGTGAGACGCTGTAGCCAGCAGCGTGATGAACTGACCCAATGCAAAACGACGACAAAAGCTTTCAGAGGCGATAAAAGCAGACGGCCCGAACTTGAAAACATTCTTGAAGACATGGACACCTGCGGCTTATATTCAGGTGCGGCCTATATATGTACAAATTTAAAATGTACATGTTACAATTTAGTTGATGCGGCTTACATTCAGGTGCACTCAATAGTTTGGAAATTACAGTACAGTGGTAATAGTTATGTAATGAATCAATTTTGATTTATTCAGCACAATACTTATTATTCAGAAATCCCTTGAACACCCAACATTTGTGTGTGTGCAGGGCAAAGCGGTAGTGAGAGAGAGCAGAGGGTATAAAAAAAGAGTAAAGGGTTTAAATAAGTTAAGGTTGGGGTTTAGGCCAAGGTTAAGCAAGTATTTACTATGTTTAAAGTATCAGTCTCCAGGAAATGAATTAAAGTCCATGTAATAGCCCCATAAAACACAGATACGCGACATGTGTGCAAGTGAGTATCAAGAGCTAGAGAGAAGAAAAAGTAAAAGAGTGATCGAAAGGAAAGAGAGAAGAGGGGGGAGAGAGAGCGAGAGGGAGGAGCAGTGGTCCATTTCAGTTGTAAATGAATCTATGAGTAGCTCTAAGTTGATATTAGCCTGCTTAATGGAGAGCACAGTAATGAGGCCCGTGACAAGCTCCAGTGTTTACGTGGAACAGAAGTGAGTGATGTTTTACTAAGAGCATATGGCTGCACTGTACAGATAACAGGAGCCTTCTGCTTCAGTTCACCACATTGAAGCGGAGGCAATGGTGTGAACACTGAACTACTTTGGTTTCATATATAAATGAATGAGCACAGTGAGAATCGGTTGGAGAACAAGAAAGTAGAAGCTGAAGTTGTAGTATTAGTCAAAGTAGTAGCAATCGTTGTGCTATAGTTTATTGTACAAGCTCTAGTAGCAGTTCTGTGAGTTACGGAGACTGTGTTAATAGAGCAATTTTAAGTGAAAGTACAGCACAGATTGAGAGACTGCTCCCTGGCCTCATATTGGTTTCAAGCTTCACACGCCAGGAACACACACTCAAACAATCCTCCTTCATCTGCCTCGTCCTATTTCACCATGTTCTGCCTTGTCCGATCTCACCCTGTCAGGGAGAAATAGATGTATCAAAAGAGAAAGTTTGTACCATCAATGTTCTCCATTTATCTGGGGCGGAGTGACAGTGGCAGCTGTCTGAGCAGGGACTCCATGACTTCTCTCATCCTCCAGCTTTTCACGGTGGACCCAGAGGCGTTCCCAGGCCAGCTGAGAGACATAGTCCCTCTAGTGCAGGGGTGGGCAGATATTTTTTCCATGGGGCCACATGAGAAACAAATATTGTGGAGGGCCGGGCCAAACTAAATTTTGCATAATATTAATTGCATTTCTTTATAAAAAGCAGTAATAGGATTGTTTTGACAAGCTGTTAAGACTGGTAAGAGTTTATGTTATGGCTAAGCAATGAAAAAGTGAGGTTACCTTACGAAAAATGTAATTTAAAAATAACACCTCTAAAATAAAAACCAGCTGCAAATGCAGCTTTAGTTCATGCATAAGGTAAAATTATAAAATATGTTTACAGTTGTCCCTCGCTATAATGCAGTTCACCTTTCTTGACTTCATGGCTTGATTTTTTTTGTGCAGTTTTGCATGCTTTTTACAGCGTATGAACGAGCACTGTGTTCCTCCCTCTGTGTCCTAACTGGCAATAGGACTGTAGACCATTGTCATCAGTCTTCTCCGTGCCGTGTCTCCTGTACAGTACAGAATGCATTCAGCTGCCAAATTTACATCAATGTTTGATGTCTAGCAGTGTGATTCTGAAGTGCTGTATGTTTGCAAGTTTTCTCCCTGACAAAATCCACAATGTCGACAAAACAAAACATTCTGCACCGACAAAGGCACCTGAATCAAGCACCTGAAGGAAGGTAGAAGTTACATGCCTGTAGGACGCCATTACGGAATAAATTAATCTTCGGTTCGTTACATAAAGAAGGATGAAAATAACATAAGGATGACAGCTGCAATAAGTTTTAAGAAGGAGGCAAAAAGGGTTGTAATTGTCCTATCTGAGAAAAGTGTATAAAATGTGTGGTTCTACAGCCTAACATATAATAATAAAGCTGGCTACTTCGTGGATTTTGCCTATTGTGTTTTTTTTGTGTGTTTTTTTTAGAACGTAACCTCCGCGATAAACGAGGGACCACTGTATTTTGTAATTCAAATGATCTTAAACGGGCCGGTCAGAGTCAACCAAATGTGACTTGGGAGCTGTACAGTGCTTAGGTCTGCTCTAGTGTGTCCTGGGTCTTTCCCGGTTCCTCCTCCCGGTGGGATGTGCCCAGAACACATCACAAGGGAGGCATCCAGGAGCCATGCGGAACAGATTATAATACATTGCATACATTACAATACATTTTGCTTAAAAATATGTGATACAAATTTACACAACTTGTACGTGTCCATAATCAGACTGTTTATATTTGTGTCACTGTTTCCACATGAGTCAAATGAATGTGAAAATATCATACTTCTCCCATGTGCACTATTCCACTTCTAAACAAGGTCATGTGTGTGTCCATCATTAGTGACTGTGGCAGACACATATACCACTGGTTTTACACATGTTATATATTACAGTAAACACTGACATTTACATTGCTTTGCTTGTGCCCTCTCCTCCCTCCAGGGCACCCCGGCCAGCTTTGTGCGCTACACCGTGGACCACGATCTCTCTCCGTACAGCGGCAGTATCTTTGATGTGGAGGAGCTAACGGGCAGGATCGTCACCAAAGTCAACCTGAACGAGCAGCCCAGTGTCACCTTCAAGGTCAGTACGAGACAGAGAGACAGAGAAAGTTTTAGTTCATGTTCGAAATATCTAAAAAACTGTAATTATAAAGTAGCATCAACTGTCTATTGTAAGTTACAGTATGTAGGAGAGTGCAGAAGTTTAGAAGTTTTTATTTAAAAGTGCACTGTGTAACTTGTAAGGTCGAGGATCCACTATTTGCTTGTCTCCATGGAGTTTATTTCTTTGCCTGGAATGTTCCACAGTAGGGCATTAAATGTATCTCACTTGTATTGTGTTCAATTACAGGTGCTTTATAGCTCAAAAATACCTTAAAAACACAAATTCTCACCATATTCACGCTTTCTTATCCATAGACCTGACCATTAAATTGTCTCCATTATGATTATTTTCATATTGTGGGATAATGAAGACAAAACAGTAATATCTAAATGGAAACAAGCAGACGCCAGAAAGGCTACACAGCGCGCGTTTAAATAAGTTGTCTAAAGGTTTTATCAGTTACCTTACTTTTAGATTGAATTATCAGAATTGACTTTATTGCTCCACTGGGAAATTTGCTGGAGTTCAAGCAGACGTAAAAGAAATACAATAGAGAATGCAGTCGCAGTGATTAACCCAGTATGTTTAATCTCTTTGTAATTACTTGGCCTATCCATGAAACAAAAACTGGCACAAAGTTCATTCTCTGATAAGGGGAGATAATATTTTCACTATAGTCTAAAAACAGTGCTATTATTTAACTTCAATGATATGACTGATGGTTAAAGAAAAGAAGATGAGTGCTTCAGTGGGTCAATTAAGTATCGGGTTAGGAGGGCATCAGGATCATAGCGGAAAACATCACTTGCATTAAAAAGTCCTTTAATGTAAAAATGTGACTTGGCCGAGTATTGCCTTTTTCAGGGCATAAAAGAATAAAATGATGCTTCACAATAAACCAGCAACCATTCAGGGTCACAAGACATCAGTTAGACAAAGAATAAATAACAAATGTTGCTATAGAAAATACCTAATGTATCTATAGTAAAAAGGTACGTGCTTTATATTAGAATTAGGGGGGGAAAATGCCAGAGCTCCAGATCAGTGCTGTAAATTTAATAGAAATATGATTGATTGTTGTCTGTTGAAAGCTCTTTAAACCTTAAGATTAATATGGCAAGTTTGTAGAATCAATCTCTAAGAAAATAATGATATGGTTCAACAGTTTAATTTTCACTTTTAATTTCTCTCAAAAACAGTAAATCTCCCTTATAGCCCCCATCCTCCAACTGAAATTATAACATAATCAGATTCTGGAACATAAACAAACAAAAAAAATACAAATACAAATCACTTTAAAATGAAGCACAGTTTTCACTCCCCAATCTTGCCAAAACATCCATACAATTTGATGAATTTGGGTGAAGTGTCTTTCCGGTTGTCATAAAAATGGTTTAAAATTAATCGTATAGGATTTGAACCAACATCTTGAGTAAGTTCAAGAGTAAGTACACTACCAGTCAAAAGTTTGGACACATTATCTCATTCAATAGGGGTGTAACGATGTCCAAGTTTCATGATACGATATCGCCACGGAACGATTTTTATTGCAATATCGTGGGAAAGCTCACAATATGGTGGGGAGGCTCATGATTAGGGATGTAACAATATCCAAATTTCTCGGTATGATATTTTCACGATATACATCTCATGGTACGATATTTATTGTGATATTTTGTGGAGGCTAACAAAACTGTGAATATAATATATTTTTTCCTCTTAAAATGCCTTGACAAGACATAATCCAAATAACTAAGACTTAAAAGTGCTTAGAACTGTCATTTCTTTATGTAATCTACACTGAAATTGAGCAAAGGATCATGGTCTATGTAGTTCCCTCTCTCTTTTTTTTTAGCTATTGCTGCACCATAACTCTTCATTTAAGCAAAGAGACTTGTAATTCGATATATTGTGATGTTCCATTGTGAGAACTTTGACGATACAATATCACGATATTTCGGTTATTGTTACATCCCTATCATTCAATGTTCATTTCCTCCGCCAAGGAGGTTATGTTTTTGCCGGCGTTTGTCTGTTTGTTTGTTTGTCTTTTAGCAACATAACTCAAAAAGTTATGGACCGATTTTGATGAAATTTTCAGGATTTGTTGGAAATGTGAAAAGGAAGAACTGATTTAATTTTGGGGGTGATCTGGAAGAAATCCTGGATTCTGGATCACTTTGAAATTTTAGTTAACATTGTGGTAAATGGGGCCAAAAATTTTGTTTCTCAATATCTCGGTTAATTATTGACCAAACCCCATGAAATTTGACTCAGGGATGGACAATGGGATCCTCTTTCATATTCCAAAGGCTGATCCGGATCTGATCCAGAAGACTGATTTTATCGCAGTTTATATAAAAAATGGGGGTAGTCCTTGGCGGAGGTCTGCGCTCTCTGAGTGCTTTTCTAGTTTTACGTATTATTACCACATTTTGCATACATACAGAAGACATCAAATATACAATATGCAAGATGGAAAAGTAAGAAGATAAAAAAGTGAAATAACTCTTTTTTTCTTTTTTCCAAATCTTCAAAGTAACCACATTTTTGCTTTATAAAAAAATACTACATGACCCTATATATCTTGCTTCATATATTTGATGTCTTCTGTATGCATACAAAATATAGAAAATACAAAGAATAGAGTAAAAAAAAAAACATTGAATGAGATGGCGTGTCCAAACTTTTGACTGTTACAGTCTGTGTTGTTTCGCCAAACTTTAGCCCACAACTGCTTACAAAATAGTACTTGTTGGCTCTGACTTCTTTTGTTGCAGTTGTTGAAGTCTCACTTGTCTGACTATTACCAAACAATTACCCAGTGTCACATAATAATTGTGGTCAGCCTCCTTCCAGTCATGCGTGCCCGCTTCTGTGTGCCCGCTGCTTTGTGCCCGCTGCTGAGCCTGCTATAGAAATGCATTGTACTTTTGAGATCCTCTATTCTTTTCCAATTACAAGGTTTATCACGTCATTTTATGCCTTGGACTGAACTATAGAGGACGTAAATTGGAAATACATTACTGAAGTATAGGTTTTGGCACCGTCCTATTCCCATTATCATTGGCTGGAGAGTTGTAGGTTATAACACTGATGGAATATGTTGTATTACTAAACCCAATTTCCAACCATAAAATGTAAATGCAAAATGTAGCAACAAATCGGAATACATAAAAGTTTGGACCAGAGCAGCAATAAATGTAACTGTGCTGACCAAAAACATTGTAAATTTCTATAAGTAAAGGCATTCGCTTCACCATAGCCTGCACCAGTGTTTCCCAAACTTATTTTCTGGGGACCCATATTTTAAAAGTCACAAATCTTCGTGACCCAAGTCAATAGACATTATTCGTGAATCACAAAATAAAGGTAGATTTCACCATTATTGAACATTAATGAGGATATTTTATTGTTGACTGAGTGATCATGTCTCTCTGTACCAGTCATAAAAACGATCCAAAAGTTGCCTATTTGGGCATTGAATGTAGCCCATTTCGTTTTCTTTTCAACATTTAATTGAAGCAGCAATATTGGAACAAAATAGTCAATAAAATAATTCCAAAAAGATTAGAAATTATACAAAACATGTCTTAACATTTCAAAATGCATCAGAACTGTATATTGCAGACCTACATGCAGATCATGACAAGGTGACCCAAAAAATCTCTTGTGACCTACCTGAGGGTCGCAACCCAGTCTTTGGGAAACAAAGGGCTACACCAGACATGCCAAACTCAGGCACGGGGACCAAATTTGGCCCGTGATATAATTATATTTGGCCCGCGAGATCATCAAATATGTAGTAGAGTTGGCTCGCCGGCTACAGATAGGCTATAGAGACATTATTTATTTAAAATGTTATTATTATTTTTATATTATGCTTGTTTTGGATTCAATGTTAAAACTATTATTAAACTATTATTAAACATTTATTTTAAGAAGAAAAGGTTTAACATTATATATCTCAAAAGAAGAGAAAACATGCAGATGTTGTTGAAACTGTTCAATAAATATTTAGTTTGGCCCACGGCTTAGTCCCAGTTTTTTAATTTAGGCTCTCTGTGAATTTGAGTTTGACACCCCTGGGCTACACCATTATTATTTTCTAATCTGTTACAATTTTCCACATCAAATCATACTTGGAGTTGTGTTTTGTTTCATTTTAGGTTTACAGTTCTTCTCACAAACAGAAAAAAAAACAAAAAACACTCTGTTCCGCCTTGTGATATCATGTGGTAATACAGGAAGTGCCCAGCTGTTTTTTTAAACCCCATACACCTTCACTAGAATCATTTGGTTTATTTCTGCACGGGAATTGACAATCTCCACTGAACTAAAAGTAAAATGTAGCTGTTAACTTGAAAACTCCTCCATCACGACATCAAAAGTTGGAACTAGAGCATTTTGACCTTCGGAGATGTAGACAGACTAATAATATCGAACGTGTGATTGAAACAAAACACAACTCCAGGTATGTTTTTGAGGACTTAACAACATTCTAACATGACTTAAAATTCACAAGAGTCAATTATGTATAATATAGGACCTTTAAATACAACAAACAATTTCTGAGATGTGTTACCATTGTACAATCCAAATACAAATTGGATTGGACCACACAATTTACCGATAGTAAATTCTCAACCTACACTAAGGACAGACACTCAGCTTAAGTTTCCATCATAATTACATAGAATCATATACCTACCATTCATCTTCATAAACATATGGTCTATAGGTACAGTTTTGCATTTTAATCAGGTTTTGCTTGTTTCCCCTCCCCTCTCTCTCCTTTTCTCTCTCTCTTTTCTCTCCCTCTCTAGTCTGTGAACGCAGATCAATACTTTCATACCCGGGCTGTGCGAGAAGTGCGGGCGCGTTGCCAGATCTTGCACTGTCACTCTCTCTCTCTTCATTACCATGCCGAACACGGACAGACTTGGCAACCCCTGAAAGCAATACAATACAGTCAATAGTGAGAAATTCTAATGTTATTTTTTTCCTATATTTCAGTTGTATGTGATTGCCTACGATGATGGGGAGCCCGTGAAGACCAATACGACTCTGGTGGAGATAACCGTCCTGCAACCGTCCAGAATTCCAATTTTTACCCAGGAGGAGTACATGTAAGTGGGGTTGACATGCCGTGGAGAAAGCTGTGGCTTTCCATAAACTCACACAGTCACTAAAGGAAATCTGGTGTCTATTGGAATCCACTAGAATAAAGCTGACAGGAGTGGACAAAGATGGTTGAATGTGTTATTTCAACCAGGCTTTAAAGGACCCATATTACACCGTTTTCTGATCTGTGTTAGAATCTTGTTTCCCAATCAAAAACGTACCTCGAGTTGTGTTTTGTTTCATTCTTACATGTTTATCACACAGATCCTGCATATTTAGGCTGAGTTCTTCTCTCAAACAGAAAACTCTCTACTCCACAGAATACCGAAAGTGGACAGTGTACAGGAAGTGTTAAAGTGTGCTTAAGAATACTTCACTGGGCTTGTTTGAATCACTTTGGTGCAGTGGTTGGAGTTCATGCCTCAGAGCAACAAGGACTTGGGTTCAATTAAGATTACTCAAACGTGTGTGAATGAAAGAAAACACAACTCCAGGTACGTTTTTGATGAAGTAACAACTTTATAACATGGCTAAAAGCTCACAATGGTCAGTTTTGCGTAATATAGGACATGAATGAGGTGTGGAGGTTGCAGTGGATGAACCTTGGTGCTTAGACTCTGGCAGGTTGAGATGGCAGCAATGTGACCAGAATGATGACTTAGTTATGGAAGTGTTTAAACAAAGGTGTTGGTTGTGGTGAAGAGGAGAGAACGGACAGGCTGTGGGAGCTGCTGGTTTTACTGCTGCAGAGATGGAGCCTTAGTAACAGTAAATTTGAACATATGGGACGCTACAGTTGTGCGTAGGTATTAACTTAAGGTCCACAAGTGCTTTGAAATTGTTTAAAGGTGTACTATGCAACTTGTGGCAGGTTGGAATTTTCCGTAGTATGGCATTAGACTTTTTCATGGAGATACGTTTAGTAGATTTGTAGATCAATACTGATTTAGATCAATACTGTTGAACATTCAGTGCATGTAATGTTCTAATGTGTATTTGAAACACTCTAAATTGCAGATTTTATGAAACATTTTGATGTAGAAATACTTAACAAAAATAATAATAACCAAAATGAAAAATGTGGATATTCTGAATAATTTTACCCAGGAACTTGTAACCTCTCAGAAATCCACTGTACTGAAGTGCACTGCAGAGTGTCCCAAGTGTGTCTTCCACTTTCTAAAGGTCAAGCACAAAAAACTCCTTCTTGTCAAATACTTGTGATTCTGGAGGAAACAAGAAGCAAGAGGTCAGAGTAAAAGGCTAAAAGATCAACATTTTGAAGAAGTATGTTTCTCTACTTAAGTGGCATATCTGAAGAAAAAAAAAAACATTCTGAGTTATACAATACAGTGGGCCTCGTTCATGAATGTTTTCTTAAAAAACGTTTGTAACTTCCACCTTAAGAAGATGCTGAGAGAACTCTGGTGGATTTACAACATGAGCTTAAGCTTCCAAATGTCTTGTAAAACAAAAAGCTGAGTCACCAACAGCATGTCACTCATTGACATTTAATTTACATGAAAATGAACTTCCGTATTTGGCCAATATGGAATTGACATTAAGGCATGTGAAAACACGAGGGAGAAAGTCAATGAGGAAGTCAGGTGGAGCCAGCATATTGAAAAAAGTGAGCTCTTTCATCGTTAATATGGCGCTAAGAGAGGCCCATATGGAGATCACTGGGGCTGGGACAGACTCAGACTGTCACTGCAGCCTGTACAAAGTCTGTTAGACCCAATAGACCACATGCTCTGTAAAACTCCTCATACATGTTGTTGTTACCACACAATGACATTTTAATGAGAATTAATTTACCATATTTTTTGCACTAGATTATAAGGCACAATATCAATAATGTTGAATTCTTTCCTCTCTTTTCATACTGAAGGCAAACCGGATTATAAGGCGCATTAAGTGAAACAAATCAGTCAGATAAGTCAAACTTTATTCAACTCATTCACAATAACTCTCAACATTGTTCAGTTGTAACACATAAAATACAAAACAATCCACTTACTTTTTCAGTTCATTTCTCTTGCACAAATCCATCAAATTCTTCATTTTCAGTCTCTGAGTTTAACAGTTGGGTGATTTCGGCATCAAGCCCGGATCCCTCTCATCATTATCCAAATCAGTCTTATTGCTGTTACTTAGCTGTTCAGTGATGATTCCGGCCTTTGTGAAAGCTGAGACGACACTTGATACTCATACCTTAGCCCAGGCATTCACAATCCATTGGCAGATTGTGGCGTAACTCGCCCAGCGTTGCCTCCCTGTCTTGGTGAATGTGTATTACTCCGCCAGACTCCTGACTATGGTAGCCATAATGCTCTGACAATCCATCAACCAGTGCGGCTTTGGTTCGAGGTCAATAAGCACAACTACAATTAATACGTAAGATGCACCGGATTATAAGGTGCACTGTCGAATTTTGGGAAAATTTTAACATTTTAAGTGTGCCTTATAGTATGAAAAAATACAGTAAGAAAATATATAACTTACTGTCCATGGACGAATTCGAATTTTTGGTTTATCAGAGTAATAATATTCTAAAACTTCTGAATTGTTGTTCTGATGAGTGACTGTTCTTGCAAAGGTGTGAGCTGCTACAAATAAATGTCAGAATGAACCATTAATTATCTATTATCATTATCATATATTATCTATTTATTCTACCCTCAAGACAACAGCTCAAATTTTATTGTTTTACATAAAAAATAGCTAAAATCTCCTCACTTATAAAACAAAACATTTTCAGTTAAGAAAACATGTTGTGAGTGACAAAAAAGTTCGTAAGAAGGCTTTCAAGTCCAAATTAGTTTGTGAGAACACTTCATGAATGAGGTCAAATGTTTGTTGCATTCAGTGTTGTTTATGTAAATCTTTCATATTAGTGTGGGGTCGACCTGATTTGTAAAGAATTCTGGGTTTTTATGTCTCCACTAATGAGCAAAACTTGCAAATTTCAGATCTGGAGTTGAGAATATAGTGATTTTGATAGCGCTAGGCTTTCTAAATATCTAGTTTAGTCATGATCATTTTAGTTTTTTATGGGTTGTGGATAGTAAGTTTGTTCTTGATATTATTGGGACATATTGTGATATCCTACATTGCCAGTATCTTAGTTGGTAAATCATTCACCCAAATGTCCCAAAGATTCTGTTGTTGTGTCCTTAAGCAAGACACCTATCCGTCAACCTAACCTTCACTTGATGTAAAGATGTCTGGTTACCCGAATGGAAAAACATTAAACAATATCGCCAATGTTGTTACAGAATCGAAGGTCCTGTCCCCACTTTTCTCCATATATTTGTGCAAAATTTGTCTTACCCCAGCATAAGATATCTTGTATTGTTCAATAATCAGGAAGTACATGTTAGTATCCTAGTTGTTGTCTTGACAAAACTCCTCTTTGGTCTCTGAAAGGCGTGAAAAGCACTTATAAACTTGCTGTGAATAATTAGAATGTTGTGAGGAATAATTTTGGATTAAAAAAAAACAAAAATCTGGTACAGCACCTTCAAATGCGTAGTATTAAACTAGACCATATTACCAACATCTGCAAGATATTTCAGAGATAACATTTGGAGTTTATTTTATTCATCCGAAAATAAACTTTTTTTGCAAATAGTAATTGAAATACTCACGAGCTTCAACCGTTTGATTAAAGCAAACGTATTCATGATGGTGCTATTCTAGGTGCTTTGAAATTGTTGTCAGTGAATCGCTCCACAATTTTCATTTCTCATCTCGACTTTGCATGCGTAATACATTGCTATTAATGGATTCTGGAATAGATGGCGTTAAAGTTGTAAACAAACTCAACTTCAATCTTTTTTTTTTATTTGCGGTTTATACAGTGCTTTTTTCACATATGGTACAATATATATGCACATTTTTTTTTTGTTTAGTTTTTTTTTTTTTTTTTTTACATAAAATTCATATCAAATTAAGAATATATGAAAAGAAAAATGCATAATAATAATAATAATAATAATAATACAATGAAGAAACATTAATGAACCAACAACTGAAATAAATAATAAATAAATGCAATAAAATAAAAGGGAGCAACCGGGTTTTTGAAGCTTTCCAATCTGACTGTAGGACTGTGATTTTTATGATGTTTTTCCAAGAAAGACAGAGAAGCTGATGGCATTATAAATTCTGGGTACACCATTTGCTACACTACTCTGGCCTGGGTGGAATATGTGGACCCAGATTCGAAAACCAAGAAATCATGCAAAATAAAAATTATTTATTAAGACTGTAGCCACACAGAATCATGCCCCCTCATTATTTTGTATTTTTTATTTTTTTTCTCCAGGTCCAGAAAGCTTAGTCAGACACTGTGGTGGCTAAGCTTGTTTGGCACGATCAAGTAAAGTGAAGCTAGTTTTAAATGGATTGATTTGCTCGCTCGTGTATCGCCAGCACTAACTGTAAGTGTTGGCACGCCTTATGTGTTTGGATTTGAAATGCTTTTATGCGTTAGACTGGGAATGTAAGCTGTAAATAATGAAAAAATAAAATAACTGCAAACATATCTCTTATCTAAATGACCTGAAATTCAAAACATTGTCAAAATAAACTTATAAGTTTAACAGAAATGTAAATTTGTCTTGGCCCAGTACAGATATATTGTGTAAGCAGCTATTGAAGTCAAAATATATCCTATGTGTGCTATTTGCATCTATTATAAAGCACTTTATAGTCTAATCAGGAAGTCTGTGTTTATCATGCTAGTTATAAAAAAAAAAAAAAAGCAATACCGTATTTTCTGCACTATAAGGCACTCTGGATTATAAGGCGCACTGTCATAGAATGGTCTATTTTCAAACTAAAAACTAAAAGAAACACAACAGTTAGATGGGTCAGTCGGACTTTGTTTGGCGCATTCACAGTGACACTCGGCTTTGTTCAGTTGTGGCGTGTAGGAAGTAGGGCTGGGTATCATTAAGAAGTTGCCGATACAATACATGCCTCGATACATAGACTACGATACGATACACATCTCGATACAGTGCACTTTCAATTTGATGCGATATTTCAAATGGAATTGATAGAGTTCAATAAAAAATAAAGGCTAAATCATGACTGTGACACCAAAAGTCTTTGTTAAATCGCTTCTTGTGCAAAGTTAATATGAAACACACTCATTTTAATCATCAAAACTGTGAAAATGTCAAATGTGTCGCATAGAAGAGTTTCCTTTCTCTAAACAAGCAACAAAACGGTAGCTCTGTAACAAAACACGTTACTAAAATATACAAACAAATACTCTTGGCGATATATCGATACAGCAGCTCACGATATCGATACTGTATCATCACATGAAACGATCTGATATATCGATATTTCAATATTTTTGCACACCCCTAGTAGGGAGGGTGCTGTCTGGGAGCGCTGGATTGTTGGCGTGTTTGCGGTGACTCAGTTGTTCAGTTGTGTCTAGAAATGGCACATTGCACTCACTTTTTCAGTTCATTCCTCCGTTCCGTTCCTCGTCCGCGTGGAGTGATGAGTGTGTCTGTGGGTGTTTTTCGCTGTGCGGTTGCTGTCTGCTCAGTGTGTGTTTGCGTGCACTGCGAGTGGTGCGGCTTTGTAGTTTACTGAAGTCGTGCTGGGACACCCGTGTGGATTTGTGTATAGGGCGCTCTGGATTGCGGGAAATACGATACTCTGCTCTGTTCTCTGAAAGTTGTGAAACAAGCTTATAAACTAATCATAGTGAATAATTGGAATGCTTGGAATGAAGTGAATGAATACTTGATGAATAACTTTGGATCACTGCAAACTATTTCAAATGAACTAGTTTGTGTTTTTAGGTACAGGTACAGTGCCTTTAATGTCATACTGTGGAAGTGTCCAGTCAAAGCCATAATATAATGGAGATGAGAAGATGGCCAAGCCTTGTATAGCAAAGTCTGTGAAATGAAAATGCAAAATTAAAATGTCTTCAAATATCTTAAACTATAAATTTAAATGAATGTACAAAAGCGCTCAAATCAAAGTGACATTGTAGCTCTTTGTTTTTGTGCTGTTGTTACTGTTCCTGTGATGTTTTTCTGTGTTTAATGAGCAGACATGTCAGCTTTCACACTGTAGCTGTGAGTGACCTAAGGTCACACTATAGACTGCAATTAGCCTCATCATTAAACCAAGTTATGCACGATAAGATGCTTCTTTAATATAATGAGACCAGGAGACAGTTATAAAATTGATATCTGCAAATGGTGTCAATGCTTTTTTTTTTTTTAAATGTATTAAAAATGAGCGTTTGACTCTGCTTTAGAGCTTCATTTTTAAATAATTTTTACAGGTAACTCGGGGCAAAATCACATTTTGAATGAACAAATTTGAACTGAATCTGAACTTAATGAACAAATTTTTACTTCTAGAGCTTGTATAAAATATCAGGGGCAGCAGATGGAATTATATCAGATTATAGTTAAACAGTTAAAGATCTATGTTTATGAACTTTCTGCACAATGTCCCTTCACATAAAGACCAAACTAAACTAAAGTTGCAGGTTGACAGTTACATAAACCTCAGTTACATAAATCTCTGGAGTATGTTTGTGCACTGAAGGTCAGAACATGTAAATGCAGAAACATCACGACATCAGATCCTTAGACCACAGAGAAATTTCACACGTTAACATCATAATCATAATCAAGTCCAATCAAACTTATTTCACTGATAACTAGGGCTGTGCCAAAATCTGAAGATCAATAGGTCACAGTCTAAACTTTAGTCAATCTCAATGTTACGGCAAGTGCATTATAACTGACAGGTCTACAGCCAGTCCTCTGACAGTAATATTGAAGAGGAGTCACTGCTCACTTGTTTAGGTGAAAGCTCTGAGTCACCACAGCGCGTCAGCTCCTCACCTTTTCCTCTCTCTGGTTGTGTGGTGCTTCTGATCACAATAATTCAAGTTACAGAAAGTAAAGAACAATTTTTCTCACCTAGAGCACAGACATCGCATGTGTTTGTGCTGTTAGTAGTAAACCATGTTTACAATAAGAAACAAAAATAAAAATATTTTCCCCCATATCGCCCAGTTCTCTTGATAAAAATTGCAATGTATGAGAAATAGTTTGGTTGGTCCGTGGAGTGCTGAATGTGTAATCCAGGATGTCTTATTATAGATCCCACAATGAACATAGAAACTCAGAACATTTTTGGACATTCTCGTGCTTTAGAAAAGAGACCCCATGAGCAGTACTTTTGAAGCTAATATGTTTGCTGATGTATCTTGAGCTTCCCGGAGGTTGAAATGAAGCTGGTATCCCTGAATTGAATAACCTTTACAAATATCCAGTTATTCTTGGAAACTGTGTACTTTTTCTTGCACACAATGTGATGAGAGTATTACTGTAAAATACTGAAGGTCAAAACTGAGGCTTAAACCACTGAAACCTCAGTGTCATCACGAACCAACTGTGGAAACCTTCTGTATGTGATAACTTAGGCCTATAACCTCTCCCTCTCTCTTTCTACATTTGGCACCACAGTTTTTATTTATCTTTAAACTGCTTTTTAACAACTTGCTGGAAGTACTGCTTCTTGTAAGTGTTCTTGTAAGAGGTGTAACATAGCAAAGTTAAACCTTTTTTTCAATCCAAATGTATACACGTGGGGTGAAAAAAGTCTCATCAGGTTGTTTTCCTCATGTGTGAACAGTCTTGAGACAGTTTCTCCAGATGTTGTCCCATTCCTACTTTAAACCAGTTCCTGAATGACAAAATTCTGGGTAAAAATGCTCCAAATCAGCACCTTTGTTGAACTCCTAGAATTCCATTTTTACTTGTTAGCCTTAAGCGTGGTGCTCTTTCTGTCTCTCTCTGTCTCTCCTTGTCCTTGTTTCTCTCCCCTTCTCTCTGTCTGTCTCCCCCTCTCTTTCTCCTTCTCTCTCCACTCACAAACCCCCTCTTCCTCTCCCCTCCTTTATCTCGTCCATTGCTCCATTCCGCAGACCTCTCGACACAAATCACCTTCTCTGAACGCGCACACAAGAACCTGAGCGCTCCATCCACCAGGACCTGTTAGTTATAGCGGCGATCAGGTGAAACAGGGCCCACCTCTCCACCGTTCACAATTAAATCTCGTCAGCTTAATGATTTCGACTGGTGCTTTATGCCCGGGCCCCTCCATCTGTCACAGGGAAATCAGGGGCTCCCAGTCAGACATTGTTGGCGACAACTAATGGCACACATCCGAACCAGTGTAGCAGCTTGTCGTCAATGTTGCATGGATTGTATGTAAAATGGTTTGTGTTATTGCTATCTGAATGTGGCTGTACCTGGTTTTTACTGTCGGAAAAAAAAGAAAAGGGGAAAATAGACCGAAGTTCATTTTAAAAAGTTTGCAGTGGTCCAAAGTTATTCCTCACTTACCTTATGCATTCTGAACATCTTGATTATTCACCATAAGCACTTTTCACAACTTTCCGAAGCTAAAGCGGAGATTTTCTGTCACAGTAATTAACTAACAACAACTAGAATGCTAATGCGCACTTTCTGATTCTTGAACAATGAAATGTTTTGTAATGAAGTACACATAGGACTTTTTTCTCTCTTTTTTCTCTCTTTTGTCTTTATTAAGCTGCATATGATAGGTTTTCACTTCAGATTTTTAACTTGGTTTGGCGGGGTAAATATTTATCATAGTTTTAAACCAGTCGTTTGTCAGTTTAAGATTTTTGTTGTTGATTTTTGATGTGAAAAGATTCTCAAATGGTGTCCTTCTATTCATAGGCAAAAACACATTTGTCTGACAGTCTAAACCAGGGGTCACCAAACTTTTTTACTCTGGTTGCCACATTATCACTCCTGGCTGTGGTGGGGGACAGGGTCAGGTTGGCCGTACAACAGAATTGTACGACCCTGACGATGCAGATTATATTCTTTGAACCTCCACACTTTCTTTACATATCAGACAAACTGCACGGTCCTTACACTGAACAAAAAAATAATCAGCTGTCCATTGTTCCTTGAAAACTCTGCACTCTCTGTCAACTTTTTGTACTTTAACACTCGCCATTTTACTGTGCTTAACTACACTACAGTACTCTGCACGTGCGTTGACTGTCACTGTTTGATCTCGAGCTTGTCAGGTGATGAAAATTTGGCAGCAAATGTAAGTACATCATATAATTATTTACATATAAATATAATGACTTATTGTGTTGTGTTACTAATATAATTCTTACTTAAATATTATTTTTTAATTGAAAAAAACAACAAAAAACAGATGATGAAGATGCAGACATTTTATTATTTGCCAAAAAGTAATAAAAAAAATAGGCCATGACAATTTTTTGAGGATTGCCTCTTAGGGCCAGTTCTAGTAGTGGAGGACAAAGGGGATGGGGGACCGATCAAAGAGGCGTGGAGGGCCGGAGTTGGCCCACGGACCCTAGTTTGATAACCCCTAAACATTAATTTAACATAATAAAAGAATAATGCCAATTTGTAGTCGTCAAACTATTGTGTAGAATAGGCTTTAGGTTTGATCCTTGTTTACAGTATATATGGTAACAGTTATGGAATTACCTCTACATCAGGGATCTCCAACCTGTAGCTCGGGAGCCGCCAGTAACTCGCCATCTCCTTCCAAGTAGCTCGACAAAGAATTTCTGAATTATAAGTTTTGTGCTGAATAACAAAAATTTGATGAATAGAATGTTAAAATTGTAAATGTATCATATTCATGCCTAACTTTCCTTTCTGCCCTAATAAATGGATAATAGTATATGTTTTACAGGCCTCTAACTGTTCCGATCTAAGGCCGTGGTTCTTATAATTACTCCATTTCTTGTGGTAAAATGAGTAGCTCTTTGGCATTTTCATTTTGTAAATGTAGCACACGGTGGAAAAAAGGTTGGAGACCCCTGCTCTACATAATGTCACATCTTCTGCCCATCCAAATATATAAACTTCAACAAAAAAGAGTAAAAACTAAGAAAGATTTTTACGTTAACATCTAAATATTATTAAATTAGTCAAAGTTTAAGCTACTGTATCATCTGTACTTAAATATGAGAGTTTGCAGCTGTTCCTTGAAGGCTACAGTATTTTGGTTCAATTATTTTTACTCTAATGAAGTGTTTTTAATTTGGAAATCAAGCGTCTTTGACTGGGCCCTCTCATTAAAAAAGTTTTGGCTGCTCGCTATCGAAGGGGTGCAGTTAAACAAACTTTTACTGTAGTTATCAATTTGCCAGTGGAGATATTTGAATCATTCCCTGATATTAATAATATACAAACTGCTTTTCTTGATGAAAGATGCTAATTGCGAAAAGTGTTTGAATTGAAGACAACTTTTGTTTATGTACATTTTAATGACCTATTTTTAAGTATTACTGAACTGGTGTAGATCTGCTTTGGGCTTGATGTAGAAGAGTCTTACAAATTGGTTTCAACAATGGCTCATACAATATGAACACAGAATGGTTGGTTTGTCTGCAATTTAATTAACTCCAAAAACAATTAGAATTCTTGGTTTTAGTAAGTGAGTAAGCATTTTATTAGATTTTAAGATCAAGATGCATTATGAGAATTTCACAGTACAACTCCCCTGAGCTACTTTGTACGTAAAATGGATTTGAATTCTGATTTATGAGTTAATATAATTGGACAGACAAAACATTAAATAATGCACAGATTCTTGAATTAAACACCAAAAACAAACAAATAGCCAAATAACAAAATAGAAAAGTGCAAATATTAAAATCAGTAAATCAATTTTGACATTGTTTTAGTATTAACACAACCAAACATTTTTACTCAAGTAACTCAATGAAGTACCTTATTTTCCGCGCTATTAGGCACTCTGGATTATAAGACGCACTGGGCTTTGTTCAATTGTGGCGCGTAGGGAAGGTGCTGTCTGGGACCGCTGTGACCGCTGGATCGTTCGCAATGACGCAGTTGTTCAGTTGTGACTCAGAGTGGCTCATTGGACTCGTTTTTTCGGTTCGTTCCTTCATTCCATTCCTTGTCGGTGTGGAGTGATGAGTGTGGCTGTGGGTGTGTTTCGCTGTGCGGTCGCTGTCTGCTCTGTGCGTGTTTGCGTGCGCTGCGGGTGGTGCGGCTTTATAGTTTACTGAAGTCGTGCTGGGACACCCGAGTTTATTCGTGTATGGGGTGCTCTGGATTGTGGAGCGGTTGATGCGGTTAGAGGCTTAAGAGCGCGTCTAATGGTCTAACTGATGTACAGGTATCCATCAAAGGTGCCAACAGCTTCATGGCCCTTTGTTGTGATGATGTTTAAAATGTGTAAAATATGACATAAGAATCCACGGGTGTCATAGATTATAACTATATAGCAGACGCAAGCACAATACATTTTCTTTAACACCTAATCAGCACCTTTGTTGGAATCCCATAATTCCATCCTTTACCTGAACCTGGGGACCGCTCTCCACACAGTCCACCTTTAAGCTTGGTACTCCTGGGACTAGATGAATATTTATTTGCCCCTCCTGTAGACTGGAGGTATGAACTACTATCTACCACTGTCCCACTGTGAATACAACTCTCCCCGTGGATCGAGGACACTGCAGAAACGCTCAGCTCAAGCACTTTTCGCCTCCTTATCTCCTCCACAGGCCTTCACTAAATCTCCTGTAACAATCACTGGAGACTGGGCTCTGCACTTCTGCCTGTTTGCACTCCTCCTCCTCTTCCTCCGCTCTTCCTCCTCCTCCTCACATGCTTACCATCGCATCCCTAGAGTTTGTCTTTGCAAGTATTATCTCGTAAGTCGGTTTATTTTTGTGCAAGACAGACAGCTCAGAATGAATGCGTGTTTGAACTGGTGGTTGTCTTTAGCGAGGCTGTCACAAAGTTGATGCTCAGATAATTGGGAGTGAAACTAGGATCAAAACTAGATATTAATTTCTACAAGTATTGATACTGGGAAAAAAAAATCCCACAAAATCAAATTAGACAAACTTTATTGATCCACAAGAGGAATTATTTGTACACAGCAGCTCGCGCATTACAGATATATTAGACCAAACCAGAACTGACCAGAACTGAAGTCGGCATTAAATATTTTTCTTGAGTTTGACGTTTATATTATGACAACACTTCATCCTAAATCAGAAATTAGAGCATCACATGTGGAATTGGGTTAGATTGTTTTATTCCCAATCTCTGCAGAACAAATGGTAAAAGGTAGCTGTTAAATTGAAAACTATCTCTGACATCACAAGGTGGAATAGAGCATTTTGAGCTTTGGAGATGTACACAGACTAATAACGGAATAAAGGATCACTCAAACATGTGCGAATGAAACAAAACACAACTCCAGGTATGTTTTCTGATGAGGCAACAACTTTATAACATGGCTTAAAGCTCACAAAAATAATTTTGCGTAACATAGAACCTTAGTTGGGGCCATTGAGCTATTGTGTCCATGAGTAAGACACTTCGCCCACTTGCTTAAATGTTTTGCTTTCAAGAAAAAAAACATGCAAAATGCTATATACCGGGGTCTCCGATAAAATTTCCTTGAGGGCCAAAATATTTCCACATTGCAGAACCACGGTCCACAAAAAATTGGACAGTACGCAATGCTTATTTGCCAAAATACAACAGTAAAATTAACAAATGATCAATTATAAATCCCACAGCAACAACTAACTGAAAATGTCATTTATCTGCATTTGTTACTGCATTTGTTGTAAAATCTCAAATTGTGTAAAGAATATTGAAACAATACCACATCAGAAACATAACCAATAACCAGAACCAGTGATAAACATATCTCTTTACACAATTACATGCTATATATTAGGGCTGGGTATCATTAAGAAGTTGCCGATACGATACATACCTCGATACATAGGCCACCATACGATACGTATCTCGACACAGTGAGCTTTCGATTTGATATGATATATATTTCAAATCAAATCGATACGGTTCAATAAAAAATAAAGGCTAAATCACAAAAGTCTTTGTTAAACCACTTCTTGTGCAAAGTTCATATGAAACATCCATTTTAATCATTAAAACAGCAAACATGTCAAATGTGTCGCATAAACAAGTTTCCTTCCTCTGAACAAGCAACAAAACTGCAGCACTATAACAAATGAATGTAGTAAAATATACCAAAAAATACTCTTTTTGATATATCGATACAGCAACTCATGATATCGATGCTGTATCATTACATTAAATGATACGATATATCGATATTTCAATATATTTGCACACCCCTACTATATATAAAATGTCCTGTCTACCTGCTGTAATAGTTCTACAACAGTTTAACTCATTTTGTCATCAAAGCACAACACCCACATATCAACAGCACATAGTTTTACTCTTTCAGCATCGGTAAAGGGCTTTCCTGCTTTCCCAAGGTTCCACGACAATCAACGATTCCAATCAGCGATGCAGCAGTGGCATTCTCTTGAGTAGATGTTCATTTACTAAGGGTGCACACCGACTGAGTGTATGATGCTGTTATATTTTATATCCGTTGTTTGCGCTTCTCAGATTTTTCTGGGTAACTGGTGTTAAAACTAGCAGCTTGAGAAGTGTTGAAGTGCTGCTTAAGAATTTCCTTTTTGCAGAGAGCGCAACAGTCTGCAAACAAATCAAACACGTAGGCTTAATACTGCACTCAGGCAAAATAAAACAAAACTCCTCTGTCCATTCAGACTTGAAATGGTGGTTTTCGCTGCGTTCATTTGCGTTTCTTAGAGCAAACCATTCTGCTTCTTCACATTAACAGCACATGTCTGCGGGTCAAGCCCATGGGTCAAGCTAGAAAACAAAACAGCGGTCACAATGCCAAGCGCGGTGTCAGGGGTCGGGTTATGGCACGAAGGGAAAAAATAAAAAGCGATCAACAATTGTCTCTATTCGTTACACAAATCACTCTCCAAACAGAGTACATAAAAGCCTAGAGTTGATGAGGGAGTTTAGCCCTGAGCAATGTTAGTAGCTTATGCATCTGAATTGCCGCTTTCAAATTATGGTTGGGCTCTCTCAGGTCAGTCCAGAACCCCTCGGGGTCCGGAGTTGGCCCGCGGTCCATCTATAGGAGACTCAGCTCTGTACGATGATTCATTTGTTACGTGTTTGGTATCTTATGAATATAATTTAAAAGTAGGATCAAACACTAACAGTAAATACAGTAAATGACAACAACACACTGACAGTACTCATGTCCATGTACTTCTGACGTTGTTTATCTGTGTAAACATGCGTCCCCAGTTTTGAATAAATGCATTTTTCTTTCAGGAAGGACGCTATTATTCGACTGAAAAATATATTAACAGGCCGGCTACATACAAGCTTTGAGTTCTGAAATGATTCAATCCCATGGTCATAATCAATAAAAACAAGCCTTGAAAGACTGGCTAGATGAGGTCGTAAATTTTTAATAACACTATTTCTCTACAAACCCAAGAAAAACACTCGCTTTTTATTCACCAAACCGTAAAATAATATAAAATTGAGCGATCGGCGCACTTGTATAAATATTGGCGTATTTAGGAACGCGATCCCCCGTAATTAATCGTGCATTTTTGTTGTTTCGTTTACTCATATAGCGCTGACTTGTGTAGCATTTGTGAAAGGTTAGCTTGTTTACTGACGGAGGAGAAGTTCATTTGAGAGTGAAATGCCACCCCATTATTTAGCTCTTTGGGGGCCCGTGTTGTTGCAGACAGCAGATGTCGTGCCGTACCTGTCATATTAATATTCAGAGTGGCAGTGCTCACAGGAGACACCCAGCCGCCGTGTGAAGTGACGCACTTAGTCACTGTTAGCTAACTAAACACAATATCAACACCGCTCTGCCAACACATGAACCTAGTCGCGCTAATTGCCTGATTAGTGTCTTAATCCTCCAGTTTGGTGTCAGTGTTTATTAAATATAAGTCTGTTATGAAAATGGCAATTCTGAAATTTGTTCTTCCATTTATAGTCAATCACGGGATTATGCAACAATGAAAAAATGAAAGTTATGGTTACACTTTTAATAGATTTAATAAAACATGAACAAAAACTTCACATGTCATGTCACTTGTTCTTAAGGTTATTGAAGTTTTAAGCCAAAAAAAAAGACTAAAATAAAAGCTTTTTAGTTATGCTCATTGCACTGAAAAACTTATAATTATATTCAACTTGACTTTACATTTGCATCTCCACAAACCTGACTTTTATTTGACCTGGAGGAGGTTTTCATCCTGCTTGTTTCTATGGAAATGTTGTTCCCTTTGGCTATCATCTTAAACAGTGTGACGTTATTTATTTCCATGGAAAATAATCCGGTATATTATGGGTTTAACTTTGTATTTCCAGGGAATCATTCAGGCAACAAGTCACCTCCAACTCCAAACTTACACACTGTACCTTTAAATAATTAAGCCTGAATGATTCTTAATATATATGTATTTTTTATATTTAAGTCTTTTTTCAATAGGCCGTATATATAAATGGACATAACTAACGCGCAGACCCCCTTGTGCCAAATAGGAAGTGCTCCAGGAGGCTCTTCTGGCTCTTTCTGACCCTGGCTCCAATCGACTTATATTGTGATCTTGTCTCCCCTCTCTCTGTAACTGCAGCAGTGGTCCACCTCATTTTGTTCTTAAAATTTTCATATTAACCCGCTCTACATCCTGATTTTTTTTTCTTTGCTATTTTGTACATCAAAAACATCCTATTCATAACTTAGAACCTGGCTCCTGATTCTCTCCTGTAGCCGTGAGCATTGCAAGCCTCATTTGAGCGGCGCTGAACGCTCTGGGGCTTAGTCCACTACTTTTATACAGTCTATGCTTTGGTCATGCTTTATTCAGACTAATTAACACATTATAATATACCTCATGACACCCTCTTGTGGCCAGTGTTTGCATGCCTTGTGTAAGTTAAACATTTTATCCAAAGGCTCAATAATTTCAAAGAAGTTTTCATACATAATAGACCATTCAGGCCACCAGTTTTAGCTCATTAGAAGGCCTAAAATGGTTTTCAATTTCAGCTAAATGTTAATGGCTTACATAAATGTCATGTTCTTTGACGTTTTCTGCCTGTCCAGACGGCCCCAATGAAAAACTTTGTGGGCGTCCAAGCACACACTGCGCTCTGATTTAACAGCATCCCCACCCATCTGAATCACAAATGTGCCTGCTAGGAAATAGACTTGTATAATGTAGATTTAGCATCACTCAGGAGGGACTCCGCAACCTTGAGCAATCATGTACAAGTCGTAAATTACTAGAATAAACTAGATGAGATTGTAACCTGCAGTATAGATGAACTCGGCTCAACCTGGCAACCTTAAAAAATCATCTGAAGTATATATATATATATTCTTTTATTTTTGAGTTTCAATACAACATATTCTCAGAGGGTCAGTCAAATGTTTTTCTCCGTGGAGATGTTATTGCTTTGTCTGGAATGCTACACAGTGTGGATCCCTCACTATCCTCAGGGAGACCAAACCAAACCAAGTTACAGGTCAGGTCTGTGGAGAGGCGACCCCGCTCACAGTCAGAATGCATGTTTTTCTAGGTATTTTTGAGCTATAAAACCATTTGTAATTTAACAAATGTAAGGCAGAGCTGTTTAACGTCATACTGTGGAAGATTCCAGGCAGAGCAATTACATCTCCATAGAAACAAGCAGGTGACGGACCCCCAACCAAAAAGTTACGCAGTGCACCTTTAATAGAACACTTTAAAACAACTTCAGATTTCAGCTTCTATACTTTATTAGGTCCCCGAGGGGCAGTTATGCCTCGGGCAATTCATGACAGTAGACAAGGACATAAGAATAAAAACAACATGGTAAGGAAGATAATTTAAGACCACAGTGATGTACAAAATTCAAGGCATCTCCAGAATCTTTAAACACAATACAAAACAGCAACAAAACTGAAAAAAAGAATTGTTTTAATGAGAAATTTAAAAACAGGAAGTGAGTCTGATGTTCAGTGGGAGCTCATTCCACAGTCTTGGAGCAGCCACTGGAAAGGACTATGTAACCTTGAAGTTTTTAATAGTGTTTGATGTGTCTATGTTTTTTGTAGTTTTATTCTTTAATTGCATATTTCTTTTTTCCTGCTGTTTTTGAACTGTACACTAGCATTTGCTTACTGTGGGTGAATAAAGGTTCTTTTATCATAGCTTGAAAAATCTAATGCTGTGTTCACACTGTAGGTCCAGTCTGTTTTTAGGATTTTTTGTTTTGTTTTTTTTTTTGGCTAAATGTGACCTGGATCTGATTTTTCCATGTCAGTGTTAACAGGTTGAATCTGATTTTTTCGAATGAGACCCAGGCCAATTTCATGTGTGATATTAAATGAGTCTCATTTTCTGACTTTTACACTGCTGAAATGGTTCCATATTAACTTTTGCCTATTTAATAATACTCTCATTTTCTGATCTGTTATAATGTTGCTTCCCCATCAAAACTAAATCTGGAGTTGTGTTTTGTTTCACACACAAATTGGTTGACTAACGTGGCCTAAAGAGTCACATTTGTGTAATATAGGACCTTTAAGGCGAAAGAAAATTATTTATTTTTGAAAAGTATATTGAAAAGTGGTGCTTGTCCGTGAATAGGCTTTCTCATAATACGACAACAGCATGACCCCTGGTTTTGATGTCTTCTGCACTTCACTTCAGGGCTGTCAGCTTCACACATGAAAACTGATTTGCACATTTTACTTTCAATGTGAACCATCACACTGAAAAAAAAATCTTACTTGGGGAAAATCTGAATCGAGTTTGAAGTCGTGCAGTAGCAGATCTTCCCCTGCCCCTTAGTGGAGCCTATAAACAGTACTGTATACATGGTAGAGGGTTTTTCCAACTGGGCCACTGCCACTGTTCCCCAGCCTTAACCATGTCTATTTGAGGTGGAGTTTACTTAACAGAGGCAGAACTTGCAAACTGCTCGGAAAGGCCCCACCTGGTCTTGGAATTTAACCCAGGGCCTTATTGCTCCGAGGCGAGAACACCAACCAAACAAGCCCAGTGAAGTATTCTTAACTTTACACTCTGACACTTCCAACAAAATGCTTCTTCAAATACAGTTTGTTTTCAGGCGCTCACATTTTAAGCGTCAATACACAAAATGTCATCTTAGCTTATAGAAGCATTGTGTAACTTTTCTGGTGGAGAGTTTACCAAATGCTTTTCTCCATCAAGATGTTATTGCTTTGTCTGAAATGTTTCACAGTCTAGCATTAAACCTTTCCATCATCATGAAGACCAAACCAGGCCAAGTTACAGGTCAGATCTGTGGTGAGGCAAGTGTCATAATCAGTCAGTGTCATAATGCCTGTTTTGTAAGGAATTTTTGAGCTGTAAAACCCCCAGTGATTGCATAAATGTAGGGTTGAGCTGTTTAATGTCATACTGTGGGACACTGCAGGCAGAGGAGTAACATATCCATAGAAACAAGAAGGTCACAGATCTTCATCCAAAAAGTTACATAGTGCACCTTTAACATGGGCGCTTTAAAAAACACATTGACATAACATTCCATTTGACATTTCACCTCTTATAGTCGCCCCAACCATTTGAGCAGCTGTTGTTTAGCTAACATGTACAAGTATTAGAACAACCTTCTCATCCAAATATATTTGCATTTATAGCATATCACTTCAGCAACAGCTTGATTCAGAAGTATGTGGAGTACTTATGTACAATGGGTCTCATTTATGAATCTTTTTCTTTAAAAATGTTTGTAACATTCACTCTAAGATGATGCTGGGAGAACCCTGAACCAGATTCCCCAAGAGTTCTTAAGCTCGCAAACTCCTTCTT
The DNA here is from genome assembly GCF_026225935.1 of Boleophthalmus pectinirostris. Lineage (NCBI taxonomy): Eukaryota > Metazoa > Chordata > Actinopteri > Gobiiformes > Gobiidae > Boleophthalmus > Boleophthalmus pectinirostris. The sequence continues at coordinate 29,248,970 of NW_026571404.1, read as the reverse complement.
AAGTGACAGTTGTGCCTAATTCACCAACACCCAGCTACAAACACCTCCACGCTCATTTACATTTCATTTACATAGAATATTAATATGTATTTAGTTAGAAACACCCTCTGAACTTCCAAATATGGCCAGTATGGTTTTGGCATTATGACGTGTGAATGACCAAGGAAGTCAGGTGGAACGTTTACAGACTGCGGCTGTTTTACAGCTTCAGCTGCAATGTTAAATGTCCAAAATCACATGAACACACTCAGGGAGGGAATATTTAAGCCATGAACTTATTGAAATAAGGGGGTGCGCTTTATAGTATTTATCGCACTTTCAGCAAGCTCGGACCTGCTGTAAATAGCGAGGGACTGGGGTTACAGTAGGGGTGCATGAGGGTGCGGTCTGGTCTTGGGCAGTCAGGGGGGTGATGGGGTTGTTGAGTCTAGTGCGGTGACCAGGCACAGGGTTGTGACAGTGTCCCATATGGAGAGCACTGGGGCTCACTGCAGCCTGTATAAAGTCTGTTAGACCCAATAGACACATGCTCTATAAAACTCCTCAAAAATGTTTTTGGATCACATAGTAATATGTATATAGGAAATAATTTAAGAAAATATATAACTTAAAATCATGGAGAAACTTGAAATTTTTGTTGCATTGTCAAAGTAATAATATTCTAAAACTATAGATTTTTTCTTCTTATGAGTGTTTCTGACTGTTCGTAGGATTTGTTCTTCCATAAGAACATTTTCAGTTAAGAAAAAGTTTTGTGAATGCCATCATGAATGAGGCCCAGTCATACAAAATAATATTACTCAAGTAGTGTAATAGTGAAATAGAAATAGTGGTCCAAGAATTACAATAATTGGGAAAACTTCTACTCAAGTAATAGTAACTTAAAGGTGCATTGTGTAACTTTTAGAGGGTCTGTCAAATGCTTTTCTCCATGTAAATTTTGTAGCTTCATCTGGAATGTTGCACGGTATGATATTAAACCTTTTTATCTTCATGGAGACCAAACCAGACCCAAGTTACAGGTCAGATCTGTGGAGAGGCGACCCCGCTCACAGTCAGAATGTCTGTTTTTCAAGGTATTTTTGAGCTATACACCTATAATTGAATAAATGTAAGGTAGAGCTGTTTAATCCCATATTGTGGAACATTTCAAGCAGAGCAACTGTTGGGACTTGGCATTTGATTTATAATTTAAAGTGAATTTAATTGGAAGGACAGAACACTGAATAATGTATCAAATCTGGTATTTTCAAAGGATAGGAAGTGAAAAACTAAATCATATCTGAGGTAGCTGTGCAAGAAATATAAATGGTTAAACAGTATTGTCAACATTAAGCTCTTGCCACTTGTAGACTTACTCAAATGTAACCAATGCTTTTACTCATAGTACTATTACTTTAAAGGTGCATTGTGAAACTTTTCTGGTGGAAGGTCTGTCAAATGAATTTCTTCATGGAGATGTTATTTCTTTACCTGCAATGTTAAACCCTTTTTATCTTCATGAAGACCAAACCAGACCAAGTTACAGGTGAGACCCGTGGAGAATGCCTGTTTTTCTAGGTAATTTTGAGCTATAAAATCTCCTATAAGTTGAATAAAAGTAAGGTGGGAGTTGTTTAATGTCATACTGTGGGAAATTCCAGGCAGAGCAATGACATATCCATAAAAATTAGCAGAGTAAAAAGTACCTGAAAAGTACAATTTCTATAAAAAGTTACTCTATTAAATGTAAGTTAGTAATACCCATCTCTGGCTTGTTTTCACTGTAACTCTCCAAACCAGCGTTCACAAATGTAGGCAGGTTCATTCATTTATCAGAAAAGGAGATCGATTTTTTTTTCTTTTTTAGCCATAGGTTGAAATGTGTGGACCACTAAGCCCCTGGTGCGTTCTGACCTTTCACTCGTCTGCACTAAGTAGGCAGGCATCACTTGGATGTCTAACGCCAGCCCCACTCACCGTACACAGCCAAATACCACACAAAGGTCGCTGCTCAGAGTGTACGGGGGCTATAGGAGCATGCTATATGTGGCTATTAGCAATTATAGATCTGCAAGCCAATCCAAGACGTATACAGGAGATAGTACAGGAATATGGAATAGATTTTGTGCGATAACTGATGATAAAGATGCGCTACGTATGTTTTTTACTTTTCCGAGATTATATTTGTTTTGACTGAAAAGATCCACTTACAAATGAAACAAAACTCTGTTGCATTTGTTGTTTAAACTGTTCAAAAATCTATTAAAAAAAAAAAGTTTATTCTTATTATTGAGGGTGTATGCCTCTCCACAAATCTGACCTGTCACCTATTTGTCCCTATGTAGATATATTAAGTTTAATGCCGTACTGCTGGACATCTCCTAAGCACTGAATTTAAAGGGGCAGTCCAGAATTTTGGACATAGGACCTCATTTCTTAGTGAGCCAGAGTGTTGGAGACGTGTGGAGACACTTTTTAAAATATTCCATCCAGTCCTTGTATTTGCAGAGGTCGCTGGTGCTAGGCTAGTGCATGTCAATGGCCATACTTAGCCTGCCACTAAAAACAGTCTTACCCACTCCACAAAGCACCCAAAGCAAATCTATTATTACGCCAGACTATCGATATGAATGTCTGTGTCAATAGAAAAATTTTGGAAGTAAAACAGCATTGCATTTGAAGGATTTATGTTTGAGCAGCAGTTGTACTTCCTGATAGAATGCTATGCTGCTTTTGAGAAAATAGTCCCTCCACATGCGACGATTCATGCGATGCAAGGTTAGTTTTGTTTCAGACATTATTCTATCAACATAGACATTTACATCGACAGTCTGGTGTAGTAATAAATTTGCTTCGTGCTTTGTGGAGTGGGTAAGTTAGTTTTTAGTGGTAGGCTAACTATGGCCATTGACATGCACTAGCCTAGCACCAGCGATCTCTGTAAATACAAGGACTGGATGGAATATTTTTTTAAAAGTGTCTCCACATGTCTCCAACACTCTGGCTAACTAGAAAATGAGATCCTGTGTCTAAAATTCCGAACTGTCCCTTTAATGTTTTTTTTTCCCTATCTTTAGCTTGCAGTTTTCTTCTAGGATTGTCACTCTTAACCAGTTGTACAATCGGTGTGTGACAATGTGAGTGAAGTGTATTGCCCAAAAAATTGGAACTGACAACTTTGAAATGGAGAGTTTGTATCAGTGAACAACATGGCTTACATTAACATTCTAATCTAATGAATTTGTCTGCAATAGCTCAACTCAGTAACTCAAGAAATTAGAAATTCCTATCTTGCTTTCGGGGAAATGAGACCTTAGACAGTAAGATTTGAACGCCGCTTGCCAAAGCCATCATCGCCAGGTCTGAGGACATGCCAATAAGACCCTATCTCTCCAGCCAAATGTATACACTGGCATCCACCAAATCAAAACCGGCCACATGGAGCAAAATTACCTGCAGCCCTTTGCCAAAACTCTTGTTCGATGGCTGCATATCTGTCCCTACGCGCTATGGGGTCAGCTATAAGAACTTTTTATTGCTGTTGCAATTGCTTGCACAACACAATGAGGTGTTAATTATGCATAGCCACATTTTTCGTGACAATACAAGCCAATTTTGTGCTTCTCCTAATGTTGCACCACCCGGATAATTGTGAATATGAGAAGGAGAGTCAAAAGGCTCTGTGTGCGGATGGGCCAGGCATCAGGAGAACAGTAATTTGGGGTTGGACAGTGGTTTGACATTGCTGCATGGCTGGTAGCGCAGTGAAGTCTCACTTGGGTGCTGAGTTTGGGCAGTTATAGCAGTGTCAAAGTATTAGCAATTTTGTTTAATTTGGAATTCCTTTTTTTATTCATAGTTTGAGCTGCGGTTTCCTATAAACTTACAGCCTATTGAGGATTATAGGAGACATATTATGCCTTTGTTATATAAATATGATCTCTTACTCACATAGATTAGTGTTTTACATATGGCTGATTTTAAAACACTATTCACTATAAAACAATTCAGTAGTAAATGCAGGATCATTGACTTCTGGTTCAAAACTGCGGCACTGGTTTCTCCTGACCCTTTATGGTACATCATTGTAAATGTTAATACAGCAAAGTGCTGTGCTGATGTCCCCTCCAATGGACAGCTACAGATTTTGATAGTGATGGGTGCACTAAAGTTTGTGCCAAAATGATTATTTTACTCTGTTGAATTGTATCACAGATTTTTTTTTTTAAAGACATAACACGGTAAGTGCAATTGGTGTATATAGGGAGTAGGTGAAAACAGCAATTTTCAAAGGCAGGACAATAAAGAGGACTCAGACATATATGACTTACTCAAATTACTACATGTTAATGAGGAAGGGAACCCATTATAACTGAGTTCAAAGTTTTTATAAGTAAATTTTGTATAATGTGTCTTCTTTAAAGGGTCCATATCACTCATAATGTTTCCTTAACAAAAACATACCTAGAGTTGTGTTTTGTTTGATTAAACATCAACACCTTGAAGTTCCGTCTTGTGTCGTGTGTCATACTGTAATACAGGAATTGCTCCACATTGTTTTTGAGCTCCTACACCTTCACTAAAAACATGTAGATGATTTCAGCCATGGGATTGCCCATCTCTACTGAACAAAAGGTAGAAAAAAAAAGTTACAAAAAAAAAAAGCTGTTAACGGCTCAGTTGGTAGAGCAGAACCACTCTTCTGAAGGTTGGCGGTTCAAATCTTGCTCTCAACATAAAACATCATGGGTTGAGCTGAGTCAGATCCAGTGACCCACACGTTGGCTGGTGTGATTTCAGCTCCCAAAGATGAATGCTGTCGTTGTGTCCTTGGGCAAGACACTTAACCCACCTTGCCCCTAGTTTCTGCGTACACTGGTGTGTGAATGGGTGTGTGAATGGGTGAGTGGCTCCTTGTTGTAAAGCGCTTTGAGTGCCTTGAAGGTGGAAAAGCGCTATAGAAAAATGTGACCATTTACCATAACTTGAAATCTACCGCTTCATGACATCTTTTGGTGGTAGAGAGCATTTTGAGCTTTGGAGATGTAATAGTAATAACAATGCATCAGTTTTATATTGCTCTTTTCTGGACACTGAAAGACACTTTACAGCACCCTGGGGAAAACTGACAGAAGTGAGGCTGCCAATCTGCGACCTCGGCCCCTCTGACCACCACCAAAACTCACAAATACACCACTTTTATACAAGGCAATGTGTGTGAAGTGCCTTGCCTAAGGACACAACAACAGTTTGTTTTGTTTTTTTACTACTGGCACCTGTGGCACCTGATTATACCCAGCGGTCTCCCATCCAAGTACTGACCAGGCCCGGCCTTGCTGAGCTTCTGATATCTGATGGGATCAGGCTTTGACAAGCTGGTATGGCCAGAGTAATAATAAAGGATGACTGAAACATGCATGAGTGAACAAAACACAACTTCAAGTATGCTTTTGATGAGGTAACAGCATTATAACATGACTAAAAGTTCACATGAGTCAATTTAGCTAAATATAATGCCTTTAAACAATATTCCAAGCACGTCTTTAGCTGCACTTTTGCTCCTTTACTAACAGATGACTGAAGAACTAACTTATCAACTGGCAACACAAGAAGTCTGGTGAAACATGCAAACTAGCCTAAACATCCATGCACGGACCAGACTCCTCTTCTCCTCACAGTGTCTTTGTACAGTGCGTGACGAAGCTGGGCTCCTCTTCTGGCTGCTCCCTAATGTTAATGTTTCTCAGACACATATTTGTGATTGAGTCGCATCTTGTCTTTATGGAAGTCTCACCACGCGGAGCCTCTCAGTGAATACAAATGACGAGGTCTGCCACCGCAAGATAAGCCATCAGAGGAGCGCTCAGAGGAGACTGATCCCACCGGGGCAGGGACAAAGCACTTCTCTTGTTTTACTCCACGTCTTAATGTGAACACTGGCAAATGCATAACTACTTATCAGGCACTCTGGGTTTGGGTAATTGTTTATTTTAGGCAAAGGTGGGTTAGTACCGAGTTACATTTACTCACATTTACAACTTTTTGAAGAAATTAGTTGACAAATTTACAGTATTGACAGTGTAAAACTAGCAGTGCAAATAGAATCAAATCAGTTGTTTGAGCTTTCTACTATGTTGTAATATTGTTGATCAAAAACATGCATGAATTGGTTTTATATGTCATCTATGCATGTTTGAGTAACTTAGCAATCTCCCCCAGGCCTTATTCGAACCCTCCTCATGGTTAGCTGTAAGATTCTGTCCACTACTTAGCTCACAAACCTATTCATTTATGTTCCTACATGACAATTCTCCAAAACAAATCAGCAAAAAACAAAACTGTCCAAAGCAACTTCACAAACCTGATGCAATGTGCAGTAGTTTCATTTGCTGGATGCATCCTGATTTGTTGTGTAGTGCTCTGAAGGGGAAGTGACTTAACATGGGGAGCAATTGGAAACCAAAAAAAAAAAAAAAAAAGGTGAAACAAAACTATAAAATTAAACTTAACTATAAAAGGGCTTAATACATTGGCTGAATTAGGTGGTACATTTGGGTGAATAAAGCATTTTCAAAATAATAACCGGTAACATGGTGGTCTAAATATGTCATGTGTTAGCAGTTAATACCCCTCAGAAGTGTAATATGCCCTCTTTAATTATTGCTGAAGTTAGAGTGAGAGGTGAAGTGAAGAGTCCAACACCAGAGGGGGAAAAAACCGGTTCTTCTGGTGAGAGGTTTTGGTCTGAATGAACCATAACCTCCTGCCCAAGGGAAGTGGCTCAAATAGTCGGTGTGCAGGTTGAGAAGGGTTAGGGCCAGCCTGCATCCGAGTCCTGGAGACACACAGGTCTTGGAGATAAAATGGTGCTGAGGAGGCAGAAGGAGTGTGAATGTAGTAATAAGAAGTATTTCAGTAGGAAGTGTTGTCTAATTCGCCACAAGTTATACAAATTAAGACATTACGTTTGTCCAAGTCTAAATTAAACAGGCCGTATTACAGCTCTACCACTATCTATGTCCTTTCCTTTAATGAAACTACTGCACATCGCATCAGGTTTGTGAAGCTGTAGTGTATTGTTTTGCATCATGCTTTTGTACATTTTTTATGGATATAACGAATCACGTTTCGGTGCATACCTTGGTATTGAGGTCATGGTTCAGTTCATTTTTGGTACAGTATGGGAACAAAATGTAAAACCATTTGCTGTTTGTTTATTTGTGTTTTTATTAAACCAATAATTTGTTTTAACATTATACAAACAGAAAAATAAAATAAATGCAAAGTGCTGCTTGGTAATAATAATAAGGTCAATAAAATAATCTCAAATAAGCAACAAATGTATGAAATTATAAAAAATAAATTCCTTGTAAGTAGTAAACACAATTTTTCAAAAATTAAAGCGCAGCACTAACAGTTCCAAGATGAAGTTTTACTCAATGTTTATATTTTTGGCCAGAAGAAAACAACTTGTCGAAATAGTTTGGAGCGAATATATGTACCATTACACCCCTAATATTTATGGTAAATTCTCATGTGGGAACATGGCTGGCGTAGGTTTGTAGATAGATCATTGGACAAATCCTATATACCGTATTTTACAGGCTATTAGGCACTCTGGATTATAAGACGCGTCATTAAATGGTCTATTTTCAAACTTTTTTCGCAAATAAACTGCACCGGACTTTAAATGAAACACAACAGTTCGATGGGTCAGTCGGACTTTGGTTGACACGTTCACGGTGACTCTGGGCTTTGTTCAGTTGTGGCGTGTAGGGAGGGTGCTGTCTGGGAGCGCTGGATTGTTGGCGTGTTCGCAGTGACTCAGTTGTTCAGTTGTGGCTCAGAGTGGCACACTGGACTCGCTTTTTCGGTTCGTTCCTTCATTCCATTCCTCGTCGGCGTGGAGTGATGAGTGTGGCTGTGGGTGTGTTTCGCTGCGCGGTCGCTGTCTGCTCCGTGCGTGTTTGTGTACGCTGCAGGTGCGGTGCAGCAGGTGCGGCTTTGTAGTTTACTGAAGTCGTGCTGGGACCCCCGAGTGGATTCATGTATGGGGTGCTCTGGATTGCGGGGCACGCAGTCGTTTTTTGATGGCATTAGAGGCTTAAGAGCGCGTCTAATAGCTTGGAAAATACGGTAGTTAATCCTAAGGAGGGTTTGAATAGAGCCTGAGAGAGATCGCTAAATTACTCAAACATGCATGGACGACGTATAAAACCACTTCAGGCATGTTTCTGATTGTTTTGTTTTGTTGTTCTGAACAATGTTATAACATGGTAGAAAGCTCCAAAAAGTTGATTGCATAATGCTCCCTCTTTGTTTTTTGCTTAGCCTGGAATGTTCCATGATATGACATCAAACACATTTAGAATTTATTAGACTTTGACAAGCTGTGGCCACACCAGCTTGTCAAAGCCTGATCCCATCAGATCTCAGAAGCTAAGCAGGCCGGGCCTGGGTAGTACTTGGATAGGAGACCGCTAGGAATTCCAGGTGCCACAGTGGGGCGCCAGTGGCAAAAAAAAAAAACAAAAACCTGTTGTTGTGTCCTTAGGCAAGACACGTCACCCACATTGCCTAGTATGAAAGTGGTGTGAGCGTGAGTGATGGTGGTGGTCGGCAGATTGGCAGCCTCACTTCCGTCAGTCTGCCCCCAGGGCAGCTGTGGCTACAGTAGTAGCTTACCACCACTGAGTGTGGAGTGACTGAATAATAAACTATAAAGTGCTTTGGGTATCTTGAAAGGAGCTATATAAATTAAATCAATCAATTAATTACAGGTGTTTCTATTGCTCAAAAATACATTAATTCCTTCTGTGAATGGGGCGACTCTCCACAGATCTAAATTGTAATGTAGCATAGTGTTGTAACCTGTTTGTCTCCCTCGTTATAGATAGGTTTAATCTATATTGTGGAACATTCTAGACAAACCAACAACATTTCATTGAAGACAAGCAGGTGACAGACCCTCCACTATAAACATTACAGATTGCACCTTTACATTTAAGTCCAACCTCAGATTTGTGTTGTCAGATTTTGATGTTTTTGCTGGTTTTTTAGATGTTACACCGTGTTTTGGTAATTCCTTCTTTGCTAGTGCGAGTCATAATATACGACTATATCTGCCAGAGTGGAGTCGAGGCCACAATAAGTCTTGAGGAAAAGCTAGTGGATGGATGAATTGTTAAATTGTTTGCGAGTTGCAGAGTTCTTCTATGAATAAAACATATCTGAGAGCTAACGTAGCAGGGGATGATGTTGTGCTATTAAACAGCAGGGGATTGCATTAGCTGCTCTAGTGGTTCGCCCTTTAGTATGGCTGCAAAAATGTACTCTCCTCTTATACATAATAAAACTGCTGCTTAAGCTAACTAAACGTCATGTGAAGAAATCAGTGTGTTATTTGCCGTATGTTTTTGAAAATAATGTCACATTTCTTAGATTCAGTAATTACAACTGTAAGTGAGGTCGGTGACTATTTTGTGGCCGTAGTAATTCAGTTGATTTAAAGGTATATATATTTTTCCTGCAACTAAACTGTATATATAGAGTTTTTTCTACTGTTCCTAGTCATTTTTTGGATAATTTCAGTGCACAGTAAGTCAGTTTTCTGGTCCAAACCCTGCTTTCACTGGCATCTGATGTTTCAAGTGCTATGTGACATCACTCAAGAATGCCCTGATTTCAGACAGATGTTTTGGATTACAAATACCGCTGCAGGAGTGGAGTTTGGAATGTTTGCCCAATCACACTGTTCCTTATACCTCTAGACCCTGCCCCTCCTCCCTGCCACTCGTTTCTTTAGTCCTCCAGGTACTACCTACCCAGGCTGGCACCCCCTAGTGCCTCCGCTCAATTTCATTTCTCTCCAGCGACTAGGAATCGGAATACACTTGACGCTTTGCAAGAACCCCAGAAGTTGTAGACCACGCACTGACCAATCAGTGAAGAGCTGTGAAGCCATGACGTCAAACTCAAGCGCCTGTCTGGGTCACTTTTTGTGGTTCAGCACAACTGTAAATAAAGTGGTCAAGATGGATGTAGATGCAGCCATACATTCTGTGTTGGCAACGATTCCCGAGATCGAGGATTTGAAGCCGGAAGAAAGAGAATGTTTGGAGAATTTTATCAAGGGGAAAGAGGTTATTGCCCTTCTTCCTACGAGATTTGATCCAGTATATACATCACGACCAAATAGCAGCGATTGGTTAAATAAAAAAAGTACCTGCCTACTATCGAGCAAAGTAATCCTAATGCTGTGAGGTCAGGCGGTTTCCACAAAGTGAAAATGGCTGATGAATCAGACTAGGTGCTACCCAGTTTAGCAACGCTATGTCTTCCAGAAGTAATTTTCTTATTCGTTTTTCCCATACACTGTCCAAAAAAAAAGAATACTTGCTCAGGCATAATTAGCTATGTGGTAACTAATGAGCACAAGACCTAGAATTATATTTAAAATCTTCTTCTGAAACTTTATACACCACAAAGTTATTAAAGCATTTTTTTTTTTTCATCACTTCATTTCAGGAACGTTTGTAATTTGTAATCTGTTTGTGGGCAGATTTTATTTATTTTATTTTATTTGAAAGTTTTTAGATCAGGAAAAGCAATCTAAAACTGTCTTTGTCAAACTGTTTCACTTTGTTTGTGTTTTTCTCAATGCCATTCAAACCCCACATTACAATAGAGCACACTATGGAAATGCACGCTGGGTATGCATTATACAGATTGCTGCCATATGCCTCAAGCCAACGGAAAAGGGACTTTATCCAGAGACATTTCAAATTCTAGTCTTCACTGCTGCTTCACATAGACTCCGTTTTACTCTGTTGTTATGCAAAGTGGTGGTTATGTCATTTCTACACATTTTGTACACATCTTCTGTATTCCAAACAAATATATATATTTTTTTATCAAATTGAAATGTCATGTTTTTGTAGGCGTTACTGTATGTTTGAATAGCTGTAGCTCCTTTTGCCTACTTTTAGTCTTCCTCCACAATCTGTAAAGACCTGCTCACAGCTCAAACTCCATGCGATTACAAACGAGAGTCAGGTACATTTTTATTTTGTTGTTGACTTTGATGTTTCTAGCCGGGAAACTTAAGAGATAAAGGTGCTACGTGTGTGATGGAGATTTCATTGTAGAGATATAGAAAGCTCAAAGTGTCTTGTGTTTGAAAAACTTTTGCAGGTTTGGCATATGACCTTTTTTTCTAGTTTTTATCATATATTGAAGAAAGATAACAAGATCAAGATGGAAAGTGCCTATGACAGGTTAGAATACTTATTTTATTAAAACACATTTAAGATAATTTGACATCACTTTACAGAATTCCATAACTGTTACTGAGCAAAACTCCTCTAATGCACACAGAAATGAGTATCTAACAAATACAAATATGAGAAAATAATGTTTTAAGTATTATTAAAAAAAAAAAAAGTGCTGTATTGTGTGTAAACTGTGACAATCTTTAGGAATTCCTGATATCCAGATATCAGGGGGAAAAAAAACAAACTATAAAGTGCCTCTGTTCATATACAATGAACTGTAAAGCGCTTTGGGTGTCTTAAAAGATGTTATATAAAGTCTCAAGTCTTTGACCTCAAGTCCAAGTCAAGTCCCAGGTCAAAGACAGGAAAGACCAAGTCGAGTCTCAAGTCATAGGTTGCCTGCTTTGATCAAGTCATTTCAAGTCTTTAAACCAAAGTACTAAATACAGCTTAGATTTTTGCAATTTATATGCATTTTAAACGAACGTGTACTTAAAAAAATCATGATATATTTGAGCTGTAGAAATGCAAATTTTTCCTTTTTATTTGTCTTGACAAGATCAAAGTGTGACTCATTACGGTCAGAACAGAAAGAATTCAGATTTAAAAGTGCTAAATAACAGTTTTGTCTGAGATGGAAGGATCACGTTCTTTGTAGTTCCCTCTGATTTACGGCATTGTACTGTATATTACTGTAGTACATTTGAGGATACCATCTCGCAGTACTTCAGTTACATCCAAAGTACCAAACAGAAGTGGGAGGGACATGTTCCAGTTTGTTCTTGTACAATTAAGCACCACATGTATCAACTGTAAAGAGAAAAGTATTTTCTAAAGCATCAAGTCTTCTCAAGTCACAGCTCTCAAGTCCCAAGTCACTGACCTTCAAGTCAAAGTCGAGTCCCAAGTCTTAGTCCATTTTATCAAGTCAAGTCTAAGGTCCTAAAAATAGTGACTCAAGTCAACTGCCAATTTGCAGGTCCCTACCTCTGATAAATGTAATAATAAATAAATTAATAATAATTAAAAAGGAAGGCCAAACAAAGTAAATCTGCCTTTATATAAATATGTTGTTTCCTAGTTCTTTTTTCTTTTTTTTTTAACCTTAAATAGTTGTTTTTGCATGCAGGTGTAGTCTTATGAGTGCAGTTTGGGTCAGATACAATGAGATACGTCATAGTTTTGAGAGCTTTGGCCACGCCCCCTTTTTTAGTCGGCTAAGTGATTTACAGGACATGTGTGTAGACATTCACATTCATGCATTTATAGAGATGTGCAAGTAAAATATAAATATATAGATGGGTACAGAACTTTATTTTCCCGTACAGAAAATACTGACTTTGAAGAGCAGATTAGATGAGAAATGAGCATTCAAATTCCAAGAAGCATTTATCCTCTTTTCTCAGTATATGATAAGGAAAGAAGAAAAGGCGTGAGATTACTGTTGATGTGGGAGGCAACAATCTTAGAGCAGGGTGAAAGAACAGTTGAAGCACTTTGTAGAAAATGCATGTATTTATAGCAGTAAAACGTGTGTGGTGATTTGTTGCGCTGTTTACGGAAATCTTGGTTCTGTGGTTGCAATGAAAGATGGGTCAAATGTAGAGAAAGAAGCCTACACTACTTGGCAACCTTAACATTGTCTTTCATCATTGTAGTGATTTCAGAACTGAAGCAATCATGTTTTAGGGTTGTTGCATCATTTAGAGCTTGTTTACAGTAGTTGTGTTGATGCAAGAGAAAAAAAATGGAAATTATGAGATGATGTAATATTGTCCTGACTTTATTAATGGCCAGCTCAAATCCAATTTATTTTGTCCCAAAGGTATGAAATGAACTGTCAAAATGCTTTGGAAGTGTTCAAAATGGTGGTTTAACTTGGTTGGTGGTTCTATAATAATAAGTTTTATTTTGTTTTTAGAAGAAGCAGTGTCCAATTTAAAGGGCTCTTATTATGCTGTTTTCTGATCGATGCTATAGTGTTCTTTCCTCATCAAAAACATACCTGGAGTTAGGGCAGTGCCAAAAAGCATAAGGTCAATAGATTGCAATCTCAACTTTGGTCGATCTCGATGATAAGGCGAGCGCATTTTAATCAGGTGGTTTACATCAAATCGTGTGACAATAAGGGCGTGTGGTGCTGACGAGGATTTACGTTCTTGTTTAGGAAAAGCAGTCTGAGCTCCAGCGTCTCCTCATGTGTTCACAAGTTTTGACTTAAAGCTGCACAATTTGACTAAAAGTCCAGTGTCTCTCTCCCTCCAGCTGTGTGTGTGTGTGCGGAGCGTCTCACGCCCCCCCTCCCCGTCTTTCTCTCTCTGATCCAGCCACAGCTCTCACCTTTCTGTCTCTCCTCTGTTGCTTCTTATCATTATATTTCAAATTATGGAACGTAAACAGCCGTTTTCTCACCATTTATGAGTGAAACTTAAGTCCTAAATTAGCACACGGACATCGCACATGTTTCAGTTGATGGGGTAACACACGTATAAGTTTAATATATTTTACAAACTCATTCCAAACTCATTAAATCAACACGAAATAAAAGTTGTGATCCTGACACACTGCTCTGTTTGTCTGTGTTTTCAGTAAGATGGAAGAAGATCAAATCGATCAATACTGATTTTTTTTTTTTCCCCACATCACTCAGCCCTACCTGGAGTTCTGTTTTGTTTCATTCACACATATTTAACAGACAAACTCTGCATAATTAGGCTGAGATCTTGCCTCAAACTGAAAACACTCTGTTTCACCTTGTGATGTCAAGTGGTAATACAGCTGAAGTGCTTCATTTGAATTTTTAAACTCTATACACCTTCACTAGAATCATTTGCATAGTTTAAGACCTGGAATTGCAACTCTCTACTGAACAAAAAGTAAAAGGAGCTGTTATCTTGATTTACCACTTCATGACATCACAATTTGGGAAAGAGTTTTTGTATTATGAATATTTTGAGCTTTGGAGAGGTAGACAAATAGACTTACTGAATGTGTTTTGTTGTGACGCTTCAGTAGTTTATAAATTTGATGACTTTATTGTATTTATTTCAATTGAGACATTGCATATTAATCAACATCAAACAGTGTAAATGAGTTAGCAGGTTTGATTTGATCATTTTCATGGGTGAAAAAAGCTGCCTAAAAGTGCATACGAGTTAAAATGACAGTAGGAGCAGGATGAAGAGGATCTGTGTGCTTCTCTTTTCCATTGTCCTTAGATAAGTGAGCAGACCTTGTCCCAGAATACATGAGTGGAGTCCTGATAAAGCACCAGTCAATAAAGAACTGCACTTTACTTTGTTGATCTTAAGTACAGGCATGTCTGAAGAGGAGCAGCTCCACACAGCGTTGTTACATATTTACACATTTCTGTCTATTGAATACTTGTCCTCCTTGTATTATTGCTCAGTTGATCCTTACATAAACCTGATAGAGATGTAACAATAACCAAAATATCGTGATATAATTGATTGTAAATTAAAACTGCAAGTGGCAATGCAGGATCTCACTTCATAAACTCTTTTCTTTTTGGATTTGATTTGCATTCACGACAAAAACCCCTGTCAACTACATTTTATAATCTCACTTACCAACCTAAGTCAGGCCAAAGTATCAATAAAATAAAATAGTTGACATGATTAGAACTGCCCCTGCGGATTTTCTCTCTCTCGCTCTCACTCTCTGGCTCCCTTTCTCTCTCTATCTACCTCTCGGTTTCTCTCTGTCTCCCACCCTCCCTGTCTCTGCATATCTCTTTTTCTCTCTCCTTCTCTCTCTCTCCCTCTCCCCCCCTCCTGCCCTGTCTTGTCACCATCACTCCTCTTTGGGCTCGAGGCGGACTGCTGGCTGACACCTGTACGTCTCTCATGTTGTCACCGGGGCCTCGTGCTGCTACAGCGGCTGGAGGCATGTCAGGGGCCCCCTCTCTCTGTCTTGGGTGTCAGGAGTTCACCTCATTTGAATATGCAAAGTAAACTGTCCTGTACTCACTGAAGGCTTGACAGCAGGAATACAACTATAGTTCGACAACAAACTTTGAGTAAGTTGTGCTGTGATGTGATGGGAGGACGGGAGGACCAAAACTCTACTGAAGAGGCAAGGCAAAGTTTTGTTTTTGTTTTTTGGATAGAGCACGATTCATACAGAAAGTAATTCAAAGAAAAAGAAAAGATTGAAATGAAAATTATAAGACATACAAATAAAAGCAGTAATAATTGACCATCATCTGAAACTATGGATATTGGTCCGATATTGGTCAGACCTAATATCTCTTGAGGCAGACAACTCAGAGTTTTCTGTTTCACTAAACAGGTTTGAAGCAGAGTTTGAAAACTCAAAGATAGTAAACCTTGAGCTTAGCAGAAGGTAGAAGACTTTATCAATGGATCCCAGAAAAGTGGATTCACCATAGAAAACCATCTTCTTCGCGGGACAGTAAGCCATGTGACTGTGGACCATGATTTGAACAAATCAGGTCAAGTCAGGTTTAATAAAAGAAATACAAAGGAGCACATTGTTTAATCAAGTGATAATATTTTAATTTAAAAAGGATAAAAATTGGTCTATGTAGTCCTCAACTAATCCAACTTTAGCTCCGGGTTTAGTCCCAATTTTCAAGTAGTGTTAACTCAAAGTCAAAGAAGGTACATGAAAGCAAAAACTTTACTTATTTTTGGGAATTCAAGCTTGTCAAATCCTCAGTTTCATCCTGCCAATGTGACTCTTAAAAACATTTGATACATCGCAGAATATTGTGCAGTATATCAAATATCGTATACATCGCAAAAACTTTATATTATTGTATTGTGAACTATGTTTTCTATTTTTATTCTCAAAGTCCTTTCCCTAAAGTCCTTCATCAAAATTTCTTCATTGTGCTATCAACCGACTAGGTCATGTCACTTTAATGAAATTCTCAGGCTAAATAAACCACATAATTCTCCAAAACCTCTTGTATTGCACACACGTAACTACTGTAGCATTTTATTGTATTTTTTGCATTGCAGATGTCAGCTGTACCTTTCACCACAATGGCATTTAGCAAGTAGACATCTTATACAGCCGCCCTCATACTTATGTTTTACCCTTGTTTCCTCCGACGCACCTTATGCTACACCTTAACCTTTTGTCATGTTTCCCACCTCACTTGTATATGCTGCTTTTGTACTAATCTTCACTTGGCGTCGAATCGTGCATTCTCTTGGCATTTCACGGCACTTTTCAGCCCTCGGGCGTAGCCACTTTGTACGGAAGCGATAACGTGTCAGCTCTCCCTCTTCCAGGCAATCACACAAAATACTGCTTGTTTGGGGAAAGGTTGCAGTGCCCAGATCAACAAGAGGCTCTGTCCATTTCGGCCAAGCTTAAGAGGAGAGAAAATAATGCTGTAAGCCAGATGGGGACTTTTAATCTTGTACAGGAGAGTCGCAGCATCGCATGTTCAGGTCATCCTATTATATGGTCCACTCCACAGATAGGTAAAGCTACTCAGTGTAATTACATGTGGGCACTGCTTTTGAACTGATAGAGTAGGGCCATTCAAAGCTGTGGTCATGGCTTTTTTATGCAGGGTTTTGTTAGAGAGATGGAGATGGAGGGA
The DNA here is from genome assembly GCF_026225935.1 of Boleophthalmus pectinirostris. Classification (NCBI taxonomy): domain Eukaryota; kingdom Metazoa; phylum Chordata; class Actinopteri; order Gobiiformes; family Gobiidae; genus Boleophthalmus; species Boleophthalmus pectinirostris. Next base: position 29,232,116 of record NW_026571404.1, on the reverse strand, counting down.
GATGGTGCGCCGTGTTAGTCTAATTCATCAGCCAGTTTCACTTTGTGGAAACCGTCTGACCTCACAGCATTAGGATTTGTTCGCTCAACAGTAGGAGGTACTTTTTTTATTTAACCAATCGCTACTATTAGGTTGTGACGTATGTAATGTGCTGCTAACGGGGCTGACTGGTATGTTAAACTTTTCCCAAATCTCGTAGGAAGAAGGGCAATAACGTCTTTCCCTTGATAAAATTTACCAAACATTCTCTTGGTTTCTGGCTTTAAATCCTCAATCTCAGGAATCGCTGCCAACACAGAATGTATGGCTTCGTCTACATCCATCTTGACCGCTTTGTTTACTGTTGTGCTGTACTACAAAAAGGGACCCAGTCATGACTTCACAGCTCTTTACTGATTGGCCAGTGCGTGGTCTACGACTTCCAGGGTTCTTGTAAACCATGTAGTGTATTCCGATTCCTGACCTAGTCACTGGAGAGAAATGAAATTGAGCGGAGGCACTAGGTGGCACCAGCCTGGCTAGCACCGTGTCATGTTGAATGTAAAGAATTTAATGGAAATGTTGTTATGTTGCTGACATGCAATAGAAAATGCTGTTTCAAAAATAATATCTAAAATAATTATGAAAGGGGGTTTCAATTGTGTGTCAAAGTGGTTTTGTATTTTGTTTGGGTTTGACTTAAAGGGCACATATTACAATATTTTCTGATCTATGTTATAATGCTGTTTCCTCATCACAAACATACCTGGAGTTGTGTTTTGTTTCATTCACACATATTTAACACACAAACAGAACACTCTGTTCCACCTTGCGATGTGATGTGAAAAATACAGAAAGGACTCCACTGTGTTTTTAAAGTCCACACACTTTCACTAGAATCATTTGGATGATTTCTGCCCTGGAATTTCTCGTGAACAAAAGGTAAAATCTAAAGGTAAAATACTACTCCATGACATCACAAGGTGGAACAGAGCATTGTGTGAATGAAACAAAACACAACTCAAAATCTACTTTTGAGGAGGTAACAATATCAACATGACTAAAAGCTCACCAGAATCAATTTTGTGTAATATAGGACATTTAAGATCATTCTAAAACATCCAATAATATGATCAAACTTCCAGCATCTTTTTAATATAAACAGATACCTGCTCAGAATGACATTGAACATTATAATACAGCCACCAAACCAGGCTTGTTTTGCACATTATGTTCCCACACTCTTGACGTCATGGTAACAATCCTGTCTGATCCGTGTTTGCCTGTGTGATGACTGACCCATCCGCTGGCAATGTGAACAGCTCATATCCACCTCAGAAATATTCAGTAGACGAATGAATGTCCTTGGAGAGACAATAACTGCAGCCCCCAGATGGAAAGACAGGTTCTTTTTTATTTTCTTTTTATTGTCCTTTTAAGGCCACCATACTCAGTTCACTTGTACTTTGGCTCTGAACCCGGAGAAAGGTAAACTCGTCATTTAAAATTGCGGAGTCTGCGAGTTGTCATAGTCCATCAGCTGGCATAGATAGTGGGGCAGTATACCTATGCACTTGTAACCTTTACTGTAGGAAGTGGGTTTTATGCTTTGGGTTTTACAGCTTCAATAAAACCCTGGCACTCGGTCCTGGTTAACATTCATTCTGATCGGTCTTGATTTTGTGGAGACAGAAAAAAAAGTTGTGTGTTTAGTGAAATGGTCTAAAAACAAGTGCATCCAAACTATATATCAAAAGCTTTTCTCTATGGAGATGTTTTTGCTTCGTCTGGAATGTTTCACAGTATGGCATTAAGCCTCTCTATCATTATGGAGACCAAACCACATCCAGTTACAGGTCAGATCTGTAGAGAGGCAACCCCGCTCACAGTCAGAATGCCTGTTCTTCTTGGTATTTTTGAGCAGTTATACCACCTGCCATACTGTAGAACAGGCAGAGCAATGACATATCCCTAGAAACCGAGAAGAAACCAAAAAGTTACGTAGTGTACCTTTAAAAGTACAGCTTTTTTTTTTTTTAACCCCAAAATTAGAGATGCACTTAGGGCTGCTTGATTATGGAAAAAATCATGATCACTATTATTTTGGTCAATACTGAAATCACAATATTCAAACGATTTTTAAAAAATTGCACTATGCATTTATTCAGCCTTTCTCTCTCCAAAAAAAAACAACAAAAAAACACTTTGTTGTTAATAATTTACGCAAAACTTTCAAATTGAACACAGGCTACAAATATGTGCCTTAGAGCAGTTTTGCACTGTATAACACATAAAATGCATAAAATGATTATGAAATAAGGCATAGAAAAACATAAGTTTATCAAAAATAAACTATATATCCAGCTGTTCTACAATCTCTATATGTAAAAATAATAAAATAAATATACCTATTTAAATAACAAATATCCCCAAATAAACTTAAGTTAACATTTATCGTTTCAACTTGATTATATAAGTTTGGAGATCGTTTGACACATGATTCAAAATTGCGATCAAAATTCAATTAATTGCACAGCCTTAGATACACTAATCCAGCTTTTTCAGTTCCAGTGCAGATTCTGATACTATTTATATATCTGCTGATACACAATATCAACCGATTGTATTGCAGGGACTAAAAATAGACTTTATTTTTCTAATAACAAAATATATATATAGTCTATGTCAAAATGTGTTCTGTAGCTCTTATTTATCTCTCAAGTAAGTAGAGAACAGCTTTATATTAAAAGCTCAAGTGTTCTGGACTAACTACAACCAGTAAATGTTTTTATTTCATCAATTTATAGGCCCAACCAGGATATCGACAGAACCGATATTGTGGAGCCAATACCCAGTCCAGCAAATTTTCGTGGATCAGCATTGATATTATACCAGTATTGGTATTGGTGGATTCCTAACCAAAATAAAATCTTTTAGTTTTATTTTGGATATTTTTTATTGCATTGAAAAATTGCCCTTATTGTAAGTGGGTAGATGACCTGTCATCACTCAGAAAATTACACAGTGTTGCTTTACTCTTTGACCCGTGCGTCACTATTGGACACCTGTGTTCTTATACTTGGTGTTTCAGGGTTCACCATAGCTTCTCGTTATGATTTTATTTTATTTTTTTAATAAATTTGTTGTTGATTCTTTGAAAATCTGCATCTTTTGTATTTCATTAATGAAAGTTTTACACTTTTATCATGTTGAGAATAGGTATGGGTATACATGTAGTGACCTGAATTCCCCTGAAGTTAATCTCATCATCCCTATGTAATTCTGAGCTCTTGCACATAAAAATCCTCCATATTCCACTTTTCCAGTACCTACAGTGACCGGGTGGTATCACACTTCAGCCTGTCTCTTCCTCCATCTCAGCTTGTGTCTCCATGAATCACCTTTTCACCTCGGATGTAGCTCAGGTCCATTGTAACGCCTGCATACCCCACATGCAAAGACAACGCAGTTAGTCTCTTCTATCCAAGTATGTACCACATCAAAATCTATTATGCTCTTGCACCTTTGCTATATTTATGTCAGCTGTAATTTCAGTAAACAGGCATTGCACAGTGTTTCTGTCTGAAAGGATTACACGCTTGTATGGTTGATAGTCATTAGCTGGTAATACTCCTATATGCGTGGGATTTCACGGTTGATTAGACATGATATTACCTGTATAGAATATGGATGTTGGCAGTAGAGAATGTGTCTGTGCTTTAATGGAGTCTTTTGTACACTTGGTTTTTTTAATATATAGAGACGTGTATTAAACGTAATAAACACCGCAAATGCACAAATATGGCTTGGGTTTTGCCGTCTTAAAAACGTGAGAAACAGAACTAATTGGAAATGGTTTAATAATAATGAAAGCTACTAACTCCAGCCACCACACTCACACCACTTTCATACTATACGGGTGAAGTGTCTTGCCTAAGGATACAACAACAGAACTTGGTCAGTGCGGAAATTGATCTTCAGACAGTCGGGTTCAAAGTCATTCCTCACTTCAGAGTATCCTAATTATTCCTCATAACGAGTTCAGAGATGAGAGTCAAGTTAGCAACAGTTAACATAGCATGCTAACAGTGCACTTCCTGATTATCGGACAGCAAAACACTGAATAAATAGAGGCAAACAAAGAACACAGTAGTTTTATTTTTACCTCAAGAGCTGCTTATACAATATATCTGCACAGGGGCGAGATGAATTTTGGTCAAAGACAATAAATCAGGTACAGGCTCTTTAAGGCAAGTTTGCAATCCAAAATATATATTTCTAGAAGACACAGGAACATTGCATATCGCTGTAAAGTTAAAGGCATTTAGATTTTACACAAGATAACTTTCAAAACAATATAAATCTGAATACATTACAAAAGCAACAAAGCAGTACACATTACATTTTGCAGGCATTTATCCTTTATAAATATATATAACATTATTCGCTTGTCTGCAGCCTCCAGACCAAACTCCATTATGCCTATGGCCTGCTTTCTTTTATGCTTGTGCTTATTACTTGCAGTCTGAAAGCAATATTACCACATACGCTTTCCCTTATGTTTTCATTCCCCCACCCTCTACAATACTTAAAATATCAGTCATAACTTTCTGCTCTTATATTATAAATCCAATCAAACTGAAGAGCATTTTACTGCTGTCTGCATTTCTTTCTAATAAACTAAAGGTACCCTGAGGCATATTAAATCTTTCCATCATATCAATAACTGCTTCCTTAAAACACTGTACCTGAGTTTTACTGTCTTAGTAAAAGTTAGTAAAAAAAAAGTTAAATGTTATTTCTCACTTGCCTTATACAGCATTGTATTGTAATTATTCACTGCGATGAGCTCACAAATACTTTATTCAACTCTTGTAGACCAGTGTGGAGTTTTGCCATGATGGTAGAACTGAAGAAGCAGCTTGGATGAGCTGCAAAATTGTATTCCATCAAAAAAAGCAACAACTTTTGCCCAGTTGACAAATTGAATTTCTCCTTTGAAATTTCCTCCTGATTATGGGATGATTCAATATTTCAAAGTAGGGCAGGGTTATCATTAAGAAGTTGCCGATACAATACATTCTTCGATACATAGGCCACGATACGATACATATCTCGATACATAGGCCACGATACGATACATATCTCGATACATAGGCCACGATACGATACATATCTCGATACATAGGCCACGATACGATACATATCTTGATACATAGGCCACGATAACGATACATATCTTGATACATAGGCCACGATACGATACATATCTTGATACATAGGCCACGATACGATACATTCCTCGATACACATATCTCGATACATAGGCCACGATACGATACATATCCCGATACATAGGCCACGATACGATACATATTCCAATACATAGGCCATGATACGATACATATCCTGATACAGTGCACTTATGATATGATATATTTCAAATCGATTTGATACGGTTTCATAAAAAATAAAGGCTAAATCATGGCTGTAAGTCTTTGTTAAGCCACTTCTTCATCGTTCAACGTTCATATGAAACACATTTTAATCATCAAAACAGTAAAAATGTCAAATGTGTTGCATAAATGAGTTTCCTTCCACTAACAAGCAAAAAAACTGTAGCTCTGTAACAAAATAATTTAGTAAAATATACCAAAAATACTCTTGGTGATATATCGATACAGCAGTCCCCAATATCGATACTGTATTATCACATTAAACAATATGACATATTGATATTCCGATATTTTTGCACACGTCTAGTTTCTAGATGCAAGCAGCACACAGTGCACATATGTTATCTGGGGAAAATTGGGTGCAGGATCTTTAACAGTGTAAAAAAAGTGGCTAGAACATCCCTATCCAATATATAGTTATAATAATTGTACTACAGCTACTGATACTGCTACTATTTTGTTTTCAATTCATCTTTTTCACACATACTGAGAACCATGGATAGTTGGAAATCTAACCATAAATAAATGGAAAACTAATGTGGTGCAGGTGGGTGGTCAGGTTATAAAAATCAAAACTTAAAATCCAATATTCCTTGCCAAATTACGCATAAATCGTTTCATTTTCTAAGTTATTTCAGTGTACATCTATAGTACTTTCTCGACCTTTTACCCTGTATCTCAAATCCCTACACAGTGCATTTTGTAAGCTCCTTTATTCCTGCATGCTGTGCCCTTTCCCCAAACACAGTCTAAATAGTCTTAACTCCACAACCTCTTCCAGATTCCCCCCTGCGAATCCCACAGCGCATCTCTGAAATTGGAAGATCTAATTCTCCCATAATGCTCTGGGTGAGCCCTGGGGTTGCCTCTCAGTCCGCAACCTCCAAAACCTCAGCACTAACAACCCCAGACGACAGCTTGTATAGGAGCACTGTCATCAATGCTTCCTCACAATAGCGCTCACTAGCCTCCCCACAGAGAATACACTTCCCGGTGACACTCCCTTTGCTAAGCAGACTTTATGGCATGCTCCCGGCTTTGAACAGAGTTGTAGCTACACTATTACACGTGCATGGGGCCCGCACGTGCTCCTGAGGGCCCCCAAAGCTGAACAATAAAGCCTCTGAGCTGTAATTTTATACATGACACTTAACAACTCAATAAAGATAATAACTCTTTAGTCTAACAAAGCACTTTTCCAGATGGTGGTGACACACGCAAGGCTGGCCATCTGCACCCGACAACCACCAGTCACTCATAGACACACCACAGTTGTATATGCGCAAGGTGGAGGAAGTGTCTTGCCCAAGAGCACAACAACAGTATGGCACAAAAGCTTTGATTACGGAGTCACTTATGAACTCCATTTATGTTAATTTACATAACATTTGTATTTGCAGTCCATAAAATTAGCAATATATAGTAAGGAGCATTAACTTTTAACACATTTCTGTGTTAGTCTTTTGTAGTTTGACCATCCAAATTGCCTTTCACATTGTTTGAAATTGTGCGCTAACTCTTCTGGTGGGAGGGGGTCTGGCATGGAGTTTTTTTGCCTGGAATTCTCCACAATGTAGCATTAAACTTATCTGCTTTCTGTGGATATGTCTTTGCTCTGCCTGGAATGTTCCACAGTATGACTTTAAACAGCTCTCCCTGATTGAATTTTGAGTGTAGCCTAACGTTCTATTGAGGTGCTGAGCCTGTTGATGGCCAGTTAGTCATGAAATCATCATAGAGCCATTGAATTTGGTTGGATTTTTAAATTTGTTTCTGTGGAATGAGTATACAGTTTGAGTATATAGTTTGGTGAAAAGAATGGCTTATTGGCTGATGTCATAACTTTGGGTAATAGTTGATTGCCAGTGATGTAAAGATGAAAATATTGGGAAAAAGTGAAAAAACACCTTATTTTTTGCATTAAATTGAGCAAAAATCATGTAGAAATGTGTGTTCTTTGTATCTGGAATGCATTTATTGACAGGAAATTTTTAATTTTTCAAAATTCTCTATCAAAAAATGAAGGTTACATACACTAATTTTTATTTTTTTTTTTTTTTTCGCAATATTTCTGGAAAAGCAGACCCTCCAATTATTGGTCCTTAGGGTCACAAAAAACACAAATAAAAAGTATGGCAGACGATGTCAGGTTCAACCCATTTTTAAGACTTTGGCTCCCCAACTAGACATTTATTCAATTAATTATTTTTTTATATATATATATATATATATATATATATATATATATATATATATATATATATATATCTAAAAAAAAAAAAAAAAAGTTTTAAAAAACAGGCATTCTGACTGTGAGTGGGGTTGCTTCTCCACAGATCTGACCTGTAACTTGGGTTGATTTGATCTGATGATAGAGAGGTTTAATGCCATACTGTGAAACATTCCAGACAAAGCAATAACATCTCCATGGAGAAAAACAGGTGGTAGACCTCTACCAGAAAAGTTACACAGTGCACCTTTAAGTTACAAGTAAAATCTTTGAAGAGACAACTGAGACTATGAATGTGTGTGTGCAAATAACTCCTGTATTTAAATAAACACAAGTCAGAGTCTAAACCCACACCTGAGGAACATTCCAGGTAACATCTTTAAAACCCGCCCAGTCACACAATGCAAAATTTGCTGATCTACACAGACCAAGGTTAGTCTTAGGAGCTATTTTTTTTTACCCATAATTCAAAGATAATATTGGAAACAGGGGGTTATCTGAAACACTTCTCAACTACTGCGGCGGTTTACTTATTTATAACTTCACTTTTCCCAAGCTAAGGTTCTGCCCCCCTCAGAGCAAAGTCTTTATTTATTCATTTAGCTGCTAGTAAGAAAAAAAAAAAACACTATATATTGTTACCATGAGATTTTACAGCGTTAAAATGAAAAGCTCTGGAACAAATTATATGAAAAAACAATTGAGGACAGTAAATTGCTTTTATGAGAAAATCGCAAAATGTCAAACTGCTATTGTGGGCTATAAATTATATGGTTGTATACACAGAGTCCTAGTGGGGCCGGGTGATCGTCTGTTATTTTTCTATCTTCGTGAATTTGTTTTTGAAGTTCGGTGTCATATTTTTCACAGGTTTGCTCCAGTGAGTGAGCTGGCTCCCATTGGCACAAGCGTGGGAACTGTCCTGGCTGCAGCAATCAATCAAACCATCTTCTACTCCATCGTGGAAGGCAACGAGCGAGGTATGTTTTTGCAACTGATACTTTGCAGCTGGTGGTGTGATGATAACTAAAGGCACAGCGCTGTCTGATGTTCTACTTTAATGTTAAAGTCTCTCACACATAAAATTTTAATCACAACCATTTTTCAAAAAGTCACTCTCACCTTTTTTGTGTTGTAAGTTTTGTGTTGTAGAGCACCTAAACAGGACCATGAATTCTCGTATTGATCACAAACTCCTTAAAAACAAGTTATTTACATCCACTTTTGTCTTTTCTCTTCAAACTCTTTCAGCAGTGCTTGCATTTAGGGTTGGGCGGTAATACGGTATTGCCGTATCCCGCAGTATCAAAAAATAGCAACGGTATCAGTTTCATTACCGTCATTTAAAAATCTGCATAAGGACCTTATATAGTATTATAATTTATTGATACCTATATTTGTTTGCTCAGCACAAATGAATGTGTGGTTGTATTTTCACTTTAATTCTACCATGATTTAAAACTAACAGTTGTCTATAATGTTTCTTTTAACTGCGTGGGGAGATGACGTTCGATGAGTTTGGTTCCGTTGTCACGTGACGCTCATAAGGGAGACTAAGGCAGCGTTCAGATTGCAGCCTGAAGTGACCCAAATCCGATTTTTTGGCCTCTGTGTGACCTGTATCCGATCTTTTAATGACAGTCTGAACGACACAGATCCGATTTTTTCAAATGCAACCGAGGCCCCTTGGTAATGTGGTCCTGAAACCGATACATATCCGATCTTCTGACATGCGACTTCAGTCTGAACGGCCAAATTGCATTCATTCGACCTACACGTTATCAACAAGCCACAAACATCACTATTCTGCGCTGAAGTAGGCGAAAATTGTTAATGAACTCCATGTCACTGAAGCGAAGCACATCACCACTCACCACTCTTGGCTACGTCTCCGCATCCACACGTTCCTTTCAATGGACGTCGCTGCTACTGTCCCACAAAACACCAGGGCCAAAAACCTCGTCCTTCTCCTTCTCAATCTCCTCCTTAAAACAAGTAAGTTGTACATGTTCTGGCTCCGGTACGAGAGGAACTATAAAATCGCCAGGTGCTCAATGCTCGCGTCCATGCTTCCATAAACACAGAGCACGCTCGCTGCGGTTGACGTCGTTGTGTCCTCCAGTGCGCATGCGGGACATTTTCGGGCCATTTAACGGTCACACAGGGGATCACATACAAGTCGCTTTTAATTGGAAATGTGAACAACCTCGCAAAAACATCAGATTACACAAAAAAATCTGAATTGAGCGTTGAAAGTAGCCTAAGACAAGGTGGCAAGCGAGTTGGTCCCAGAAAAAAAATACTAGTACTTTTGTAATTTGGCAGCATTTTGGCTTCAAGCGCACATTTGTTTACATTTCACAGAAACAGAACTTAAAACCACATAGTTCATTTGCATAAACTATAAAGCGCTGATAAAAACAGCTCTTTCCATGTGTCACTGATACTGTTTAACTTCTGTCAGACTAAAGGGCACGATTCAGTGGAATATGAGAGTTCTTTTTGTGACAGAGAATGTGCGGCTGAAGGTGAGTCTGTTCTGTGCATGTATCGAGCTGGAGATGGTTAATGTGAAACTTTTGAGAGATAAGTCTGCAAGTCATACGCAGAGACCGTATAGCAGTCGTAGCTTATCAAAGTCATATTAAAACAATTTGGTAATACCGTATACCACGGTAAAATACTGAGAAGGTTTAACAGTATCAGCATTTGGATACCGCCCAACCCGACTTGCATTATATCACCATGGTAACTGCCAAATATTCCACCATAAACATACAAGCAGAACTCAGCGTTAGGTCACTGCAAAGCATCAATCCACACATTATAGATCAGCAACAGCAACATTGCAACCACCAATTATTATTGACCATTTCTCTGTGCATCACCACTTTAGTGTTGTTAGTGGACTATTTTTATAGATACTGACCATTCCAGCCGGGAACACCCCAGAAGAGCTGTAATTTTAAAGATGTTCTGACCCAGACATTTAACCATCACAAAAAGGCCATGTCAAACTCACTCAAATCTAAACTGGCCTATTTTTCCAGTCTCCTGTTTCTAACCCTTCTCCTCCAAAGTTATTTCTCACTTTCCTTATACATTCTGAGCATTGTAATTATTCGCCGTGATGAGTTCATGAATGATTTTTACAACAGTCAGAGGCCAGTGTGGAGTTTTGCCATGATGATGAAAAAAGCTAACAACAAGTAACATGCTAACACATTTCCTAGTTACGGGACTGCCATGTCAAACTCACTTAAATCTAAACTGGTCTATTTTTCCAGTTTCTTGTTTCTAACCCATTCTAGGGAGCCCACCTGATGACGTACGTGAAAAAAGATACTAAATCGTCAAATGACTGTTTCGTTCCTACGTTTTAGCTAATTTGTTTCCACGTTTTAGCTAATTCGTACACATCACCGGTTCATCATCAGGTTATCCTGTTGGTCCGAAAGCCCATTAGTCCGACCATACACACACATAGTAGAGATGCATGGATGGGTTGTAACGTGCTGAGGTAAATTCGTGGCTCTAAACGAACCAGAATTTCACCCACACTCCGAATTACAAACGGTTTGTCCTCAGCATGTTACAATGCATAACCTGTAATGATATGTATGAATTGGCTAAAACGTGGGAACGAACGAACAAAACCGTGGGAACAAATTACATATTGTGGGAATGAAATAGGAATTTGAGGCCACGATTTAATACCTTTCTTCGTGTACGTCAGGGGTGTCAAACTCATTTTGGTCCGGGGGCCGTATCCAACCTACTTTGATCCCAAAGGGGCCGGATCGGAAAACTCATGTCATATAAACCCCAAAAATAACAATAAGTTTAAATATTTGTGCAGAGAAATGAAAATCTATTACAGAAATCTTTTTTAATTGATGAACTCTTTCTTATTATAATATTATAATATTATGAACAACCTGAAACTTTAAGAAAAATTCAATTTCAACACAAAGTTTTAACATGAACTTGTATGCAAATAGGAAGCAGTCCATTTTTGTTGTAAAATCCTGTGCTCAGCTCCACTTTTCTCATGTTGGACATTTTTCTGATGAGGGTGTCACGGTCAACAGTCAAAACGATCGTCCTTTAAGAGCGTTTGGAAAGAGACTTCATTTGTGCTGCTCTGGTGGGAGGGGCCACGCACAGAGACACTGGAGACGCTGCTGTGATAAACACCGCAGAAAATTAACAAGATTTTAATAGAAAATATAATTAAAATATTTTAGTAGAAAATCAGCCAAGAGACACATTAAAGGTCTTGGAGGGCCGGATCTGGCCCCCGGGCCTTATGTTTGACACCTGTGGTCTACATCATCGTTCGGGCTCTCTACCATTCTCTTTGAAGACAAAATGTTCAACTGCCTTATACAATGCAAGTTTGTTTTTACTATTGCCACTGTTTTGCAGGTGGTCATAATGTTTTGCTTGATCAGTGTATATGTACATTAGATGAAGCAGAACGTGGTAAGGTTAAATAACTTAAAGAGTTCATATTGCACTATTTTCTGGTCTATGTTATCATGTTTCATCATCAGAAACATACCTGGAGTTGTGTTTTGTTTCATTCACACATGTTAAACACAAAAACCCTGCATATTTAGGCTGGATTCTCAAACAGAAAACACTCTGCTCCACCTTGTGATGTCATGTGGTGATATGATAAGTACTCCACTGTGTTTTAAAACTCCATACACCTTCACGAGAGTCAATATTCTAACTTCACAAGGCGGATTAAACATGTGAATCAAAGTGTGAATGAAATAAAAAGCAGCTACAGGTATGTTAGTGACGAGGAAACAACATTATAACATAGATACGGAAATTGAATACTATGGGCCCTTTGAACTTATGTAATTGTAAGCCTTTTCCACTCTTTATTTAGTTCCATATCAAACTCTGCAGTCTCACCACAATAACATTATTCTGAATTACAACTACAGTATATTCAGTGGGACCACCTCTGACTCTTTTGAGGAAGAAAATGTCTTAAAAGCATTCCAGCAGCGCTCCAGTCATAATAACACTCATTTTGGTTCTTCAAATCCCACTTTGAGATTCCACACGCCATTCACTATATCTATTTACAGGTCAGACTTAAATACGAATCTTCAAATGTCGTGGTCATATGGCGTCCGACTCAAAGCGTTTTTTGGAGAATTTACGTGGTGGAAGCTGCAGGTGCTCCCGGAAGCACTGAAAAAGCTCTCTCAGTATGAGATGTAGCATGAAAGGGAAGTCTTTTATGCGCTGCACTTATGAACAGTTTGGCCTGTAAAGGATAAATGCGTTCCATCTCCACAGGGTCGCATTCAAGCTCTCAGAACGTATAAGAGCAAAGGGGAGGTGGAAACTGTTACATAAATATGTCTGCGAGGGCTGCAGGATGAATTGAAATTGAGTCAAAATTGGAATGGACACAATTGCCAAAAAATTGAATGTCTCCTCAAACAACAAAATATCTTGCCTTTTTCTGCAAGAAAAACTGTTAAACCTGTAGTTTGGATCTGTACACACGTGTTCTGAAATGCATGCTTGGGTACTACTCACTTACATTTACTTGGATAACTTTTTGAAGACATTATACTTTTAAAAGAACTTTTCTAACGCAATACTTTTACTGTTATTTGAGTAATGTCTCTATTGAAGTAACAGTATTCATACTTGAGTAAAAGTGTTGGTTACCCTTCCCACTGTGAGTAAGTTTACAAGTGACAAAAGCTTTATTTTGACAACATGAAATGATTTTAACATTTATGTTTCTTGCACTGCTCCTTCAGATATAATGTATTTTTTACTCATTTTTGTGTCTGTCCTTTGAAAGTATCAGATGTGCATTAATTTAGTTTTTTGTACTTCCAATTACATTAACTTTATATAAATTATAAATTATAAATCAGATATTAAGTACTTAAGTTCCTCTTACCTGACTAGTCATTTTCCCTACTTTTTATTTCTACTTGAGTATTATTGTTTTTGAAGTACTTACTACTCTGCCCAACTCTGCTTAAATGTGATTCTCGCATTAATTTGTCAGTTCATATTTCACTGCTTTTGTCAGTTCTTCTGGATGTGTTTACAATGTCAACTTTGAACAAAATTCTATTATTAAAAACAAATTGCTAATTGCTCATTTAAAAGCTTGTCAGAAAATCACAATTAGATATTTTTTTCCCAAATTCTTCTTCTCTAACGTCTGCTCTTTCTGCCTCTATAGACTGTTTTAGTACATGTATTGTTTTTGTTGATTGTGGTATTTTCTTGGCAGGTGATTTTAAGATTAACAACATGACGGGGGTGATCTCCACTGCCAAACCTCTGGACTACGAAAACGTGACCAGCTACATTCTCAGGGTGCAGGCTGACTCCATGATCGTGGTCATGTCCAACCTGCGCGTGCCTTCTAAATGTAAGTACCACTCACGAAGAGGTCCATATCCAAAGTGTAGTACCACATATTCAGAGCTATGGTAGTGCTTTTGTGAGTAGGTGTAGAGCAGAATACAGTTAAAAGGATTCAGTATTTTGTTCCACCTTTTGTTCACCTTGGTATAAGTATTTCACATTTAACTCAAATTAATGTGCACTTTTGGAAAATGTACATAATAAACTTTATTTCAGTTTTCAACAAGGCAGTTAGGCGCTAGAGCTCCCTCTGCTGTCAGTAACGAGAATGAACAAGTAAATATTGAAGCCCTTTATCTTCATGGTTGCTTTGTTCATAGAGGCATGCATTTGCTGTGAACACAATTTAATTTCAGAATGTTTCCTGTGATGGTTCATGGGCTTAAAAACTGTGTAGGAAAAGTCCAAAGTTTATCTAAGATGCAACTAAAGCACTTTTGAGTGTTGTTTAAAATTTAACAACACCTCAAGGACAGACTTTTCTATGTAATGTCCTGTCTTAGTTTGGTCCTGGTTTAGAAACAGTTTTAAGTCTCAGTGTAATTTTGGTTTAGTCTAGCCCTGATCTAATCTAATTTTGATGTGACAAGTGTTAATATACCCTTAAAGCATTTGAATAAGGGAAATTCTTTTATCAAGTGGAAGTACACATGAAATTTTTTGGCAAAAGTAAATTGAATTCTGGCAACTGGACAAAAGTCTTTTTTTCTTTTGCGAGGGAACCTACATGGACGACTGAAAAATCACAGACATAAATTATGATTTGGCTGGAAAAATATTCAAAACGTAAAGATAAACCTGGTATTTTTGTGAGACAAAATTGACAAGATTGTGCACACATGAGGAAAATGAGCTTGTGAGATTATTATTTTTTTTGCTTTGGACAAAAAAGGGTGAAGCACAGTGAGCTAAACCTCCTAGAGAAACATCTAGTTCCTAAAGACAGTACTATAATGACAACTAAAATATTAAATGAAATGAATAAAACATTGTTAGACCAAATTTGTTAATTGGATAGCACAATTTAGACTACATTTTTTAGGTACGTAGATGGGATTAGCCTTCATTGCATGTTTTTGTTGATGGAAAAACTGCAATACTGAAGGGAAACCTATCTTTAGACACAGTACAGACCATGTACAGTCTCCAGGCCATTGGGACTCAAACCTTTGACCTATATGCTATGGGGACAGTGTGTTCATCGAAAGTGAGACAAAGCCTGCACAATTACTCCCAAACTGCATTTAATGAATGACACCATTTGGACCAGTGGATCTTTGTCAGGTCATGGTTCTCAGTGTGTGCCACTCCCATATACCAATGTATTTTCCGCACTATAGGGCTCTAGATTATAAGACGCACTGTCATTGAATGATCTATTTTCAAAGTTTTTTTACATTTAAACCGCACCAGACTATAAGGTGCATTAAACGAAACACTAAAGTTAGATAAGTCAGTCGAGCTTTATTTAACGCATTCACAATAACTCTCAACTTTGTTCAAATGTAACACGTAAAAAAATACTGTCTGAGACGCTAAATGGTTAGTGTATTCACAATAACTCATAATTGTTCAAACAACTGGGGGATTAGGGCGTCCAGCACGCCCACATCCCTCTTGTCATTATCCGAGTCAGTGTCGTTACTGTTACCTGGCAGTTGAGTGATGATTCCGGTCTTGGTGAAAGCTCGGACCACAGTTGATACTGATCCTTAGCCCAGGCGTCCATGATCCACTGGCAGATAGTGGTGTAAGTCGCTCGGCGCTGTCTCTCTGTCTTGGTGAATGTGTGTTTCATCCACTGCTCCCACACAGCTCGCAGTTTAACTTTATAATAGCCTTGAATTTAAAGTCCGCGTTGTAAGCGTGTCTCTTGACAAGTGGCATTTTGATTTTAAAAGGAATCACAGTATGTTTTACTCTGCGATGCTCCTGACTACGGTAGCTGTAATGCTGCAAGTGGTGCGACTTTGTAGTTTACTAAAGTCATACTAAGACACCCGAATAAATTCATATATAAGGCGCTCTGGATTATAAGGCACACAGTCATTTTTTGATGAAATTAAAGGCTTTTAAGTGCGTCCTATAGTGCAGAAAATACAGTAAATCTTCTGCCCGTTGATCGGTTGGCCAGTTCCAAAGTGAGCCACAGGAGATGTCCACACAACACAATATATAACACAATATACACTGGAAATCATAAGCCATTCCCCAAGTACATTAATCATATGTTATCATAGGTCAAGTAAATGACATTAGATATAAACATAACTTTATAAGAAGTGTTTCATTTCATATTCTTGATTTAGGCCACTAGGGAACAGAGTTTTTAAGGAGTAAATACAAAAACTTTCTCTTTATAGGAGCAGCCTGTTAATAACCCCTCCTCTTCCTGGGAGCTTCACCTGCTCTAACCTCTTAGGTCTCCATTTCTATTGTTGCTCCTATGTTCATGTTTGAGTCTTTGGTGCCATAAATGTTTTTCTTACAGGCCAACAGGCTCCTTGAAACGTACTCAGGTGTATTTAAAATATTCCGCTCAAGGAAAAGACATTGAAAACATCCTATGAAAGCAATGGTACATTGTGAACGCAGATCCATCACTGCAAAATGTGTTCAAGGAGCCTCCTCAAGCAGTGTACAAGCATCCTCCAAACTTCAGACAAATGCTAGTTATGTCTGCTCTAATTTCACCCAGAAACTGTACATTTTTAGACCTTCATTGCTGCTGGTTATGTACACAATGTTATTTTACTAATAAATGTAAAACGTGTACACAGCCAACCATAGGGAAGATTATGAAAATCAAAGGAACATGCTACACCAAAAATGTCATTTACTGTATTTTTCGCACTACAGGACGCACTTAAAAGACTTTAATTTCATAAAAAAATAACTGCGCACCTTATAATCTAGAGCACCTTATATATGAATTTATTCAGGTGTCTTAGTACAACTTTAGTAAACTACAAAGACGCACCACTTGCAGCATTACGGCCACCGTAGTCAGAAGCATGTGATTCCTTTTAATATAAAAATGCCACCTGTCAAGAGACACGCTTACAAGGCAGACTTTAAACTCAAAGCTATTATAAAGTTAAAGTGCGAGCTGCGTGGGAGCAGTGGATGAGAGAAGGCAAACACACATTCACCAAGACAGGGAGAGAGCGCCGAGCGACTTACACCACTATCTGCCAATGGATCACGGACGCCTGGGCTAAGGATCAGTATCAACTGTGGTCCGAGCTTTCACCAAGACCGGAATCATCACTGAACTGTCAGGTAACAGTAACGACACTGACTCGGATAATGACAAGAGGGATGCGGGTGTGCTGGACGCCATAATCGTCCAACTGTTTGAACAATGATGAGTTATTGTGAATACACTAACAATTTAGTGGTCTTAGACAGTATTTTTTATTTTTTTTTTTTTTGCGTTACAGTTGAACAAAGTTGAGAGTTATTGTGAACGTGTTAAATAAAGTTTGACTGACTTATCTAACTGTTGTGTTTCGTTTAATGCGCCTTATAGTCTGGTGCGGTTTATATGTGAAAAAATTTCGAAAATAGACCATTTAATGACAGTGCATCTCATAATCCAGAGCGCCCTATAGTGCACAAAATAACTTTTAAAATGCCCTTGTGGACTTAGTTATGTTAGAAAAACATCTAGAGCACTAAAGACTCAAATATCTGAACATAGGAGCAACATTTGAAATGGTAACCCTGTAGCTGTCCATTTTAAGGAAGCACAGCACCTAATCTCCTCTGTTAAATATAGTGGTTTAGAGCAGGTGAAGCTCCCAAGAAGAGAATGGGATATAAACAGGCTGCTTCTACAAAATGAAAGTGTTTTTTTTTTTTTTTTTTTTTATATTTATTCTTTAAAAACACTGGTATTGAGAGTGCAGGCTTTGTCTCACTTTCTATGTTGACAGTAGTCTGTCACTGGTAGCTTTGCACCAGTGATGTGTGTATACCTATACCTTTTATAACAGTGTGTTCACCACCATGCCATCATGCTACAACATATGCCGACATTTTACTACACATGTAAAAACTTCCATTACACTTCTACATAGCTCTCATCCATAAATTCCCAGATTCTAGACTACTGCATACTCCAACACAGTCAGTACCACGAACATAAACATATAATCCAATATCAATTTTTTGTCTTTATTTTTATTCCTGCACTCCGACATCCAGTAACAAAATACAACTCGCTGTTGGATACATTTCTGTCCTAACGTGATAAAACTGGACTATTTATTACATGCACCTAAAAGAGCTCCTTCATTATGGAGACTGTATTTTATTCAATCATTTATGCTGTGGCTGTGACCATCCATAAACATGATGAATAGCTTTCAAACTCTCGGCCAAAACTCAAATTTTGTAAATCACTGTATGCAGTTTTTTCATGTGGACGTCAGGGACTGTCGGATTTATTTATTTTTTAATGTTTTTTTTACGAGTTTTTCCAGACAACAGTTCAGGGCCAGAGTGGATGTAGCTAAGAACCAGCCCATGTTCAGTCCATTTTATGCATTTATGAATAATAATATAAAAGTCTGCTAGCATATGCGCCCTCCTGTACATACTAATAACAGTAATTACACAACATGCTTTCATCATAATTGCTAATGCACTTATAAAAGACAAAGCGTTCTCCATATGCATGTTTATGTCTTGGCCTTTTCTTCTTCAGACTTTCTTCGCATGTATACTTTCTATCTGTTACTTAGTTTTAAAGGCAGTGGTGGAAGTGGAAGTGGTGAACTCTATTTTGTTACTTAAGTAAAAGCACAGATACTGGAGCAAATAATACTAAAGTAAAAGCAGTATCACCTGAAAAAATCAAATGAAGTAAAAGTGTAAAAATGTACTTAAAGAGTAAAAAGTAAAAGTACTTCACGCAGATTTTGAGCTCTAATAAAGCTTCAAATGTAGTGATTTTGACTTATGCTGAATTTTGTTCAACAGAAACAATTATTTTCCTAGCTATTTTTATTTGTATATTTTTCTTTACTCAAACACAATGATGCAAAATAACCTTCTTCTGCGTTTGTAGCAGCCAGAGTACTGTAGATATGTGGAGACACTTTTTAAAATATTCCATCCAGTCCTTGTATTTGCAGAGGTCGCTGGTGCTAGGCTAGCGCATGTCAATGGCCATAGTTAGCCTGCCACTAAAAACAGTCTTACCCACTACACAGAGCACGTGAGGCAAATCTATTATTACACCAGACTGTCAATGTAAATGTCTGTGTCAATAGAATAATTTTAGAAATAAAACCAACCTTGCATTTGAAGGATTTATGTCTGAGCAGCAGCAGTGAGTTGTACTTCCTGATAGAAAGCTCGGTAGTGGCGGACTGATATCACCTAGCACCAACTGGCTCTGTAATAGTTTGTTTACCTGCAGCTGCCATAGCGACACACAGAGCACATGAAGAAGCCTGTTCCAGTTATGGCCACGTTCATACCATCACAACTAACTAGAGCAGATTAAAATTCCACTGCTGCTGAGAAAATATTCCCTCAACATGTGACAATTCATGCGATACAAGATTAGTTTTACTTCTAAAATTATTCTTTTGACACATTCACATGGACAGTCTGGCGTAATAATAGATTTGCCTCGGGTGCACTGTGGAGTGGGTAAGACTGTTTTTAGTGGCAGGCTAACAGTGGCCATTGACATGCACTAGCCTCGCACCAGCGACCTCTGCAAATACAAGGACTGGATGGATTATTTAAAAAAGTGTCTCCACATATCTACAGTACTGAGCTGTCCCTTTAAGTGCAATACTTTACTGCTTTTACTTTAAGTTTCACCACCGTTTAAAGGAGCTGTACATGTACTGTCTCAAAAAACTTGGGAAAAAAAAGTTCATTTTAAACTGTTAGCTATGGTCCAAAGTTATTCCTCATTTACCTTATGCATTCACAGCATCTTAATTTTTCACTGCAATTAGTTTATAAGCACTTTTCATTTTCAACTTTCAGAAATTACAGTGGTAAAACTAACAACAACTAGCATTCTAGTGATGCACTGTTTGATTATCAAACAATAAAACACTGTCTAATGAGATGCTGACAGTACGCAGCAGACTGACTCTGACTTAAAGAGCTGCTTATACAATAAATCTGTGCTGGGACAAGACGCATTTTGCTCAAATACATGGGGAAACATTGGGTACAGGGCCTTTAATGACTTCTAATAAGCACACTATTGTAAAACTGATCTCGCGCATAAATCTGGCTTTTGTGCTCAACTCTTTGTCAAAATGAAAAATGTGAACTCAAAGAAAATGTGTCACTAGAGCTGAGAGCGTGGACTACTGCTCTGGCTTTGTCCTGCTGTGAAGAATAAAGGATTCAAATGAGACTGCCCATCACAATACCGCTAATGCCTTTGAAGAATATATTACTTTTTATTAATAGTAACACCATTTAGTAACTACTAATCTGACACGTTTCTTTGTAGATTTTATAATTTCTCAGAAGCTCGTGTTAAAGGTCCTGTAGTACACAAAACTGACTCTTTTGAACTTTAAGCCATGTTATAATGCTGCTACCTCATATTTGTAACACCATTTGGCAACTTGATGATGAGGTGTACTACTCTTTAGTGGCCATTGCTATTGCTTAACAGCTCAAGTTTCAAAAGAAGTTTGCAGCACCTGAATCGTGCTTAAACATTCTGATGTAGTCCCTGGCACGTAGCACCTTATTACTGTGTGCCATATGCTTCAACTCATAAGAACTAAGGTAAAGGAGCCATATGTAGCCTATACTCTGCAGATTTTTATTTATTTTTTATTACAGATTTTTTAAATAAGTGGACTAAGATAAAGTGATGTCACCCGTAGCGTTGGACTCCAGTCAAATGAAGCTCACGACGCAGTGGAGCAGTAGGAGTGAATTTGGGGCCAGTTCCATATTAGTGTTAAGAATTCAATCAATTTAAGTTTATTTATATAGCACATTTAAAAACAACTACAGCTGACCAAAGTGCTTCACATAAAAGTCAACAAAAATATATACAGATATACAGATAACACAATACATGTGAAAATACAATAAAAACACCAAGATATCCTGCCTAGCTAGTATTAAGGGAGAAGAGGTGAGGTTTCAGTCGAGACTTAAACTGCATTACAGACAGAGGATGTGACAAAAAGAGGAAGGCTGTTCCACAGTCTGGGCGCTGCCACAGAAAAGGCTCTGTCACCTCTCATCTTGAGCCCAGTTTTGGGCACGACCAGCAGGAGCTGGTCAGCTGATCTCAGGGCTCTGGGAGTGTAGGGCTGCAGTAATTCCCTCAAATAAACTGGACCCATAGAGTTTCAACATTTGAACACAATCAATAACATTTTAAACTGCACCTGATAAGACAGGGAGCCAGTGCAGGTTGCACAGGACAGGTGTAATGTGTTCTCGTCTCTTAGTATTTGTCAGCAGATGAGCTGCAGAGCTGTGGACATGTTGTAAGCGCTGCAAGGAGTCCTGGTCCAGCCCTACATACAAAGAATTGCAATACTCCAGGCGCAATGTTACAAACACATGGAAAGTTTTTTCGAAATCCACCTCAGGGAGGTAGGGCTTTATTTTAGCAAGCAGCCTCAACTGAAAGAAGCTGGACCTCATGACAGAGCTAATGTGCTTGTCCGGTTTGAACATAGAGTCCACAATCACCCCAAGATTCCTTATTGCCGGAAGACAATAGGAGGACAGAGGACCAATCACATGGTCCTGTCTAAGCATTGGGTTAGTTTGCCCAAACACCACAATCTCAAATGTATTATATTTTAATTTCAGTTTTGTTACAGTACAAGTGTTATAAATAAATCTACTAAAAGGCTATTTCAAAAGAAAATCTAGAAAAAGAAATTGGATTTTGAGAACTAGTATTAAGTTGAGTGTCCACACCAAAGGATAAATGGAGGCACCAGAGAAGTAATACAAATGTCTTTTCAGTCATTATTAGCATGTTTTAAGTCAAGAGAGACACCCAGAGGGTTAAGTGTCTTCAGAACCTCCATAGTCTACCTTTAACCTGCCCTGGGCGTTAGCGGTAGCATCTACAGGTCCTCATTATGGAAAATACAGATTGGTATCAGAACAGTGATTTGGTCTGAGTACTCACCGATACCAATACCTGAAAAATGTGCTGCATCGGAGCTTTTGCCGATACCAGTATCAGTATCAAAACAACCCGAGTAAGAGCTATTTGGTTTGAGTATGTTTGTCTCATATTCAGATACAAAAGGTTATGTTTATGAAATATAAAATCTTACATGCTGTTCATTTTGCAGGTAGCACTTTTATTAAATGTGTGTCAGGGAGATTTGAAAAGCAGGCAACTGGAAAAGACTATTCAGTTTCCAACCAGAAGCCTTTTTTTATTTCTGAGGCAACCACTGAACCTGAGCTGTCCACATCTTAAAGAAGAGAGGATCAGACCAAGTTAGCTGTTATTGTGACAGAAGAGGTGTTTCACAGAGTAAGTACATAATGCCCAGAGTGACAATAGAGCAACTTCAGAGTCTCACAAATAAACGATGACGAGCACAGAGAGGATCAGCTCAAGTTCAGTGCTCGCCTTAGAAGTGGAAAAGGGCCTCTGGCTGGAAGTCAAAATGTCCCAACCAAAAAAAAAAAAATCCTCTACTTAACTGCTTTTCAAATTTCCTCAATTGAAGAATACATGACATTGATAACTGTTACTACCATTAAAGATGCATATTATGTAAAATCAACTTGTTGTAATGTCATCAGCGTCTTACTTGTATCTTAAAGGAACTGTATGTAAGATTTTGACTTACTAAACATTCAAATCAAATATACTTTAAATACGCCAAGAATTATAATGCTGATTTATCCCTAATTACAAATAAAGTTTAAATGCTGAAATCCAGTTGGTTTAAACTGAAAATGCCTCACTAAACTAAAGCACCCACATCAATCTCTGCTTCTCTGGCACAGTGCGTGAATTCTGGAGGTTCTGTACTTTCATATGAGGGATGGCGTGTGTGTGTATTTGTACGTGTATGTGTCCTCGGCCTGCAGGTTTAGGCAGTTGTGATTGTAGTACCTTTTTTTAAAACAGTATAGGCCACCACACTACTGGATTTTTCAGTCTCAAACCATTTTTAAACATGCAACAAAAAGTGCACACTACAGACACGAGGAGAATCTTATGAGATTTTAAATCTCCCATCGCAAAGACTGCTGCTGATGTGGCTGTGGACCACAATCATAAAGTTGTGAGTGCAATTGCGTCAGCTGTTTCCTGTCTAGAGTAAAACAACTTGCTTTGAGACTCTTGAGTGTTCAAAAGATCAGAGCGCCGCACTTCTGGTTTAGATGCAATTTTAAACTGTGTTGTTATTATTATTTGTGAATTGTGGAGCAAAACTTCAGATGCATGATTTTTAAAGCATAGAAGGTTGGAGATAAAGTAGGAAGTAGTGTCACTATTGTTAATCTGCAGCTTCACCTCCATCCACGGTGTGTTGATGTAAACAAACACATGAGGAACTACTCTTGCCTTTTTACTTTTAAAGAACGCTTTAAACTGGATTAACTGTGCTGTTTTGTAGACCTGATGTCATTATTTGAATAATATGAATTAAAATGTTGCAGTTTACATTTACAACTTTACAAGAGCTGAGTTGTAAAGTTTCTTTTTCTTTTTGTTTGTATCTTGCGTGTCTGTATCCATCACTCCGTCTGCCTCTGACACTTATGTTTGGTGGTTATGATCTGACAGAGCAGCTCCACCACACATGAGGAGCGCAGTGGCTTCAAAATCATACACGAAGACACAAAGTCAGGTCACTCTAAAATCACCCAAATTCTCCTGTAGTGTGTTACAATTTATGCATGCTTGAATAATCCTGTGTTGGATTCCTGTATTTGAGACTTGAGTGCTTAAAAAATTCCCATTTTCACCTACTCCCCATCTCCTCTATCTCTCTGCTCTTAACTTGTGATTATTGGAAAAGGTACTCACTCACTCTGGTTAACTTAATGGACCTGTTTATGTTACTAAGATGTATTCGATCAATATCCAATGTAAAATAAAAAATCTATGTGTCACATCTTCTTTAAACACTTGCAGAGATAATATCCTCCTCAAGACACAACACAGACTTATTTCAATCACATCAGTACCAGCTGTAACAATTCTCCAATGTAGAACTCATAGCACCATTTCACTTCATGTGATTAGGCCTTTAATCTACATCCGCTAACAAAACAGCAGAATCAATAGGACACACTAACAAGCAATTCTGCACATGTTTACAAGACTCTACAGATACACACACAATCAGGAAGAAGGGCAAAAATCAATTAAACATGTTTGCTAAATGAAAATGCACTCCCAGCCACCGGGCGCGCCTTATTCTACATTAGCAGCCATTTTTCCTCCTAATGGACCCATTTCTTTTTCTGCATGTGTATGAGTACCTGAACAGGAGGGTGGACACGGCTTCATATTTATGCTTATAGGCTATGATTTATTTTTATTCGGGTGGATACAGAAGAGGAAGGGAGCTCTTTCCAGCCCCCCTTGAATCCTCCTTCTGTGCTTAACATCGCTGCTTTTGTCTCCATAATTCGATGTGCTGTGTAGTTTTTTCTGTGTGCCTGTTCTCCGGGTGCTCCCTTAGCTCCCAACGTGAGACGACATTGCATTTTTGCACAGCGCCAGAAGAAAAATGGTGCTTGACAGTGCACATTTTTTACCCTAACCTGCTGTAGAGGTGCGGACACATATTTATGATTTCTATGCAAAAGTGTGTAGTCATGACAAATTACGAGGTAGCGGTGTTTACAGTAAGAATCTGTGTCTTAAAGGCGCACTGTGTATCTTTTCTGGTACAGAGTCTGCCATCTGCTTGTCTCCATTGAGATTTTGTTGCTTTTTCTGAAATGTCCCAGTGTGGCATTAAATGTAAATTTACTTTCTTTTACTCAATAACATGGCATTTATTGACTTAAAAACTTTCATTCTAACTGTGAGTGGGCTTACCTCTCCATGGATCTGACATGTAACTTGGCCCTTTGGCGTCGCCTGCTCTCTCCATAGAAATAAATATGCATAATCCCCATACCAAGGGCATAAGTTTGCATAGGGATGGTAGGGACATGTCACAGCCAATATTTGGGGAAGACAAAATAGTCCCTACCAATATTTGCCGTTTTATTTTAATAAACAAAAATAAAAATTTATTCAGATGTTTTTCCAAACTCAGTAGTATTGATTTAACACGTTTTAGTTACATTTTGTTTATTAGACGTTCCGAGATGTATTCAATGATATGACGACAGGGTTACCCGTGCCGATATTTCATTGGCTGCAACAGAGTGATGTCATTAGTGGTGCCAAGAGCCCAAACTGAAAAACTTTTCAAAAGGAACTTACTTGGCTTTATCTTCAATTAAACTTGCCTTCTAATGAGTCGCTGCGGAAAAAGAGTGACTATCACCACAAGTGCACCTCCCAAACGGAGCCCTACTCATGTGCTGTCAGCAGCCCGACTCTACTGACAATATTCCATGGAAAAATGTATGAACATTACTTCACAAATATCTCATCACCAACAAGCAAGGGAAATCTACTACAAACTTCTACATCACTGTTATCTGCTAAAGAATCATCTTAAAAGGGTAATGGACACAAACTGTACATTTTGCGAACTGAAAAATGAAACCACCTCTCACTTATTTTGGACCTGCCCAGACTCTGTGTTTTTGGAAAGAATCCATAAAACATATACACAACTTCTTATCCCATTTTACCCTTTTTTTTTATAAAGATGTGCTGTTTGGTTTTTGCAGTGTGCATCGTACAAAAAGTAAACAATATTACATAATTAATCTGTTAATCAAGTAACCTAACAGTTGGTTTCATGAGGGGGCTTGTCCCATACTGTTGAACATTCCAGACCCTATAACCCTATTCCAGAAAAATCTTTAACCAAAAAAATACTTAAAAGTGGCAGCTAAGCTAGTAATTTAATGTAAACTTTTCTGCCCCTTTCATACTTTTTCTTATTTCTTACCTTATTGGCTGCTGCTCAAGTAATAATTTCCAATAATGTGAAAGCAATTGCGAGTAGAACTTTTTTATTGATGTTCTAGTGTAGCACCATGGGTTATGGGGGGAAGAAAGTCCCAAAGAGTAAATGATGCTCCTAAAGTTATTACGCTTGGGAAGGTTAGGTCTTAAAATATAGTCGTAGAAAGCAGGATTTCATCAGGCATTTTACAAAGTACATTTTACACCTCTATATTTCATTCTATAATTGGTGGGTAAACACAACAGAAAATGGTAAGCTTGTTTGTCTGTTATTGAGAATATGGTTAGGGAGAAGTCACAGTGACTTTCTCAGTCTTTAGTTCTTTCTGGGTATATTTACAGTAACCTCCTCATTACTCACTCAAGAGTTGACAGCTGGAAAAAAAAACAAAAAAACTGCAATTCACACTTTACTGTAAGGTCAAGTTAAGTCTAAGTGATGGACAGATCTGCTTTCGTTTCTGAAGTTTTAGCACAAAGAAGCAACAAGAAGTAAATTGTTCATTGCTCTGAATGTGTATGCCAAGAGTATGCCAAGCTTAGCGACTACATCAATCACACTTATACACAAATTAGTTTCAGTCAGGCAAGTGGGTGGACTGCAAGAAACTTGTGAATAGTTCAAAAGTAGACGATAAAATGAACTTTGGAACAAAAATCCAAAGTACACGGCTAAAGGGCAGTATTGACTTCTAACATAGCTGCTTGTACATTCATTCCTACAGTAGAGCAAATACAAATGCACTGTACGTTTGCGTGCGACAGTAGCTCAGTTGGTAGTCCTCTGATCTGAAAGTTGTCGGTTTGAATCCTGCGCTCTACATAAACATCAATAGTTGAGTGGTCAGATCCCGCTTCCATAGGTGAGTGCTGCCGTTGTGTCCTTCGGCAAGAGACTTAAACTGCTTTGCCCCCAGTGTCTGTGCACACTGGTGTATGAATGTGTGTGTGAATGGGTGGGTGGTTTCTTGATGTAAAGCGCTTTGAGTGCCTTGAAGGTGGAAAAGTGCCATATAAAAATTTGACCATTTACCATGTGTCCACTCAGCCTACAGAACTACATCTATTATACTGCTTTCTCAGATTGATTCAACCAATCAGAAATAGCTCATGTGAGGAAGAAGCTGTATTTCAGTCAGTAACAGTCTTTAGTGATAGTGAGGAGGTAATGAAGAGGCTGGGGTGGCTGCCGGCTCTGCTGCTGTAGTGGAGGAAAAGAAGGGAAGAAAGAGTGTGGTGGTGACTAGTGGACACTGGGAGAAAATTGACAATTATAAGGAATGTGGTATTGTTCAAAAATTTTTTTTTAAAGTACTATTTATCCTAATTTGCTTACATTTTCACTAGTCATAGAATGCAAATGCTAGCCAAGCTGGCACCACCTAGTGCCTCCGCTCAATTTCATTTCTCTCCAGCGACTAGGTCAGGAATTGGAATACACTAGACGGTTTGCAAAACCGTGTAAGTGTATTCATCGCATCGGTCAATCAGCGAAGAGCTGTGTGGTACAGCACAACAATAAACAAAGCGGTCAAGATGGATGTAGACAAAGCCATGCATTCTGTGTTGGCAACGATTCCCAAGGATTTAAAGCCGGAACAAAGAGAATGTTTGGTGAATTTTATCAAGGGGAAAGACGTTATTGCCCTTCTTCCTACAAGATTTGGGAAAAGACTAATATACCAGTTAGCGTTGTTCGCCGCGATTGGTTAAATAAGAAAAAGTACCTACCTACTGTTGATCAAATGAATCCTAATGTTGCGATGTCAGATGGTTTCCATGAAATGAAACCAGCTAATAAATCAGGTTATGCAAATGCATTATACCTCTTAAAAATAAGATAAAAATTTGTGGTGTACATAAAGGTGCACTGCATAACATTTCTAATGGAGACCTGATGTCTCCATGGAAATATTATTGTTTTGTCTAGAATGTTCCACAGTACAGATTAAACCTATGACATCACATCTATCACAAGAGAAACAAACTGGTTACAGCACTACGCTACATTGCAGTTCAGATCTTCAGTCGCTCCTATTCTCAGAAGGAATTATTGTATTTTTGAGCAATAGAAACACCCGTCATAAATAAATACTAGATGGAAATGTTAATGTCATACCATGGAACATTCCACGGAAAGCAGTGACTACTTGCTTACACACACATACACACACACAGACATACACAGTCCTTTACTTGAAAAAAGAAAAGACAAAAAATACTTATTCAATTGGCCAATATTCAAAATCTACTACTCAAGATAAAAAATTCATTTCTTACTAATTTTGATTTATTAATGTAAATGGTAAATGGTCACATTTTTCTATAGCGCTTTTCCACCTTCAAGGCACTCAAAGCGCTTTACAACAAGGAACCACTCACCCACCAGTGTACACAGACACTGTGGGCAAGGTGGGTTAAGTGTCTTGCCCAAGGACACAACAGCAGCATTCATCTGTGGGAGCTGGAATCACACCAGCCAACCTGTGGGTCAGTGGATCTGACCGCTCAACCTGTGATGTTTATGTCGAGAGCTGGATTCGAACCGCCAACCTTCAGATCAGTGGGCGAATGCTCTACCAACTGAGCTACTGCCGCCCATGTAGTGTGTTCTTCAGCTTCATTATTGAACTAAACTGTCCCTGGGAGGTACTCCACAAGATCCAGGACTTGGCACAAATGAACAATAAAACCAGTCTGACTAATTGACAGTTGATGTAATGGTCACTGACAGAGCTCTCCTCTCGTGGTGACCCCATCCTCATACAGGGCCCCCATTTTTCAGAACGGGTGCACACTGGCCAGAAGCTATCTATTACAGACAGCTTTGTGGACATGCTATCATTTTGAGTTCAGGAATATTTGGGGGAAACATTTTCAACTTTCCTTTTGAAGTTTCGACCCAGCTAGTATCCATGAAAATCATATTGATGTCAGCATTTCTAGAAAACGTGTGGTTGTAAATGTATTAACTTTGGACATATCACAACTAGGAACCATTATTGATTGTTGCATCTACATGTATTCAGATTTTTTAAGTTTAATTTTTTTTCTTTTTTTTTTTTCAGCCAACACAGCCAAAGTATTCATCGAGGTGCAGGATGAAAATGACCATGCTCCAGTTTTCTCCAGAAAGCTCTACATCGGGGGAGTAACAGAAGACACTAAGATCTTCAGCTCCGTACTCAAGATAGTGGTAAGTATTCTATTCTTATTATCACATTAAAAGTTCTTCTCTCAAACTGAAAACCATCTGTTCCACCTTGTGATATCATTTGGTAATACAGGAAATGCTTCACTGTGTTTTTAAACTCCCTGTATCGTCAGTAGAATCATTTTTATGATATCAGCCCTGGAATTGCCGATCTCTACTGAACTAAAAGTCAAATGTAGCTGTCAACTTGAAAACTGGTTCATGGCATCTCATTTTTGACAGAAAATTGAGCTTTGGGGATGTAGACAGACTAATAAAAAAGGGTTACTCAAACATGTGTGAATGAAACATGGATTAAAGCTCACAAGAGTCCATTTATTGTAATATAGGGCCATCACAAAATGTCTGTTCTCTTTTAAACAATACACCACAGCATAAATATAACTTAATGGATTAGCCTGAAGATACAAAACTTATGTAGCATGTCCTCATTAAGAAAATGGCTGCACTATATATAGGCACAATGTATTAGGACACAGCTTGAAGTGTGGACTATGCCCACACACTAACCAGGAAGTTATGTTCATGCTAAGATGGGTTCTTTCCAATAGAGCTCAACAGTGATCAACCTGGTTCTGGAAGTAAATTTCTCATTAATTTTGCCAACATACTACATACATATAAAAATTATGCATTATAACTAATGATCTCAAGACCTATAATTTCATTTAAAATCTATTTCTGAAAGTTTATAAACTTTATTTAATATTTAGCCAAATCTTGTGTTTTAATAGTTTTTTGGACAACTCCCTTATTGATATTAGTTACCACATAGCTCAGACATGTCAGACTCAGGCCCAGGGACCAAATTTGGCCTGCGATATAATTATATTTGGCTCACAAGATCATATCAAATATGTATTAGAGCTGGCCCTCCAGCTACAGATAGACTATAGAGACATTATTTATTTAAAATGTTGTTATTATTTTACATTATGCTTATTATGGATTCAATGTTTAGCAAAACTTTTATTAAACATTTATTTTAATAAGAAAATGTTTAAGATTACATATCTCGAAAGAAGAGAAAACATGCAGATATTGTTGAAATTTTTCATTAAATATTTAGTTTGGCTCACGACTTAATCCCAGTTTTGAATTTTGGCCCCCTGTGAATTTGTGCTTAGCCTCCACAATGTCAATGAATTCTTAATATTTGAAATATTCTAAAAGCCTATGGGAAAAACGAATAGAAAGTTTACTTCTGGAGTTTTTAATTTGTGGAGTTGTTAAGTTCATTTATATATACAGTCTATGCAAATATACAGTCTCTGAAATGAAGAGACATATATTACTGCACTGCAAATAAGAAAAGAAAAGTTCTGTGTACTCAAATCAAGATAAATATAACTTTATATTTATGCAGTTAATACTTATTATCATATTTAAGATTTTTGTAATTTTTTTTTTTACATTTATACCAATACAAATCCACAGGAAAAATTTCTCCTTACATATGTTGCTCCTCTGCTTGCACTCTTCCCAATGAGGTCACTTGAGTGAGCCTTATGCAGGCCAGGCTCTGCAGCTCCACACTCTCCCGTCTGCCACACTCACCTCAGGGCTCCTGTTATGAGACACTTTGATTTCCCTCTGTATCTGTGGACACATCTCTGCACCGGGCTGTGGGTGCTGCTCCGTGTGCGCGAGTGTGTGTGTGTGTGTGTGTGCGTGTGCAGGTGGGATCAGAGCCACAGTAATCCCAGTGGAGCATGGAGCCACATCCTGTTTGACAATAACAACACTGTGCCTGGGTACTACACAAGCAGAGTGACTAGCAGGTGTAGTTTAGCATGTGTACATATTTGAAATACTGCTTCCTATTGTGTGGTGAACTGGTGGCCCCCTAGTGGTTTGTGTTGGAGCTTGGTGGTTCAGTCCCCACTAGTACTACTACTACTACTACTACTACTACTAGTAATAATAATAATAATGCATTAGGGAGGTATGAAGGTATGGGCACACAATGTATTAGTAATGCATTCTGCTATTGTGTCCTTGGTCGAGACACATATTGATTTTATTTTCAGTTTCAGGAATTCCTTATTGTTAAATTTTTTATGATATGAGACACAACATTGGAAAACTTTTCTGTCCAACAAGAAATAAGATAGTTTTTATTTTATTTTTTGTTATAACATTTTGAAATCACCAAAAGTATAGTGAGAGTAAATTAGCATGGTTATAAATGTAATGATGTAATTATTATTTTTATTTTGTAGTGTTTTGTTGTGTTATATAGCTGATTCATCAGCCAGTTTCACTTCGTGGAAACCGTCTAACCTCGCAGTATTAGGATTCGTTCGCTCAACAATAAGCGGGTACTTTTTCACTTAACCAATCACTGTTATTTGGTCGTGACATATGTAATGCGCCAAATCCCATAGTAAGAAGGGCAATAATGTCTTTCCCCTTGATAAAATTCACCAAACATTCTCTTTGTTCCAGCTTTAAATCTTCGATCTCAGGAATCATTGCCAACACAGAATGTATGTCTTCGTCTACATCCATCTCGACCGCTTTGTTTACTGTTGTGCTGTATCACAAAAGGGACCCAGACAGGCGCTTGAGTTTGACATCATGGCTTCGTAGCTCTTCACTGATTGATGTACAACTTCCTGGGTTCTTGCAAACTGTCTAGTGCATTCCGATTCCTGACTTCCTAGTCGCTGGAGAGAAACGAAATTGAGCGGAGGCACTAGGTGGCGCCTGGCTAAATGTTATACAGCCATCAATACAATTTTAATAATAGCATTTCAGCGAGAGTGGTTCGTGCATGTTTGAGCAGTCTTTAATTCACTAAGAAACCTTTTTAACAATCAGCTCCCACCCACTAGTCTGTATGTACTTTGTTCTCCAGTTTTATTTTCTTAAGCCGATATATGCGTTGGATTCAGCAGCATTGCGTAGTCATTTTGGTACAGATGAAAAAAAAAAAAAACTACTTCCTAGCGTGATATGCAGCTATACATCGGAGGTGCTGACAATTTCACGGCTCTTTGTTGTGATAACGTTTGGAGCGACATCAGCTCCGATTGGGCATGCAGGTTAGCAGACCTTTTTCCTTTTATTAAGTCGTTTTAGATCAATATTGTGATTTAAAATGTCCAAAATATAACTGAATGATCCATGAGGGTCATAGATTATAACTATACAGGTGACACAAGCACAGCAGGTCTTCTTTAAGATGCTTCAACACCATAATGCTGATTTGCAGTTACTTACAAACTGATAGTAACATCAAGCGGTGTTAACTAGTATTTATGTTCGAGCTTCTTTATTTATATTCAGTGAGTTGGTTTTGTTGCTGCTTCTGGAAACCGCTAAAGTGCTAAATTACAGACCAAGCATCAACAGTATTTTCTCAGAATGCATAAGCCAATTTCGTTCTTTCCTAGTGCTCGTTAGGATGTAAATGTCAGTGTGATCATTTTGAGCAACGTTTTTATATATTTTCTGTTCTTTGCACTAAATCCATCATTATACCTTTTGTTTATCTTGAATGTAGAGGTAAATACAAAAAAACTTTTTGAAACTTAAACTTAGAATAGAAAATGGCACACTATATAATGAGCAAAGGTAGCTTAAGTGTCTTGCCCAAGGACAACACAGCACAAGTGATTAAAATAACATGCCTATATATTAAGTTTATGCAGTGGTGGGAAGTGACGAAGTACAAACATAAAGTTATACTGCATTTAAGTAAAATGTGATGTGAGTTGTTGTTTTTTTTAGCACATTCATGAGAAGATCCTGGCTAAAGATTTTAAATAAAAGTTTCAGTTTTGAGCAAAGCAAAATAAATAAATAGATAAAATTCATAGTAAACTTAAGAAATATATTCATATTGTTACTGCTAACTTAAAATCAGCACAATTCTTTATCAATATCACTACATTTAACACTTAAACATTCAACGTCTATGCAAATTCTATCATTTTTTTGGCACTGTATATGTATTTTTACTTAAAGATCCTAAATTACATTACATTGACATTGAATTGAGTTATGTTTCATTTACACATGTTTAAGTAACCCTTTATTATTAGACTGTTGTCATCTCCACAGCTCAAAATGTTCTTTTCCATACTGTGATATCATGTGGAGGTAGTTTTCAAGTGAACAGTATATCTTTTACCTTTAGTTCAGTAGATATTGGCAATTCCAGGGCTGAAATCACCCAATTGATTCTAGTGAAGGTGTATGGAGTTTAATAATATGGGCCTTTTAAAAAACAAAACAAAGTACTGCTTCCACCACTGTTATATAAAATTGCCTTATTTTGTGCTCCCGTTATCTTTTTAGCTCAAAACACCAGCACTATCACAGCTTTCAGGCAGCCCCAGAACTGTCATGGGTATTGCATTTTGCCTGCAGCTCAAGCCATCCTCTCATAAGATTCACTGAACAAGAGGTGAAGGTTAAACTCTGACCTGAACTCTGAGTAAATACAGGGTAGCATCACCACAGCATTTTACAGCACCATGCCTTTTAGGCTCATGGGGAACTTCAGTTATGTTTTTTGTTTTTTTGTTTTTGCAGTGAAATGCAGTGGACATAGTTATTATGAAAAGTAGTTCAGAACATATACTGTAAGAACTAAGGGACTAAAATCTATACAATGTGGCACAATCAGTTTTGTTTTTGTTTAAAGGGCCCATATTACGCTATTTTATGATCTATGTTATAATGTTGTTTCCTCATCACAAACATGCCTGGAATTGTGTTTTGTTTCATTCATACATGTTTAACGCACAAAACCTACATATTTAGGATGAGTTCTTCTCTCAAACGGAAAACACACTGTTCTTGTGATGTCATGTGGCAATACAGGAAGTGCTCTTTTGTGTTTTAAATCGTATACACCTTTATTAGAATCATTTGGATAATTTCAGCCCTGGAATTGCTGAACAAAAAGTAAAATGTAGCTGTTAATTTGGAAAACTAAATTTGGGTCCTCTTCTCAAATCAACAATCAATCAATACATTTCACATGTTTAAACAACCATTATATGAAAAAGCAGTGCACCTACCTGATTTTTACTGTCTGAAAAACTGAACTACTTCATTCTAACTGGGTTGCACAGGTCCAGTTATTCCTCACTTACCTCATGCATTTTGAGCATTTTAATTATTCACCACAATGAGATGAAATGCTTTTCATAACTTTAGAATTAGAATTTAGAATTTCCAATATGGACAAAAATCACCTAGATGCCCTTTAAGCCTGCATTAGAAT
Source organism: Boleophthalmus pectinirostris (assembly GCF_026225935.1). Classification (NCBI taxonomy): domain Eukaryota; kingdom Metazoa; phylum Chordata; class Actinopteri; order Gobiiformes; family Gobiidae; genus Boleophthalmus; species Boleophthalmus pectinirostris. The sequence goes on along the minus strand of NW_026571404.1, from coordinate 29,197,478 downwards.
TCCTTTTTTTTCCCCAAGACTTACTTTTCACACACATATTAGTTTTTTAATAAAAGGTTGTACTTTTCCTCGAATGGAGCAAATACTGAAAGCTGAAATGCCATTCCGTTCTACAGCTATAAAGGGCTTTGGCTTTCTAATTTAATCACGTTTCTCTCAAACAGAATACTGAAAGGTTGTTGGCTTTTGCAGAGTATAAAACAACCTTTGCAGCACCTGATTTAGAAAGCTGTGTGCGCATTGTTACTGTAACTGTAGCATTCTTTGTGTATTCCATACATGTATTTCTTCTCCTCCACCTTTGATTTTTCCTCTGAGGAGCTCAGACAGCCTCCTTAACCTGCATCATTATGTTCTGTTGAGATCCAAGTGGAAGCCATGTTTTCTTCAAGACTTCAGATGCATTATTGATGTGCTGGAGCCAATGAGGAGCCTGTCGGTAGCATCACAAGGAGAAGATGTGAAGATGAGAAAAACGTCATATTAAACTTTAAAGGACACATTATGCAAAATTGAGCTTTTTGAGCTTTTACCATCTTATAGCATTGTTCTTCTCCCTGTGAGTGTTCAAAAACATGCGTCTTTGAATTTCCCAGGGTTGTTACATAACAGGTAAAAACGTGGAGGTCTCCTGAGCTTTTTGTACGTCCATAAGTCATTGCTAGACTAGTCGTATTTCTGCCCTCAAATTGTGTCCATTATAAGTGCATGCTTTTGTTAGTATGTCATAAAATGTTGGTAACCTTAGCTCTGGTTTGTTTATTCAATTGTAATTCCCTCCTGCCAGTAGATTGCAGGCTCACTCCAGTTACTAGTATTTGGAGCGCATTTGTGGGAACATGGTGGCTATTCTCTGTAGATAGACAGTATTTTAAGGTCTAAAACATGAAATGCCAAAGCAATCATGTTTAAAGGCCAAAAACAATATAAATAATGCATATGTGTCCTTTGAGGAACTTATCATCAGTCTGTCATTGGAGGTGGCTTATGTTGTTAAACAACACAACACAAGCTCAAGTAAAGTTTTTGATGAAACAGCGTACAGGGTTGTCTCTTGGTTGAATGCTTTTGGAGCTCACTAGTTAGTTAAAAAAAAGAGAGAGATTCATGGAACTATTTTACAAGAAGCTTCAAGCTAGGACTGGTTTGTTACTATTTGGGCAGATTGCATTATATTGGTGATTTGGCCTATAATTGATAGTTGATAAGCACAGAGGCTGTAAAATACAGTTAACATGTCTTTTACAACTAGACTATTTTCTGTTTTTGTTCTCAAGTTGGCATATCTGTGCTATGTTATTTTCACATTGTGCATAGGCTACATAGAAAGGCCTCCTGTTCCTTTTGAGCACTCTCATGATGAACATGTCAGAATCATGCCAGGCTGCTTTGTTGTTTGACAGAGTTTCAGTGTTCTAGTTTCTGCCAGGCTGGAGATTCACCAAGTCACGCCAGGGGAATGAATGCACCGAACATGGAGAACTGCATACACTCTGACAACAACTTTAGTCTTCACATTAAAGGCACACTGTGTAACTTCTAAGGTGAAGGGTCCGCTTCTTGCTTGTCTCCGTAGAGATGTTTTTTCTTTGCCTGGAATGTTCCACAGTAGGGCATTAAACATACCGCCTCTGCATCTGTTCAATTGCTGGTGTATTACAGTTCAAGATTACCACAAAAACATGAATTCTGTCCATATGTAGGCTTGCTTCTCCATAGATCTAACCATTAACCTGTCTCCATTGTGATCACCCAGTTTAATTTCATACTGTAACTCTAAAGCTTCTTCGTTAAATGTGCACTTGTTAACTTTTCTGGAGATGAATGTGACACCATCTTCTCTCTATTCCATAGGGGTTAAACACATATTGAAAAACATACATTATTACCCTGAGTAAATTCTCCGCAGATCGGACCTGTAATTTTGACTGCCAGTTTGTCTCCATGGAGTTAGATAGGTTTAATACCATTGTTGCATTTTGTACTTGAGTTAATCATCAATCAGTGTTTAATTTGAGCACAGTTCAGTAATCTGCACATTAGACTTAGACAAACTTTGATCCACAAGGGAAATTACTTCGACACAGTAGCTCATACATCACAATATATTATAATAACAAAGAGCAACAATATAAATGACAATAATAAAGTAGTAAAAATAGCAAGAGACTGGTGTCAAATTATATAAATATAAAGGTATATGTATAAGTAATAAGAAATGTAGCAATAAAAGTTATAATAATATATCTTCTCACATCTCTCACTCTTCAGAGCTCAAACCACTAGCTCCTCTGGTACAAGTCATTTAATAGTAATCCATGAAGTTCTTCTGTTCTAAAGTCTGTACAACTTTACCCCACTTGTTCTGAACATTCCTCAAATTGCTACCGCTGCACAGCTTAGAAACGTCAATGCCGACTACCACTTTTTCTCCACTACCCATGGGCCAGCAGATGTGAACCTTGCTGGCATTTTGTATATTTTTCACATATATATTAATATCAAAAATACCAAGTGTACGGTGTCTGAAGCATTTAAAAACTCTCCATAATATAGTGCCTTAAAGATTTATGATGGCTATCTTAATATTTAACTACAGTACATAACGTCCGGTTGTAAAATACCCGACAAAGTAGCAGTTCATTTAAGGATACACTGTAAAAACTGGTGATTGGTTCTCCATTGCTCATCCTATCTGAAGTCCAGTGGTGAGAGAAAAACTCAACTTTGTTACTTAAAAGTACAGATATTGGAGCAAAAAAAATACTCAAGTTAAAGCAAAAGTATCACATCAAAAAATCTACTTAAGTAAAAGTACCTGTTTATAAATATTTATATAAGAGTAAAAACTAAAAGTATTTTACGCAGATTTTGAGATCTAGTAAGGCGTCAAATGTGATTTTGTTAAAGATTGATTAATATTTTGTTTTAGCTGTTTTTATTTGTCTATTTTTGTTTGCTCAAATGATTAACTTGATAAAATGAACTCTTTAACTTTTCAGTCCTGTTCAAAATGAGCCAGGCCACCTACTGCCTCCACTCAATATCATTGGTCAGGAATCGGAATACACTAGATGGTTTGCAAAAAGTGCGAGTCCGGGCACCAGCCAATCAGTAAAGAGCCATACATTCTATGTTGGCAACGATTCTCGAGATCGAGGATCGAAGAAGAGAATGTTTGGTGAATTTTATTTGTTATTGCCCTTCTTCCTACGCGATCTGGGAAAAGCTTACCATATTTTCTGGGCTATTAGGCGCACTCTTAAGCCTCTAACCCCATAAAAAAAACGGCCGCACGCCCCGCAAGCCAGAGCGCCCCATACACGAATCCAGTCGGGTGTCCCTGCAGGACTTCAGTAAACTACAAAGCCGCACCACCCGTAGAGTACACAAACACACAGGGAGCAGACAGCAAAAGCGCAGCGAAACACTCCCTCAGCCACACTCATCACTCCACGCGGACGAGGAACAACCGAAAAAGCGAGTGCAGTGTGCCACTCTGAGCCACAACTGAACAACTGAATCACTACGAACATGCCAACAATCCAGCGGTCTCAGACAGCACCCTTCCTACACGCCACAATTGAATGGTAAATGGTCATGGTAAATGGTCACATTTTTCTATAGCGCCATTTAATGACAGTGCGTCTTATAATCCAGAGCGCCTAATAGCCTGTAAAATACGGTAATATACCAGTTAGCCCCATTAGTGGTGCATTACATACGTCACGACCAAATAGCAGTGATTGGTTAATTGAAAAAAGTACCCGCCTAACTTCGAGCAAATGAAATCTAAAGATACGAGGTCAGGCAGTTTCCACGAAGTGAAACCGGCTGATGAATCAGGCTAATTCAAATTTGAAAGTGGAGTAGAGAGGACAGATACCTGCTCTCAAATGTAATCAATTAAAAGAAGTATCCGTTTTTAAATCGACTTAAGTAAACCTTTTTTTTTTAACCTATTTTTTTAGTTAAAAGTGCACTGTGTAACTTTTTGGTTGGGAAGTCCATCACCTGCCTGTTTTTACAGATGGATCATTGCTCTGCCTGAAATGTTCCACAGTATGACATTAAACAGATCTACTTCACATTTATTCAATTTCAGGTGGTTTTATAGTTCATAAATATAAGCATTCAGGTTTAATGCCATATTGTGAAACATTCCAAACTAAACAATAACATCTCCATGGAGAACAGCGTTTGATGGACCCTCCAACAGAAAAGTTAGGAGATACCTAATTTACAGTACTATACTACTTCTACTTTGTTACATTCCACCACTAAAAGGTCTTTTAAGGCAAACAGCGCCTATCTGTGCTTCTTGTGCTCTGGAAAAGGCACCAAAGCGTGGAATTATGGGTCAAGTACTATTCACAATCTCCCCTTGGCCTGCTGGAGTGTGAATAGCATGAGGAGATGCTACGTGAGAGTTAATAAGTAATGAAGCAGCCTTTTCTGTGGAGCTTTTCATTAGAAAGCAATGGCGTTTGACCGATATGACCTTCTTGCATTCTTACAAATACGTTTTCATGCTAAGTGGCATTTATAGTAAAATAAATCGCAGTAAATGTCAGATTGTGTTTTAGTTCTTGTCAAGTGCGTACACACAGCTCTGGGGATGCTTCTTGACCTTTTAATGTTGTTTGATTAAATGATTAATCAATTTTTTTTTCTATTGCAGTCTATTGCATCATAGTTTGATTATGTTTTATTATTTCACACTCAAAAGCCGTGTTTTCATAAAAGCCAGGATTTTTTAATGGTAATATGATGATAACAAAATGAGTACTTGTTTCTTTTGTCAAGTGTTGTGATGATTTATGATCAGTTCAGGGTCTTAAGTAATCGTGAAAGAAGTTAAGTTTAAAGGGGCTGTACCTCTTTTTCTTGTAGTATTGTAGTTTTTCCCTCCTACATTAAAACCAGGCCACTGTGATCAAAGCATTTGTGTCAGTCACAAAACCTGGAAGTAGCACGGCTGTGATATAACCGTTAGGGATGTAATGATATCCAAATCTCTCGTTACAATAGTTTCATGACATACATCTTTCAATATTTATTGTGATATTTTAAGGAGACTAACAAAACTGTGAATGTTACTTTTTCCTTTTAAATTGCAAGACTTTGGTTCTGTCATAATCCAGACAAGATTTAAAAGTGCCTGTAACACTTATTTCTTCATGTAATATAAGAAATCATCCCGAGTTTGCAGCGAACATTTTGAATGTAGAGTGACAACAAAGCAAAATCCTGATCCCTCGCTCAACCTTGGTTACGAATTTAAAAAGTCAACACCAAAGCGAAAGCCTGCTTGTCTTCTGTACCTCTCTCTTAATAAATGGGATTTTGCTTTGATGGTGCTCCACATACAAAATGTTCGCTGTAAACTCGGGATGATTTCTTACACAGCCAAAGGTGACCTTTTTTGTCCTTCCGGTGTATCAATCTGTGTATCAATGCTGCCCATCGCTTTTGCCTTTCACTATTTTTCTATTCCCTTGAGAAGGGAAATGGTTTGAACGGAGGTTTGCAGTCACACAGATCTGATTCCCTTTTGCAGTTATGGAGTTCACACACTTCCAAAGCCCATTTCTCAAGCCGTTTTCCACTGTTAGGACATTCAACAACCACACAATTACGGTGTCCAAATCCTAAACTAAAATATGACAATATCAGAACCAGAAACAAAAGTGATATAGTTCAAAAGACTTGAAAAGATTGGCTTTGACAATAGATGCATCCCACTGGGAAAACAAACATGGCGGTTTGATGCATTGCACGATGACTGGAAATCCAAAATTCAGGATGCATGTATTGGCACTGAAACAGAGCAAAGGATCATGGTCTTTGTAGTTTTTTGTACCTATATTGTTGCACTATAATTTAAGAGTGATGATCCATGATATATTATTGTGAGACTTTTGATGATACAATATCATGATATTTCGGTTATTGTTACATCCCTAATAACCATGCTTTACATTGTTAACAGTTTCGTAATGCTCAAACTCCACTTTTTCTTCAAACTTTCATCCCTGCAAAGAATTTAAATGTTAGGAATGCATTAACCAAGTGAGTAATGAGTTTGGACTGCTACTAAGAGATTAAACTTAACTCGCTTTGTTTGTTTTGGGTTGAAAATGGCCATTATCAGGTACACCCTCTTTAAACCGCTGTTTGGAGCTCCCCTACATTTGGGGGTAAAGCACTAGAGTAAATACTGACAAGAGCAGAATCCCTCACTTGGCTTTGCTCATGTTTTCCCCTCAGCTTTGAAACTGTCGTGTTTGGATAAGCGCAATGTGTCGCCTTCATCTGAGAATTGCACATTTCCATATAACTTTCAAATGTTAACCATAGTGTAGGGTTGAGTTTGCCTAGGATCCAGAAATACACACTTCCAGGGCCCGTCACCTGCTTGTTTCTATGGAGATGTCATTGCTCTTCCTGGAGTGTTCCACAATATGACATTAAACAGCTCTACCTTACATGTTTTCATTTACAGGTGGTTTTATAGCTCAAAAACATCTAGCAAGTAAAGTTTATTTATATAGTGCTTTTCACAGACATAGGTCACAAAGTGCATCACATACAAAAGATAAAACACTGTAAGATACATTCATAATAAAATCAGTCATAGCAGCTCTAAACCTGAGGGGGCGGGAACGCTTGCTCAAAGAGAAACATTTTTAGTTGTTTTTTAAATGCATCTACACTATTTAGAAAAACAGGCATTCCTGACTGTGAGTGTGTTGCCTCTCCACAGATCTGAGCTGTAATTTGGTTCAGTGTGGACTCCGTTAACATAGAAAGGTTTAGTACCATACTGTGAAATATTCCCAAAAAAGCAATCAAACCTCCATGGCGAAAAAACGTTTGACGGTTTTTCCACCAGAAAAGTCTCACAGTGCACCTTTAAGAATACAAACATGTGAGTCTGGTTGCCAGTTAAAGGGGCAGTCTGGAATTTTGGACATAGGGCCTCATTTCCTAGTTAGCCAGAGTATTGGAGACGTGTGGAAAACACTTGTTTAAATGTTCCATCCAGTCCTTGTATTTGCAGAGGTCGCTGGGGCTAGGCTAGTGCATGTCAATGACTACAGTTAGCCTGCCATTAAAAACAGTCTTACCCACTCCACAAAACACCTGAGGCAAATCTGTTATTACGCCAGACTGTCAATGTGAATGTCTGTGTTGATAGAATAATCTTTGAAATAAAATTAACCTCTCATGAATCGTTGCATGTTGAGGGACTATTTTCTCAGCAGCATTGGAATTTTACTTTGCCGGTTAGATAGGTGATATCAGTCCGCCATTGCCGAGCTTTATATCAGGAAGTACAACTCCCTGCTGCTGCTCAGACATAAATCCTTCAAGATGCAAGATTTTGATTTGATTTTACTTCTAAAATTATTCTGTCAACACAGACATTTACATCGTTAGTCTGGCGTTGTAATTGTTTTGCCTTGGGTGTTTTGTGGAGTGGGTAAGACAGTTTTTAGTGACAGGCTAACTATGGCCATTGACATGCACTAGCCTAGCACCAGCGACCTCTGCAAATACAAGGACTGGATGGAATATTTTAATAAGTGTCTCCAGACATCTCCAACACTCTGGCTCACTAGGAAATTAGGTCCAAAATTACGGACTGTTCCTTTAATCTCCCCGAGTTCAGATGGGTATGATTGACAGGTGGATTGGCCAATTAGATACTCCCATAGTTCATCCATATTAAAACAAATATGGCTGCTAATGAGGAACAAAGAAAAGAAAAAAATCAAAGAGGACTGAAAAACATTGCATATTTCTGCAGAATCAGTGAGCAAAGCGCTAAACTCATTTAATCTTTGTTTTGATTTTGTTCAAAATCATGGGTGACCAATGAGCTCCTTTGTTCCACATGTGAAATAAACAAATGTGATTGCATCGTGCTGAGTCTGGCTTGAGGCGGTCTCCAGTGAGATGTGAATTTTTTTTTTTTTTTTCTTCAAAGAATAATAAGAGAATAATTGAAGTACTGGCATCAAAGAACCAGCTCGTATGGCAAGCTGCTATTCCCATTAAACCATGCAAACATTCAAAGAAGTTTACATTAAGCTCGATAGAAAACCTATAGATTTTATCACTAATGACAGATCAGCCAAATGGTGTGTCTATTCTAATACCCATCAAGTATTTAACACGCTAAAGCTGTTCTATTTTTATCCATCTCATATGTTAATGTACTGATACATACATCGCTAGTGCATCTTGGGAAATCATTCACTGCTTTTAAAACGTCAACACTCCATTAGACCGCTCATGGATTTGAGTATTTGGTGTTTTAGCCAATGGAGATCTGTGCTTGTGTGTGATATAGTACGCAGCGTTCTTATTCAGACCTTATAGCGTGGCTCCCTGTCCTGGGCAAATAGCTGGAGAGAAATTTGATTGGTTCTATTCATCAGTGTCAGCAGAGGCAGATGGGCCTCACAAAACTGATGCTTTAGTGTTAGTGCCATGGACAGTCCTAATACAGCTGCAAAGGTCAGCGGAAAGGTCTATGTTGTTTTACCTTTACATGCATCTTTTATAATGTAATGGAGTAGTAGTAGTAGTACACACTAAAAAATATGCTGTGTTACAAGTAATCCAGCACTTTGTCACTATTGGACTAACATTACTCTGGGTTATTTTGACCCAGCAGTTTGGGTTATCATTTTTAACCCAACTTTTTAGGTTGTTTTTTTCTACTCAATTCTGGCTTGTATTTTACTACCTACTACTAATAGTCATAGTTGTACTTTACAAATGGCTTGTAGTAGTGGTAGTGTGGTGTGTAGTAGTAGGAGGAAGAGGTAAGAGTAGAAGGTGGAGTTGTAATGGAGTAGTAATTCTCGAAGTAGTAGTAGTCATAGTTGTAGAAGTTCACAAATGGCTTCAGAAGTTGGTGCCAAAAGGACAGAACAGATGATTTTTTATGGTTTTTTTTGTTGTTGTTTTTTTTTTGTTTTTCATTGTAGTCAAAAAGCTGAATTACAGACTGAACATTCTACTCCAGTAAATAAATCATTTTTATACAAGATGCTAATTTAAAGCCAATCATTAAAAAGTTTGCCAGAAGAAAAATGCAAATGTGATGTTTTTGAAACTACAAATTTTGTGCTGATTATTTCCTAACTAATGAACAAATACAAATAACCCCTCAAGCACGTTTTTTCACTACATAATTGGTAAATAAATTAAACACAATTTTAAAAGTTGTCAAAAGGAGAAAGAAGAATAAAAAGGTTCTCTATATAATAACTCTCTTATTGAAATTTGCTATACTTTGTTCAGCAATTTCCATAACAGTAAAATCTGAATACATGAATATGTATGAATATGTATTCTGATTTCCAAAAGTTCAGAGCCTCCCTTTTCAACAAGGGTGAAGGTTTGGTTTTTACACATAACTTTAATATGTCTTTTTTAAAAATCCACATAGCACATAGCATTGTTTTGTTGAATTTTAAAAGGAATATAGTGTATTTCATGTATTCATAGTAGTAGTAGTAGTAGTAGTAGTAGACCTTGTAGTAGTTAGTATTAAAAATTAATTTATTGTTAATAACATTGTTAATTAAAAGCAGTTCAAAGGGTCCAAATGCAGCCATTGTGTGTTGTTAGCATCTAATTATAGCACAAACTAGGAAGTAAGTGTTACCGTGAAGGCAAAATAAAAAAAAAAACACTTATGCGCTCGTTACAGGGATAATGTCTAGACATATTCTTATTCTAATTAATTTATTTGTGAAGGAATAGCACATATTAATGAACATTTTAAAATGTAAGTATGTAAAGCTTATAGCCAGCGTGATTAATCTTCAGTCCCTTGGCAGGTTGATGTAAAATCATCTATAGGACAAGGAAAAGTACAGCAACAATCTATAAAAATGTACATAACACCAACACATTCGCTATACATACAATTCATTTCACAGACAGTTCATTTCAAGTCAAGAGTTTAAGAGATATATTTACAACATAATTTTAAGAGCTAAAACATAATGCTGAAAGGTTCTATACTACACAAAATGACTCCTGTGAGCTTTAAGCTATGTTATAATTTTTGTTACATCATCAAAAACGTATCTGGAGATGTGTTTTATTTAATTCACACATGTTTGAGGAATCCTTTATTATTAGTCTGTCTACATCTCCAAAACTCAAAATGCTCTGTTCCACCTTGTGATGTCATGTGGTGGTAGTTTTCAAGTTAACAGCTACCTTTTATTTTTAGTTCAGTAGGGATTGGCAATGCCAGGGCTGAAATGATCCAAATGATTCTAGTGAAGGTGTATAGAGTTTAAAAACACAATGAAGCACTTTCTCTATTACCACATGACATCACAAGGCGGCGTGTTTTCAGTTTGAAGACTCAGCCCAAATATGCAGGATTTGTGTGTTAAATATTTAAATGAAAAAAAAAAATACAGCTCCAGGTATGTTTGTGACGAGGAAACAACTTTATAACATAGACCAGAAAATAGCGTAATATGGACCCTTTGACGTGTGAGCGTAATACTTCGAGCGAGAATTATCAGTTACAAAAATAGCATTTGCGTGGACAAGGTTTCCAAATTGACTACACGCCGTCTTTTCTGCATGTCACTACGTTAACATACAACCGACAGTATTTAATCAACCAGAATTTAAATATTGTCATGAAAATCCTCCGCGTACAGCCAGTTCTCTTCTTCCATGTAAACGAATACAAAATATCGCCTGTATCTTTGACGGGCATTATTAAACACTGAGCGCACTGACAGCCCAGCCACACTAGCGCCTCTGAGCGAAAACCCCACAGACTGCAATGATGAATTAGTTTAATGAAAGAACTGATATGGTGAGGCGTCAGAATAACTGTGATAAATGAAGCCCGCTATTGAAGCTCTACACAATACATTAGGAATCGGTTCTTACCAAATCATGAAGGACTAAAAACCAGTGTGCTTTCCCACCTTTTCTGATCGTATTTCAGAAATTCTTGTATGTGTCACTTGTACTCAGATGGGAACAGGGCAGTTGATGGCGTAAAAGGTGGATTCCGGTAAGAGCAGTTGGGTTGTAATTTTAGAAAGAGAAGCTAGGAATTTGGTGTTCTTATTCTTGCTTGATAGGTCACAGAATTGCTGAACTGAAATATTGTCAAAATAGTCAACTTTAAAGGTGCATTGTGTAACTTTTCAGACTTTGGAGAGCTCGTCAAATACCTTTCTCCATGAAGCTTTCTGGAATGGTTCACAGTATGGTATTAAACCTTTCTATCTTCATGGAGACCAAACTAGACCAAGTTACAGGCCAGTTCTGTATGTCAGTCCACCTGTAACTGAGGAAATGTGAGGTAGATCTGTTTAAAGGACAGTCTGAAATTTTGGCCTTTGGACCTCATTTCCTAGTGAGTGTTGGAGATGTGTGGAGACACTTTTTTTAAATATTCCATCCCGCCCGTATTTGCAGAGGTCACTGGTGCTAGACTAGCACATGTCAATGGCCATAGTTAGCCTGACATTAAAAACACATACCCACTCCACAGTGTTTGCCTGATTCAACAGTCGGTTTCACTTTGTGAAAATCGTCTGACCTCGCAGCGTTAGAATTCGTTCGCTTGATGGTAGGCGGGTAGTTTTTTTATTTAACTACTATTTGGTTGTGACGTATGTAATGCGCCGGAATGCTCAGTGGTATCCAAGCATGGATCTATTAAAATAACCAATGGTGTCAAAGTAATTGCTAGCACAAGAGTAAACAAAGCAGAGAGTGCACATGTCTGTCAACGATCATTGTCATTTCTGCGAGATGAACTTGTGAATTAAAGGTGCAATAAAAATGTGATTGTTTATATTTGACAAAGGAAGTCCAAAGGAGGGTAGTGTATGCAGTCTGCTATCGCAGCTCGGGTTGGTTCAGTACGCGGTTTACAACTTCCAGGGTTCTTGCAAACTGTCTAATGTATTCCGATTCCTGTCCTAGTCACTGGAGAGAAATGAAATTGAGCGGAGGCACCAGGTGGAGCCAGCCGGGTTACCACAGTGCACCCAAGATAAACTATGATTACATCAGAATAACAATGTAAATGTCTGTGTTGATAGAATAATGTTTGAAATAAAATTAACCTTGCTTCTCATGAATCATCGCAGGTTGAGGGACTATTTTCTCAGCAGCAGTGTAATCTTACTTTCCCGGTAAAATAGGTGTTAGGTGAGCTTTCTATCAAGAAGTACAACTCGCTGCTGCTCAAATCCTTCAAATGCAAGGTTGATTTTACTTCTGAAACTATTCTATTAACACAGACATTTACATGGATAGTCTGGCATTATAATTGTTTTGCTTTGGTTGCTTTGTGGAGTGGGTAAGATTGTTTTTAGTGGCAGGCTAACTGTGGCCATTGACATGCACTAGCCTAAGCACCAGCGACCTCTGCAAATACAAGGACTGGATGGAATAGTTTAAAAGGCATCTCCACACATTTTCAACACTCTGGCTAACTACGAAATGAGGTCCTATGTCCAAAATCCCAGACTGTCCCTTTAATGTCATACTGTGGAACATTTCAGGCAGAGCAATGACATATCCATAGAAACAAGCAAGTGACTGACCCCCAACCAAAATTCACATAGTGCAACTTTAACACAATTTTCAAGATCGCAGTGTTTCTCAAACTCTGGCACACATACAAATGGTGGTAGGCGAGAGGTCCTTTCTAAGTCTAGTATTCGTTGGATCCTGTCCTGAGTCAATATAATTATGTTTTTGTCCTTTTTTGAGCTAAACCAAGACTTAACACCTGGTTTAACCTCATAGATCTGGAGAAGTCTGCGCTAAAACCTGGATTATATCTGGTGGTACTCAGAGAGCCAAATATTCTCTCAGATGGTACAAGGTGTGAAAAGTTAGAGATTCACTGTGAAAGAGTTCATGCAATACACATAAAACTCTACTATTACCGTATTATTCAAACTTTTACAACTGCACCTCAAAAGTTACTGTTCAGAATAGACATTTAATTTTTAATTTTTTTTTTACTTTGGACAACTAAACATTTTACATTCTTTTAAAATGGAATACTATCATATTATCATTCATATTGTCATCAGTGGAGTCGTATCAACAGAAACAAGGACAACAACAACAAAAATTGCTCAAAAAGAAGAAGAAAAATTGATATAATCCCACCCCTATCAATAATTTACAGCCCATCTCATTTAAATGTTTTAATATTATTTGCATTTGTTTGATTGCAGGCCACAGATGTAGACACGGGGAACTACAGTGCCAATGCATACCGCCTGATCATCCCTCCCACCGCCGAGGGACAGGACAGCTTCGTCATCGAGACCTACACCGGAATCATCAAGTCGGCCATAATGTTCCGCAACATGAGGCGCTCCTATTTCAAGTTCGAAGTCATTGCTACGGACGACTACGGGAAGGGCCTTAGCAACAGTGCAGAAGTGGTGGTAAGTACAAGCAGTGAAGGAATAGAATACTGGAGTGGTCATAGCTGTTAAACTTTCATGGGTTTCTGAGAATATGTATTAACTTATTAAAAGGACAGTTCGGAATTTTGGACATAAGGCCTCATTTCCTAGTTAGCTAGAGTGTTGGAGACATGTGGAGACACTTTTTTAAAATATTCTATCCAGTCCTTGTATTTGCAGAGGTCACTGGTGTTAGGCTAGTGCATGTCAATGGCCATAGTTAGCCTGCCACTAAAAACAGTCTTACCCACTCCACAAAACACTCCATAGGACCAGTGAGGTCCTATGTCCAAAATTCCAGACTGTCCCTTTAATACGTCAGCTGTAGATGTATTATTAGTATATGCATAAAAATTCAAATTTCCGTTTAAAAGAAATTTATATGTTTTTTTACACTTGTGTAAATGTGTAAGTCTTTCTGAGTCTGAGGGTCTGAAACATTCTTGTCTCCATGGAGATGTTGTTATGCCTGGGGTGTTCCTCAGAATGGCATGAAACCATCTATTTCCTTAGAGACAAGCAAATGATTTTGATGATTTACTTTACTTTTTTTTTTTTCTCGTAAAAAACACCTGTAACTGAATACATGCACGATAGATCAGTTTAAGGTGGTGGACCCTCCTCTAGAGCTGCTTTAACAGGCTCTTATTGGAGAAAACATACACACTTTTTTCCAAATTTCTCCTTCACATTATTAAGGAAAAATTTGAACTATTTGATAAAGCTCAGCCAAATACCAAAAAGTCAAAACGGCAAAAGAAATTCACAAAAGAATTCAGCTCCTTACATAAATGCATGCTTACAGAACCAGAACAAGGCCGCCCAGACTGGATGTCAGAGTGAGTCACTGGAGATGTCCATTTTGGTGTTTTATTTAAATATGGTCGACCATCTGTTTGCATCTATGGAGTTGTTCTTTTTTTGGGCTGGAATGTTCTACGTATGTATCTCCATGGAGCCAAGTTACAAGTCAGATATGTGAATGCATGTTTTCTAGGTATTTGTTCTAATTAAAAGACCCATAATGAAATAAATACTAGATAAAAGTTCACTGTGTAACATTTCAAGCCAAGTAATAATGTCTCCATAGGGACAAACAGGTGACAGAAGTTAAGCTTGGCATTTTTCATCAATAATAATAAATAAGCTTTATATCTGACAAAATGTTATATCCAATTTTTCTCTACAATCACTGCAATCAATTTTATGTGCCTTATAGTGAATATCTGCTGTGTGGCGTTTGATTACCACTTGAATAGAGTTACGGCCCCCTCGCTGATGCAGAAACAGTAAAATAAGGGGACACCAGTCGTCTTCTGTGTCAAAGTCATTCTGCTTGCAAATGAGAGAGCTACAAAAGCCTGTGAATACAATTACTATAATAGACCGGTCACTCTGAAAGACACGGGGCACTACTCTAATGTCTGCTTTGTGGGCCTGTCTCAGAGGTTATCTTATTTTCATAATGGCCCTAATAAGATGAATAATTATCTGATAAATAGTCTACTGTACGTTCATTATACGATCTTGGAGACAGGAAAAGTGGATTGAAACTTGGCGACCCAATTTCAAAATATAAATGGAGGTAACCTGATTATAAAAGAACCTCTAACTAGTATTCACAGGCAGGATTCTTAGGGCAGCACAGTTTTGGAAAAATATAGAATTGCAACTTTTCTGACGAGTATTGCAGTTACGTTTCAATTTGGGATTTATGTTTAGATATGTTCAAAGTTCAACCTTAAAGTTTTAAGACGTGTAGGAGCATTCAGATCTGAAAGAATACTGAAATCTGAGCTTTAAACTAATCCAAGAATCCCATGCATTTTAGAACCTGTTTGTATAAGTCTAAACTACAGGGCTAGCACTTTTTTTACACGATGAAAGAGGATATTGGCCTATATTATGCTTTTTTTCTGATTTATGTTATAAGCTTGTTTGTTCATCAAAAACGTACCTGGTATGTTGTTTCATTTGCACATGTTTAAGAGAAACAGATCTTCTCTCAAACAGAAAACACTCTGCTCCTTCTAGTGATGTCATACGGTAATACAAGAAGTGCTGCGCTGTGTTTTTAAATGCCATTCACCTTCACTAGAATCATTTGGATCATTTTAGACCTGCAATTTCTTCTGAACTAAAGGTAAAAGGAAGCTATTAACTTGAAAACTACCACTACATGACATCACAAGGCGAAAAAGAGCATTTTGTGCTTTGGAGACAGTCTAACAATAAAACGTTACTTAAACATGTGCAAATGAAATAAAACACAACTCCAGGTATGTTTTTGACAAGATAAGAGCATTATAACATGACTTAAAGCTCACAAGAGTCAATTGTGCGTAATATAGAACTTTTAAATAATTTCAGTCTTTGAGATTTGCTTCAAATTTCTATTTTGATTCAAGCAATGTATCACACTGCTACAGTGACTTTGAGTTTAATACAGTAGTTTGCCATGACATTTTTTTGCTAATCTTCATTTTAACCCTAACAAAATGTAAAATCAATAATATTAGAATAAATTATAATAACACAAATTTGTTGTAGCTTTATGATTTGTGTAGCACATGAGTTGTAAAGAGAGGCAAAACACTTCAGTTTTTTAGTTTAGTTTTGTTTTTTTACCATCAATACAAGACCCAGAGAGATTAACACATATTGTCCATTCAAGTCTGATTATGCTTCCATTGTAGGGAGTATTATACCTTTTATGACACAGATCAGATAACAACAGATGAGTTCTGAGCTAACAGTGGTCTTGGTTCAGTACTGCAGGGATCAAAGTTATTATAGTACTCACAATCCTATAGGTATCACCGGATCTTATTTGATTTTCTGCAAAAGAAAGTTTGAAAACAAGCTTAAAGTTTCATTTGTTAGTAAGATTTTATAGCTCCCAGATGGCCCATTTGCAATATATTTTACTGTAGCTATCAAAATGTATTTTGTATTTTATTAATACATTAATAATGAAATCTTTAATCTAAATTTCAAATCCCAAATCCTGTCTCCGTTCTTATTTCTTCTCTAAATATTTCTTTTGTTGAATATCTAAAATGAATTCTTGTTTATACTTCTCTCCTTATACAGTTTTTGCCTTTGAAGCCAGCCGTGCGTGAAATCCTCCATCGATCTAACTATCTGTGTCTCAGCCTTATATTACATTTGTGTCTTATTGAAATGCACCCGGCTAACAAGGCCTTAACAAGACAAGAGGAGGGCTTGGGACATTGGCTGCCACATGTGAGGGAGCAGCGAATGGCTAAGCATGGGGCCCGTTAATTTTCAAGGGGAAAACCTAATTTCACAGTATTCGCATGGGGGATCTGGCTCCTGCGCTCTCTGCCTGTTGTGGGTATACACTTAACAGCTGCATATGAATTGGACAGGATTGCTCCCTGACGCAATAACAAGTGGTCAATTAGAGGATTTTCTACTTCTCTGTCAGATATACTCACAACTGGAAAGCTAGACATCTTAATACTGTTAGCTATTTAAAGGTGTACTGTGTAACTTTTTGGTTAGGGCTCCGTCACCTGCTTTTTTCTGTGGATATGCCTGGTATGTTCCACAGTATGACATGCAGCTCTATTAGTTGTTTTTTTTAGCTCAAAAGTATAGAAAAACAGGAATTATGACTGTGAGCAGGGTTACCTCTCCACAGATCTGACCTGTACCTTGGTCTGGTTTGGTCTCCACGAAGATAGAAAGGTTAAATTGCCATCCATAGTGTAAAACATTCCAGACAAAGCAATAACATCTCCATGAAGAAAAGCATTTGACGGATTCTTCACCACAAAAATTACACAATGCACCATTAAGGCCACCACCATTAAGAATTGTGTTTGTTTTTTTGCAGGTTTCTGTTGTGAACGCGTTGGACATGCAAGTGGTGGTGTCTACAGTGCCCCCTACGCTGGTGGAGGAGAAGAAAGAAGAACTCATCAGGTGTGTAACAAACAAAACAAACAAAAACGTACAAATAAAGCAACTGGCTCTCTGTCAACAGCACTAACACAGACAGCATCTAGTGGTGATGTGTGAGAATACAACAGAGGCTAATCTAATTATATGTGGTAGCTTTAATGCCCCACTGTGAAACATTTTAGCAGTCATAATTAAATGCATTAATGCTTTATTTTTAGTCTACTGGTATTGGTTAAAATGTTACACAGTGGGGTTTTAGTGAGTTTTAAAGATCCTATAGTACACAAAATTTATTCTTTTGAACTTTAAGCCATGTTAGAATGTTGTTGCCTCCTCAAAAACATACCTGGAGTTGTGCTTTGTTTCATTCACACATGTTTGAGTAATCCTCAATTTTGAGTAAATCTCAAAAATGCTCTGTTCCACCTTGTGATGTCATGTAGTGGTAGTTTTCCAGGTAAGTTACCTTTTATCTTTAGTTCAGCAGAGATTGGCAATTCCAGATCTGAAATCATCCACATGATTCAAGTGAAAATGGAGCACTTCCTTTATTACCACATGACATCATAAGATGAAACAATAACCAAAATATCCTGATATTGTATCGTCAAATTTCTCACAATCATACCATGGACCATCACAATATATCGAATTACCAGTCTCTTTGGTTAAATTAAGATTTATGGTGCAGCTAAAAAAAGACAGACAGAACTACATTGACCATGATCCTTTGCTCCATTTTAGTGTAGACTACAAGAAGAAATAACAGTTCGAAGCACTTTTAAGTCTTAGTGCTTTGGATTAAGTCTTCTCAAGGCAATTTAAGAGGAAAACAAAGCATATTAACAGTTTTGTTAGCCTCCACAAAATATCGCAATAAATATCGTACCATGAGATGTATATAGTGAAAATATTGCATAAATATCATAACAGATTTGGATATTGTTACATCCCTAATCATGAGCCTCCCCACCATATTGTGACCTTTACCACGATATTGCAATAAATATTGTACCTTGATGTTCATACCATGACAATACCTTATCGACAGACTTGGATATTGTTACACCCCTAGTGTTTTCAGTTTGAGAGAAAAACTCTTGATATGTTTTTGATGAGGAAATATTATAATAAAAGTTAAAAAATAGTAGAATATGGGCTCTTTAATTGTAAAAAGCCCTGAATATGCAGAAGAAAAACTTTTTATCACATTAAAACATGACCCAAAACTCTGCTTCTTTAAACAACCAAACTTAGTAAAAGCTTGTAAAAAGTTGATTTCTGCATACACCATAATAACTTCTAAGCAGTCTGCTAAAGCATTTTACCTGGGTGCCCACAGTTTATCCATCTTGGCAGTGAGAGTCAGGGCAGCTTTTCTTTTATTGGCTGTAATTTGAGGTGCGGATTTTGTGGTGCCTGAACAAGGATTATCAGAAGGCAATGTTTTTGTGCCAAGAGCTGGTTTTGGAGAAAAGAGGGGGGCACAGTGGGACCATCACAGCCAGAGAGGGTGCTTAAGAGGAGGCTCTCATATTACTGTGGATCTGGAGGTGCCGGAAATACTTCAGTGGTTTAGCATCTGAGCTGACATCAGGCATTAAAGGATAAGTTTGGAGACAAGTTAATAATGAGCAATGTTAATTAAGGAAAATCTAGAAAAAGTCTGCATTGTGGAACTTTGCCAGGCTGTTAAAAGTCTGATATTACACTGGTTGGATGTTATAGTGTTGTTTCATCATCACAAACATATCTGGAGTTGTGTTTTGTTTCATTCACACGTTTAACACACAAGCCCTGCATATTTAGGCTGAGATCTTCTCGCAAACGGAAAACACCACCTTGTGATGTCATCTGGTAATACAGGACTGTATTACTGTGTTTTTAAACTCACCTTCACTAGAATCATTTGGATAATTTCAGCCCCTGGAATATCCTCTAACTGAACTAAAGGTAAAAGGTTGATGTGAACATGAAAACTACCACTTTCACCATTCTTTTTTTTGAAACTCTGTATTTAGGTAGGGTTACTTTTTTGGAACAGAGAAGTGATAAGAAGCTGTTACAAGCCCTCTTGGTGGCAAGAAAAAGAATATCTGTCCTGCCCTCACTGCATGGCTGGATTGACACAATGTCTGATATATTGAAGATGGAAAAGCTAACTTATGCAATAAACCTTCAAAGAGACAAATTTTATTGTATTTGGAATAAACGGATAAAATATGTCACCCCACTCAGAAAAGATTTTCTGTAACCTCTCCACTTCTGGTGAAGATTTGTTATATTTTATTTTACTCTATATAACACAATATGTTGGATGGCAGTTTTGGTTCTGTAAACTCCCCTGTTTTTGTAAATAGTTTAGTTTTTCTTTTGAGTCTTTTTTCCCCTCTTTTTCTTGTTATATACCAAAATTTGAAAGACCACACCACACTGGAACTGGAAATTTGTAATATCTAAATATTTGCTCTTTCCAAATAAAAAGAAAATAAAAAATAAATAAATACAAATGACATCATATGACATCACACGGTGGAACAGAACATTTTGAGCTTTGAAGATGTAAGACAGACTAATAATAAATGGGTTACTCAAACATATGTCACTGAAACAAAACACAACACCACACATTTTTTTGAGGATGTAAGAGCATTATAACATAGCTCCAAGCTCAGTCGTCAATTTTGTGTAATATAGGACCTCTAAAAGGCAAAGTAGAGAAATCGGTGCTGAAAACTGTATTTTTTAGATCATGTTCAGATTATATTCAGATGGAGGAACTTACTTTTAGTCCCAAGGTTGCACACAGTAAGAGACAGTGCACCTCTCAAACTATTGCCTCTTTGCCTCGTGCCCTGTAAGTGCCTTTGAAGGTGAACTGATGGTCAAAATATGCCTTAGGTTTACTATTCTTTTACTACAAAGCTACAATTTTGAAAACAGAGATTCAGTCATTTCCATAACAACTGTACATCTATATTAGCATGCCAGTCAAGTAAATTATACGGTTGGCTTTTGTTTTCGTTTCATGGTCGATTCCCACTGCTGCCAGATGGAACATGATGTGTGTTTTCTATAGGTGATTATAGGTTTAGGAGCCCTGTGATCCATATATTCAAACCGTAAAAAGAGTTATTCAAAAATTGCGCACAATCTATTAAAATCTGTACTTTCTTGCTTGCGCTTGGCAGAATTCTGGAGCGCCACGTCCAGGACCAGATCCCCGGTGCCAAAGTCATAGTGGAGTCCATTGGTCCTCGTCGCCACGGTGACGGCTACGAGCTGGAAGACTACAGTAAATCAGACCTGATGGTGTACGCCATTGACCCGCTGACGAACAGGGCTATCCAGAGACAGGAGCTCTTCAAGTGAGTGGTTCTTTTCTATTACCACATGCGCAGTCTGCGGTCATTTACTTTAATTTGATGTGCGCGTGCCTCGCTGTGCCCCTCTAGGCTTTATTCTCAAAACCACATCATGACTCTGCGGAAAAAAAAATCTACAGAAAATCTCATTGATCATACGAAGCTATATGTCATAGTTAGATGTCACTTCAGAGGTTTTACATAATGCTTTAATTCCGAGATCTTGGCCCCGGTCTTTTATGCTATGTAAACAAACATAATGAGTGTGTATGGAAAACAAGCCAATTTATCTGACCATAGAGGAGGGAATGATTTTACCAATGACATTTTGTAAGATCAGATATCAAATAACCATTACTAACACAGGAGTGAAGTAATTAAATTGCATATATTTACATATATTTAAAGAATAGTACAATACGTGGCATAAATAGGACACATTCTCTTATGATATGGTCATTTCACGCCGAATCACTGAATGCCCCCGCTCGACCATCTCAGATTAAACTGAAAAAATTCTAGGAGGTTCACACACTTTACAGCAGGAAAAGTCCCAAATTTTATCTCCCAACTCCTTATAGTTCTGTCATTAAAAATATTTTGTCAACTACCCCCTGACCTGTTTTGAGCTTCTGAAAGTGCCTTCATAGTCCATGAATTCTATACATGTATGCGGACACCACATTTTCAAAAAATAATTTTTGCGAAAATAGGGCAGAACATCATCACAAATTTTGGATAACAGACATGTAGTCTTTCTAAAACTGTCCATTTTATGTATTTGGTTTTTTATATAACATGGTAAAGATGGCACCAAATTTATTGTTTCCATTTTTAACACTTAATATCTTCTAGAACGTTTATCACAGAGGGTCAGTGTTAAAATACAAAGTACACAGCCTGTGTGGGAAGGTGTATGTTCAATATCAAACCTCTGTCTTTGAAATTGCACTTTCCACAGTCCTTCAAAGATGCCCTCATATTTGAAGAGTAGAATTTTTGTGCAAATTCAAGCCCCCAGAAATATGTGATAAACCAAAAGCACATGTGTGAAAATCCATATTCATTTGCCAAATTTTAACCCTTGAAAATTTGAAGGATCTAGTTAAAATTTTTTAGATACAGCAATCTGAAAGTGGCTCCTTGGAAAACTCAGCTCAAAGCGTGTCGGGGGGAGTTGACAAAAGCTGAGATGGTCGAGCTGTGGCATTCAGAGATTTGGCATGGAATGACCCTATATCACCTTAAAATAAAAATAAATAAATAAATAATACACATGTTGATTATATGTATATAATATAAAGCAACACTGTGTAACTATCTAAATGTGGCACGTCACCTGCATGATTCCATGGAAAAAAAAAAACACCTTCAAAAAATGTTCTTTGGTGATATATTTTATGCCATACTGTGGAAGATTATAGCTAAAGGAACAACATCTCCATGGAAACAAGCAGGAAGGAGTCCTACTCCAGGCCAATTAAGAGTCAGGTTTGTGGAGATGCAAGCCTGCCCAGAGTAAGGATGGGAGTGCAATAAATACAACTTAAAAAAACAAAACAAAACAAAAAAAAACAACAATGCTTTTATTTCAGTCTATTTTTAGCAACAACAAAAAAAAGCTGCATATTGTGTTTTTAAATTATTGGTTTATTTCAACCGGCTTACTTAGACAAACTTTATAGAAGGGAAATCATTTGGATATTTACCATAAAAATGTCCTTCGTATATATATTTTTTCATAGATTGCACCATGCTTTAGTATACATTCCTAGATCAAGTGCAAATCAAAAAATAAAACCTCCAAACTTGAAAACCATGACTGTCTTTGTGGCACATGGGCTCAAAGAGATCTACCCCACTGTTCCAACCTTTTGTTTTCTTTTTGCCTGTGTCTTTCCAAAGTATCACAGACAAAGTTCCAAACCATTTTTCATGTGTTCAGAGGACAGCGGCGGTCTGAGATAGCACCTCACCACTGACGCACACACGCTTTTTTCCTGTTCTCTCTCCTATCTGTCAAAACACACACATTAATCTTTAAAAGGTATCCCCCATCCAACAGAGTAGTGCCAGTCAATACTCTTATTTTTCATAACAATTGTCTCTTCTTTACACATTTTCTCACATATAGTTGGCGTTCAGATTCTAGGATTTGGTTATGTCTTATTTTAATGGAGGACAGAGGCTTGTATTCACTATTTTTGAAAGAAATATCAAATCTTATGGTCCACAAACTATAGTCTAGTTACCCAAAACCTATGTTACAATACTATTACCTCATACCTACTGGTCAATATACCTGGAGTTGTGATTATGTCATATTTTCAGAAGGAGGGCAGAGGTTTATATTTACTATTTTTGAAAGAAATATCAAAATCCACAAACTATATTCTAGTTACACAAAAACCTATGTTACTGTGTTGTTACGTCATACCTCCTTGTCAGCATACCTGGAGTTGTGATTATGTCATATTTTCAGATGGAGGGCAGAGGCTTTGTACTGTTTTTGAAAGAAATATCAAAATGTATGATTCACAAACTATAGTTTCTTATGGTCATAGTTCGTATATAACACAAAAACAATGTTATAATGCTGTTACCTCATCAAAAACATACTTTGTGATTGTGATTTTTGTGAGTTGTGATTGTGTCATATTTTCAGATGGAGAGCAGAAGCTTATATTTACTGTTTTTGAAAGAAATATCTAAATCTACAAACTATACTCTAGTTACACAAAAACCTGTTACAGTGCTGTTACCTCATATGTACCGGTGAACATACCTGGAGTTGTGATTATGTTATATTTTCAGATGGAGGGCAGAGATGTATTTGTACTGTCTTTGAAAGAAATATCACAATGTATGGTTCATTAACTATAGATTCTTATGACCATAGTTCCTACAATACACCAAAAAAAAAAGTTATAATGCTGTTACCTCATCAAAAACATACTTGGACTTGTGATTATGTCATATTTTCAGATGGAGGACAGAAGCTTTACTGTTTTGAAAGAAATATCAAAACGTATGATTCGCAAACTGTAGTTTTTTGGGGTTTTTTTAATGATCATAGTTCCTATATTACACAGAAAATGTTATAATGCTGTCACTTCCCAATCAACATGCCTGGAGTTGTGATTATGTCATATTTTCAGATGGAGGTCAGAAGCTTATATTTACTGTTTTGAAAGAAATATCAAAACGTATGAACCACAAACTATAGTTTCTTATGATCATAGTTCCTGTATTACACAAAAACAATATTATAATGCTGTTACTTCATCAAAAACATACCTGAAGTTGTGATTATATCATATTTTTAGATGGAGGGCAAAAGCTTATATTTACTGTTTTTGAAAGAAATATCAAAATCCACAAACTATATTCTAGTTACACAAAAACCTATGTTACAGTGCTGTTACCTCATATGTACCGGTCAACATACCTGGAATTGTGATTGTGTCATATTTTCAGATGGAGGACAGAAGCTTGTATTCACTGTTTTGAAAGAAATATCAAAATGTATGATTCACAAACTAAAGCTTCTTGTGATCATAGTTCCTATATTACACAAAAATTGTTATAATGCTGTTACTTCATCAAAAACATACCTGGAGTTGTGATTATGTCATGTTTTTATACAGAGGGCAGAAGCTTATATTTACTTGCCAGTCAACATGCCTGGAATTGTGATTATGTCATATTTTCAGATGGAGGGCAGAGTGTTATTTTTACTCATTTTGAAAGAAATATAAAAACATATGATTAATAAGCTATAGTTTCTTATGATCATAGTTCTTATATTACACAAAAAATGTTATAATGTTATAATATTGTTACTTCATCAAAAACATACCTGGACTTATGATTGTGTCACATTTTCAGATGGAGAGCAGAGACTTATTTTTACTGTTTTTAAAAGAAATATCAAAACTTCTGATTCACAAACTTTACTCTAGTTACACAGAAACCCATGTTACAATGCTGTTACCTCATACTTACCTGCAGTTGTGATTATGTGTGATTATGTTCTCTGGGTATGTGAATGAATAATGATTTGTAAAGTGTCTTTGTGACATATGTCTGTGAAAAGCGCTATATAAATAAAATCGTACTTACTTACTTATGTCATATTTTCAGATAGAGGGCAGAAGCTTATATTTACTGTTTTTGAAAGAAATATCAAAACGATGATACACAAATTATATAGTAGTTACCTATGATCATACCCTGACAGTTTTGGCTGCAGTCTACTGCCTTCCTCAGAAGTGATTTAAACTGATTTTGGTGTTATGTTCTTACTTACTTGGATTAGTGTACTTTAGCATGCTGGTTGTTGGTAGTTTTAATGTCACAGCAAATTTCCACTCGTGTTTCTGAGAGTTGTGAAAACTTATCATGGTGAATAATTTGACTGCTTGGAATGCAACGCCAGACCACAGGAAACTATCTGAAGGACCCATATTATGTAATTTACTGATCAGTTAGTAATGTTTTGTCATCAGAAACATACTTGGAAATGTGTTTTGTTTCATTGACACGTTTTACACACAAACCCTGCATATTTAGGCTGAGTTATTCTCTCAAACATAAAACACTCTTCACACCTTCACCAAAATAAGTTGGGTGATTTCAGCCATGGACTTGCCGTTTCTAAAAGGTATCTGTTAACTTGAAAACTATCGCTTCATGGCATCACAAAGAGGAACAGAGCATTTTGAGCTTTGGAGATGTAGACAGAATAATAAAGCAGGTTTACTCAGCATTTGTGAATGAAACTAACAGAACTCTGGGTGTGTTTTTGTGGAGGTAACATCATTATAACATGGCTTAAAGCTTTCAAGAATCCATTTTGTGTAATATAGGACCTTTAAAAATAAAAAGTCAAATACAGTATCTTAAATAGCAAATTCCACCGTAGAATTGTCCTCCAACTCAATGTCAAAATATAGGGGTTGTAGAATGTCACGTAAACACAACCTACACCACGCCTAACCTCAGCTGTCACCTCAGAACAACAGTGATCTTTTTATCCACTTAGCCACTCCCGTTTTGACTGCAGAAAAAGCCTTCATGAATGTGATTATGACCATTTCAGTTCATTTAAGTCATCCACTCAAACGGCATTTCGAATCATTTGTAAACATGTCCTTGGCAGTGACCGGAGAAGGACAACATAAACCTTTCTCATTGAAGAGGGGGAGGGAGCGAGTGGAGAGGGGGATGGAGCGAGGAGAGTGACGTGAATTGGAAACAGAAAAAGCAAAAATGATGTGTGCTGGTTTGAAGTAGAGGTAGGTTTGTCTTCACTAGAACATCCACCATGCAAGGTATCTGGTACAAGGACAGTTAGAATGTCAGTGGTATTTTCCTGTTCAAAGGTGCATTGTGTAAAATTTCTAATGGAGAATCTATATTACACAAAAAGCCAGGTTAGAATGCTGTTAACTCATCAAATCATTACATTCCTGGAGTTGTGTTCATTCATTCGCACTTGTTTGAGTAACCCTTTATTATTTGTCTGTCTACAACTCCAAGGCTCGAAATGAGAAGGTGTATGAAGTTTAAAAACTCAGTGGAGCAGCCTGAGAGAAGAGCTCAGCCTAAATATGCAGCGTTTGTGTGTTGAACATGTGTGAATGAAACAAAACAAAACTCCAGGTCTGTTTGTGATGAGGAAACAACATTAAAACATAGAACAGAAAATAGTGTGATATAGACCCTTTAATGATGAAGAAAAGTTAGGTCTGAATTACAATTAGATGATCTGTTAGAACTTTTGTGAGCTCAGGAGGAATTATCATAAGTCTAGTACAAATGTGGAATGTACAAACATGAAAATAGTCTGCACTATTGCACTGGAACACTTTTCTTGCATGCTTGGATGTTTATGGTCTAGCATGTAAATCTCGTCTAACATTAACGTGAAACAGTACACCAGGCACTCTAACGAACAGTTGCTGCTTGCTTCATTGCCTTTTGTTGCTTAACAGACGGGAGAGTGCACACAGCTCACCTTGGGTCGTAGCTGAATTCATTCACCAAACCAAAATACTCTTCAAGTGTATTTTTCACACAGGTGGCTCGCATACTGAAGCGGATTTCAGCCAAAACACATCACAGGCTCAGACAATTATGTGAGATTTTTACTTCTGAGAAAGGCTCACATTTGAACTAATCAGACTACACTGGCAGATAAAGTGAAAATGAAAAATATTCAAGTTATCTTCCCCATTAAAGCAGACCTATCACTCAAAATTGACTCAGAGCTTTTAACCATGTTATAGTTGTTTCCCTTCACCATTTACACGCTTGAAGTTGTATTTGGAGTGATTCATACATGGCTGAGTAATCTTTAATCACCATATTGCCTTTCAACCCCTGTTTTCATTGCAACCGGAATACGCTGTAAGAGAATTTAAGTAATTTATCTTCCACGTACATCTGTCAGTTCAACACTGACTCACAAAAGTTATATTTACACCATGATCTTCCCTTGGCATACCATTGGCATACCACTGTCTAAATTGTGGTATCTTGCTGTCTAACTGGTGCCTACTGGCCTTCATAGTCTCACCACACTTGCTTTATAAACCTCCTACTTTGGAAGCATAGTCAAGGGGCTTGAACACTCAAAGTATACTATGTTCACTTTTCAAATCACACTATGTTGACTTTTCACATCCCTCCGGGCCCATATTATTGATGGTAAATAAATGTCTCCTGACATCCAGTTAGTCTTTTACTTCCACTCTTTCTTGGACAAGTTGAAAACTTCTACAACACATGCCCATTGCTCCTTACTTACTTATTCCTTCAGTTTTATTTTCATAATGAGCGACACGCTTATAACCAGCAGTGTCGCATTGTCATTTTGGTACAAATGAAAAAAAAAAATCTATAGAAGTGCCGTTTTCTAACGCAGAAGTCAGCCTACTTGTTTCTTTTATTAAGCCATTTTAGATGAATTTTGCAATTTAAAATGTGCAAATTATAACATAATGATCCATGGATTTTGTAGATTATAACTATATAGCAAGCTCAAGTACAAAATGTGTCCTTTAAGGCCCTAAGTAAATCTATGGAAGCACTATTATTAAATTAAATAATAACATATCTTCAAGTGATTGGACAATTTCTGTTTTTGTTTCATGTGAAAGCTTATATTTTGAGAGAGAACACTGACCAAAAATGAAAAAAGACTTAAGACTGTAGTGTTTCCCCTTTGATGTTTTATAAAACTTTCTTGTACTTCTATAATCTAACCAACAAATCGTGTTACATCCTTGCTTTAATTAGGATCTCCATCAGATAAAGGTCCAGAAAATCATTTGACTCAGGGCTCAGTGCTGTGATTACAGATGCGAAGTGCATGTCACTCCTTTGCAGGGTAATTACATGTAGTTCATCTGTAACTCTCCTGTTCAAAGAAGAAAGAAACTGTGCATATATGGTGTGCACTGGACTGTGCTTACACCACCTTGAATACAGCTCCCAGTGCAGTATGTGTCCCCAGAGAAAACCTAAAGCCACGAAGCCTGTTAATGACCTTCACTTTGCACATTATCCTCCTATAGAAGAAAATGAAGATGACTATAATTGGATGTGGGAATGGACTTTGTGAATGCTTTGGACAGACAAGTACAATGTCTACAGTTTGATTTACCTTGTGTTCTGGCTTCTTTTTATAGACTCAGTTTTGAGCACTTTTGCCAGTCAAAAGATGTAATGTTTGGTGATTGTTATGGCCCCGACTCGAAAGACTGCAACAAAGCAAGGGAAAATGACAACACTGATGGTTTTTAGCCTTTCTGTGGATGTTTATTATAAAAGCATTGATAGTAATGGTGGTGGCTGTGTAGCAGGCCCCAGTGGATGGAGTGGAGCATAAACTTTATATATAGCACTTTTCAAGACACCAAAAATGCATTATTGTGCCAAACACTGCTTTATTCATTCACTTCATACTTGCTGGTGGTAAGTTGCTTTTGTTGCCACAGCTGCCCTGGGGTAGACCTAGTCTACCATTTTGTACCATCAAACCCCCCTGACCACCATACACATACAGCACTTTCATAATAAGCAAGGTGTGTGAAGTGCCTTGCCCAAAGGCCAGTGGTGGAATGTAACAAAGTAAAAGTAGTAAAATACTGTACTTCGATATAAGTTTTAGGCATCTGTATTTAAATACATTTTAAAGTGTATCATTTTTACTTTTACTTCACTTGACAGAAGATATCTGTACTGTCTACTCAGCTACATTTTTTATCTGAAAAGTAAAAGTATTTTTATTATTGTGTGATACCTGAAAAGCCTAAGGGTTTATTTTTAACACATTTGTAGCTTAAGCAATCAAAACATGCAAATAAAAACAATAACAAAAAATCTGTTGTTTCTATTAAATAAAATTCATAACAAATCTTTATCAGAATTCTTATATTCAAAGTTTTATTAGAAAAATTTGCATGAAATACATTTCAAGTACATTTTTACATGGGTACTTTAATACTGTTTTCATGTGACACCTTTACATTATTTTTTGGCTCCAGTATCTGTACTTTGACTTATGTATAAAAAAGAAGTACTTCTTGTCAAAGACACAACAGGAGTTTCCACTATACCCACTGCTGCCCCACTGTGGCTCCTGGTATTCTCTGCACTCTTCCATCCAAGAACAAAGGCACTGACAAGCCCGTGTGGCCATATGAACAATGAGCCGTTAATTGCTATGACAATGGAGCTAATTTCTCATCATTTTGAAACACATGGATACAAATAACACTATAAAAGATAATATTTTGTTTACCATGCATTTGCAACATTATGCACTTGACATTTTCTCTCCAAATTAGCCAACAAAATCAAATCATTAAATACCACGCATATCAGATTAAATGATTGCATCAAATTGAATCAGCAGCATTTATTTTCTCATTTTATTGCTTATTCTATCAGGCCACACAAGGATAAATCATATTCCGTTTTGGTTGACAAGTTAATCTAATGGCTGCCACTTAGAGGACGTTTATGCAAAAATGTCTTTCCGCTCAGATGAAAAAACAGGTCTGGCAGCTTCTTGACATGGATGTGATGTTTTTCAAATGTAACGCACTAAAATGGGCCACGCATGTAGAGACCTCTGTTAGAACATTTGTTTGTGGAATTTGCAGTACCCCTAGTGGCCAGGCTTGGGTTTATGTGACGTCTTAGCATTTCACATAAACTGCTTTGCTGTGGTATCACACTGGGGGTGTTTTACATGTATCACTGTGGTGGAATATGCAGTAAGTATCATGGTTACACAATGTACACATTATACTAAATACTGTAAAGAAGATAATCTGTCAACTCAAGAAAAAATGCTAAATTGATTCAAACAACAGATTTTAAGGAAATATTCATAGTCTTGTTTAGGTGTTTGATTTTCAGCAAAAATGGTGACTAAAACAGAAAAACTGTTGGCTAATACTAGCTGATTTGTGACTTTCATTTTATGAGTGAGAGACTTGTTTAAGAGCACAAATCATCTTACTTGTTTCAGTTAAGTCAGCTCTTTCAGTTCATTTTGTATTCAAACAAAGCTCAGGTTAAAGTCTAATTCTGAGCCACAGAGCCTATAGTGTTACGCAGGTCCTTAAATCTTTTGTTTTACTACACTGACGCTGGACTGACTTCTTCTAGCTTTATGGCATTTTTCTGAAAATTTCTACTTATGTGGAAGGTCCTTTCTTTTCCAACCATCCACATAGTACAGTATGTGTCTGTGACAGGAGTATAGGCAACATGGTGTGTCTCCAAAAGTTTATTATTGTCCAATATGTGGAGATTAAACTAGTCCCAGTCCCAGTATTACGTAGTGAAGGCTTCCAAATAGATGACAGAGATGACCACATTTCTTCATTGAAATCAGTGTTCGCTTTTTATTGAACACAGCAGCTATTTGTTTACCTTTCAACAGTCAAGATGGCAATTAAAAGACATTATGCATCCTGTACAGTTCCTTTCACAATAAAATTACCTCTTCCATTGAGAATTTAGAACTCCACTTTTCACTATTGACAAGCCGCTACTGATTAAAATATATTGAGAGATTTCTGGAAGAAGCCACATAGCACTGTATCGAACCACTGGGTCTAGGAGAATCGCATGATAAATAAAAGATGTTGAAACCGATCATAGAACAGAAACGGGAGCGTGGAGAGGTGTTCACAAAAGAAACAATATTTATTTTACAAAAGTATACAGAAAAATGTGTGTAATTCAAATGAGTGATCAATACAAAAAACAGCTATAAAGAAAGGTTATCTAAGGTGGCTGCAGTGATGGACCCAGGGCTTTTATCCCCTGAGTCCATCAGCTGGTGGGTAGGTCTGGGGGTCTGGGTGGTGGTAACATAACAAACACCATGTGACTGACCAAAAACATCATCTCACAAGTACAGAATATGCGCTGTTACCATCCCGGGATAGGCGCTGTGTGCCACACTTCAGGCTCAAATAGTCCTTCATACTTCAGTCTAACCTCAAGATAAATTATTCAGTTGAGATTCAAATTCAACTTTGTCATTGCGATTGTACAAGTACAGTGCAACGAAATGCAGATTTAGCGTCTAATCAGTGTGCAATCAGCAAGTACTAGATAAAAATGTACCTATAACTGAATATTATGTGACCGGTAGGTATAACATGAGCACATTGCCTCAGATCTTTGTTCAATTGTCTTGTGTGTTTGTCTGTGTTATGTCCTTCTATTGTGTCTATATCTGACAATAAAATATTATCTAATCTAATCTAGCTAATCCCTCTATCCTGACTGTAATGCATCTCTGAAAAATCGATTAATGCTTCAACATACTTACCCTACCCTCTTTATGTCTGTTCTAAATCACAGGTTCTTAGATGGAAATGTTCTGGAGATCAACAAAGAGTTCCAGCCGTACTTGGGCGAGGGAGGACGCATCCTTGAAATCCGCTCCCCGGACATCGTGGCCAGTGTGAAGAAGGCCGCTCAGGCTGTGGGCTACACCGAGGGGGCTCTGCTAGCACTGGCCATCATCATCATTCTCTGCTGCATCCCTGCCATCCTCATCGTCATGGTTTCGTACAAACAGTGAGTACAGATCCCAGATAGTGTTACCCATGAGTGCCAAACTGTTCATCATCTTTATGAAGCTGTCAATTACAAGTTAGTTGGGTTTTAATTAGGAGAGCTGGGAGAACGGACCGGCTAGCTGTATGTAAACATGTGTTGCCCGATGCAAGAAAGGTGAGGGAGGTTGGAAATTATGGTGATAAATTAAAGATATCATTCTGGATAGTAGATAATATTTCTTGTTTATGTAATTTGTCATCCAAGCTAATTCAAAGCAATGTGATTTTTGGCTGATGCGCCATCTGTGTACTAGAGCATTGGAAGATGGGGTCACCAATAATATTTTCAGTGACAATGGCTTCTAACTTAAAGGTGCACTATGTAACTTTTTGGTTGGAGGTCTGTCACCTGCTTGTTTCTATGAATATGTCATTGCTCTGCCAGGAATATTCCACAGTATGAAAAAAAGACATTCTGACTGTGAGCGAGGTCGCCTATCCATAGATCTGATCTGCAACTTGGTCAGGTTTGATCTCCATGGCGATAGAAAGGTTTAATACCATACTGTGAAACATTTCTGACAAAGCAATAACATTTCTATGGAGAAAAGTATTTGACAGGCCCACCACTTGAAAAGTTAAATAATGCACTTTCAATCTAACTTGTTTCCTTCATTTTTTTTTTTATCTCTTTTTTATACAATAGATAAAATTTTTACCATTGACTTAATTTAGCTGTGTATTTACATCTAACAAATTACTGGTTGAAAAGTATAATTAGTTTGACATTTGCTTATAAAACATAATCTTCATATGTTTTAATTGCCAGACAATTGCAAAACAGGTTTAATTAAAACACTTAATCAGATGAAACCTGTCAAGATTGTAAATTGTTTAACATTGTCACAAATTAGATCTTTAGATCACATTATTGTAAACAAGCATTTACCTCAAGAATTTCAAAATCTCATTTTCGAAAACTGAAGTGTTAAAGTTAATTCTAGGGTTGTCAGAATGATCAAAATCTGGTACTGATACTAGTTGAGTTGAGCAGGTATCGATACTAAAAAAGTCACATTCACAGAACAGAAATGAACCTTATCTGAATGGTTTTAGAATGATCTTGAACTGTATCAGAACAAGAATTACACCACACAGACTGGTATACACCCATATTGAACCTACCTGACGACTGAGGGATTACACAGATATAAGACCACATGGTAATATAATAGAAAGTACTATGATTTAATGTTGAAAATTACACTCTATTGTCTAAAGCAGGGGCCCCCAACCCCCAGGCTTGGGACTGGTACCAGGCCATAGGTCGTTTGGTACCAGGCCGCTAAAGCGCGAACCCACCCCTCCTGTACAACGTGTGGACTGTCCCCCTCCTATACATCGCACGGACCACCCCCCCTCTCCCGTACGCCGCGTGAACCATCCCCCCTCCCGTACGTCGCATGGACCGTCCCACTCCCGCGCGGACCGTCCCCCTCCCTTATGCTGCGCCACTTAACCAAAATTAAACAGAACTAAACCAGGACTAAAGCAGGGTCTAAAATCAGGACTAAAACAGGACTAAAATGGATTTAGCCAGGACTTCACCATGCCATGTGGACTGCCTCCTCCCATACATGTCCCACCCATCCCACACCAGTCCGCGAAATATTGTCTGATATAAAACCGGTCCATGGCGCAAAAAAGGTTGGGGACCACTGGTCTAAAGAAAGAGACTGTTTAATTTTCATCACAGTATCAGAATTGGTATTGAGTCCATTCCTTAGTATAGAAATTGAGTACAATTTTTGTCATTTCCCCCATGTTGTCATACCAAGTAATGATTCTACAACATAGCTATGTCAAAAGCTTTAATATACCAGGAGCTCCCCAAAAATAGTTTAAAATACACATCTACTTCCTACACCATCCCTTGAGAATACTATCACTGTTATCTTTATCTTGCCAAAGGAGTCCCCTGACTTGTATTGATATAGTGGAGAAAACAAGTTTATACAGAACACCCTATGGACTGCAAAGATGGGACCTGGCATACCCCGAGATATTGCTCACATAAAAAGAGCCGGTTCCCCTTAGCTAGCCTCTGCTGTGACTCCCTCTCATCACATATGCTGACTGCGCACTCCGGCTCCAATCTCCCTGCTCGCGCTCTGTGAAAACACCTCCATTAACGCTCATTTGCAACTAATATCAACAGCCAATTGTGAGCCTTGTCAATGTGGATGCTACTTAATCTACCCACGCGATAATCAACAGTGCCTCACACAGCAACAGGGCCATTTTTCGCTCCACTTTGGAAAGCAGTCGGAGTGTGACGTGAGGGCAATGGGAAGTCATTAGTAAGGGTTTAATTGTGATTATAGTCTTTGATGCTATGACGGATGCCTACAGAACTACAACATGCACGTTAGGTGGAAATCTTCCAGCTACGGTAGTCATGACCAAGTCTAGCTCAAGATCTGGAGAGCGTCCCCTTTTCTTGACAGCGATAGTGAAAGATGAGTCAAATGCAGAGGTAAAATTTCACTATAGGGACAATAAAGTGTATCTTAAACTTAAAACGGTATGTGATAATAATAAAAAATAAATAAATATAAAATGTAAAGTATGTAAAAGCATAATTTTTTAGAAATCTACTTTGGAGAGCAGTCGGAGTGTGAAGTGAGGGCAATGGGAAGTCATTAGTAAGGGTTTAATTATAATTATAGTCTTTGATGGGATGATGGATGCGTCAGAATCACAACTAGGGATGCACTAATCCAGCGTTTTCAGTTCCAATAGTAATTTTGAGTTTTAAGTATCTGCCAATCCATTGCAGAGACTGAAAACAGCATTTATTTCCTTTATGCAAAAGTACAGTAAGGCAAAACTGATCCAAATGTGTTATGTAGCTGTTATTTATTTCTTAAGTGACAACGGAACAGCTTTATGTATATGAAAGTTCAAATATTATGAGACTTTCATGGCCAAATACGACCAGTAAATCTTATTACATCAATTCATGTGTCCAACTCATAGACTGTATAAAAGAAATGGACTAAGCGAGTGTGACGTCACCCATAGTGTTCAGGGCCACTCAGATGAGGCTTACGGTTACAGAAGCGAATCTGGAGCAAGGCACTATGTTATGAATAGGATTTTTTTTGATGGACAAAAGAGCAAAAAAAAATAAAAAATCAGGATCCTGTGGGTTAATATGAACATTTTAAGACCAAAATGACGAGGCTCGCTGCTGCAGTTACAGAGAGAGGGACGACAAGATCCCAGTGTAAGTCAATTGGAGCCAGAGTCAGAAGGAGCCAGAAGAGCCTCCTGGCGCACTTCCTATTTGGCACACAGTGATTAGTGCGTTAGCTATATCCACTCATATATACGGTCTATGGTCCAACCAGGATATCCGCTGAACAGATATTTGCGAGCTGATGTCCAAATCCAGCAAATTTTTCAGTATCGGTGCATTCTTAACCACAACATGTACATTAGTTGAAAATCTTCCAGCTATGGTAGTCATGAGCCAGCTTAGTTCAAGATCTGGACTTGCTTTTGACATGTAGCCCCAGTTGTATTAAAGGAAGTGTCAAATGCAGAGGGCAAATTTCACTATGGGGATAATAAAGTGCACCAGTATAAGAATAATAAAAATGTTATGTTGTCAAGTATGTAAAAGTAGAATTGTCAGTTAAAAAGTAGTGATATGATGTAGATGTGAAAGTTTTGCAAAGAGTATAGATTAATTATGTGTTCAGATTGTTTCTATATACCATCCTTGATCAAATAAATAATATAAGTCACTTTCTATCAAATTAATCTTTTATACATTGTCCCTTAGTAACCGAAAAGTAATTTGAATGCATAGTAGATAGATTATTTATAGTAATCTAATTGCAGTGTTGGGAAGGTTACTTTTAAAATGTAATCCCCTACAGATTACAGATTACACACCCCAAAATGTAGTTTGTAACGTAATCCATTAAATTACTTAAAGTGAGTAACGTAATCTGATTACTTTGGATTACTTGATATTGTCATGTTTTTTTAAACGACATGAATGTAGTAACCACATCCTGAAAATTCTTGTTTGTTGTCTTCAAATTGTCTGAGCCCAAGTCTCCATGAATAAGCAACTGTTTGCTGTAGAGAAACAAAGACCACGATATCTTAATATAAGAGGTTTTGTCTGTTAAAAGACAGTAACAAGATCAGCTTTTCCTTCACCAGATTAAAAAATATTATTGATAGAGAAATTATTTTTTATATGAGATCACCTTAAATTATGTCAACCTACTGTTAGGTGTCATGTTGTTTAGACCTGGTTTAGTCCTGGTTTAGTCCTGATTTTTAGACCAGGTCTAGACCAGGTCTTTAGTTCTGGTTTAGTCGTGGTTTAGTCCTAGGTTAAACCTGGTTCAGTCCTGCTTTAGTCCTGGTTTAGTCCTGGTTTAGTCCTGGTTTAGTCCTGGTGTTAGTTCTGGTTTAGAGGCGCGCAGGAGGAAGCGCGGTTTACGCGAGAAAACACGGTCCACACGCGGCGCACGAGACGGCGGTGTCCGCGCTGTAACTACGGAAGGAGACGTGGTCCCGCGGGTTCTCAGGTTGATGACGATGATGAAGGTGTGTGTTGTGTGTTTGTGTGTGTGTGTGTCCCCTCATGTGGCAGGTCATTATAGGACAGTAGTGCAGATATTATGAGTCTATGCAGGTTGTTTTCACCGGTGCCAGTAGCTCCTGTTTCACATTTAAGTTGTAGGCGATTTTATATTTAGTTTTTTTTATATATATATCTCACATCGGGAGAGAAGAATTTCCAAGACACAAATGCGTTTTTTACCAATGCACTGCTGCTTCCACTGTGTGACTGACACCGCCAACTTTAACATGACGTTTCCATCGCTCTTATTGCGCGCGTTCTGTTTGGGTTTCCGGCAATAAGTGGAATTACCGAAATAAAAAATAAATAAATGGGATGTAGCACAAAATGTGAAAACAGGAAAATACCGCCTTGTAATCCACTTATTTCAGCAAAGTAACTGTAATCCAATTACCACTCATTGAAACAGTAACTGTAACGGAATGCAGTTACTCGTAATTTGTACTCTGATTACGTAACGGCGGTACATGTAATCCGTTACTCCCCAACACTGTCTAATTGGCAACGCTGCTCATTTCAATTAAAGCCCCACCAAGAAACATTTCAGCTATGATTGTCGAAAACAAAATAAACAAAAAATCATTACTTTCTGGCTGTTTTTAATGCACCAAAATCCCTTGAAAAGCGGCATCCTTACTGTGAGTGGGCTTGCTTCTTCACACACCTGACTCATAGTTTGGCTTCTGGGTGGGCATACGGTGAAGATGTAGTTGCTTTGTCTGAAATATTACACAGTATGAGAAAAACGGAGGATGTGAGAATGGCTTAAACTTTGTATGAGGCTAAGAATACTCCCTTCTTGATGTCAGTAATTCTCAAATTTGGCAGATCTGTCTCTGTAATTGTAATGATAAAAATGAAATTTGACACAGTGACTGGCCCCCTCATTAGCAGGCTCTTATAGACACTGTGTTTAGGAAATGTTTGTGAGAAGCAGATGGGAGAGACTCTTGTCCTACATAAATACACAGTACTCAAAGTGGCTGACACTAGACTTAACACACAGCAGATGGTACTTTGTTGTCTGACATCACAGTGGGGAAAAAGCAGATTAAGAAATCATTGTGTCATTTGCTCGTGTCAACCTCACTTAGTGAAGTTGAAATACAATGTTAGAAGAAAATACTAAACATAAGGGAGGATTTTTGCCAAGATGGTGGATTGGGGTTGAGGAAGATATCACAGAACTTAACCAGAAAGAGAAAAAGATCAAATTAGGTCTATATCAGAATGAAACCAGGACCAAACCAGGGCAAGTGAGAATGCACCTATAGTTATTCAGACAATGACTGGGTTCGGCCTGCCTAGTTAAAGTATACAGTTATAAATTATCGTTATGATTATCATAACTGTATAAAATTTTGAAATTAGTAAATGATCTTACATGTACTGGTTGGCAATATAAAGGAGGTAATACAGGCAAAAATCTAATATTAGTAGGAATGTAACGATATCCAAATTTCACTGTACGATATTATCATCATATGCATCTCACGGTACGAGATTTATTATGATATTTTGAAGAGGCTAATATAGTTGTAGATAGGGCACTTTTTTGCTTTTAAAATATCTTGACAAAATTTTGGTGTGAATTATTTCAAAAACATATATTTTATTATATGTTGTCAGGACTGAAATGAATCATGGGATGTAGTTTCCGATGTTCATAAGCTGTTGCTACTGTAAAACCATGCATTT
Organism: Boleophthalmus pectinirostris; assembly: GCF_026225935.1. Lineage (NCBI taxonomy): Eukaryota > Metazoa > Chordata > Actinopteri > Gobiiformes > Gobiidae > Boleophthalmus > Boleophthalmus pectinirostris. The sequence goes on along the minus strand of NW_026571404.1, from coordinate 29,159,221 downwards.
AAGTAAAGGAACTTGTAATTCGATATATTGTGACAGCCCACGATATTATTAAGTGAGACTTCTGACGATACAATACACAATATTTCTGTTACTGTTACATCCCTAAATATTAGTATATAGAATTAGAAAATTATAATGAAACTGCAGTATGAGTTTGCCAATAATAATATGCAGCAAGGTTCTTGACTTGTATTGGTAGTTTTTAGACTATGGAATGGGAACGTAACAGTAGAGTTGGTAAAGTGTTTGTCCTCTGTTTGTCCGAAGGTTGGCAGTTTGAATCCCGATCTCCACATAAACATTTTGGCATAAACATTATAGGTAGAGCAGTCAGATCCACTGACTTGTGACAGATGAATGCTGTCAGTGTGTCCTTGGGCAAGACACTTAACCCACCTCACCCCCAGTGTCTGCACACTGGTGTATGATTGTGTGTGTGAATGGGTGAGTGGTTCCTTGATGTAAAGCGCTTTGAGTGCCTTGAAGATGGAAAAGCATTATATAAAAATGTGACTATTTATCATAGAGGGGGACAAGAACTAACCAGGCTGGCGCCACCTAGTGCCTCCACTCAATTTCATTTCTCTCCAGGGACTAGGTCAGGAAGTGGGATACCCTTGACGGTTTGCAAGAACCCTGGAAGTTGTAGACCGCGCACAGGTCAATCAGTGAAGAGCTGTGTGGTACAGCACAACAGTAAACAAAGCGGTCGAGATGGATGTAGACAAAGCCATACATTCTGTGTTGGCAACGATTCCCGAGATCGAGGATTTAAAGCCGGAACAAAGGGGATGTTTGGTGAATTTTATCAAGGGGAAAGAAGTTATTGCCCTTCTTCCTATGGGATTTGGGAAAAGCTTAATATACCAGTTAGCTCAGTTAGCGGCGCATTACATATGTAATGACTAAATAGCAGTGATTGGTTATATTAAAAAAGTACCAGCCTACTGTCGAGTGAATGAATCCTAATGCTGCGAGGTTTCACTTTGTGGAAACTGTTTGATATATCAGGCTAGACAAGAACCTGTTTTCAGACATATTACATGAATTCAATTCATAAATGTTATCCTTTTAGTAACTATACCCAAGAATGTGCTGTATTTGAACAAAAGTCGACATTTTAACAATATTCGTTTTAGCTGCCACCTGTTTGTATTAAACATTACAGAGATACAGAATGCTATGATGTCATCTGAAACACGGCAATATCGTCGAATTAGTTTTATCCAATTGTCAGTTTCACAAATACAACAATGACAAACCACTGGCATGTGCTTCTTTCCAGATGATTATGCAGGTTATCATGCTGGCCTGGTCAAAGCTTCTTATTATAGATAAAGGAATGCAAATTCTATCAGTATCTGAAATCTGAAATTGCCTTGATGCTTTAATTATCTCAATAGCACATTTATTGGATTGCTGCTTTGTAACGATGTTGTCTATAATTACTAACTTTTTGCTTCTCTTTTTTCCCTCTCTCCTTTTTGCTGCCGCCTCCTCCAGGTTCAAAGAGTAAGTCATATTTCATTTATTTATCGCTGAATGCTTTTTGAATGATGGTTCAATTAGCAATGTTATGTTATATACAATTCACAACAGGGATCCAAACAATTACAAGAGACAATTTGCATCACAACCTCACCCGCCCTCATGCTACTCACAAAGAACTGCAAAACCTGTATTATTCGAAGCAATTGGGTGAAACGGCAGTATCCAATATTGCTGGAACAAGGCAGAAATAATTGGATGTGGACAAATCCATCTTATATATGAATACATTGTGGCGGTGGTAATTACTGCAATAGAATGTATCAATATTTAATTTAATTAGGATGGTAAGTGTTAAAGCTAAATGTTTAATATTCATTCAGGGATCAAGGTAATAAGAATATATCTACTGAACCTTGAAGACTGTTTATGTACTTTTATTTTTGTTATTGGTTGATATTTAAAATGCAGTGTTTTGTTGTTATTATTATTTTTAGACATTTAGCCTATTCTAACAATAAAGAGTAGCCAAAATGTGTACGTAAGAATAACAATACTTTAAAATATGATTTCTCAAGTGGAAATTAGAAATACGAAACTACTACTTGAGGATTGAATAACAGTTTAGACCAGGGATGTCCAAACCTTTTTTGTCAAGGACCACATCTCAAAACACAGAAGCAGAGGGCTGGTGGAGGGCCAAAGACTGGTCCAAATACAGTGAATAATTGAAATAAGTGAATTTTTAAAGTGTTAGAAGGAGCTACCAGAGCTTTATTCAAGGTTAGATCCTCAAAAGCACACATTAAATATTTAATATTGGCTTTATCAAGGTTAAAATTAAAAACTTACAGTAAAATCTACAGCCCACAGCCCCCAGCTCATAGTTTGGACATGCCTGGTTTAGACCTAAAATGTATTTACATTTTGATTTATGAGTACCATTACATCTTAGAAAACATTAGCTAATACATTATGGTGTTCGAAAACTACTTTACAAGTACAATCTCTTCAAAATATAACTGAGTAAATGCTGCGTAAATTTAAGTACTAACCACCTCTAATCATAAAATACCCTTTAATTTTACAGAGCCATATGGCGAGGGGCTCAGTTGTGAAAATAACTGATCACATTTGACTTTTTTGAATAGACTATACTGTCAAAAGTGTCTTTAGAGGAAGAAAGGATTGTTAGATACACATAGATAGATAGATAGATAGATAGATAGATAGATAGGTAGATAGATTGATAGATCGATCTTTTTTCAAAGCCACTGTAGATTTTGCTCCAGGTTTTGATGGTACAGAGAATGCTCATATTGTTTAGAATAGATTTTAATGAAGAGTGTTTGTCTTTTGTTTTTTCTAATCCCACGTTTTTTTTGTCATTTATTGAATTAATATTTGTTTCTCAATGTAAAATCAGTTATCATGTCACAGCCCTACATGGACATCTACAAGTGAAACATCCAGCTTCTTTTTCTTCTAACATGCCAGCATTTACCTTAAAAACAAAGATATTTTAAAATATATTGTAGCTTCTAAATAGGGGTTGCTTTTTGCATGCTTAGTTCCCATCATATATTTATTTATTTTTTTTACCGACTGACAAACTAACAAACCTCTATTGTGCACAGGCGACAAGCAGAGTGTGCTAAAACAGCCAGGATCCAGCAGGCACTTCCTCCAGGGGGGAAAGCAGCCCCGACGCCCACAGCGGCTGCCCCCTCAGCCAACGTGTATGCAGAACTGGGAGGAGGGAGCATGTGAGTGCCCACTAACCCTCTGTTCATTCTCTTTACCTCAAAGCACTGAGGTCAACCTGTGCCAGCAGCTCATGCACAAGCTGGTATGGAATAGTGCAGTTCAGGTCAGACTTTAAAGCAGATGGAAGAGAGAGTAGACAAAAATTCTGCTTAAAGTGCGCATGACTGGTTTTCTTGTTTTTCTATAGTTATGAGTCATCATTTAATGGGATAAAGTTGAAAAGAAAAGTATACAAATACAGGCAGTAGTGCTGAATTCTAAAACAGAATACTTCTAAGTCAACAACCTGGAAAATTCCATCCAACATGCAGGGACCATAAATTCCATGTAAATTCCATAATTCAATTTCAATTCAATTTATTTCTGTGAAGCCCAAAATTACAACAGCAGTGGCCTCCCAGGGCATTGCAAAATGGCTAATTTAACCAACAAAAAAAGAAACATTGGTCATGGTCAGTAACAGACAGGCAGATTAACCAACATTCATGAGAAAAATAGAAAAGTCTTGGAGACTGGGGACTTGGACAGTAAAGGAGAGATCCACTCTGGACTGGTTTAGAATGAACCAGTTTAATACTACTTTAGGTACTGAACTAAACCAGGACTAAACCAGGACTAAACCAGGACTAAACCAGGACTGAGTCAGGGTGGATTGGTGTCCTGGACTGATGCGCACATTTGCAGATAGAGTTCAAGTCTGTAGAACCAAAGTCCACTGAAGACAGAGGAAGTAATTACTGCAGTATACATTATTTATTGTTATTTAGTTAATTTAGTGTTACAGATTATTGCACTGAAAGTTTAATTTTTTTTATTTGAATCACACTGAACTTTGAAGTAAGTCTAGTGTACTGTGGTCTTGTGTGGGAACTATTATAAAAATCAGTAAAGTAAGTTCAAGGAAACGGATGGTAATATCAAGACGCATTATAATCACACTGACCACAACTATTCAGAAAGGGTTAGAAATGAGCTGAGTCACTACTGGTGAATACATAATGTTGATTTCGTGCAGCACTATAACAAAAATACACAAAGTAAGTGTTTTGTTTTTAATAGAACCAAAACAGTACTTTTATGAGAGCCAAGTAACAACCTTCCAGTATTCCAATATATAAGTAAAATGTGTTTCCTAATCAAAGGGGCATTATGTAACTTTTCTGTGGGTGAGTCCACTAACTGCTACTTTCTTGGAGATATTATTGCTTAGCCTGGAATGCTCCACTGTGTGGCATTAAACTTCTCTTCCTTGCATTTATTCAATTAGTTCTCCACTGACCTGACTTGTGACGTGACTTAGTGGCATCACCTGCTTGTCAACATGGTGCTACATAGTTTAATTTTCTTTTGGCAATGTAAAAACGTCTCCTCGTTGACAAAGCCGATGGCAAACTCTGTACCAAGAAGTTACATAGTGCACCTTTAATATACGTTACAGTAAAAATCCTTTGATATCACCTCAGCCCAGTGTAGCATTAGTAATATATTTTTTATTTGCGTACTCTTTGCACACAAACACTTAAAAATATTCAAATTACTTTCCTGCCTTGATCTGACTCGACCACAGCGTACTTCTGCTTGTTAATCACATTCTTCTGAGTTTATTAATACTTTGCCTTGCTTTGCTCCTCGGCCCCAAAACATAAATCACCACTGACGTTTATATGCGCCACATTAAACTGCAGATTATGTCTGTGTTTTCTACTTGACCTCATGCATTTTGGGCTCGATTGTCCTTCAAGGTGAGAGAGAGGATACAGAGAAGGCCTTTATTTGGTAAATGACCTCCCTGTGAAGATAAATTTTAACTTTGGGTTATGGCGGTTTAGGGGATAAATCTTTTGAGGTGCCACACATTATATTGAATTGAGTTGTTATTGGAGAATAGTATACGGTTTGTTATGTTAACGTACAGACAACTCTATACGTAATTACAGGAAGTTTTATCATCTCTACATAAGACTATTACTGTAATTGCTGATTATTACTTTTCTGCATACATTTTTTGATACACTGGCTACTATGGTAGTAGTAGTGGTAGTATTTGTAGTAGCAGTAAAAGTAGTAGCAGCAGCAGCAGTAGCAGTAGTAATAGCAGGAACAATAGTAGTAGTGGGAACAGTAGCAGTGATAATAGTAGTAGTAGTAATAGTAGTTGTAGTTGTTGTAGTAGTTGTAGTTGTATTGATTGTAGTAGTTGTAGTTGTTGTTGTAGTTTAGTAGATTTGTAGTTGCAGTAGCAGCAGTTGCAGTAGCAGGAGCAGTAGAGGTAGCAGGATAGCAGGAACAATAGTAGTAGTAGTAGTAGTAGCAGGAACAGTAGCAATAACAGTAATAGTAATAGTAAGTAATAGTAATAGTAGTAGTATTTGTAGTAGTTGTTGTAGTATTGGTTGTAGTAAATGTAGTAGTTGATGTAGTAGTTATAGATTTGTAGTAGCAGTAGCAGCAGCAGTAGCAGTAGTAACTGCAGGAACAATAGTAATAGTAGTAGCAGGAACAGTAGCAATAAGAGGAGTAGTAGTAGTAGTAGTTGTAGTAGTTGTAATATTGGTTGTTTTAGTTGTAGTTGTTATAGTAGTTATACTTGTAGTTGTAGCAGATTTGTAGTAGTAGTTACAGCAGCAGTAGCAGCAGTAGTAGTAGTAGTTGTAGTAGTAGTTGTAGTAGTTGTAGTAGTAGTAGTAGTAATAGTAGTAGAAGTAGTAGTACGAGTTGTAGTTAGGTTTGTAATGTGAATGTGGATCACTTTCTTTCCAGCACCACAACAGAACAAAAATAAATGTCCGTTAATGGGAACCTGTGAAGAGCTTAGCAGAGCACACAGCAGATGTTGACCAGCTCTCCAAGCTAACTGGTGCTTGTGATTTTGATAAAATTGCCCCTCATGAGGATTTGTGTGCCAAAGTATCATTTGTTATGGAAACAGCATTGGAGACGAGCATAGTTGTCTTGTCAACAACTCGATTAACATTTTAGCACGCTATATGTAAAAGTTAATTGCAGTCTCTGAGCGGAACAAAATTCTGGTGACTTTTAAAATGGCTTAATGCAATCCAACAATGAATAACTGTACGCTTTTGCAAAAAAGTTGTACATTGTTCTGAACTTTTCTCAATTTTCTGTAGAAAGCATATATTTTTGTAGCACAGTTGATAGCGTATATTATGCCACAACACAGAAGGGTTGGTATAGCATTGATAACAGTAGTAGCAATGCATAACAGTGTACTTTATCAGAGCAAATAGCTGAAACACTTTTCTAGTAGCCATTATAGTAGTTATATAGTAGTTTTGCACAATCATTGCAACATTAGGTGTTTCATAATGTGCAAACCTTAAGTAAAGTAAGTTGGGATTCAGTTAGCATGTTTTAATATTAGAAGTGAGTTAAAATATCTTTCCACATCCCTATGACTTTTACTTTTTTTAAAAACACAACTTTTATCATAATTTCATCCTGACATTATAAAGCTCTATTCAACTTTTTCATTATGGTCTTCATTGTACTTTTCCATTTCAGTCTTCTTACCATCTGTCTGCTCTGTCTCCATCTCCATTCCCCTGTCTCTCTGGATTCAGACTGCAGTAAGTAATTCAATCACATCTTTTTAATAGTCCTTAGATAATATACCCAGACTTTATTGTATGGAATATATTAGACCTTGTCAGAAAATAGTCCTTTGTCCTAGTTCTGATAAAGAAATGTATTTAAATTGTTCTTAGCTATTTCAGCTCTATGTATTAAAAACTAGTCTGAAGCAATGCTCTTAAGGAGACAGCTCCAAGGCCGTAGTCTGAATCACATTAGAATATCCATCTTCTCTAGCTCTGCTCCTGTTTCTCAGTGTAATGTCTGATGTTACTTGCAATAGTTTGTTTTGGTTCTGTTCGGACCCCAAGCCTGCTCATTCCATATTTACACTCAAAGATTCACTAAATTTCTGTAGTGCAACTTCAAACTTTGAAAAACCTTTATTTGCAGTTTTAATGATTGACTCAGGTATGCAACTCTTATCTTAAAGGTACATTGTGTAACTTTTGTGGTGGAGGGTCCATCAAATGTGTTTTCTTCAAGGAGATGTTATTGTTTTGTCTGGAATGTTTCACAGTATGGTGTTAAACTTTTCTAGCTTCATGGAGACCAAACCAAATTACAGGTCAAGTCTGTGAAGAGGCGACCCTGCTTACGGTCAGAATGCCTGTTTTTGTAGTTATTTTTGAGCTATAAAATCATCTGTAATTTAATAAATGTAAGATAGAGCTGTTTAATGGTATACTGTGGAACACTGCAGGCAGAACAGTGACATCTCCATACAAACAAACAGGTGAGAGACCCTCCACCAGAAAAGTTACACTATGCACCTTTAACCATATTTCTGCAGTGCAACTTCAAAGTTTAAAAACTTAAAAATAATAATGTATTTGCAGTTTTAATCATGCTTATGATTAAGTCAGGTATACTAACTCAATGGTCTAGCAAAATAGTGCAGAAATTAAAAATGCACTGTGTAACTTTACACTTGGGGGTCACCTACTTGTTTCTGTGGATATGTCATTGCTCTGCGTATGACATTATACAGCTCTACCTTGCATTTATTAAATTATTAAATTAGTTCAGAAATACCTTGAAAAACAGGCATTGTGGTTGCCTATCCACAGATCTAACAGTAACTTGGTCTGGTTTGGTCTGCATGAAGGGAGGAAGGTTTAATGTCATACTGTGAAACATTTGAGACAGAGCAATAATGTCTTCACAGATAAAAAGTATTTGACAGACACCAGAAAAATTACACAATGCACCTTTAAAGCAAACCAACCAAATTTCTGCTTTGCAACTTCAAACTTTAAAAACTGTTATTAGCTGTTTTAATTTATTTATCTTAAGATTAATTGAGGTATGCAAATCCTATGGTATAGCAAAATTGTTCTGAAATCAAGTGATAAATTAAAGTCAACAGTATGAAATAGTTCCAAAAGCAACATTTTATTAGTTTTCTCTTTTGGTTGAATAAAATATCAAAATTTAAAGCTCTTAATTGGAACTGGGATTAGCTGAACTGTCCTGGGGTCTAACTCGCCACAGCTACTAAAATAATCCTTTTTATTATATTGCAATAATTTCCTTCTGAATGTTTAATGCATATGTCTGATTGATTTTCTTTTTTCTATTGTATAAAAAGTGCCCTTTTTTTCTCACTTTCACCTGCCAGACATTGCACTGAGTTATACCACCCCCAGAGCTCTATAAAACTCAATACTAGCTTTGATCAGTTTGTCTTACTTGTATCTCCCCTTGTTTATAGCTTCCCCATTCATCTTCACCTCTTTCAAGTCTTTCTTTTCTCCACTTCCTCCTCCTTCATTTCACTGGGACAGGGTTCAAAAGTCTGTCAATCACCAGGGGAGCGTTGGCACCTTTCCGGGTTGCGCCACAGCTGCCCGCGACAACGGAGCACTGTGCATTGGCTTTCCCAAATCGGAAAGCAACGTGACCTACCTGTCGGATCGCCATCCTTTGACCAGGCATAACCCAGTGTATGCCGATTACAGCCCGCTCAGTAGCCCTGACTACCTCACGTCCAAGGAAATGCCATTCTCTTGCTCTCCCACTCACCCGGTCTGGACAGTGCCTGCCAGAATCCGAGGTGGTCTGCTTGGATACGAATCGCCAAGAAGACAGACGCTCATGAACGAGTCCGATTGGGAGAGACACATTCAAGCAACAGATAAAAGATCCAGGGAGGGGAAAGAGACTTTGGACAAGCTCTTTCGGAACAGCTCTGAAACGAAGCTGTCACTCCACGATCAAGTTTGGCAGTTGGAAGAATTGAGCTTTCAGAGGAACTCCCAGAACGCCTTACCTGCTATCGGGGATCAAGACACGTTGAGGAGGTCTTCGGGATCGCTTTTCTCCGTCATGGACTACCCCTACGATCCTGATACGAATTGGCAAAGCGAACCCCCAAGTTGGATTGCCGCTCAAGGGGACAATTCCTGGCCAGTGTACGGTTTGATGCAGACCCCGCCAGTTCTGAGAAAGTTTGATACCAACATCACTTGCTACACGACAGACAACCATTGCCAGATCACCTTGGAGATCATCCCGGACCCCCCAGATGAACCAGCTCCACCCCCTCCGCCAACTGTTCCCAAGCGACCGCCTTTGCCAGCTACCTCCCCACCCCATAGCCCTTCTCCATCCTCACCTGCGACCTCCTATCTCACCTCTTCTCAGGCCTCTCCGCCTCCAGTACCAAAACCCATACCTCCTCCTCCTCCTCCTCCACCACCTCCACCACCGCTACCTCCACCGCATTCCCCATCCGATGTAGACGTCCCATTCATCCCCACCTTCTTACCTTCCACATCAACGCTGCGTCCAGTGTCAGAACGCAAGCGCCTGCTGTCCGTCCCTCCACCTCCTTCCGACTCTGAACCGGGCAGGAAAAAGGAGCTGAAAGGGATTTTGAAGAACCTCCCGAATCTGGCAGAAATTGAGAAGTCAGTCGCCAACCTGTACAGTCAAGTAGACAAGACTAACAAGGTGCCCAGGTTTAACAAGAAGCCGCAAGTGACGGAGGATTCACAAAGCTCTGATCCACACCACGATGAGGGCATGCCAAAAACCCCTGCACTGAACTCTGCCACTGATAGCGGTGTTGAAAATGGAACAAGTCAACTGGCTGCAGACTCTGAGGAGACGGGGCGTTTGAACTCAGATGACCCAGGCTCTGCTGATATGAATGAACAATCCTCCACACATTCCACTGTTCTCTGACCTGAAAATCACCTCATTCTGTCCATGTTTACTGTTTCAGTGTTTTCTGTCATGTTTTTTCATTTTCTACTTCAATCTTTCTATTTTTTAATTAGGTGTATGTAGATGTCCCACTGGATCCGGTAAGTTTGATCCTATGTTGGTGCTACAGAGATCATTGATGAATGAAAAGAGAATGACAAAAATGACATGACAAAAATGGCAAAAAATGAATTTAAAAAAAATCTTATGTCCACACCGCACATTTTAGATCCTGGCATTGAACTGCATTGATCTGTGACAACATTTATTAAAGCCACAGTATGTAACTTTTTAGCCAAAAAATAGACTAAAATAAAATCATAAGTTTTTGTTTTTGTTTTGTTTATTGCAATGAAAAAACATAGAAAAGTGTGTGTGTCCTTACTGTGAGCAGGCTTGCATCTCTGGAAGGCAAGGCAAGTTTATTTGTATAGCACAATTCGTACACAAAGTAATTCAGAGTGGTTTACAGAATAAGACATTAAATTAAACATTAAAAGCACAATAAAAACAAATCAAAACATAAATAATCATAAAATTAAAAAGAGAAGAGAGACATTAATTACATAAATTAGAGAGAAGAGTGCGGAATGAAAAACTTACAGTCATATGCACAGCTAAACAGAACTGTTTTGAGCCTGGATTTAAACAACGTCAAACTAGAGTCCTGTCTCACATCTTCAGGAAGACGGTTCCAGGTTTTAGCTGGATGAATCTGAAACGCTGACTCGTGTTTAGTCCTGACTCTGGGCATCAGCAGGAGGTCGGTCCCTGAGCTCCTCAGAGTGCGAGATGGTTCATTATGACACTAACATGTCACAGATGTACTTTGGTGCTCGGCCATGGAGAGACTTGTACACAAGCAGAGCCGCTTTAAAGTCTATTTTCTGAGCCACAGGAAACCAGTGCAGAGACCTGAGCACAGGACTTATGTGCTTGTACTTCCTAGTTTGAGTCAGGACCCGAGATGCAGCATTCTGGATGTTCTGCAGCGTCTCACAGCTCGTTTGGAGAGGACCAGTGAGCAGACCATTACAGTAAACCTGACTCTTATTTGACCTGGAACAGGGCAAGCTTGTTTCCATGGAAATGTTGTTCCTTTGGCTATAATATTCCACAGTATGTCATAAAACATCTCTATCTCTATGGATAATGTTCCAAAGTATGGTTTTAACTTTCATTCCACCTCCAAAAAATTACACACTGTACCTTTAAGAGCTACATATTAAGTGCTGATTTTTTGCTCTCAGTTTCCTATAAGCACTACCTGCCAAACACTCCATGCCAACTAGAGCATAAAGAAGCTTCCATTAATCAGTTCTGCTTAGTTTAAAAGCCATTTTACAACCTCACCTTATAAGTATACTATTTACGATGGTCATACAGCGCTTAATTTTTATTGTAATATTCAGACATTAAAGTTTAAAGCAGCCACCCTCTTGTGAGTATATGTTTCACATCTTTACATGATCCTCTTATCACTAAAGCTTTGTTGTAATTGAATTAGCAGCACATTCTCTAAAGCAACACAGCTGTGGGCCTGTAAACTTGGGCTGATGTGGATTAACTTGCTTGCTTGCACAGATAAGAGCGTGTCTAGTGACTGGGAGGTGGCTTCCGTAGACTGCAAATTACTCCAAAGAGAAAATGTTGCACACTGAGTTCCCATTTTATCAAAAAGAAAGCAATCACTGAACAATGAAATGAGAGTGAGATTTGATTATATTTGATCTAACTTTTTGCTAATAAGTAAAGAACCCCCCTCCTGATGCTCTATTTGAATATGACTTCCATTTAAACATTTATACTTTGATCCAACAACCCTTTAAAACTATGGACATAATGAAATACTTACAGTTTGACTTTCAATTAAAAGTCTTAAAGAGGAAGTATTGTGCAAAATTGGCTTGGAGCTTTCTACAATGTTATAATGCTGTTCTCTCATCAAAAACATGTGTTAAGAAGTTTTATATGTCACCCATAAGTTTGAGTAATTTGTCATCATGTTCACAAGCCTACATCGTCCAAGCTCCCATGCTATAATTCTCCATAAATGCACACAAAAAGAAGATACAAAACATACATGACAACTTTACAAACCTGGGATCATAAACTAATGTTAAAAAATTACAAGGTTCTCACTCTTTCACTGACAAAATTTCAAAACTTTTCCATGAGTTTTTCATGACCTAAAGTGATTTGCCATGACTTTACAGCACCTACATGTGTAGAATTGATCAGACTTTTAGGGCTAAATATATATTGTTAACCCTTTCACTCACCTTATGGTTTGGTATTATAGTTTTTTAACATTCAAAATACTGTCAGTGCATTTATTGTCGTCTCTTTTAAGCCTAACTTAATAAAACGCTGTAGTTGCAAGAAAGAACTACTAAAATTCCATGACTTTTCCAAAACTTTCAGTGACTTTACAAACTTCCATGACCTGTTCATAGATTTAGGATTTCCATGACTATGGGATCCCTGAACCTACATTGTTTTGGTGAATATAGCATTTTCAAATCAACAAAGGTAACAGTGATGTTATGTGTTTGCAGATAATATCCCATAGAAATGCAATACCCCCTTTTTAAACTTAAATTAAGTTTGAAGTATCTTGCTGGGCCTAACTTGCATAAAAATGTTCCTTTTTTCTACTACAGACTTAGACAAACTTTGACACACAAGGGAAATTACTTGGATACAGTAGCTCAAACATTCGGACACAATAACAAAGGCCAAAAAAATATAGATGGTAATACAATTTAAAATAAGTAGCAAAAACTATAGAACTATAAGGGACACTTTTAATGAGCTGACTGTGTTTAAAGAGCCCATATTAGGCTAGTTTCTGATCTATGTTATAATGTTGTTTCCTCATCAAAAACATGGACCTGGAGTTATGTAAGAATTATGTTATGACCTGCTTATTAAGGCTTCTCTCAAACAGAAAACACTCTGTGCCACCTTGTGATGTCACATGGTAATACAAGTAATACAATACTCCAGTGTGTGTTCAAACTCCATGTATTTAGAATCATTCGGATGACTGCAGCCTGGGAATTGCAAATCTCTGCTGAACTAAAGTTAAAAGGTACTTGTTAACTTTAAAACTACCACTACATGATTCATTACTCAAACGTGTGAATGAAACAAAACGTAACTTCAGGTATGCTTTTGATGAGGTAACATTCTAACATGGCTAAGGGCCTGTTTACGGAACGCTTGCGGGTAAAAACGACAAAATATTTTATTGGAAGTGCCTTTCGTTCAGACGGTGATGGTGTTTTTGGGGCTTAAAAACCCCAAAATCTAAAACCACCCTCCAGAGTGAAAAAGTTGAATACGCTCCGCCGTAGCGTTTTCGTCTACACTGCCCAAGACGCAAAACTCTGGTCAGATCTGCTCACGTCGTGTACACGTTTACGTCACATACATCACCACCTAGCTGTCTGGCATGCATACCCAATTGAATTCCACACACCGTTGCGTCATCGTATGCACGCAGATTTCTTCCTGAAAACGCTCGTCTAAAATGCGGAATAAAAAGTGAAGACGCGACGCCAATTTTGCGTCTTCTGTTCAGACCGTCATCATATAAACGGAGCCTAAAACCTCAATTTTGCGTAATATAAGACCTTTAAAATTAAATCGGAGTCTTACTTACTGAAAACTAATAACGCATAATTAAATACAACAATAATTTCGCGTGCTATAAACCACACAATGCTCTTGGGCCTATTTGTTGTCCTCTGAATGCCCCAGCTGTCAGGCCTTTGTTCAGCTGTGAGACTGCACCTCTGGGCTGCTGTCTGTCCAGAGTCTGCACGGTTCCCCACAGCACGATAAAGCAGTCACTGTGATGTGGGCCCGTGCTGGTAAAAGCCTAATTAGAGAACCAATCAATCCTTAAGCAGCCAAGGCCTCTGCCGGTGGGACTGTCAAGTAGTGTTACCCTCTGCTTTGCTTTTTCCATCCATGTGACCTTCTCCATGTCCCATTTGTCTCCTCCCTCTCCTCTAAAGCCTTAGCGCTAATCTGCACGCCTCCAGAGATTCCATTACCTTTTTAACGCTAATTGTCATGCAGCTTCCCTTTCCTGATTCCAGCGCGCACTATCACCGCTGCGTTGTGTTTTTTCTTTCTCTTTTTTGTATATTTGTTCTTCTCCCCGTGCCCTAAGGCGAGCGGTCTCAGCATACCACCGTTGCGATGCCATGTTTCATTCATGCAGCGTTTTTCGCCCCTTGACGACCAAATCGAACGCTGGCTAATTGTGTATTCCATGTTCACGGCATGGGGTAATCTCGTTTTGTAAAGAGGCTAGCTGCTCACATGCCGTTTCTTTCAGACACAAGTGTGCAATAGAAGAACCTTTTTCTCAGGTTTTGTTTTTGATTGTGAAGAGTTTCCATTGATGGTAACACAGCAATAGCTTTATGATGACGTTAAACTGAAATTACCAGATGGTTTTGACCAAATTAGATGTAAACTGAACTGCAATTAATGCGGTAACTTAAATGTTCCATACAGTATCCATCTGTTGTTTGTGTAAAAGTGTAGACAACATTTAGCTAGTAAGATGTTCAGTTTATTAAGACTTCTTGCGTTTTTATTTTTATTTTTCCTTTTTATAAGTAATATCTGAAGACATTTTGAACAGTTTCTGACTTTTTCAACCTTCTCTAAACTCGGTGGTTTATACTTTCTTGACAAATCTACATATTCATTTCCATCTAGAAAGGGTAAAAATATTTCTGATTGCTGGATTGTAATTTCTATTCATGAAAGTGCCTGTGATGTTGCATGACAAATTTGAAATCAGAGATAATGAGATTACCAATGCTTATTTGAGGCACAGTCTAATTATTATACTAACCAAAATAACCAAATCATGTTCCAAGCGCACTATGATCTCTCATTTCAAAGAATCAAAATCAAAGTTTAGCTTTAGGGGTTACATGTTTTTCTCAGTTCAAGTTATTCACATTAAAGCAGACTTATTATGCAAATTCAGCTTTTAACTATGTCATAGTTGTTTCCCCTCACCTTTTATTCACCCGAAATTTTATTGGAAATGATTCATCGATGTTTGCGTTCCGATCAACCCCCCTTTTCACCACCACCACCAGTATACTCTCACTGCTTTGTACCAAGGACACAGGTTTGCATGGGGATGGTAGGGACATGTCAAAACTAATATTTGGGGAAGACAAAATAGTCCCTACCAATATTTGCCATTTTATTTTAAAAAACAAAAATATAAATATATCCCTGTATTTTTCCAAACTCAGTAGTATCTATTTCACACTTTTTAGTTCACAATTTGTTTATTGGATGTTTTGAAATGTATTCAGTGATATGACGACAGGGTTACCCCTGACGCTGTTTTCACTGGCTGTGACAGAGTGATGTCATTAGTGGTGCCAGGAGCCTAAACTGGGGAAGCAGCAGGACAGTGTCAGCACCCAAAGCTGGTGACTTAAGCAGGCGTGAGTGAAGATGCTGCGCACCAAATTTTGAAAAACTTTTCAAAAGCAACTAAAATTTCCTTATAATGAGTCGCCGTGGAAAAAGAGCGACGATCACCACAAGTGCACCTCCCAAACAAAGCCCTACTCGTGCGCTGTTAGCAGCCGGACTCTGTTGACAATACTCCATGGGAAAATGTATGGAGATGATCTCACAAATATCTCATCACCAACACACTGTACATTTTGCGAACTGAAAAATGAAACCACTTCTCACTTATTTTTGACCTGTCCAGACTCTGTGGGTTTATGGAAAGAATTCATAAAGCATCTACTTGGCTGATAATGTTCCCACCAAAACTGAGACCAAACCTACGCCCTTGCCTGCACTTATTTTGTTCTTAATTGGTGATACACGTAGAATTTGGCAGTTGTGCATAGTAATTTTGGTTCAAATGGGAAAAAATGCTGCTTGCAAGCGTGATCTGCAGCTATCCAAAGGAGGTGGTGTACTTTTGTTTGGTATATTAATTTGTTTTAGATGAATATTCCAAATTATAACATAATAATCCACAGTATCGTATATTATAACCATAAAGCTGACACAAACCTAATATGTCTTCTTTAAAGCTAGACAGTCACTCAGTTCTGAACCAGGCTTTCCTATTTGTCCTTCCTATTTGGTGTATTGTTGTGTAATGGCCTACTGCAAATGTACCACAATATTATCAAGATCAACTTTGTTAGTTTTTATTTGTCATAAACCATATCTTAAGACTTTTTTTTTTTTAAATGTGCACTGCGTATCATTAAGGGCCTGTCCACATGACAACATTTTTGGTCGAAATGGTGAAGTTTAAGTTTGAGAATATGTTCCAAAGTGGAGAAATCCGAGAACGCCGGCATTGTGTTGTCGTGTGGACAAGCAAACCGCAGTTTTTGGAAAAAAATCAGGAGCGTTGTCGTGTGGACGTAGCCTTATAGTGGAGGGTCCACCACATGCTTGTCCCATGGAAATACTCGTGCTTTGTTAGAATGTCCCTCAGTATAGATTAAACCTATCAGTCACAAGTGAGACAAGCAGGTTATGGCACTATGCCACTTTACAATTCAGATCTGTGAGAGTCGTCCCTATTCACAGAAGGAATTATCGTATTTTTGAGTAATAGAAACACCCGCAATGAATAAATGCTAGATGGATCTGTATGTCAAATTATAGACTTACTCACAGAGGGAAGAGTTATGTTAAACAAAATATTACTGAAGTAGGAATAAATTTGTGCAATCGGAAAACTACTTCAAAACCTACTTTAAAAATATTACTTAAGTAAATGTACGGTGTACATTTAAATAGTATATTACATAAAAATTGTCCACTAGTACAATGTGACTTCATGTTAATTGTAGAAAGTATAAGATAGTGTATCTCTGTGTAACCTTAGCTCTCCTTTACTCCACAATCTCACCTCATCGACCATTACCTGTCTCTCCCCTGGCCACGCTCTGCCTGCACATTCCTCTTGATGGTGCATCGCAGCAGCACTAGCCAGGAGCCAGAAGCCACCGCTAGCTCCCATCCATCAGCTCTCCGACCCCCATCACGGTGCTCCTCTGTGCCTGCAAGGTGTGGTCATGTCCCCCTGCTCTCCTCCAGCCCATAATAACAGATTACAATTCTCCCCAGGAAGCTCACATCATCACATGGCCATTTATCCAAGTGTGAAAGCTGTCATCATTTACAGGGCCAGGCAGTTACAGTTGTATGCTTGTGAACCTGCAGCTACCAGACCCCAGCCTCGTAAGACTGTTACTAGCGAGTTTGCAAATATGTCAAAATGCAGCCAATGGGTGATTCCATAACGCCACAGAGTCATATAAAATGGGTTTCAGATTTACTACAGAGTTGCCAGTTCAAGCCTGGAGCGTAGATATTGTTTGTGTGTCCTCAGGCAAAACACTTAATTCCCTTTTGTCGCTCCTGTCATAGTATGTGGATGGTTACAATAAAGGGCATATGTCATGAAATGTACTTTAAATCTATGTTTAACGTGCATGTGACAGATTAAACTACACAGTTCTTTACAAGAGAGTTACCATATCACATTATATTTAAGATTTTACTGAAACTTCTGCTTATTTTTTTCTTGCTTTTTAATTTTTGATGAAATTTATATTTTTGCTTCCTGGTTTGACACGACCTGTCAAAGTGAGATACCATTATTGGTATTAATCAACCGTACTGTAACCAAGGGCCAACGCATCTTTTATTTTCATAGTAGTTATAATTAGACAATTGAAAATGCCTTCCTTGCTCGTAAATTGTTCCAGCATTTTGGATGGAATTTTCAGTGTTGATGGCATAAGTAGAGGTGTTCTGTTTTAGAATCTACCACTTCTTCTTGTATTTTTCACAGACTGCTGCTTAAAGTTGCACTGGGTAGCTTGTCTCCATGGAGATGTCCCTGCTTTGTCTGGAATGTCCTAGTATGGCTTTAATAACATGATTTTTTATTGACTTAAAAACTTGCATTATACTGTGGATGAGCTCACCTCTCCACAGATCTGATATGTACCTTGGCCCTATGATGTCACGTGCTCTCTGTAGAGATAAATACATGGAATGCCATGCTGTGGGAAATTCCAGGCAACGTCTCCATGGAGAGAAGCTGGTAACGGGTCCTCGACCAGAAAAGTTACACAGTGTGCCTTTAACTGGTGTAAACCTATGATAAATATTAGGGGTGTAACAATAACTGAAATATTGTGATATCATATCGTCAAAGTTCTCACAATAATATCATGGACCATCACAATATATGGAATTACAAGTCTCTTTGCTTAAATTAAGAGTTATAGTGCAGATAGTGCAGCAACAGTTAAAAAAGACAGAGGGAACTACATAGACCATGATCCTTTGCTCCATTTCAGAGTAGACTACAAGAAGAAATAACAGTTCTAAACACTTTTAAGTATTGGTTCTTTGGATTAAGTCTTGTCAAGGTATTTTAAGAGGAAAAAGTAGCGTATTAACAATTTTGTCTCCACAAAATATCACAATAAATATTGCACTGTGAGGAGCATAGATTTGAGAGATTTGAATACTGTTACATCCCTAATCGTGAACCTCCCCACCATATCGTGAGGTTTCCTAAGACATTGCAATAAATATTGTACCGTGAGGTTCATACCGTGACGATCTCGTAGCGTGAGACTTGGATATCGTTACACCCCTAATAAATATTCATCACAAGTAATTTTTAGAATCCATGAAAACCTGTCATATCAACTTTATTGGATGGGCATATGATGAAGAACACAACAAAAGTCTGTCTTATGGTATTGTATACATAGATAATTTATATTTATTTTATGTTTATTGTGTTTTTGCTATCTTGGGCCAAAACAAACTTAAAGATGCACATTTACCCTCACAAAGAGCCCTCTGTAGTTTTTGACAAGTCATAAAACGAAATGCATAATATTATAACAACATCAGACAATTTCATTAAAACGTCTCCAACAATGTCTTTTCACATCAGCTGGGAGACGGTCTAGATATTTCTATATAAACAACTGCCTTTTCCATCAACCAATCTTTCCTTCTATATTTCCATCAAGCGTGCACTTTATTTCTACTTAAAAAAACAACAACAAAAAACACCATTGCCATTCTGATAACATTACAGCATTAAGCTCTCAGGAAGTCATTTATTGAACACGTGAAAATGCACAGTAAGTAAAATTGAAAACTCTGTAAAACGTAGAGGTCATTTTGAAAAGTGTTTGAATGCTATTTTCTAGCCATATTCATTATCTTTCTTGTTTTTTGTTTTATTTTTTTTGCAGGCGAGGCATGGGCAGACCGGTAAGCGTTCCTATTGTGATTTGTTCTTATCTATTTGTTGTGCCAAGACATTTCGTCGTTCTTCATGCAGCTTGAGGCGGCTTATACTCCATTATTCTTATCTGCCACTCCTCTGATGGAAAGCACTGAATGAGATTAAGATGAGATAGGACTCCCAACACTGACAACATGGTTAAGGTTCATTCGGGAGCCCCTCGTATTCCCCAGGGCTTCTTCTTTCAGACAACTGGAAAAGATTGCTTTGTGCTATTCCTGACAACAGAAAAAACCCATATTTGATTAAGATATGATAGGAGGATATTTGAGGCTAATAGTTACTGGTGAGCTCAGATCTCAAAAACTGCTTTTGTAATGATATTGTAATATGCGGAACGTGAACTTGATTTGGTTTCAACTGAATGTTTTCAGATCTAATTAGCTTTTTAGGATGACTGTTTTCAGATACTAGTGGCGCTACACCAATTTAAAAGGCCAAGATAAAAAATTATATATATATATATATGTATAAAATTTGCTGTAACATCCTCTATTTAAGTTACCGTATTTTTTGCACTATAGGGCACACTTAAAAGCCTTTAACTTAATCATAAAATTACTGCCCCCCTTATAATACAGAGCGCCTTATATGAATTTATTCGGGTGTCTTAGTACGACTTTAGTAAACTACAAAGCCTCATCACTTGCAGCATTAAAACTACCGTAGTCAGGAGCATCGTGGAGTAATACATACTGTGATTCCTTTTAATATCAAAATGCCACCTGTCAAGAGACACGCTTACAACGCGGACTTTAAACTCAAGGCTATGAGAGAATGGATTCGCCTTTTCTCAAGGGATGAGGGAAGGCGAACACACATTCACCAAAACAGGGAGACAGCGCCGAGCGACTTACGCCACTATCTGCCTATGGATCGTGGACGCCTGGGCTAAGGATCAGTATCAACTGTGGTCCGAGCTTTCACGAAGCCCGGAATCATGCCAGGTAACAGTAACGACACTGACTCGGATAATGGCGAGAGGGATGCGGGCATGCCTGATGCCGTAATCGCCCAACTGTTTCAACAATTATGAGTTATTGTGAATACGCTAACAATTTAGCGCTCTCAGACAGTATTTTTTGTTAAATAAATTTTGACTGACTTATCTAACTGAAAAAATAGATCATTCAATGACAGTGTGCCTTATAATCCAGAGCACCCTATAGTGCGGAAAATACGGTAGTCCTCCTGACCAAGCCTAGCTCAAGATCTGAGTCCGATTCACATTGAAGTATGGGTCAAAAGCAGAGGACAACTTCCCCTACAGTGACAAAATTAAGCGACCCTGTCTTATGATTGATATGTAAGATTAGTGTCTCCTTGGCCATTGAAACACATTCACTTAAATTGAGGTGTCTGCAGGTCTACCATTGAATGAATATATCCAACCAGCTGAAACATTCTCCTGAAATAGTGCTTAGCTTTGTCTGCAAGGTCTTCTACAAATTACTCCTTCAGTGTCGATTCCAAGTTCACACATATTTTTCCATTCCTAATTTATGCCTTTTTACATTGTTGTTTGCTCCTGTCATCTTGTCACCTTCAAATCAACATATTCCCTCCTGCATGTCTTATTCTCAAAAAGTTCTTATGCCTGCAAGTTTTTCTTCCATATCAATATTTTATTAGTCTTTTCATCTCACGGTAAATAAAAAAGCGCTTTCTGCAAACAGTGCACCTTCTAATTTTAAAGGTATTATATTGCGCAGAATTGACTCTTATGAGCTTGAAGCCATGTTATAAAGTTGTTATATTCTCAAAAACATACCCGGAGATGTATTTTGTTTCATTCACACATGTTTGAGTAAGCCTTTATTATTAGTCTGACATCTCCAAAGCTCAAAATGCTCTGTGCCATCTTGTGATTTCATGTAGTGGTAGTTTTCAAGTTACAAGCTATTTTGTTTTTGTTCAGTGGAGATTGGTAATTCTAGAGTTGAAATGATCCAAATGGAGATGTATGGAGTTTAAAAGCACAGTGGAGAACATCCTGTACTGCCACATGACATTACAAGTTGGAACAGAGTGGAAGAACTCAGTGTAAATATACAAGTTTTGTGTGTTAAATGTGTGTGAATGAAACAAAACACAACTCCAGGTATGTTTTTTGGTACGAAAACAATATTATAACAGATCGAAATTTGCGTAATATGGCCCCTTTAAATCTTCTATCCTCGTGTGTGCCTCTCCTGACCATCCTTCCTTTACCTTTCTCCTTACTAATCTCTGGTAGCAGCAACAACAACTGCTGAGGCCATCCCTTCTGAGACCTGAGGTAGATTTCTTCCTGCTTTTCTTAATTCACCAGGATTGTACGAGCTGCTCTGTGCTCTTCACTGCCTCTTGCTCATAGTGCTGACTCATTTCTTTGCTTCTATAAACCACAGGAGCTGTCCATGGAGGCTGGCCAGGACTACTACGGACAAGACTACTATTACGACCAGGGGTGAGTGTATACTAGTACAGAAGCATGAAACAACTTTAACTTAGACTTAGATAAACTTTATTGATTTACAAGGGATACTGAAAAATTTGCTGGATTGGATATCGGCCTCCAAATATCATTTCAGTCAATATCCTGCTTGGACATAAATTGATGTACTAAGACTATTTACTTGATAGTGAGCCCAGAAATTCTCATAATGTGTACACTTTTATTATACAACGTTGTTCTGTAGATACTTGAGAGATAAGGACCAGAGCCATGAATGCTCGTCGTAAGGTCCAAACATTTGTGAAGCCATAGTTGACGTTTTGCACACCTTGTTTCACCTTTTAAAATGCCTCAAAACTGAAAGAATCCACGGAGAGCGATCCAAGTGCAGTTAAAAACTCTTTACTTGAGTATTTACATTATTGAGACATACAAAACATGCAAAAAGGGGAATTTTAACATGTACAGTAGGTGACAGGAGGTCATAAAACTGTTTGGCTCCACTTCACTCCCATGGTACACCTGCATTCGCCTTAAATAAAAAGCCATAGACCACAAAATAATAGAAAAATAAACATTCCTTAAGTAAACTTTTAATTAACATTAGCAATAATTAACTGAAAGAAAAATGTAAATAGATCAAATTAGCAAATAATCAACAAATTATCATGTTAATCATAAAGAATTACCAAAATACCAGAAATCATGCATTTTAAGTAAATATTAAATCAAACAAACTAAGAATAATTATCTCAGTAATGAAAAAAATTACAAAACTGGGTTTAGGCTCTCACACTCGTTTTAATTACAGGCTTCTGAAAATGTGTTGTTTTAATCAATTTTGTATTTTTTCTTAAATTTTCAGTCTGTCTTAAACATTTTTGTCAATGTTTTCTTTGTGCCACCGTGGTAACTAATGAAGAACACCCCCAGTGCAATGTCACTACAAAGTATCAATTAAGACACGGTGGTTAGCCATTGGAATTCTCAATGACCATGGTATAAAGTCTTTTGAAAGTCCTAAGTCTCATCAGTCTTGCTCTTACCCTAATCTCTTCATTTAAAATAGAAATGAGCCCTGTTTAATCGTATTTACCATGGCAACGCGTTTATCTTTTGGTGCTTAAGTCCTTTGGGGGCGTCTAGAATTTTAGAATAAACGATGAGCATAACTTTTGCTCCCCTCAGCATAACGCACCAGCCGACTGTTTACCCTTACTGCTCCCGTAAAATGAGATCAATTATGGCGCCTTGAGTCAACCCTGTGAAGCATGCGTGTTTTATCACAGCTGACTGGATGGGGGCTGTTTTGGCTTGTCTTTTACCTTGGCCATATGGTGGAAATGTGGGGGAAAAAAACCTCCAGATCCAGGCTTTGAGCAGCTGTTGAGAAATTGTTATTCATTAAACGTGGCCGGTCTATGGCAGGTGACGCGAAGGCCTCGGGGGGATCAGGGGGAGTTTATCAGAGGATAGAAGCAGCTTATACACCCTGAAGGCCAGAGCCAGAGCCGAGACTTTTTTGCCTTATCCTTTTATTCAATACAAGTCACCATAGGAAACAAGTTGCACAGTTATGTAGAAAAACTTTGTTGATTCCCAAACGAAATTAAATGAACACAGTGTATACGTTTTAAAGTTGCAAAGAAAAGTAACAAAGAGCAAATAGAATAGTAATATGTAACTTTATTTACACACTCAGCGTTCAAACCAGTAATAGTCTGTGTAATAAGATAATTTAAAAAATATAAAGGGCCCATATTACACTATTTTCTGATCTCTGTTATTATGTTGTTTCCTCATTAAAAACATACCTGTGGCTGTATTTTGCTTCATTTTCACATATGTTTAACACACAAACTCTGTAAATTTAGGCTGAGTTCTTCTCTCAAACTGTGAACACTATGTTCAAGGTGTTCCACTTTTTGATGTCATGTGGTAATACAGGAAATAGAAATTGTGTTTTTAAACTTCTTCACTAGAATCATTTGGATGGAATTGCCAATCTCTTCTGAACTAAAGGTATAAGGCTGCTGTGAACTTGAAAACTACTACTAAATGACATCACAAGGTGAATCAGAGCATTTTGAGCTTTGCAGATGTAGAGAGAGAGAGAGAGATTAATAATAAAGGGTTACTCAAACATGTGTGAATGAAACAAAACACAACTCAAGGTATGTTTAAGGAGGTAATATCATTATAACCTGACTTAAATCTCACTTCAATTCACTTCAATTGTGTGTAATACAGGACCTTTAATGTGTAACAAACGTGTATATTTTTAATTATTCATTATATTTATTCTTCCCTGACTAATACAAACACCCAAAAGTCAATATGTTTATAAGTAAAATAGGTTTAATATAAAAACTGGTGCTGCATAGGTAATTCTCCAATTTGCCATACAGAAAGTATGTAATCACTGTTGTGTGTGAAATGAAGTACATAAGCATTATAACATTCTGGAAGGAAAAGTTTGAACTAGCAACTCTTTGGTTGATGAGTAAGCACTTAGTCCTGCTCCCTAGACTCACAAACACTCCAGACCACATTCAAACCGGTCACATTGAAATTACACTTTTCATGATCCTTCTGGTAGCCGTTGCCATAACTTGCCTGTCATCTGGTCTAATTGGTTGGGAGGTTGCTCAAAGTGCTAACAAGCTGTAATTACGTAGCTGTGATCCATCATGGGGTTATTGTGGTGCCACGCGGTGTCCCCGGCCCAGACCAGGTGCCTTTGATGTGTTTCTGTTTGCATTAAGAGGTGAAATTATACTGCAGTTAAGCTCTTAATCCAGTAATAAAGCCAGCATGCTCTCCACTGAGCCACGGAGTGTAATGTAGGAAGTTATCAATGACTCACAGCCTCTCCAGCCCCGACGCTCTTCTTTAATTTAGCACTTAAGGTAGGAGGAATCATTTGAATCCAGTATCAATAAAACATTTCAACACATTTTTTAATTTGCAATATAATTAAATAATTAAAGAAAATGTCACTAGTCATACTTAAGTGGATATAACTATGTCTCTTTTGCTGTGTGTCTCAAAATGAATGAGGGGTGAAAAATATTCATGTATCCACTTGACGTTCTATTTTCTTCTCAAAAACATTCCTCTTTTGACACGGCATATCTCTCCTGTATCTAAATCACCATGTCTTACTTACTTTTCTCCTATTGTTAGTATTGTTCCATGTATTAACTTTTTTCCCTTGATGTCCTCATTTTTTCCAGTTATGGCAGCAGGAGGAGGTTGATTCCACCAATGTATGATGAATATGGAGAGATGATAGAAGATGAATATTACTACAGTCCACAGGTACTGCTTTATTATTTTTGTTAATCAATCTCATCAGTCATAAATCATCATGTGAGTTCCAGTGTGAAACCTCCCAGTGTGACCTTGTCCATTAACATGAATGTTAAAATTAAATATGATTGTCTTAGGTCCGGGGCCGAGGTCGCGGTATGCGTGGTAGAGGCCCACCCAAGAGGGTTGGTTTTAGAGACATGCCGCCAGAGGAGGAGATAGAGCAGGCAGAGCCCACTGAGGAGCCAGAGCCCTCTAAAGCTGCCAAGAAACTCAAGTCTGTCATGAAACTGAGTAAATTCCTAGCAGCCAGCAAGGGAGGGGATCAGCCCTCAGAGCCTGTCTCTTCTCCATGGAAGAAGGCCAAAATGCTGAAGATGTTTGGCGGCAAAAAGAAGGATGATGACTACGCCAGACTAATGTCTGCTCGTCGCATTGACAGTCAAGATAGTCTGACAGACGGGCCTGCTCTTACAGGACCAATCGACAGTAAGGTGGAAACTCGCAGCAAACTTGGCAAAGTTTTTAAGAAAATCAACCTGGGCGCCAAATTACAGGGCCGATCTATGAGCGGAGACGAGGCCAGTGAGGATGACAGGAAGTCCAAAGTGTCCATTAGTGTGACTGAAAGTGAGCCAGAGGCAGGGGCCAGTGGGAGTGGAGAAGAGAGAGAAAGAGGCTCTGATGAGGAGGCCTCTGATAAAAGCAGTGTTGACAGAGACTATCTGAAAGTAGACTTAGATAAGGACTTAGATCGGGAAAGCACAGTGGACTCAGAGGAAGAGGCAGAGGAGCCAGAGGAGTCGGGAGAGGAGAAATCTGAAGAAGAGGAGGAGGGAAGTGAAAAGGAGTCTGCTTCAGAGAAAGGGTCAGAGTCGGAGAAAGGGTCAGAGTCGGAGAAAGGGTCAGAGTCGGAGAAAGGGTCAGAGTCAGAGAAAGGATCAGAATCAGAAAAAGAATCTGAATCGGAGAAATCTGGCTCTGATAAAGAGTCTGAGTCTGAGAAAGAATCCGCATCAGAGAAGGAATCGGAATCAGAGAAGGAATCAGAATCAGAGAAAGAATCAGAATCAGAAAAAGAATCAGGCTCAGGATCAGGATCAAGGTCTGGGACTGCTACAGAAAAGGAGAGTGGCACTGAAAAGTCAGAAACCGAGAAGGATTCAGAGGAAGAGGAAGAAGAGGAGGAAGAAGAGGATGAAGATGAGGAAGAGGCATCCGAGGGGACAAGAGAGAGTGGTTCAACTGCTCGCTCTTCTGTCAGATCTTCCGCCACTGAGGCCAGTAAAGGCAGTAGTGCAGTTAGTGGTAGTGCAACTAAAAGTGGCAGTGAGAGTGGTAGTGAGAGTGCTAGTGGAAGCAGAAGATCATCCCAAAAAACTGTAAAGTCCAGTGAGGAGGGTAGTGAACCTGAATCCGGGACAGGAACCGCCAGTGAATCCGAGGCGGGTTCCGAAAGCGAAGAGTCAGCATCTCGCCGATCTAGTCAGAGGTCTGGGTCAGAGGGCAGTGGTGGATCCAAAAGTCAGAGTGATCAGAGTTCTGTAGCAAGTGAGGAAAGCTCTGGAGGTTCAAAATCCAGAAGTGGTAGCCAGCGTTCTCGAAAATCCACCGCGACGCCTTCTGAAGCCACCATAACTGAAGAGAGCGAGGAAGAAGAAGAGGATGAAGATGAAGACAAGGACGAAGAAGAAACCGCGGACGAAAGCAAAGAGTCCTCCAGTGAGCAAAGTGACGCATCTTCATCCCGGAGGTCCAGTGTCACCTCTGAAGAAGCTGGGCCCTCTACTCCCGTCAAAACCCCCTCCTACCCCACAGACATCAAGAGCATGAGCGCCACATCTGAAGAAACCTACGGAGGACTCTCACCCATCACCGAGGTAGACGAAGACGCCATTTCGTCCGATAGGTCCAGTGGATCTAATGCTTCGTCAGATTCCGACACAGCGTTATGAAGTAAGAGAGTGACTATAAACTAGCATGGGAGTGAAGAAAACACTGCTTTTCCCTACAGCGTGCTTCAGATTTTGTTTTTTTTCCCTTAGCTAGCAGAAAACTTTGCAGATACTCAGCTGCAGAACCTTTAGTTTGACACTCTCTTGCACATCGTTAACTTCTATCTATGACTTGTCTTTGGGTGCCTTTTCCGCCTATTCTGATTTCTCCTTTGGGATTTTGTGTGACTCTGTGCTTGAATCTTTGTTGTATTAGCACAAATAATAGGAGATGGCTATTTCTGTTTTAATAACATTGCCTGTAAGGTGAAGAAAACATTTCCTTGTTTCAGCATGCTCACTATAATTGGAAGGTATATCAACATATTGGTTTTGTTCCCTGTGGTCTTTTCAACCTTTCTTTCACCATACACATTTGTTAACTATTGCCTTCTGACAGGTATAGCCTTTGGGAATGAATGGAGGAGGTCTATCAATCAGACTTAGAGAATGATTAAAAGCATGAAAAAAAAAAAAAAGGAAAAACAAAAACGCTAGCACATACAATGCCATTAAATGTGGAGGGTCTGTCGTCTACTGTCTCCATGGAGATGTTATTGCTTGCCTGGAATGTTCAATAGTATGATATTAAACACATCTATCTATCATTTATTCATTAAGCATGTTTCTATTGCAGTAGGCTCGCGTCTCCACAATTCTGACATGTAATGTTGCCTATTGTTGTTTGCTTTGAGATGGTTTAATCTCTATTCACAATCTCACATTGTTGACAAAGCAATAACATTTCCATGAAGACAAGCAGGTGACGGACCCTCCACCAGAAAAGCTGCAAAATTCACCTGTAAATGTGTAGCTATAGACTAGGAAACAAATTTGGCAAACATTCACAACACATCATCTCATTCAATTATTTTTTTTCAATATGATTGCTACTTTTGATATTTTGGTATACCTACCAAAGACATCAAATATATCACATGAAGAGATATATGGAATTATTTAGTAGGGATATAATGATATCCAAATCTCTGGGTACGATATTATCACGATGTGCATCTCACTGTACAATATTTATTGTGATATTTTAGAGAGGCTGATATAATTGTAGATAGGACACTTTTTTACTATTAAAATACCCTGGCAAGATTTTGGTGTGAATTATTAGTGTCATAATCCAAAGAATTCTAGTAAAAAACATATTACTTCATGTTGTCTGCGCTGAAATGAATCATGGGATATGTAGTTCCCGATGTTTATTATTGTGAGACTTTTGACGATACGATATCACGATATTTCGGTTATTGTTACATCCCTGTTATTTAGTAAAGAAAAAACTTCAACAAGTCAACTAAATATTTTTCACCAAAGCAAAGGGTGGCTACTTTAAGGATTTGGTTATAAAATATCTAGTAGAGTTAGTTTTGTTTAATTACATGATTTTATACATCTTACTTCAAATATTTGATGTCTTCTGTTAAAATGAAAATGTATAAAGTAGTAAACATGTAGAAAACAACACTGAATGAGAGACTGAATCCAAACTTTTGACTGGTGTACCTGAACGTAATGTTAGGAATTACACTACTACATTTGGCTTTTCACATGTCATAAATAATCAGTTAATTGCAGTCTCACAATTGGATCTTGGAATTGGAAAATGTGAAAAATATTTTATTTAAACATCCCATATTACACAAAATTGACACTTGTGAGCTTTTAAGCCTTGGTAGAATGTTGTTACCTTCTCAGAAATATACTCAGAATTGTTTTGTTTCATTCACACGTTTATTATTAGTGTGTTTACATCTCCAAAGCTAGTTATCAGCTACCTTTTACCTTTAGTTTTGTAGAAATGGGGAATTCCAGGGCTGAAATTATCCAAATAATTGTAGTGAAAGTATATGCAGTTTAATAACACAGTGGAGCACTTCCTATATTACCACATGAAATCACAAGTTGGACCAGAGTGTTTTCTGTTTGAGAGAAGAACTCAGCCTAAATATGCAGGGTTTGTGTGTTGAACATGTGTGAATGAAACAAAACACAACTCCATGTATGTTTTAGATGAGGACACATACAACAAAATTAAAATAGAGATCAGAAAATAGGGTATTATGGGCCTTTTAAAAGCATTCCATCTTCCAAAAACAAGAGATCAGATAGTCATACACAGTCAACACATTTTGCCTTTCTTTTCACAACAAAAACAACACTAACATTTGTCATTTTGATATTTCTCCTCTATAGTAGTAGTAACTCTCCTCTTTCTGTCTTTATAGTCTGGCAGAAGAAAGCGAATCAAGCTGGTGATCGATCGAGAGAATGAGACAACTTCTACCGGAGAGGAGAGCACTACAGAGACCCCGCAGCCCCCCCTGTCCAATGTCAACAGTCACAGCAACATCAACGGCAGCATCTACCTCGCCCAGAACGGCACTATTGTCAGAACGCGAAGAGTGCCCCTCCCAAACAACATCAAGTCGGGCTCTCCATGCCGCCTGACGGAGCATTTTAAAAAACTCGACAAACTGGGGGTCACTCACGAAGAGCCATCATCGCCCGTCTCCACCACGGACGGCACACTGAACGGCACGGAGAACGGCACGAGCACATGCATCTCCGCTAACGTGGACATCAATCTGAACACGCGCTCCTCCAGCGGCTCCCTCGGATCCGGTATTGTAGTTCTCAAAACATTTGGCTCCAGAACTAATATAGCCAAGACCTTGATTGACAGAAACAACAGCTGCGTCAACATGGAGCAGGAGACGTGTGTTGACAACCATAAGGACAGCCGAGAGACGCTGGAGTCCCACAGCGAGCACACACTTTCGGACGAGGATGAGTTGTGGATGGGGCCATGGAACAACCTGCACATACCAATGACAAAACTCTGACTGGCCATGCAGAAAATATTTTTGTTTTTGGGTTTTCTGTCAGTCATGTAGAGGTGGGTGATACTGACAAAAATATATTATGATTTTTTTTGTTGTTGTATGATAATCAAACAGTATTTTTGCAATATACTAGAAGTGATTGCGGAAGGATGGACATAGGGTCTTGTGTACAGAGTTTAGTATGCGAGAGGTGTGCTGTGTACACTTAACCCCTACCTTAATATAAGTTTAATTGAACGTGTCAATCAAAAGATAATTGACAGTACCTGTTTTCAGAAAGATGCAGAACATGATTTGTACGTTTTTTTGTTTTTTTTTGTTTGTTTGTTTTTTTTAATAGTCAATTGTCTTCAGAGGTGGGTACTTCAAATTAGTATTACTCAAGTAGAAAGGCAAAGTAGGGGTCAAAGAAATTACTGATTTAAGGTTAGAAATGTATTTGGGGAAACTCTAACTCAAGTAAGAGTAATAGTAAGATTTATCTCGGAGTATTTGAAGTTATGTTATTAGGTTCTATTTTCAGACGAAGAGTTTGTTTTCATACCTGACATTTTCGACTGCTCACTAGCGGTCTTCCTTTGAGTGGTCACATGATGTTGCTGTAACGTGTCCGGTCAGCTGATTTAAACAGATTTTGGCGCTGTCTTGATCTGCAGTCTGACTTCCTCAGGACAGTATCCCAGGTTTTTTACTCTCACATACCTGGGATACTGTCCTGAGGAAGTCGGACTGCAGATGGCGCTGTCGTCCTGCCTCCTCCGGTAGGAAGACAGCGCCAAAACCTGTTTAAATCAGCTGACCGGACACGTTACAGCAACATCATGTGACCACTCAAAGGAAGACCGCTAGTGAGCAGTCGAAAATGTCAGGTATGAAAACAAACTCTTCGTCTGAAAATAGAACCTAATAACATAACTTCAAATACTCCGAGATAAATCTTACTATTACTCTTACTTGAGTAAATTTACCTCACTGGACTAGTATTTGAAGTTATTGTAACAGGCAGGACAAAACAATTAAAAAATACACACAATAATATTTTCAAAGAATAGACCACACACATTTGAGTGGTGCAAGAAAGAAAGAAGTTAAAATTATTGGAAATTGTCAACATTGTTTTGTCACATCTAGACACTCACAATGGAGAGAGTAACAAAAACTTATACTCAAGTTAGAGTTCTGTTAAAGGTGCACTGTGTAGCTTTTCTGGTGTAAGATCAGCCGTCTGCTTGTTTCCATGGAAATATTGCTGTTTTGCCTTTATTATTTCACAGTATGGAAATAAATGTAGTAATCACAACAGGTTAATGGTCAGAGCTATGGAGGAGCAAGCCTGCACATGGTAAGAATTCATGTTTTTCAAGTTGAACAAGTGCAACTGAGATGTGTTTAATGCCATACTGTGGGAAATTCCAGGCAAAGAAATAACATCTCCATGGAGACAAGCAATCAGCGGACACTCCACCTTAGAAATGACATACTGCACCTTTAAATGTACTACGCAAGTTGCAGTAAAAGTACTACCCACCTCTGCAAATTTTCAAATCAACAATGTTATTATGATTTTAGACAAGAAACCGTATCACCCACCTCTCACATCTTACTGGTTTTCTTTTACCAAATCACTTTTTAAACAAGATTGTGTGCCTCAAAAGGGGAAGCTCAATGCTGATGGATACAGGTGATTGCACTTAAAGTATTTTTCTTTACCTGATTACACAGATCAAAGGACGATGAGCTACAGGGCTAAGGGTGGGGAGATTATATAGTTCTATGGCAATGAGTGCCTCAAAGAAATTTATGTGAACCGTGCTTGACTGTCCTGATTTTATGTCCTGTGATAATGGACCAGTTTGATTTAGTACTTTTATATTCATTTTCTTTTTTCACGAGATTGTTCATATTACACTGACAGAAAGAGATCTGTAACAATGAAATGTAAAAAAACGATTATATATATAGTCTTTATTGAAGAGAAGAGACATATTTTGATAATGTTACTGAAAAGAATTTAAAAAGATCATTGGCTTTATGTTGTGATCATGTTTTTGGAAGAAAAAAAATATTATTGAGAAATTATTTTTGTCTATTTTGTATCTAACAGAGAAAATCTAACATAATGTCATTAAAACATAAAACACATATTTGTCACAGAATATGGCTGTTTTTGTTGATACTGTCTGGAAGTCCATTTTCAGGATCCAAACATGGGAAATGGCAACCAAATCATGTTTCAGGCCAACAATAAAGTTTGAATTTATTTTAAAACTCTGAAGTAACTTTACTACTGCTTTACTCCATGCTTTTTGGCAGTAATAAGGTAAGTTTGAGCTTGGTCTTCCCACAATTGACATATGGTTTCAATATAGTAAAACTTTACGATCTTATGAAAAAATACTATTCTGCAGACTTTTGAGAAAATGTGGCCTTCTCTCTGTGTGGTTGGCTCTCACATCCAATTCTAGTGATGACAAGTCACTAATAATAGGAATATGGGGAGCGACTGAATGTATAAAAATGAGTAAAGCAATGTTACATGCACAAGCCAAAAGTGCTCTGCCTGACACGAAAGTCCTAAATCGAAGGCCCTATATTACACAAAATGGACACTTGTGAGCTTTAAGTCATAGTTAGAATGATGTTACCTCCTCAAAAACATACCTGGAGTTGTGTTTGGAGTTTGTTTCATTCACAAGTTTGAGTAACTGTTATTAGTCTGTCTACATCTTCAAAGCTCAAAATGCTTTTTTCCACTTTGTGATGAACCTTGTCATGAAGTGGTAATTTTCAAGTTAATAACTACCTTTTACCTTTTGATTGGTAGAGTTTGGCAATTCTGGTGCTGAAATTACCAGTATCCAGATGATTTTAGTGAAGGTGTATGGAGTTTAAGGCTATGTTTATATGATGATGGGCTGAACAGAAGACATAAAAGTGGCATCGCGTCTTCACTTTTTATTCAGTGTTTACGGTGATGCAAAAGTGTGTGGCATTCGATTGAGTATGCATGCCATTCGACATGTTTGTTTCTGTTTATTGTATGTATGTGACATAAACGCTTGCGCAACGTGAGCAGATCTGGTCAGAGTTTTGCGTCTTGGGCAGTGTAGATGGAAACGTGAAGCCTATTCAACTTTTCCACTCTGCAGGTTCACTTTTAAGCACCCAAAACGCCATTACTGTATTAACGAAAGGCACTTCTGAATTCTGTTTGAGAGAAGAACCCTAAATATGCATGGTTAGTGTGTGAAATATGTATGAATGAAACAAAACACAACTCCAGGTATGTTTTGTATGATAAAACAACATAACAGTTTGATACGGGCCCTTTAATAGACAGAGGAAGACTATAGTAAACCTGAGCTTGTCTCATTCATTTGCTACCTGGTGGAAGATTGACACATGAAGCATCTCCATGGTGACATTTTACAAAAGGGCTCTGATGTCGACCACGCTGACAATGCCAATCAAGTTTTCAGAGATCCCTAAAAGTTTTGGAAATGAGATGCAGCTAAATGCCAAAGCTATTGCAGAAAATAGGTCAGGGAAGATTCTGGTTTCCTACTGCAACAAGTTTGTCCTCAGAGGAAAGAATATGCTTCTACAACGGTACTTCAAACAGTATGAGTTAGTGTTGTCACTTTGTTGTATTATGATACTATAGGAAAAGGAAAAATGTGAACGTTAGGTGTAATCTAACTTGTTTAAATAATCACTTAAATGCAAATAAATAACAAAACAAAAATACATATAAAGTAAATGGTCACATGTATACAGCCTAGTGCTTTTCTACCTCCAATCAACACTAAAAGTTGTTCACCACTCTAGGTCCTCCGCTTGTTTGACAAAGTCTTTTACAAATTCTTCTGACGGATTAAATTGGCTGATTGGAGGATGGAAGGAGTCTGCATGTGAAAGAGCCATTTATCAGTTTCTTTTCTATAGAAATCTATCACTAGTTAGGCCCGAGCCTCGAGATGGTGTAGGGCCTATTGCTTTCACTACGATGAAGGCATGGGCAATGATGAGCACATGGGCGAATATGAGAGGGCGTTGTGCAGCTTCATCCTCTTAATCGCCCTCGGCATGAATAGCAATATCCCAGTAACCCAAGGCCTGGGCAATCACGTTGACCACACCTACATGTCACGCAATCAAGCTGATCACTCCTACATGCCCTGCAATCAGGCTGACCACGCCTACAGGAAGTAACAACAGCTGATATACGACACATCACTACCAACACCGGTGACAGTTCTGAAGATGGCTTATAGCAGCAGCCGAAACATGTCAACAAGGTAAATGGACTTTACTGTACTGTCTTTAAAAAGAACCCAAGAAGTTAAAGGCCTGAGCCATATTTAGCACTGCTAAAATTAATGGAAGTCAATGGGAGTTCAGGGGGTGACCCTGAGGAGATGGTGCAGATGCACCCGTCATTCACGAATGACCCCAGGGTGACGTGGGGAAGGTCGAGAGCTTTCAAAAAACGTATAATATACTATTCCAATGTTGACTGATATGCTGTTTTTGCTCCAATTTGAGCCTCAGAGGAGGAGAGAGATGAGGAGAGATCAGGAGACAGATGAGAGGGGGGGAGAGAAGAGAGGAAAAAGAGAGGGAGGGTGGGTAGGAGACAGATGAGAGGAAGATAGAGAAGAACAAGGGAGAGAGAGAAGGTGAGAGATATTGGGGGGTACAGAGAGGAGAGAGTGAGAAGGAGAGAGTAGGAGAGAAAGAGGAAGAAGGAGAGAGAGGAGGCCGTGGGCAGGGCAGCAAGTAGGGGACTGGTGGGAGCAGCAGGCGGGGGCGTGGCAGGAGCAGCAGGCAGGGGGAACCCTAAATGGAGGAGCAGACATATTGTCATCAGGCGGGGACGTGTCGACATCATTTGGGTACATATCCTCATCAGGCGGGGGCATAGCGACTGCAGGCAGGAACATAGGAGCTGCGTCCTGTTACGGCGCAAGGTACAACAATGTCCTGTCGATTTGAACTTCCTAGCGCTACTGCGCATGACCCCAAAAGCTCTGTTCCAGTTTAAATACCGTCGATTTGAGCTCCTGAGGCAGAAGTGGAGTAACAAGTCACATTTTAAAAGTGTTTAGGTTTTATTGTATGTTTTGACCAGTTAAGCAACGACATGTGTATGTTAGATTTGCGGCTGAATACCTACATTAGATGATTGAATAGTTTGGATTTAATGTTTGATTTTATTGTTATCATTTTCATTACATCATATTTATTTTGTTTCCATGTATAGAAATTGTTGAAACTTTATTTAGAAAGGCATTGTATAAATAAAATATCAGTATATTATAATAGGATATGCACACTGTAGCCTATGATATTAGTGTTAAATATTATATTATTACTATTTAATATAAAGATTTCAGTGTTTCCAGTATTTTTTTCACTCTCACACATGCGTTCACCCTTGTAGACACACATACAATGTACAGAATGCAGAATTTGTTTATTTTATAGTTTAATTTCTACTCGAACAAAAAAGCAAAATCGTTTGTGCTGATAAAAATTGCACTAGAAATAAAACAAAAATATATATATATAATATAAAAATGGAAAAATTAAGCCAAATTAAAGCCATTTTAAAATTAAAACGTTTTGCAGACTTCTGTAAAAAATAAAAAAATAAAAAAAAAAAAAAATTATCACATTTAATACGTTTTTTTTTTTTTTTTATTGCGGGCAGTTTTCTATCTAGACAGAAGGGGCGGGGCTTCCAGAGAACGTGAACAAGCGCTTGTGCACCACTTGTAGGAAAACAAAAATAGGCTAAAGGTTGCAGTTTTTGCGCACTTATAAACCAATAACTCTTCTGTGATAGCTCCAAAATACCAAAATCACAAGAAATCAGACAAAGCAAGCTATGTGTGAGCTGTTTTCTTTGAACCAAAAAAAAATAAGGCAGATTTAATAACTAAACTTGGCTAAAAGCTAATTTCTATTTTCAGCGTTTTCGGGATTTTGTTTAGCCTCCACGTGTCTGCTGTGACGTCTGGTTTACGGAGAAGTTGTTGTTAACAAAGGTGAGTGTGGAAATAAAAGAACACTGGGAGTAAAACTGTAATTAGAAAATACCTCAAGTCTGCTACTGTCTACTACTAGTATTGGTTGTTTTTTCCATACTGGGACTAGATTAAAACCACCGCTGGAAAGTAATTGGTAACTTGTTTAATTATGTATTTATTCTGACTTAACTTGCTATGGATACTTTTATCGAAATTTTGCACTAGGTCATTTATTTTGAGTTGGCTTTTTCACCACTGACCTACAGAGTGACTTGGGGGTGTATTGTCAATTCTTACCATGTGCCATACAACAATAAAGTGCTATTTAAAAGGCCCATATTTCAGATCTGTTATAATGTTATTCGTCATCATTGTGTTTTACACACACACATTCTGCATATTTAGGCTGAGCTCTTCTCTCAAACAGAAAACAGTCTGTTCCACCTTGTGACATTATGTTGTAATGCAGGAAGTGCTCCATTGTGTTTTTAAACTCCATACACCTTCACTAGGATAATTTGGTTAATTTCTGACCAGGAATTGTGAATCTCTACTGAACTTAATATAAAAGGTAGCTGTTAACTTGAAAACCACTGTTTAATGACGTCACAAGGTGGAACAGAGCAGAGCTTTTTGAGCTTTGGACATGTAGACAGACTAATAATAAAGGATTACACTTGTGCATGAAACAAACCACAAATCCAGGTATGTCTTTGATGAGGTACCAACATTCTAAAATTTCAACTTAAAGCTCACAAGAGTGAGTTGTGCAATATACAACCTTTAAATAAGAACATGGGGAAAAAAGAGAGAAAAAACAAAACAACAGAAGCAGAATTTTTGTTGTATTATTTTCCCCCACCACAATATACATTGTAGTTTTGTCAAAAAAATTGGAAATTCACTATAGGTGTTTACCTATTGTCTATTGTCATCAACAGGCCGTCTTGTCTCGTAGGATTAAGTGACATCTAGTGTGAGAGTTGGATTGCAGCTGAACATTGCTCCAAGCAGCAGGTACGGCACCCATGGGAGACAACTAAGAGTGAAAAAAAGAGACAAATCTTTTAGCAAACTTTGCTTCACTCACTGACTTAAGTCCCATAGGCTTTTCATAATTTATCAGGATTAGATGGAACTTGCAAGGAAGTCTCAAAGTTTTCATCCTTGCAGAATAATTGCTTTCAGGTTATAGAAAGTAAGTTGCGTTACAAACACTGTTTCTTATTGAGCTTTATAAAAATTTGATGGCTTCGCATGAGTTGATTATCTATGCTGGAAAGTCTGAACACGCCTCATCCTGGCTTGTTTCTGTGCAGGTTTGTGACAGCTTGCTTGTTCTAATTGGCCTTCTATGGCCTTGTTTCTGGCCCTTACTTTAATCAGAGGACCAGGCGCGTGCGTGCATTCAGATGTGCTGTGGAGTGAACAGAACAGATTCATTGGCTTTCTGAGGCTGTAGCTCTGCAGCAGCCGTAGACACTCCTGATGCGTTAACATTCAATGTGACAGGAACAAGTGCAAAGCAACTTCTTAGAAAATATCAATTTCAAATCACCTGGTTATCAATTATTCATAGTGCATGTTATATTAGTCTGTGTCTTCAGATGGAGCTGTATTCAGGAGCTCCTTAAACTAAAAAATGTAGCAAGGGATTTCTCATTATGACTGCATTGGAGAAAAACATGTCAATTGCAATTGCAATACGATACATTATTATGCCAATTTATTTTGCAATTAAATAAAATCTCATTATGATTTTCACAGTTTTATTATAAGTACAAGGGCTGCATGATATGGGGAAAGTTAGCAATATTGCGATATTTTAATACTTTTTTGACTCATAAATAAATCACTGTAAACATGCTTTAGTTTACTAGTGAATCTTAATAAGGAAAATATAGTTTTAAAGTTTCTGCTTTATTTCACATATTCTTTTTAAAAAACAGTGCAAGACAGAGAACTCTGGTGTTATTGAGATATATTGAGTATGTTGTGATGCTGATTACTGCAATATCGATACTCTTCCGATATTTTGTGTATACTGTATAATGTATACCAAATTAGTGCCATGTTAGACGTTATCTTTGATTATCTTTTAGAAATACAACAAAACAGCTAACTTAAAATCTTATCTAAGAAACAGAACTTTTTGTGGAGAAAACACCGGTCAGAGCTATTATTGTCAGCATCATAAACAAGAGAATAATACCAGCTCATGGTGTTATACCTATTCAAACAGAGCCTGTGCGGTCTGATTGTGGCAGACAGACTGAATAAACGCCGTACACAGCTGCAATGGGCTGATCTATTTATTAATGAAAAAGTTCTCTCAAGTCTTTTCAAACTGAATGGCATCTGATGGAGCCGGAGCTGTGAAGTGGCGAGCATCCGACAGAGGTGATGATGACTCAGTTCCACCAAAGAAGACCTCATTTCTCCAAATCCATTTTCTACTTTTTTATCCTTTGTTTGACGAGCACAAGGGAAATGCCATAGAATTCTGTTTCAAATGAATGAGAATGAGAAATGAAAGCTTCACTACTTATTGTATATTGCAAACATTAGACTTAGACTTGGACAAACTTTATTCATCCACCAGGGAGATTATTTGGACACTGTAGCTCACACATCGCTGTAGCTCACACATCACAAACAAGAGCAACAATATAAATGGTAATAATACATTCAAAATAAGTAGCAACAATAACAAGAGACTGGTGTCAAATAAGGCATAATTTATAAATGTATGTAAAAAAAAAAAAAAATGTAGTAAAGATAAATCTCAGCTATATCATATTTCATTACATCACCATCTGCTACTTCTCTGTGTCTCCAGCAATGAAAACATGTAAGGGGTGTGCGCTAACCAAAGCTCATACATAAGCTCTAGATTATATATTGTGTTGACGCAGGAGCATTCATTAATCCATTAATAACTCTGCCACAGTGAGGAGAGCGTTTCCCAGGTACTACTTTCTCTCTCCTGGCTCACCTATTAGCATAGCGCATATAGGATATCCTGGCCTAGAGGAGCCAGTATGATAATCTGGTCATGACTCATTCTCCAGATTATCACAAATCCCCAGCGGAGGCAGCAGGAAACTCCTCATAATACCTATCCGTCACCATTGCTCACTGCTGCTCTGAGCTGGAGGGCTCCACTTTGCTGTCAGACCAACTCCAAACATTTACAGTGGGACTTTGGTGCTTTTTCGGTAGAGTCAAAATAAATGGGGAAGTTTAATCTAAATGTAAAACTACATTAACTTTTTCTTTTTGTGTATCTTTTTATTTAATTAGTTAGATTTCTTTATAGAACAAAAAATAAGACAAAAATAAAAAGACAAAACAAACACCCACCTCTCTCTCCACACTCCAAACACAAAGAAATACACAGCAACTAATGTCTAATCTTGTCTAAATAGTTAAAAAGGGTGTCCATGTCTGTTCACAATAACAACTATAATGTATTATCAGTAGTTTTATGTAAATATCTTTGCTCTTTGTTATTATATTATATTGTAATGCATGAGCTACTGTGTCCAAATAATTTCCCTTGTGGATCAATTCAGTTTGTCAAAGTCTAAATGGGACAATAGGTTACACTGTTGGTAAATGTTAACTTTCTAACCAGCAAGTTTAGTTAATTTATTTATTTAAATGAGGATGTAGTGTAGAGATCCTGTACACCAGATGCTGTACACCAGATTTGTAACATACTTTCCATCTGCAGTCCTTGGGTTGGTTGAAGGTTCAGATCTCACTTGTTGTTATTTTGAATGTACTTTACTCTATTGCTCCCACTCCAGTCACTGTAATGTGTCAGAAAGGACATCTGACATAAAAAGTTATGTGAAAATAGATGTATCATTAAAAACCAACAATGTTTTAATGAGACAATGCTTTCTGGAGAAAAATTAAAAATGAATTACAAATTTGCACCGAATATTTTTTTAAAGTGAGTTGATTTAAGTTTAATCAGTCCCTTTTTGTCACAACTGAGTCAAAACTAAAAGCAAAATAATCATAATTTTAATAAAACTATTGTTTTGTTTTTGTTGGCATGAAACATTGCATAATTTCAATTTGTAAAGACATGGCAATGACATCTTGCTTTCATGTCTTTCTCACTTTTCTTTCTTCACAGTTTAACAATGAGCACCAAAGACCTTGCAGAACTTTGCCCCCTGACTTCTCTGGCAACGATCTTCTGAACACCAAAAGGTCCTACTTCCACCCACTCTACACTACACTGTCTTCTACAGGTAAGTGTTCTACTTCTGTCCTGAAGTGCGTAGATTGTTAACAGTTTATTAATACTGCTGACAGCATATGTTATGATATAAGCCGTAGCAGCTCCTGATCAATGCTAAATGAATTGCAGCCTCTCAGTGGGACCATAATGCAATGAACCACACTTAAGTGCACTTCATAAACATCCCAGGTCTACTCTTTGCTCCATCTATACAACCCTAATCAATATGGCTCTCATATTGTCAGTTTAGCCCCGGGCCCTGCCACCTGTTAGACTTGTGCGGAACCTGGCTGCTTCAAAGTTGCAGCATGTTGAGAGCCTGCTAATTAGATTTCCTCTGGAGTGTGATGGGGCTGAAGAGCTGATCAATGAGATAGCAGCAGATGAAGCCGAGCGAAGGGAAAGTTTTGCAAACCACACATTAGCCGAACCAGACACCTGAAAGAGAATATTCACCAAAGCACGGAATCCAGCATATGACACCAAACTTTTTTATTTACAGACAAAATGCACAACTTTCCCAAATTGTATAAAGAAAAAAACACACACGCTATGCTTAAATGCATTACAACTTTATGGCATACACATCATACTTCAAAGAAACTAAAAGCTAAAACTAAATCAAATAAATAGTGATAGTGATAATAGTGAAAGTATTAAAGATAAGATAAAGATAAACTTTATTTGCCCACAATGTGGAAAATGTTGCAAGTTGCAACACTTAGTTTCAGAAATGAATGAGAATAGAAATATGCACTCAAAAATCAAGATTCACTTTAAATTAAATGTAAATATATTATTCAGCAGTTAAGTGTGATATATAAATAGGAGCAGTTTATATAATGAAATCCTGACCAGGTAAGTGATTTTAAATAAATTAAAATTTGTGCAGTGAATGTGGAAAAGGTGTGTTTAAGTAAGTGCACACAGTGTTTAAGTAACCACTAGATGGCGCTTGAAACTCACAGCTCAGTTTTGACATCCAGTGTCAAGGCTGCATCTTGACTTCAGCCTTTAAATATCTTTAGCGATCTTTTGACTTCTGCAGTGCATAGAATATTTTATAGTGGTAGAAATTACCTGTCAATAAAAAAGCAGTAAAGTGGTCAGTGTCAGATAACCTTCATTTAATTTATTCCACACAGTGATAAAGTCGCATGTCTCCACTTTTCATAAGTTATTTAATAAAGACGTCAAGTTTGATTTAAGGACTTCAGGTTGTTGTGTCAGCCAATCAGAGCCTGTCAATCATTTCAGCCTTTTACAGTTTTGTTTCTTTCCTCGGGTTGGCATGCTCTATACCACAGATCAGTCACGTTTTAGTAGCCCAGTCTTCAGACAGAGAGGAGATTCAAGTCCATCATCATCTCCTCATTTCCTGTAGCTATTTGAGCGCGTGCCTCTCTAAAATAGACGGCTGTGGACCGCAGCCCGAGCTATCTGGGGACCTGTTTTCAAAATAAATCAGGGATATTAGGATGTCTCTGCATCTTGTGTTTTGACATTTCTACAGCCCAGGCCGACTTTGTGTGCAGAGCGTGTGCTATCTGACTTAATGACATTTGAGAAGTCTTCTTAGATGCTTTTAGGTTTCCATAACTATATATTGTACATGTCGAGTACTTTATAATTTCTGCGCTGCACATTGTTATTTTGGATATGTACTCCAAACCCTAAAGTAGGCCTTAAATGACAGATAGGTCAGACGCACACACACTCCGTCGACATCCCGCCCAGA
Source organism: Boleophthalmus pectinirostris (assembly GCF_026225935.1). Classification (NCBI taxonomy): domain Eukaryota; kingdom Metazoa; phylum Chordata; class Actinopteri; order Gobiiformes; family Gobiidae; genus Boleophthalmus; species Boleophthalmus pectinirostris. The sequence continues at coordinate 29,117,166 of NW_026571404.1, read as the reverse complement.
GGTTATATTCTGTCCGAAATGTTGGGTGTGTAGTAAAATACATGCTCCACACTGTCTGGCACTCCTAATGAAGGCCTTTATGACTATAGTCCTATGTATTATACCCCACGAGGTCACATCAGATCTCATCCTATATCCGCCGCTGTACTCGCCGTTTCACCAAACCTTCTCCAAACTTTACTCATGCCCTGTCTATTACTTGTTCATCTTCTATTACTAATATTATTACTGATGTCATACACAGTTTGATGTATTTTTTCATCAGAGGAGAAAGTCTCTCCCTTGGGTTATTCTGAGTCAGACACACTTTTACGTGGCCAGACTTGTCAGACTGCGAGCTTTCAGCACCCACAGTGTTAATGTATAATGTCAACGCAGTAGGGAGCCTTGTTAAAAAGCAATTAAGCCAAAATGATTTAAACATTGTGCGGTCGGCCCTATTGGCGAGCCCTGAGGTACACACTGTTGTTGTCTTAAAATGAGAATTTCACTGTCTGCTCGCACTGCAAAACCGCTATTTGTGTGCGCGTACTCCCAACCGCACTTTCCCACACCCCCCGAACCGAGCACACCACAGGCACACGCACACACACACACACACACACACAGCAGCATTCACATGAGCAGTAATTGTGGGCTTGGACTAGTTTTTGGTGCATTAAAACAGTAGCTGCTTTAAATGACAGGGGCTGAGACATACTTGCATTGATGTCTGTGAGGTTGGTGAAGATGGCTGATTACTCCGGGAGGACGTGGCATTCACTATTTCGTATTTCAAGTTGTTTATTGGTCTGGATCACTGGATGAAAACATGAGCTCTCTGTTAATTGTAATGTATTCACAGTCCATGGCGAAATAGCTCTCCTCAAGCTAGTCTAGTGTTTGGTTGTTTGGTTTGCTGAAATCTTTCTCTAAGTGTGTTTTTTTTTTTTTCATGTTGAACTTGAATAAAAAATAACTTATTTTGATGTTATGAAACAACTTGAGGTTAAATTTGCATTATATACCATTTCTACTGGAGGGTCCGCCACCTGCTTGTCTCCATGGAAATATTATTGCTTTATTTAGAATGTTTCACAATACAGATTAAACGTATCCAGCATAATGGAGACAAGCAGGTTACAGCACTATGCTACATTAGAATTCAGATCTGTGGAGAGTCACCCCTATTCACAGAAGGAATTGTTGTATTTTTGAGCAATTAAAACACCCGTAATGAATAAATGCTAGATGAATATGTTTAATATGTTTATGTTTTACCATGGTACATTCCAAACATCACTATAGTATCTCCAGACACAAGTAGGTAGCGGACCCTCCACAAGAAAACTGCGTTGTGCACCTTTAAATGTACCTCTTCAAAATACGTCACAATATTTGCTGTTATCCATCAGTATAAATTCATCTAATTAACTGCATAAGTTGTTTTTCTTCTGGCTAAAATGGCATAGAACTATTATTGGGGGACTTGTCAATGACGTTTGCCAACATATTTTTATTCTAATTGCTCATAGAAAGAAAAGAATTGTACTCAAGGTAGATGATGCTAAAAAAAGTAAACCTTTCAATTGAGATTATTGTGGATTGGCATCATGTTTTGTTGAGCTGCAAATCTTGGCAGTGTTTACACTTGAATACAGTAGTTGTTCTTTCATAAAGCAGTTGTCATCTTCTACACAATGCAATAATTTGCAGTAATTTGTGTCTCTCAAAAAAATTATGTAAGAGGCTTTAGTTTTGTTGCTATCCTGTGTCTTAGGCAAAGATTAGCACTAGGCCACAGGCAGACGCGTTCTTGCTGTTGGCAGATTGTTAGCTTTCTCTCAGTGCAAATGTGCTCATCACAGCCAGACGCTTGGATGTGGTTAGAACATCTGTGTGGTCTCCAGCTCAGAAGAAGACAGACAGAGGAGAGACAGAGGGCGAGGATTCAGAGAGGGAGGGGCTGTGGGACCCCAGAGTTTTTCCATGATGGAGCCTGAACCATGTGTCTGCAGTGACAGTGACAGGCGCAGACTGTGCATGAGTTATGCTGCTGTAGAGTCTGGAACGTCACACTTTGGGGCAGAGAGATGGGGGCGTTAGAGGAGTCTTGGTCCAAAGCTGCGGTCGGCTCCCCACCACCAGCACCGTGTGTGTGTGCGTGTGCACGCGAGCGTGTGCGTGCGTGTGTGTGGTGTTTATTTACGAGCCTGTTTAACCACGGCGCGGTCCCTGTGGTGGACTGACACAAGATGACAGCAGCCCAAATGTCTTGCCCTAAAACTCCAGCCTAATGGTCGCTTAGTGCTGTGGAGACAGGCACTGGGAAAGGCGCCTGGGGTCTTTTCGTAGGGGCCCTCTGAGCAACACATCAGCTCACACATCTATAGGCCACCCTCCAGAGCTTTATTACTACCTGCTCGTGTGGCTGTGGCGCCACTCAGCCAAGGCTGTATGTTAAGGGACAATAGAACCTGAGTGGAGACACTATCCATCTATTACAACTGCTCCAACGATGAAGAGCCACTGGACCACCGTCTGCATGCTTCAGTAGAAATAACAATACTTTAATCAGAGGTTGTGCTGTCTGCACTTCACTGGAGCCAAATCCTTAATCCCAAACATACAATCTCATTTCTTGTGCAGATAATTGTTGTTTTTAAGAGTCCATTCTAACTTGTCCTTTTCGGGTTCATCTGCGACTGAAGCCTGAATAACTGTGGTAAGTAAATAGCAGGGACTTGTGTTATTGGGCAAATTAAAGGCAATATAAGAGCAAAGTTACATAAAACTGATCCGCGTAAACACACCATTCATAAGTGCATACCATTCTGTGTGGGCTTGTCAGCCAATGCAATTAGATGCTTTCTGAGAGGAAGAAAAGATTATCATCAAAAACCTTGAGCATTGCTCAATTCATGTGAACAGGGCTGTTTGTTGTGAGACAGACTGTGCCTGTCAAAAATTCACATCGGTTAGTCGTTCTGATCACAGCTCCAGGATTTAGGAGAGGAAACGGGCAAAGTCACCAATCCCATGGGAATCCATCTTCTCCTGAATCACCTGTCCCCTGTGCACTGTTGATAACCAATCCTGCGCGGTGGCCCAGTGCAACACACAAGAAGTAGAATGAGCTTTGATGAGAGCTTTCCAATCTGCGCCTGTGGAGCTGTGCAAACACACAGCGCACCATATACACTGGGCCCGGCCGTTAGCACTCATCAACCTGTTTGTACTGCAATTTCCTCCTGCTCTTATCCAGCTTTTGTCCACTGTCATTTCACTGGGATTATGGAAAGCTTTCATCATGCACGAGCATCAACCGCAGCACAGGCTAATGTTTTTGGAGGTTTTTTTTTAAAGGAAGACATCATTTGTACCTGGTTTAAGTGAACTCAATACATTACTTGATTAGACAATTATAGGTGCACTGTGTGATTTTTTATTTATTTTTTTTTTTTTGCCATCTGCTTGTCTCCATGGAGATGTTATTGCTTTACTCAAAATGAATTGTGGCAAGGCAGTACTGCATTTATTCAATTACAGGTGTTTTACTGCTTGAAAATTTGTAAAAGAGGCATTCTTACTGTATGTGGGCTTGCCTCTCCAAAGATCTGATCTTGAGCTTGTCCCAGTGGTGCCACCTTTCTTGTCTTCATGGAGATAGGCATTAAACTTGTATTACTGTTGGACACTTCAGGTTAACCATTAACATCTCCAAGGAGACAAGCAGGTAGTGGACACTCCATCAGAAAAGTTACTTGAAAATTTAAGTTATTTTAGGGCTTATGGCCCTTCTTACTTGCTCTAGTTGCAGAAAATACCATAATACATCTAGTTCAGTCAACTGTTTCATAATTCATAACTGAAAAACTGAAAATATTTATGAACTTTCTCAAACAATCTCTTTGCTTATCCTATGTAACCAATAAAGAAGTTTTATAAATCTTTCCAACACAGGGCCTTTTCTGTTTTTTTTTTTACTCATAGTAAGTTTTACACTGTTTATTTAACAGTGTTAAATAAACACACACATATATATATAAAAATGGTAATCTTCACTGTTTGTTAGTTTTTGAGCCTTGCCCTTGAGGAGCACCTGTTCTGGAGTTTTAACTAAGAAAACCAAGCCCTGAATGAAGCCCTCATTCCTGTGTTTTTAATCTCCATACCTTTTTTATATTTGCTAATTTGATTGATAGGCCTCTCATTCTGCTACACTCCTGTGACATTTGCTGCACATTTTTATTACAGTAGACACATGGACAAATACTCTTCGCACAAGATGGGTGTGACACTGTTAAACCCTCATTTAAAAGTGCAAAATTAAACCTTTTTTGTTATGTCTGGCCTCATTAGCTCTCTGTTAATGTCTTTTACATACGTATCCACCTGCAGTCCAAACGAGGTAAGTTTACACTGTGTTTTAATCTCCAATTGTCTTTAACTAGACTAGTGATGTCAAAAGCCTCCACTGCTGAGTCCTTTAGAAGAAGTCATCAGGACAGATTAAGGTCCCGTCTAGACACAAGCTGCGGTGGGGTTGTGTTTTCTCTTCATATTAGCTCAGGCTTTGTGGAGGTGAAGATTATCTCCAGTCAGTCCCGGGAGGCTTGGGACACTCACTGCTCTAATCTGTGGGGGGACAGTGCAGTTGATTTAGTCTTTGATGAGAAGTGCTCTGTCCCAAATACTGATGAGCTGTTAGCCATCACCACTGGCCAGTCGCACTGCTGTGGTCTGGGCCCGCTGCCTGCCCTCTCCTCATCCCAAGACAAACACGCGCAGTCATCACAATTAAGCAGCGCTATTAAAGGAGAACATAAAAACTGGACGAATGAAGTGGTTACGATTCTGTTTGTGTCCTCAGAGGCTTATGATGTGTGGAGCATCTGGTGTGAGCCATTTACACGTTAAAGTACACCAACTGCCCATTTTATGAAGAAAATACAAGAAATTTAAACTGTGAGCATGTTTTTTGGCAGCAGTAACATCTGAAAGGAAGAGAAAATGGTAAAAGACAAGAAATCAAAATGATAAAAATGAAAATCCTACAGCAGCAGTTTGCACTTTATTATCTATTAGTAAGTCAACTGGATTTCAAATAAGAAAAGTATAGAGGCAAGTTCTGTTTGATCTGTCAAATGCTCACGATCTGCAAGATCTCTTGTGGCAGTCCATTATTAAGCACCAAGATTAATGATGGTCCCCAAATGGGACCACTTCCTAAATTGACTGAATTTAGTTTTCTAGACTTAGTATGCATGTGTCCAAACTTTTAGCTCCAGTAGTTCCAGTAATAGTGCATCCCAGTGCCAAAACAGCTGTTATTGATGCTTATTTTAAAGAGGAAGCACGTGGAGACACTGAGGACTTGTGACTGGTCCTTTAGGGGCCTTTAGATTTGAAGGATTAAGATTACGGGGGAGGTTCTTTTAAATGACTGATAGTACAAAGTGAGAGAAGGAGCAAGGCAGGGCAGGGCAGGAGCCTGTGTGGCGGACCAGCGGCAGCTTTACTCTTCAATCAGCAAGATGAAAATTGCCACTCATGTCAAAGTAGAGGTGTTTACTGAAAAGAGGACAAAAAGGAATAGAGTGAGACCTTTTGAGAGGGAGAGTTATGCAACCTGCAGGTCCATCGTTCCCAGGGAGCAGGCCAGCTAAATTTAGCCTCACACAACTAGAATTTGTACCTTTTCATGTTGAGTGGGCAGAAATAGCCAAGGCGCTGAAAGGCATGATTCGATATGATCTGGTAATGATGTACACTGACACACAACCAAACTGCACATCCCCAAATGTGACCACACAAAGAACTAAATGTAAGACTTCAAAAGTAGAGGACAGCTTTTACTGTTTGTCACTGAGCAAAAGCAAAGCGGACCAAGAAAGTGATGCAGCAAAATAACAGTGCGTGTTATTTTAGACTGAATTAGAGGCTGGCGACATGTGAAATGCCATTCGTGCCCTCTGCTTTTAATCATTTACAGGGCTATGGGCACAAAAGAAATCCAGTTTAGGGCCAACCCAAATCTAAGCCGTATGTGGTTTGGAAGCAGGGTGGTCCCAATAGTGATTTATGGTACAGTAGTCAAGCTTAGTGCCAATGTCCTCGCTGTAGTTTATGTCTGTCTAGCTTGTATAGATCAGATGGACACTCTCTCAGATCAATTATCATACAGTGTCAATATGAATGAATAAACTGTGTGTTTCTATGTTTTCTTTGTGGTGTTTGGTAAATATCGTAGCAGATTCTAGTCTGAGGTCTTGTAACTTGTAGCCGTACTTAATTTGGTGTGATAGCTCCGTTAAAGGTCCTATATTCTCCTAATTGACTATTGTTAGCTTTTAGCCATGTTATAATGTTGCTTCCTCATCAAAAACATACCTGAAATGTTTTGAATTATTAGGCTGCCTACATCCCCAAAGTTCAAAATGCTCTATTTCACCTTGTGATGTCATGAAGCAGTATTTTTCATAGTAACAGCTACTTTTGGTCTGTAGAGATTGGTAATTCCAGATCTAAAATGATCCAAATGATCCTAGCGAAGGTGTGTGGAGTTTAAAAACATAGTGGACTTTCTGCATTACCACATGACATCACAATGTGGACCAGTTTGTAAACAGTCTAAATATGCAGGGTTTGTGCGTTAAAAATGTGTGGATGAAACACAGCTCCGGGTATGTTTTTGTATGATGAGGAAACAACATTATAAAATAGATCCAAAAATATCGCAATATGGATATACTCAGCTCAGTGCAAAGTCCTTTCTGCCCTCTTCATAAATCAGTCTAATCATAGGGTTGTGGTGCACCTCTGCCTTGTTTGTGTCTCTGTTAATACTATGCACATGTGACCAGTGACATGCTTACATAGAGGAGGGACTTATATCAGCTGCTTACGGTTCGGGAGAAATACCAGGAAGCGTAACATGCTCATATGTGAGAAAAACAAGTTGGTTGGTACTAAAACACGAGTTGTTAGTACATAATGTCTGTGTGTTTGGACCATAGACAACATAATGGACATAGCTAACCCGCTAGACACCGTGTTCATGGGGGCACCTCCAGCTCCATCAACTCTGCTTCCAATTGACTTTACATTGACAAATTAAAAAAAACTATGCAAATGTTCGTATTAACCCACTCTACATGATTTTGGTGTTTTTATTCCAGTATTTTGTACATAAATAAATTTCTGTTCCTAATTTCAAATTCTGCTCCAAAATTGCTCCTATAAATGCTAGCCCTGTGAGCTTCGTTTGACTGGATCCGGACACAATGGGTAACGTCACACTCCCTTAGTCCGCTACTTTAAACAGTTTATGGTTAGGACATGAGCCATTTCTGTGAAATGAGTAATACTGTTGTGTAGAAAAAAACTGAGCCTTTGTATCTATCTAGTCAATGGGGAAAGACTTTCTTATTTAAAGAATTTGGTAAGTGGTGACTCAGATTGACAGCAAAAAATGTTTTTCTCGGTGTCGACTAAAAATTCCTAACTCGAAATATGAAATATGAGATTCGCATCAAAAGCCAGATATTTTCTACCTCTTGAAAAGCTAAAAACAAACATCGTTGAAATACAGCAGATTTTCTCTGAAGAGTTTTAAGGTAAGCTCATTTTTTTTTCTGAATTCTGTACTTCCTTTTCTTTATCATTTATGACTTTCCAGAAGTTACTAGAATTTGTGTGCACAAATAAACAACTTCAGTACACCTGTTAACCATAATGCGTGTACATCAGCAATAGCACTATTATTCAAATACAGTTGTTTTTTCATGTAATTGACTTGTTCCTTATGTCCAGATATCGATCAGCTGGAGCGGCTCTCATCAGACAGTGCAGTTAAGTTCAGAGATCTCTGGTGGCTAAAGTGGACACAGGCTCTTCTGCAGATAGGCCCGCTGATGGACGCAGGAATGCTTTTGGTCTTATCACGCTGTCATCACAATTACAACAGGAGGCCAGAACTGGGACACGCGATGGAGACACAATGTCATCTTGAACTGAAAAAAGCGCTATAAATCAACATGGTGCTTTTACAGCCAAAGTCACATAACAAACAAGTCTATTGAGGAAAGGGGTTGCCAGTTTTTACGTGTCAATTGTCAGAGGAGCTTTTAATTACTGTTTTCCCAATTCAGAATTATAACCCTGACTAATCCTTTGTGTCATTAGCATCCTAGTAACTTGCTGCACCTTTTGTATTTAATCAAAAGGAGGCAGTATTTCACCTAGATACTCTGGCATTTTGTCTTGTTTTTAAAATTATTAGGGGCCATTTTGTCCTTAGTACTGTTTAGTGCTTGCTCCACTCATTTACTAGTAAATGTTCCACCACGCATGTTAGACAACTTAATGTTTTCCAATACTTACAGCTTCATAATTTGGTTCAAGTCTCCATTTAGTTGTTTTATGATGACACAAATACTCGTGTATATTATAAGGAATGTTACTATAATTACTAATGCCTACGGCCACATGAAAAGAAAAATATTAAATGCAGTGGGAGGGCTGTATTTTAAGGTTGCGGTTGAGAGTTGAAACAAGGCATTCCAAAAGCTCTGGTGACACAGGCGACAACAGCAGACTGTGCGACTGGCTGTCTGTCAAAGTTTCCAGCCGTCACAAGCTCGGGAGTCTACGGTGAGGCTGCACAGTTCTGGTTGTGATTACCATAACGGAGACAGTAAATCATGACGCAGCACGAGACTAATTTGTGGCGGGGCGCAAAAAGACCTGGCCTTTACTTTATAGAGTCACAGTTAAATACAAAAGACACATTAAACACATGGAGGAGACATTTAGTGGCAAGAAATTAGAAAGAATAGCCAGCAGCACCCAAGATCTGCAAAAGAAAGAGTAGTCAGTTAATTTGGATATATGGGGAATGCATGTATCTTGATTTGTACTTAAATCACAGCCATGACTTGATGTATGCTGCCAGTAATTTAGGTGAGGTCTCAAAGCAACAAGCATTTCCACAGTTAAATGCCAAATTAGAAAATCAGTGAAAACTTTGTAACTAGGCCTATCACAATGATTACTATATCAACTTACCGTTCAATATATAAAAGCTGGAACTATATATTTTCTTTGTAAAAGTGGGGAGATTATGGGTGTTGCATAAGATTCAAGCTGTAGTGAGTTGAGTAACTAACTGCTATGGCTAATTATTGGTTCACTTTGTCATTTATTTTTTGCAGCTCAGGCCTATTAATGATACTGCCTATTTAAAAATGGTTTACTGGAAATGTCTTGCATTATTATTATTGTGTCATTTGCATAAAGTAGTTTCAATTGATCATTTCTCTGTAGCAATGTATCGTGCTTCAAAATGTGTTATCGTGCCAGTCCTTTTAGTAAATTTATTTTTGAAGGTAGTAGATAGATTAGGCCTTTATTGTCCCCGCAAGGAAATCTTTTCTCTGCATTTGACCCATCCTTTAGTGCTGATGGGACAGCCTGTCAAGAGCATTGGGCGCTGCATTGCCGCATCTAGGGACCTATCTTCAGATTTTGAGCAAGGCTTGGTCAGAACTACTTTAGCTGTTTTGGGTTGTTGTGGTAAACCAGAGTGCCCTGAGGAAACCCACCCAGACACAATAAGAAACTTGCAAATAAAGATATAGAAAGGCCTTGGAGTCAAACCTAGAATCTTCTTGCTGTGAGGTGAGGCGTATTTTACAGGTGCTGTGTAAATGTTTAGCTTAGCCTGGGGCCAATATCCTGCGTGAGCTGTATTATAGTCTAATTTTGACATTGACTGACTCTGAGGACTGTGCATTATGAGCACATGTGTGAAGTGAAGACATAATTAAATAAATGTTCTGTGAATATATTTCAGTGCATTTATAGACTTTTTTGGTGGTTTTTCAGATTTTATTCTATTCTGTCAGATTCAGATTTTTTTTTTATTATTTTGTTTGGAAACATGTTGTTTTGGAAAATCACCTTGAGTAGCCTTGTAAAGTGCTGTATAAATAAAGTTTGATTGATTGATTTGATGCAGTAGTGCCGAATGAATTAGATGTCCCTATAGATTACATTATACTTTGCCATGAGATATCAAAAAGCTAACTGTACAAATGTTAAACCTAATCATTTCTTTTATTAACTACCCACAAACTCCCTGTCTTAAAAACATATCTGCATTTTAACCAGTCATTTTAGCTACCCCTCTTTTATATTAAATATTATTGGCCTATAGAATGTTGTGATGCCATCTGAAACCCAGGAATACTTGTATTATTTTTAGTTTTGATTATACCATGATGTAACTAACTTTTCATGACTCCATAAAAGAATAGAAATGTAGCGTTAGCAGAAAACGCAAAGTAGAGAAAGGTACACTCATATTCGCGCAGTTACAGAAGACCAAATGAATTATAGAGAAGCAACATGTCATCCACATTCCTGATCTCAAATAATGACTATACTTGGCATAAATGATACAGGTGATCTATGATAATTAACGCTAGTCTCTCTTATGAAGGTGTTTTGGTGCCTTTGGGAATTACAGCAAAGAGAATGTGAGGCAGAGTTAAACATTTACCTGGTTAGCACAAATTGTCATGAAAAATGTGTTTAGCTCAATTTCCTATATTACCTTAAATGTCTGCTGTTTCTCTTGGGGGGGAAAAAGAAACAAAAACAAACATGTCTCCATTAGGCAAAGCACTTAGACAGGTATTCCAGCAATTTCGTATTACTCAAGTTATGGGACTAATTAAGCGCAGATCAAAGACAACTCTGAGGACGTGCATGCCAAGATCTCCTGGATTTAGACAACAATCATGAGTCAAGCTTTAAAAACATTCAGACTGATGACAAATTAAAGGGAAAAGCCTGTACCACTGACTCCTTCCAGGTAAACAGCACCCCTATCCGTAAGGCATGACTATTCAAAACCACCGTAATGGATCGAAAATGATTCCAAGTTAATGCTAGTTAGTAAACAGTTAGTAATTTCACCTGAATTGAGTTATGTTTGGTATTTTGCAGAGCTATACAATGGAGACTGTATTTTTCTCAAGAGTTGGGGGTTTGGTGAGTCAGCATCAATAAAATGTGGCATCATGCCCTTATAAGCCAAAACCTCAGAGCTCCCAGCAGTAGGGAGATAAACCAGGCTTGACTGTCATATCAGCTTTCCGAGGTAGAATGACATAACTACAGTATTAGGACACTTAATCCTTGCGCATCTGGAAGAAAAATATGTTTTTGAATGTTAAACCACTAATAGTTTGACATGGTGAGACTAGAAGGATAAGTAATGGGTAGGGCTGTGTGAAAGAAAATTAGTCAAACCATTTTTTCCCCCTTGTAACGATCAATCACAATTTTTTATTTTATTTTGTGTTAATAAAAATGAATTTTCAATATAAATTTCTTGAGCATAAACAGTTTCATTGCCATTTAACACAAGAAATTGTAATTCAGCCAAAGTCTGAACTCTGCTCCAAACCACACGCTTTTACTGACTGAAGATTGGCTGTGGACCTCCCAAAAAATACAAAACAAGCATATTATTGACTATTAGAAATGACTGAATCTTGGTCTTGATTAAATTTTTATTAATTATATAGCTGCTGTGCTTTGTTTTGTAAAGGTCCTTATTTTTTCCAAGTCTCCCATACAACACAAACAATGTTTAGGGAAGTGCTAGGTCTGCCCCCTAAACTTTGGCTGTAGAGATGTTTTTGTCGCCACTCTGCTCCTCAGTTTTAGCTCCTTTGAATCTCTACCTCTCTGGGTCAAATGATTCCCTGGCTTCACAGCAGTTCTGTGGTGGCTCCTCTAATGGCGCTGTAATTTTGCATGTCTTTGAAGTTCTCCCGACCGTTGTGTTACCTGAAGTCTGCGCTCTTCTCTTGAGGTTTTGGGATGGGGCAGGCTCGCTACCCTCTGCAGCCTAATTAAATGTAATTGCTCCATTTTGTAGTGGTGCCCGTGTGGAGAGGGGAAGCCTTGTAATAAGGGAGATTGCGTGAAGGGTCCGAGGATCACAGACGCCAAAGAGGAGCCACGAGGAGACGATCGGAGACGCTTCCCCCTCTGTCGCCTCCTCTGTCCTGAGCAGACCTAGTCATTACCCCCTCCACTCTTCTTGCTCTGGCTGTTTCTCTTTCCTTTTTGCCTATCCTTCATCCTCTCCCTCTCATCATCACTCTTTCTTCCATTTAAAGTCATGCATACTCACTGTTTTGAAACTCAGCCCTATCACTTTTCATGCATTTTATACAAACTTTGTGATCCAAACATTGAGCTGGGATTTGGGTTGCAGGAGAAAGAATGAATGCCAAACATGTACAGGAAGTGTCTGCTCTGATCTCTGTGGCATTCCCTCAGGTGGCGTCACTGTTGTGGGTGCAAAGAAGCAGGAATTCTTGGAATCCGGCCGGCACCTCTGGGACTCCGTAACTGAGTCAGACGCTGAAATGGGCTGTTTGGACCCCTGACACTGACTTGCGGAGCGACAGGAGACACATTCTTTCCGGGAATGAGGAGAGAGAAAAAAAAAGGAAATTACAGAGCAGGTCAGAGACAACATGACACACAGGCAAGGAGCGCCAGCTTGACCGTGACCCGGCAGGATGACAGGCTGACAGGGACCACGCCGTGATGTGTGTGCTGTAGCTACAAAGGTGACTTGGATACAGGGACATGCATCATTCCCTTTTCTCCTGTGATGTCAAATCCTTCCTGTTAGCTCCGTGACATGTCTCCCAGCTGTTGTAGCACCACATAACATTCTGCATCAGGTCTCCAGCCACGCGCTTCCCTCCTCTTCCTCCTCAGTCTCCTCCTACTCCCTCTTGTTCTCAGCTCGATGGTGCCAGTGCGTCTGCCACACGGCCCGTTAAGGCCTAATGCGACACAGGCTCCGGATCACATTTCAGCCACCCGGATCCGGCCGCTTCCCCCATTTCATCTCCATCCTCCTCTACCCCATTTCCTCCGCGGCGAGCTGACCGGGCCTGATCGCAGGACACAGATCAATAAAAGCCACTGTGTCCCCGAGCCATCATTTGCTGTTTAATGATCCAGGAAAGTGTGGACTAAATGATTTCTCTGCTTGTTAAAAAAAGTTTTGAACGGTGGGAAAGAGGTGTGTAGTGGCGGTGGCTTAGTAGAGGATGAAAAGGATGCGGAAGAGCTGTATGTGCACTTTCCTGTCAGTGAGATTCAGGGGTCTCTTTTGGAGCAATGATAAAAGTTTGGAGGGAGACTTCAAAAGTGTGGAGGGGAGCGAGTGCGGTGAGATCGCACACAGCGCCAGGCCTGCTGTCTCTCTCATGACCTCCCTCTCATGTGGCTTCCATGAGAACCAAACTTCCAGCCACAGTTGTTTCCATACAAAACCCAAACGCTTTGGTGATCACAACACTTCTTTCTTTTCACTACCACAAAGCTAATCGTTTGGCAGTTACTGTGGGGCTATTTTTTTTTTTTTCAATCCGTCTGTGGAAGGAATGGATTGCATACATTAAAGGTGCATTGTGTAACTTTTCTTTTGAGGGGTCTGTCAAATGCTTTTCTCCATGGAAATGTTATTGCTTTATATGGAATGTTTCACAGTATAGTATTAAACCTTTCTATCTTCCAAGTTACTGGTCAGATCTGTGGAGAGGCAACCCCACTCACACTCAGAATGCCTGTTTTTGTAGGTATTTTTGATCTATAAAATCACCTCTAATTGAACGAATGTAAGGTAGATATGTTTAATGTCATATTGTGGAACATTTCAAGCAGAGCAGTGACATATACATAGAAACAAACAGGTAAACGACCCGCAACAATAAAAAGTTATAATGCATCTTTACCATTTCCTTTTATCAGATTTAGTATCTCTATTCTATATTTTGTCCCCAGGTTTACCAATAGTGCAGAAGAATTGTGTACTATTTAAGAGGGGGTATGCAAAAGTGACTTTTGGAGCTTTCTATCCAGTTATAACCATTGTTCTTTAATCAAAAACATACCTGAAGAGGTTTTAAACTCATTGTATTCATGCATGTTATAGTAATCTTGTGATCTCTCCTAGGGACGATTTTGAATCCTTATTATGGTTAGCGATTGTGTGTTACATAGCCCATACTCCCGCACAGCCATTTTCCATAAATAAACAAAAATGTGACACAAAAAAATACACTACAACTCCACAAACCTGAAGCAATGTGCAGTATTAGTGGGATGCACACTTTTGTGTTTTTTTAATTGCAATGGCAGGGGGAGAAGCAAAGAGAAGGGAACTCAGAGCATCAAAACATTTTGAAAAAATTAAACCAAACTGAAACTTATTGAAAATTTAATAAATTTTCCGTGATTTTCAGTACAATATAAGGTAACATGGTGAACTAAATATGTTTGCAGGTAATACCGCTTAGAAGTGTAATACCCCCTCTTTAAGTACTTGTAAGTGTTTTGGGACTACTTCAGAGATCCCCTACAACATGGTCTAACCCACCAGAGATTACTTTTCAGCTTTACCTGCTGCTATTTTTGGTCTTCAAGATATTTTCTCAATAGGTGTGCCTCAGCTCCATAAATCTGCCAAGCTGATCATGCTGTCATTCTAATCAGGGTGCATAACCAATTAACGTGGCCTACACAGTAATTAGCTGTCTGCGCACTGAATAACTCCTCACTTTGTTCCCATTAGTGGGTTATTGCTGCACAGGTTCGTAATTATATCATGAATTGTGTATATGCTTGATTTGTAATTATACCATCTGTATAATTATAGATTGCTGCTAAAACTGTGACCTGTTTTGACAAATATTTCTGATCAAAGATCAAATTGGGGTGTGATTGTTATTGCTGTGTGGATCGCCAGTGATCTTTAAGCAAATGTTTGGCTGTTTTCTGACAACAGACTGTGAGAATCTTTTTACATGGATATCTTAGTGGTAGAAAGTGGAAATGCTTCAGATCTCTTGTCCCACGATGACACTGACAGGTCAAAATGATATGTTCCAGGATAGAATTGTGGTTTTATTATTTCCTTATCTCAGCAAAACAGCTTTTATTTCTGGCTAATGAAATCATATGGCCTGTTCCCTATGCAGTCAAAGTGTAGTAGTTGGCTGGCATGTAGACAATTGTTTGAAGTGTAAAGTTTTAAATCAGCATCAGATGGTTTTCATTTCACATCTCATCAAATCCAGATGGAAGTATATTTTTACGCAGTGTGATACGAATATCCAACTTCTCAGAGCCTGTTTGCAATTAAACTTTTGGGTTAACGTTCAACAGGCTGAGAAAAACCTGGTCTTTTCTGTGCAAATGAGACACAAAGCAGGTTTAGCTGTTAACACCGGGAAGACCACCCCGATTTGAAACTGTAAATGATATTATAAGTCCACACTGTTCAAAGTCAAACATCAAAGGCGGGAGCAAGGATATGGATTCTGCTTTTTACTCCGTGTGAGAAAATCTGATGTGTTTGGAGTGCTGCAAAGTTAATCTCTTTTTTTGGATACATAACAGTGATGGTGTTCCAGGAGTAGTAGTAGTAGTATGGCGAATGGACCACTGCCAATCAGGTGTAGAGCAGTAGCAAACCCCATAAAAGCACATTATGAGAACCCTGTATGTTTAGTGTCATCAAGAAAAACAAGAAACAAGATTTGTCCCTGTCAGAAGTCGCCTCTGGGCATTGCAGACTTGTAATTTCAACCCCATTAAGAGGTATTAGTCTTAATTTGTTCAAAGACAAGGAGCTGTTGTGTTTTGTGAAGAAGGCCCATTGTGTGGCAAGAGGGTGTGGGCAGCCGCAATTAGTTTTATCAGCAAACGTTGGCCACGCATGCATTCTGATAATGAATGGAAAATATTTAAACAAATAATTGAAATGTTTTGTTTTGACAGACGCAAGTATTTAAATGACAAAATTCACATTGGCAGCGTTACAAAGCTTGCTCTAACCACATAATGAGGTGGTATGAGCATTTTTCGTTGAGATGACGCTGCTAATCCTATTGACAATAAAACTGTTTATCTTTCTCATGGGGTTCAAAAGGTAGAATTAAAGATTAGGTTGCATCAACTCACAAATGTACACTGTTTCAAAGACAGTAATAATATCCGAAAACATGGAAAAAACTCAGATAAGCCAAACATATAAATGGGTCACTTCATTTCCACATATTATTGATATAATTAAAGGCCTAGAGCAGGTCCATAAAGCTGAAATGGGCTGAGTCAAAGGAAGTTGTTGAGGAGCACTGGGCACTGGAGGAGCTGGAGAGGGTCAAAAGGCCAGCATACGAATGAAAAAAAAAAAAAATCAAATGCGTATTGGCCTCTCTCATTAGAGCGCAGTGCACCATGGGACTTCCTGGGTTAATAACTGGGATGGGGTTTGCATTACTTTGTGTCTCGGCAGCAGGAGAGGAACACAACCCTTTAATACAGTGGCTTCAATTACACCACATCAGGAAAATGATGTCCCCTTAGATCCCATTAACAAAAATTATAAACCGTGATGTGTCTATGTGTCCTGTCTTTTGGTGAGTTAATTTTGGTTCTCTAGCCCTCAAATTTATCTTCTTCGTAAACAGGACAGTTGGCGAATCGACAAGTCTGCCCGGATGATGTTTTCAATGGAGCTGGAATGCGCCAATGTGCCTCAAAATTGTACCAGCACCAACATCTGTTCAATTGTTGATAATCATCACCAACTACCGGCAAATTGCTGCATCTTATCGCGAGCAATTAAGAAAATACGGAACTTCTAAAATACCCTCAGGCAGTCTCCTCTCCCCCGCCAACCCTCCCCCTCCTCTCGGCCGGGTATAGCTCCTTAGACACATGTGGCCTAATGTCAAGGGATGCCTCTTGTAGTGAATGCCCATTGAAGGAAGCTATTTTGCCAAATGCCAAAGCCATTGAGTTGCTTCATATCCTGTCAGATAAGCACCAACAAAGACTTCTATTTTTTTCCCACTCGCTCCCAAATAGTTCTAACGTCTTAACATCCTCTCCTCTTCCTCACGCTCCCCTCCCTCTCCTCTTGTTGGTTGATAAAACGCGTTGTAATGTCAGGAAGGACACACATTCCTCACCATGTGCTCACAGATCTCTGAGGAGTCGGGGTTGAGTCTTCATCAGAGGAAAGAGAGGACTGCTATTTTCAGGAGAAACGGAAGATACACAAGTTATGTAATTGATACTTTGCAGCTAGTGTCATCAACGTTTCCTGTGTGAAGCTAACTGAAAGCACTGCTATGTTAGAAGCTCTGTTCTCAAGTTAGACTTAATCAGAGCTTTATTTTTAACACTAAGCAGAAAGACCTGACTCGGTTCAAATTACAACAGGTGAGATGATTTGTGCGTCTCTCACATGTAAATATTACTGACACAAGCTCGCTAGCATTACCCAACAGTTTTTCAGTTAGTCACTCTCACCTTTTGTTGAATATCAAACAGAGGCTCCTGAAAATGTGTTCTTTAAATAATTTTTCAATTTTTTTCTTGAGTCTTAAGACTATATTAAAACATTTTTGTGAGTTTTTGCTGATGTGTGCATCGTGTCACCCTGGTAACTAGAGATATATTTACAACACCCCCAGAGTAATGTCACTGCAAAGTAATAATACAGATTTACCAAAACAAAGACATTCAAATTCATGTCATCTATAATAGTACTAGTACTAGACTTTGTAGAGATAAAAACAATCAGTATGGGATAAAAGCCAATCCCAGTGTGCTAAATTTGGAGTAGCAAAGTAAATAGGCTACAATCTCTGTCACAACAGCCATACATATTTGATATTTCTATTTCTACATTTGGCATTTATCAACGCAAGATGTCAAGCGACAACTGCAATAGTCGAAAAATATTGTCCTTTTAAAATGACCAGTGGTTTGGACTTTAAAGCTTGTTTTTCCTTCAAATTGCTTGGTTGTAGTCTTGTGTGGACTGCCTCCAGCTCTAATGGTCTGCGAGGCACCACGCTGACCAGCCTCTGTGGAACATCCAGAGTGCACAGAGCAAGGCTGTATGTGAACGCACCACGGGGGTGAACGGTAGCAAGCTCCCAGTCTATCAGTGCCATTGTAAAAACTACTCACACATTACAAGTAGCAGTGTTTCACAAAGCTCCCTTGTGGCTGCATTTGGACGTCTTACAAGTACAACGCTCAATAAAACGCAGGCCTGTTACTCCGCTTCAAAAACACTACTTGAAATAGCTGCGTGGGACAGAGGGATTAATTGGCTGGGTGTCAGTAACAGTTTTCTTTGTTTTATGGTCAACTTGGAATTTTGGTTTGGATCATAAACACCTGCTGACTGGAATAGTGGTCAGTTAAAAGCTGAAAACTCTGGCTGGAAGACAGTGGTTCTTCTGCCAGTGATCCTGTAGACAAATGATCATGTGTTATCTTCCTGAAGCTTGTGGCTTTGTTGTCCATTCAAAGATCTTTTATCACTTGATTCACTTTAATCTTTACATATTCCAGCTCATCTTCTGTTCCAATCTGTCCTCTAGTGCAGCTTTGCAGAAAAGTGCCTCCAGATGGCCCTTTTATCGTCATGGCCGCGGTCAAAGTGAAAAACAAAAAGCTCCAAACACAACTGCCCACATTGTTATTACATATAAAAATGTTTGCACACTTCAAGTGTACTTACCATCACTTTTACCACATTGACTCAAAATATAATCTAGTCCTTCAAACAGTGTTATGCTTGTATGCTTTGTCAAGTAGGTGAAATTAAATGGAAAGATCATAAATGCTCATTTATGTAGCTACTTAAAGCATTTTTTGAGGACTTCTAATCTTATAGTCTTTAAATCTGTCATTACACATTTAGTAGTTGATTGTTGGTGGCAGGTAGTATTTTTCAGTCCCTTTGAGCTCCTCAAAATGAATATGTCTGAGACACCACTGCTTCTTGTCTGCTTGACAGATTTGGCTTCCCACAGTTGTGAAGACCTCAGTGTGCACTCAGACCCGTCCATATGTCATCACAGATGTTGGACCACTGACAGCGCTGCCAATCCACTGAGTTTAACACAGTCATTTCAGCCAATCAGCACACCTATAATTCAGCTTCACCTGAAGGTGCACCTGACCTCATTTGAATACACCATTGCCCTGTGTGAGAAGGTGTGCTGTGCTGTTAACTCATTCCTTTTCCCCACATAATTCTCATGCTGTTTTGTTAACTATCTAACTTTATTTATTTATTTTTTTACATTAACAAGGACATGCAACCTCAACTATTGTGCAGCACATGCTTTTATATTCATTACATTATAATAAAAACTGTATATTCCTTACATACATGCTATAGATTTCATGTACTTTCATTAAATTATTAAGTACATACTTTCGTGCAATTTTCTACAATTTTATTTGCACATTTTCAATTTGTCAACAGGCTCTTTAGCCATTTGGCTGCAGTTCCACTTGCTGACTCTGCAGAAAAAACACTGCTATATGTAGAAGCAGAAAAAGCAGCATAGTGCGTATGAAGCCTTCTCTGTTTGGCTCCTATCAAAATGGCTGAGATGTTTGTGGCTTTGTGATTAAGCTGCTGCAAACCGCACAGCCCAGGGAGAGTAAAACCAACATTTAAACCAAAAACCAAGCTACAGGCAGCCTGGGCAACAACAGTGGCATATTAGTAATTACTCCAAGACAAAATGTCCGTCATTTGTGTAAACCACAGTCTCAGCACATGGAACCAAGTCTAGGAGCCTCCAGGGTGTTTAGGCTTGCATTTTGTTGCATTTATGACATGCTCAATTGTCCAGAAGTAGACGACTTCTTGTAAGAATGGCTTAAGATTGTCCTTTGCTTTTTCCTGGTAGATTTTTACATATGAACAGGTAAATACCATTCACCAGAGTGTCGTATCTCACTTCAAAGCTAACAACTATCGGATATGAGCAGTGCCATTATTTAGCGAATCCGCTTCTTGACCGTTGGGACCATTTCTCCAGGGGAAAATAAGCCATCTGTCTGGCAAACGCTTCCATATGTTTACAAAGGGAAGGGGGCACATTCTAACTAAAATGAAAGCTGGTCCTTTAATCTGCGAGACAATCAATAAATGATAAGATGTGTAGCTTCAGGAGCCTAAAGCAGTAGTTTTGAAGATAACTTTTAGGAGCAGATTAGTGATGGGACGAAATAGGATGCTGAGAGGGGATCTTGCATTAAAGATTTTGGATGGGAAGGAGTAAAGTTGCTTGCTAGCTAATCACGGGTTCCTATCAGCGCTGGAGATCACTTCCTGCAAGCTTAGCGCAGTGGTATTCATTGTTTTATCTGGAAGGAATGCTAATTAACGTTGTAGAGAGGCCAAGCATTTGCCAACATCACCAAAGTACAAGTTGTGGGCACTACAAATGAGACAATGGATGCTTTCAGTGGCTACTATGCAAAGGAGACAATTAAGAGCTGAATCGGAATGCCTAGAAAATATTTACCAGTCTTGTGTGTGGTTAATGGCCAAGTATATAATGCACACTAGAGTAACATGAGGGTACACTGAGGTTTCTTACTTGGAATACACTTCTTTTGGGAATGTGCTGACTGGAACAAGATAACCAAAATAGTGGGCATTTTCAATCAACATGTCAGCGCAAATTTCTCGAGCAATTCAATAATAACACCAAAAATGGAGTGAGGTTTTACGCTTGGCTTCATCCTACTATAAGTTTAAGCACCGAAATTATGTTGCGCACGTCTTGCCAGCAGAATTTGTCCATCTTTCTGAGCTCTTTCTAATGATATGGAATGGAGTGACCCAGACTGGTGCTACCACTACTATACTGGTCTTAAAGTGTCCCGAAATAGAGATGCTTATTTGCAGTACCGCATGTTGGCTACGCGTGCAGAAAATGGCAACGGGTGACACTAGGCGAGGATTCTAATTTTCCCCCTTTTATGGTTATTGCTGTGAATTTGCCATAACGAGCTTGGAAGGCTTTGAAATAATAAATAATCTTTTGACGTCTGCGTAACTGTGTGCGACAACGCCCACAGTGCTCCACAGTGCTCCTAGGCTGTTCGTGCTATTCACATCATTATTTTGCCCCTGAGTTACCTTCATTTGGTTTCAAAAATGCTCAATGTTTGCACTGTTTCTCTACCAAAACATACACGTGTCTCTCGTAGTGCCATGAATAGGTGGATTCTTCGATGTTCATCAAATTATGGAGAGGTGTCTGCCCACGAGCTCTAAAGCTGATTCTTTGTCTTTGGCTGCAGAATAAGCAATTTGTGATTTATACCTTTCTGTGTGTGAGCTGTAGCAGTGACAGTAATATAATGTTTCCCACCCATAATGGGAGAGCCACACACAGTCAGTAACCTCAACATAGCTTACTACTACAGATAGGACAGTTCACAGTCATTTTACAATCCACAATTTAGGCATTAAGTAAAGAATTATGAGTTACTCTATTAAGTAAGACCATAGTTTAAAGACTATAGCTGTGTTGGAGACCCTAATTCTACAAACCATACCATAAAGACTATAATGTAAAGTATGTTGACTGACTTGCAATGTGTGTTGACAGTTGTCATGATTTAGTATTATGATAAGCCCTAAAGAGGATTAGTTTTCCAAAAGTCAGGGTAAAAGAAAGCATTTAGTAGCCATTGTTCTGTTCTATTACACAGTAGTAAATTCTGTTTCTGATAAAGATTTTATTCGACTGTATTTTTAAATTATTTATCTTTATAAGTCCTAAGATTTTTGCTAAATTAAAATTACGTTTTTATGGAATTATATTGTACGATATGGTTAATTTGTGAAGACATACTTAGTTGATGCGTAACAAGTTATAACTTGATATAATGATTTGGTTAGCGGGCAGTGAGTTTTTCTTGGTCTGTCTGTAGTGATGTCAAAAAATGTTTTAACTCTTTTCTTAAAGGTGCATTGTGTAACATTTCTGATGGAGGGCCTGTCAAATGCTTTTCTCCATGTAGATGTAGATCTAGATGTAGATGTAGATGTTATTGCTTTGTCTGGAATGTTTCACAGTATAGTATTAAACCTTTCTTTCTTCAAGGAAACAATACCAGAACAAGTTACAGGTCAGATCCATAGAGAGGCAACCTCACTCACACTCGCCTCTTTTTTGAGCTATGAGACCACCTGTAATTGAATAAATATAAGGTAGAGCTGTTTAATGTCATCCCGGGACAGACCCCCAACCAACAACGTTTAATCAACAACCACCTCTTTGTTGAATTTTTCGAAGCTGTACTAATTAAATCTATTCTTTTGACCTTCATGCACATCTTTACCAAAATTGTGGTTGACTGAACTTGACTGCTGGGTCCATTTGCATTGACTCTCTGTTGTCCTTTTTGTCAACTCATTTAGCCATCCTGAGATGCTGGTGTGAACAAATCAACATTTAGATAGCGTCCTAATGTACCGCTCTGAGGACAACCTTTGATATGACCCCCTGCCACTCTTACTGTCCCCAGCTTTGCCCCCACCCGCCGGGGACAGGACAATCCAATCCATTTGCCCCCCAGAGAGATCAAAGCTCCGGCCCCCTCCCTCTTACATTGTATGTTCACCCTGCACTCCACCTTTGCAAAGTCCCCTTACACAAATGAGATTGTCACATCAAGCATTTTCCCTAAGACAGTGTTTTTGAAAAGAGGAAAAACAAGCATAGACATTAAAGAGCTTGAGTTTGAAGGAGTTTGAAGTGGACTACATGGGGGGTAGTTTGAGCTATAAAGAGGTGGTGAGGGGCAGAGGGAGGCTCATTAGGGGCCAGTGACTGTTAAAAGGACAATGGTTGGAATAGTGGGGCCATTATTGGGTTATTGTCTGGTAGGATGCTCCCCTGCTGGGATCTGACACTACTCTCCGCCCTACATGTCTGAGTTACTTTGACAGTTGAGTTTGTAACTGTGTTGTCTTTCGAATGGTGTATATGGAGTCCTTTTTGATGAAGTAGTGTTAGATATAGATATATTAAGATGAGATATCTTTATATTACCATATTTCTATATTTGATTTTTAGACTTTAACAAACCTTATTGATCCACAAGGGAAATTAGTTTTACTTGTACATACACATTTATACAGTCATGCCTTATTTGACACCAGTCTCTAGCTATTTTTGCTATTTACAATTTATTATTATCTCTTACGTTTTTGCTCTTTGTTATTATAGTATATTGGGATGTGTGAGTTACTGTGTCCAGATAATTTCTCCTGAGGATCAATAAAGTTTGTCTAAGGAGCTTGCCAAAAAAAGCTTAATTATAGGGCTTGATATTTGTCTTAATAAATGTCTGTGTTATGTGTTAGGAATTCATTTTCAAGATTGCAGAACCATAATCAAAATTAGGGACAGTTGGGCAGTAAGAAGTTCATAAAAGTGAAAAACTGGCCACTCCTCTAGTATTTAATGTTCCACAAATTACAAATAAACAGTGATATTGTAATCGTAGTAGTTTATAGTAGTAATAATGTTTACCAGAGAGACAGTTTTCATCCCACTCCACACAAGGACCTGCTCTGTAATGTTTATTAATTATGGGTAATACACCATATTATGAAAGTTCTCTTCAGATACCACTTTTGTAGGTGTGCTTTGTGTGTGACAGAATAAATCTTTACAATTATCATTTCATACCAGTCAAAAGTTTGGACTCACCCTCATACAAAATACATCAAATATGTACTTCATTTATTTGTGTATGTATATAAAATGTAGAAAGTAGAAAACATGTATATAAAAAATAACATTTAATGAGAGGGTGAGTCCAAATTTTGATTGGTAATGTAGATCAAAATCTGTACTTTTTACCCACCGTACAATGGAAAATGTTCCTTGTGCACTTGCTAACTTGTCACATATTTTTCTTTGCTTGACTTTTAAAATAAAGACAGTAAAAAAGGGAGACACTGTTCTATCTTGGTCTCTTGTCTTCACAGTTGGTGGTTCCTGTTCTGAAATTGAACATGCTGTCTTTCTTATCAATCTCTGAAACTCTATGCTGTTTTGCTGCTAAAATAACCTTTGTTTCCTGAAAAGAGAGTCCAATATTTGTTTCCAGCTAGACAGACTCCTCTCCTGGCTTTATGAAATCAATTGAGACCTTGGAGACACATATTTCCTGCTGCTTGTGTAACTATTGTTTTACAGTGAGCACTTTGTACCATGGTAAAAATGTCACCGTCATCTAAAACATGGCTCTGGCTGATGGTCAGGCTGGGGCAAAAAAAAAAAGTTTCCCTCGCATTGATCAAGAACAGTTTTCTCTTTTATTTCTTTGTGTGTTTTAAATCAATAAGACCTTTTAATAACAGGTTTCACAAGAAAGACCTTTTTTTAATCAACTACTGTTTTCCTTTTAGTACCATTTAACACATGAGAAATAATCACTTTTATTCCTCCAGAGTCACAAAACTCCACAAATGTTTCATTTTTATTTCCTCAAGATTGGAAGTAGACCTGTTCACTGAAGGTTCAGAGAGAAACACCATTTACAACTGATGCAGAGCTCCTTTAGTGCTGAATTTATAGGTCTGTAATTATGTTTATTTTAATTAAAAATGTATAGAAAATTAAGTGGTCTGGGTGTTTGTGTGCTTCAGTCTTTTTATTTAATTCATTTTATTTAAATACAGCAACTTTAGCTACTTCTAAGCTGTAATATTAAGCATCTCTCAAAATAAGAAATTACCACTGCCACGGCATGTCCATCAGCCGGTCCAAATTGACTGTGACTACCTTGAAACTACATCTTGTTATATAATGTTTTCATCTCTCACATTAGTCTTGCTCTCCCCTATATATTTTTCAATGCCTCTCAAAAATGGCATGAATAATGAGTAAATTATATGTGTGAAGCAGCTTTGCACAGTGTGGTTGTGTGGCTGAGGCAGACTTTACATGGCTGCCAGGAGAGAAGCCAGCCCTGGCCCTAGTCCTAGCCCCAGCCCTGAGCCTCCAAGCAGGAGCAGCAGGAGCCATAATGAAGGCTAGGCATTTTTATTTCCCTGTTGTGCCTTGGATGCGGCTGGCAGGCAGTATACAGTACATAGGGACATTATTTGTATAAACAATGGGGAGGTTTTTCTCTCTGCTCAGTCTGCTCCAGCTGTGAAAACACAAGTGGGGGTCTGGGCACCTGAGAGACACAGGTGAATCTGTGAATTACAATCATTATAGAGAGAGATAGAGATGTTTTTCATTCTTGACTCTGTGAGGACAATTTGTAGCTTTATTCTGCACATAATTTTTAATATTTTTCATCAACAACAAGCTTTGACTCTTTAGGGGGCTTGTTCAGACTTTAAAGAGTTGTGACATCAGGGACTGAGTTAAAGGGCCCATATTGTGCAATTTTCTGATGTATGTTGTAATGTTGGGTCTTCATCAAAAACATACCAGGAGCTGTGTTTTGTGTCATTCACTCACAAATCCTGCATTGTTCTCTCAAATGGACAAGACTCTTCCACCTTTTGATGTCATGTGGCTCCACTGAACTCTGTACTGAGCAAAACTTTGAAGGTAGCGGTTAATTTCATGACATCACAAAGTGAAACAGCATTATTAACCTTAGATATATAGACATCCTAACAATTATTCAATTATGTGAATGAAACAAAACCCAACTCCAGGTATCTTTAATGAGATAACAATATTTTAATGTTCTGGTGGTTAAATAATAAATTTTGCGTAATATAGGATCTTTAAGAGTAGACATTTGAAAAACTGAGAAATACTTCAATTTATTTTTACTTTAAGCTAAAGGAAATGTTTAAATTGAAGAAACAAGAACAACAGTTTGCAGTTTAGCACCTGTGGGGTGGAACATGATACCCTAACAGTGTTGCACACGTGATTACCTCACTGTGTGAAGGCCCTTGTTTCTGACATCATCTACCTGTTTGTTCACCAGCCAAATGAGTGAGTCTGTGTCAAATGACTTTATATTTCCATGAGAGTTTTCCTAAGTTGCTCAATCAGGCAGAACGCCTTCATGAAGAATGGTGTTCATTGTGCTGTTTTCTGGTGAAGATGCCAGCAGATACCGGTAGCTCCACACCTCCCCAGGAAATAGAGTTTACCTAAGAGCCCAGTTTGATTCTGATTGGATAGAATGCTATCTCTTTTATCTGCCCAATAACATACACCAGTGCTGTGTACACGTGCCCTTTTATCTGTGATGCTTCACTCATGAGTTTGTTAGCTGAGTCTGTCAGGAGTGTTTGGCATCTGTGGTAGAATAACAATAGGAGGTGTTCCAGGTACTAAAGATGAGAAAAGCTTTATTGTAACTCTCAGATCCTGCAGGGAGATAAGAGATTCCCAGACAGATATCAAACCAAATGTGTTTTAGAGCAGTTAATATTGTGATTGACGGTGCTTGCTTGTCAGACCACAGGTGGTGCTGTCATCTTATGTAAACTAAAGGGAATAAAATGTGCTTTGCTTTTTCTTTTGCAACACAATAGCATGTTTTACTATCATGTAATCATTTGACATATGATGTTTTTGCCACTATAACATGGCCTGAAATTGCCTCAAAGTCTAATGCTGATTCATTCCTGTGGCATGATAACCCCAAATGTAGTTAGTGTGTGTGGATGCCATTGTGTGGGCAGGCGCGCTGTTACTCCAGACCTCTGCTCCTCCCTCCGGGCGCTGAGGAGAGAGACTGTGTACATGTGTGGATATATGTCCATGTGTCAGTGAATACGTGTAATGGGCCTGGGTGTGCGTGCGTGGGCATGTCCAGGCCTGGAGCCTGTGTGTATTTGATGTGTTTGGGTGTCTGGGCTGCTGTGGCTCTTGTTGTTGCTCACAGTGCAGTGTAGGGCAGTGCTCTGACAGTGCTGAGTGCAGAGTGGCGCATGCCTGTGGCTGTGAGGCTGCCCCACTGACAGACTGAGACCCCCACAAACACCACAGGGCCTTATGCTGCGCCCCATTACTCCAAATAGTGTTAAAATGACACTAAATTGCTTTACTAACATCAATTTGAGCTAGTAAAAAACAAATCATATTTTTGGACCCCTTAGCTAAACTCACTCCGTTGGAAGTTTAACCAGTCTGTTTATTATTTACAGTGCTTTACAATGCAAATAAAAATGTTCTAATTAACTAATTAGCTTAATTACCAGCATTATGTAAAAAAGTGAACATTCTGAAAACCATGTGTTGCCAATGACACGATTTATATAAAGTAATAATCAATGAAATAAGATTTACCAATTTTAATGTTTCATACGATTGTGTATGCTTTATAAATGCAGTATTTTAAAAATGTATCAACTTGGTGGTATTGGTTAATTTTCATCATAGAACATACTAGTGCATTAAAAATAAAATATAATGTAAATTCTGTAATGCTTTTAAAATAAACTGTAATGCGTTTACTGAGCCTAAACTCCAGATTACATGTTTCCTAGAACTCTACTTAAGTGGTAATGTTTCACCAAAGGCCTTCAATCAAAGTGACTTAGAATGACTTGTTATTGCAGCTAAGCAGATGAAGAGGTGATCTCACTCGGACATGTACTGTATCAAATGTCCCGCTTTGTTTGATCTGACAGAGAATCAAACAGAAAGCACAGTAATTTCCTCTCCATCTTTTAATCTTAACACTTCTAATTACAGGCATCAAGGTGTATTTGGGAGGATTCAGAGGCGACACCGGAGCCTGAGCATTGCACAACAGTCAGGAAATGTGGCGTGCTGTGAAAAATCCTTTTGTGCGTTGCATCACAAAATCTCAAGTGCTGCTACACTTCACCACACTGAATAAACCTGTGTGCAGATTGGGTAAGATAAAGTAATTAGAGGCTTTAGCAGCAAGCTAACTATCTACACAAGAAGCCACAATGTTGTAATTAGCAACTAGCCAGCAATAGCAACAGGTATAGACACTAGCCAAGTATTATCCCAATGCATTGTGATTGGGCATCTCCTCCTGGTTTTCTGTTCATCTGATGACAGTGGCCCCAGTGTGTCCTCTGCTGCGATTGGCTGGAGCACGATGTGGCATGTTGAGGCACCAGTAATGCTTTGTATGTTTGTTGTAAGTACTTATGTGTGCCTGAAGATACTTAGGCAATTGTCTATAATGAGCGTGGCCTGCATATCTCGGCACTTAAACCTCCTACACACAACACTGTGGAAGAGTCACTGTTTATGTGTGAAATGAGCAGATTGTTTCTGTGGAATGCCACAAGTATTTGACACCAACAACCATTGTGCACTGAATATTTGCCACCTAATTCAATAATGGTACATCATACTCTATTACGAAATCCTCTACGAATAACAAGAAAATACACAAAATAAATGCTGTAGATGTTCAGAGTGTTGTTTAATTAAACAATATATTCACATTTTCTATACACGTAAATTAAAAATATAGTAATTTACAAAGTATATAACATTATGCTGTGTACACATTTACAATACTGAGAACGAACCATGCAGCACCATGTCTAAATAATACTGGTGTTGACAAAATTCTATATTCCAAATAAGTGCCACCTCCATCATATTTACAACACAGTAATTTACTGCAATAACCGAGGCTTGAAGTTCCACAAAAGAGAAACAAAACAGCACTGCCATT
Organism: Boleophthalmus pectinirostris; assembly: GCF_026225935.1. Lineage (NCBI taxonomy): Eukaryota > Metazoa > Chordata > Actinopteri > Gobiiformes > Gobiidae > Boleophthalmus > Boleophthalmus pectinirostris. Next base: position 29,088,582 of record NW_026571404.1, on the reverse strand, counting down.
TCTAACGACATAAATTGATCTTCGAAGAGTTCCTAATGTCACTCTCCAACTTCCTTTTCCTCTGGATTGTTTGGTGCCACAGGATCAGTCCATCCTACACTTCCGCATCCCTCTGGGTGTATCACCTTTCTCCGGACTCTTGTCTCCCCTTCCGGCTGCTGTTTGTCAGCAGCTTGGCCGGAAAGGATGTCTTAGGTGTTGGGTGTCTGTGTGTCAGCATCTCTGGCTGAAAGCTATCCACCAGTGTCTGACTGCTGTGTGGTGTGGAGCAGAGCTCAGAGTCTGTATGATCTGTGTGGAGCAGAGCTCACAGTCTGTATGGGCTCTATGGAGAGTTCAGCGTCTTTGGCAGGTGTGTAGATTCCGGGCTGCTGCTGTCCTGCTGACTCCATGCTCCCGTTCCCCTTTCTCGGGCTTACAGGCCAGCCCGTCTCCACAGTCACAGCGCTGGAAGAGCTCCAGGCCGTGGGTGCCTTTCCTTCGGTGACGTGTGCACACCTGGCCCTCTGTCAGCACAGGCTTACAGATGCGAGACCAGAAGTGTCGGGCACAGCACAGTCCCTCGGAGCAGTCTGAGGAGCGCAGGCATGTGTCCCCCTCCATACCTAAGGCAGCAGACAGACAGTTAGTGACTGGCGTTCATACAGCAGGCCTGCTGGATAATGAAATGTGAATTAGATGTGAGAGTAATTACCTTTAACTGCATTGGGCAGGTGGCTGTTGGAAGCAGGCAGCTTTTTGCTGTGATGCTCCAAAGTGTTATTGTGTTTGTGCCAGCCGGGGGTGATAGATGGGTCAGTGCTGTCTATGTCATTAGCCTGACAAACACCTGGAAAAGCAGCACACATTAGTTAGCCTATTTAAAATTACAACATTTCATGGGCCAAAATCAACTAGGTTTATTTCACTTTAGAGGCTCATAATCAAAATGTCATGACCCAAAGTATTCAGTCATGCTGTAGTAGTAAATTCAGTGTTACAATTACAGCATTCTTACCGTTGCTACAGCGGTTCCCAGCGCAGCACATGGAGTCCCGTGAGCAGCGCTTCCTGCTCTTACGACAGGGCAGACAGGCGCCCCGGGCGTCGTTACAGAACTCATCAGCGCTGCAGTCCTCATCCTCCAAACACACTCCTGGGTGCTGTTATAATGAAGATAAAAAGTGAGTTTTTCAATCGCGAAAATGTCAGTGTGTTAAAACAGTGTGCCAACTTGTGCGCACTTGACTTTAACGCACGAGAAAGCAGCATTACCTGTATGTTGTCATGGTGAAATTTGTGTCCAGCGCTTTGAGATGGTGAGGTGCGCGGACTGGGGCTGACAGTCTCTCCTCCTTTAGCGCCGAAAGTACCGGGCACGTTCTTAATGGCGTTTGAGTTCGTGAGAACTGTCCCTGCGTAAACTTCCCCAAGGTATCCCAAAAGAGAGAGGCACACAGCCACGAAGCACCGCACTGACAGCTGCATGATTCCACGCTCAAAGTCAGCTGTGAAACCAAACACAATCCCGATGCGTAAAAAGCTGAGTGACAAAGTCCAAGTGAGTCTCGAGTCCTGAATCCAAACTCCTCAGAGTGAAGTTAGTGGACGATGCTCAAAGGTCTCCTGACGCACCAGCGCTGGGATGATCCTTTATACATGTGGACCTGTTTGTCTTCCCGCCCCTCGCTGTGCACAACAAAGGCGGAGGGTGGAATTTCAAAGAGAGCCCCACTGTACGGAAATGGCCATCTATTCTCTGGTCATAGGACCCCGTTTCACAATATTTGTGTAATGATAATTACCAGTAAATACTGATTCAATGGCCAATACTTGGTGACACTAAGTTTCATTTAATGCATTAGAATATATTGCTTTTTATATAATTAGAGGAATAAGAGTTGTTTTTGGCAGCAGTTACAGACTTCTATTTTGGCAAAACTTTGTATCGGGCTTTTAGGCTTTTGCTTGGCTGCACGGGGTAATTATTAATTTTATTAATACAAAATTATCTTATAAAATGTTCTCTTAAGGTGAAGATAAAGCAAATTTCTCGTTTTGTTGTGTTGACTCTGTTATTACAGTATAGCGGTAGGGTGCTATTAGAAAGCTTGTTGGTTATTCCAATTATCTTAGACACTCAATATCGCACCTACCCTTTGGCGGTGCGAAGAGGGTGATTGAAGTTACTTGCGTCGATTAACTACTTCATTTGATCCTTGTGATTGCAAAGGGCCAATTATCCTCCAAAGTGTGCTTGGTTACACCAGCGACGGACATGAATGTGTAGGATATGCGCACCATTAAGGGGTGTGAAAAGTTTACCGAATTAATGGACTTCCGTGGCGAGGCCTTTCAGGGTTGACTGGCACTTCGAGATTAAAGGAAGCTCTGATGTGTCCTGACCCTTTAAGCACCCACTCTGCAGGGTATGTTTGTCTCCACACCAACGATCCCAAATATAACCAAATATACCGCAGTCACCTGTGTCTCAGACACAGGCGGTGACAGAACCTCTATCTTACAAACTAATTGTCCGGGCAATTATAAAATTAGCACAGATAACAGTATGCACTTTGGTGGTGAGTTCGCCTTAAAACTACAAAGTAGTCGTAAAACAATAATAGCTAATGAACATTTGTTTTACCTCGTGTCAGCCTGACCTGTTGGTCCTCTTACGCGCAGGCTACAGTTTTAACTATTGTTTATTTTCTTCCCGATATTTCCAATGTGCGCTCAGTGTCTACACGCACAGTTCTGGATAGAGTCGGACTGTAAACGTAAGAGAGAAGTTATTTACCAAAGTTTCGGGCAGAGTTTCAACAGCATCTGCTGGTCACGTCCATTTGTTTTTGTGCGTGTGCATGTGCATGTGTGAGCGACAGATCCACGCCGTAGACACCTGACTGACGCACCGCGACACTTTGCATGTTTGCTGCGTATCTTTTGAAGTGTAGCTTTTATCTCCACTTTACTAAATGTCAGTGTTGGTAAGGTGAGCCCCTTTGATGCACTTTGATCCTCTTTGATGTTGTAGAAGTGTCACCCTGTTGTTACGTCTGCAGCCATCTCCCTGCACTGTCCTCCAAAACAAATCTGCCAACAACACCGTGAATCATCTCTGCATTTACCGCTTAGAGGATGACACAAAGCCCGATTATCGCCTCTACACTACACCAACTTGTTTCTATCAGTGAAGTGGTTTGGGGTATCAGTCTTACCGGCAGCACCCTCTAGTGGAGACAGGATGAAATTGCTAGGTTTTTTTGTTAAATAGACGCTTTTCTTGGATGGGGCGTGGAGCCAATATTTATGAATAAAGTCTTTCATTTAGTTATACCCTTAAAGAAAAATTAAGCAGAACAATTATGAATGCCTCCTACAAAGTCACAAGAAGACCAGTGAAAACTCTTTAAAAAATACACACACAAAATGCACAATGCTCACCCAAAAGTATTTTTATTATTCTATATTTAAAAAAAAAGTTTACACGTGGCACTCTGCAAAATTAATTTACTGCAAAAACATAACCCAAATACCAGATAACATATCATCAGATGACTGACACGGGATTTGAATGTACAGTTCATAAATAAAGCTGAGTGGACACAATAGTAAAAGATCATTTAAAAGTGAATGATACAGTTGAACATGAGTATTTCCATTATGAGTGATACTAGATTGTCATCGTTTGAATAACTATTTAAGCTGCAAATCATTCCTGCCATTTTCAACTGCCTAATATGTTAAGTGTGTTTGAGACATGATCTTATGCTTGCTGTTACATTACAACCATATCTAACTGACATCTAGAGAAAGGCATATCAGTGCAGCCACGTCCAATGTGAATAAATAATTTTGCATGTTTCCTATAAAAGTTCATGATCCTTGTAGATTTTGAATGCTGTCCAGTGACTTGAAAAACTCCTAGATAAACAAATCTATCAGAAATATTAGAAAAGAGAAAAGCAGCTTCCTAAGAGGACACATTGAGGTGTGTGTGTGTACATGCAGCATTGAAGGAGGACTGGAAGGGTGAGACTTTTGGATGCCATTGAATTAAGGCACTTACATTGTTCGGATCAGATGAGAAATTTTTAATATAAATGTCATGGAGTTACATTTTAGTTTAGAACACTGCTAAAAAGGAATTTCTACATTACTTAAAGGTGCATTGTGTAACTTTTTGGTTGGCGGTCCATCACCTGCTTGGATATGCCAGCGCTCTGCCCGGAATGTCCCACAGTATGACCTTAAACAGCTCTACCTTACATTTATTCAATTACAAGTGGTTTTACTGCTAAAAATACCCAAAAGAACAAAAGAGGCATTCTGACTGTGAGTGGGGTTGCCTCTCCACAGATCTGCCCTGTAATTTGGTCTGGTCTCCATGAAGATCGAAAGGGCTAATACCATACTGTAAAATATTCCACACAAAGCAATAACATCTCCATGGAGAAAAGCATTTTGTTTATCTTTTCTGGTGGAGGTTCCGTCACCTACTTTCTATCATCATGGAGAACAAACCAGACCAAATTACGGGTCAGATCTGTGGAGAGGCAACCCCGCTCACAGTCAGAACAGCTGTTTTTCTAGTTATTTTTGAGCTATAAAACCACCCGTAATTGAATAAATGTAAGGTGCAGAGCTGTTTAATGTCATGCTGTAGAACATTCCAGGCAGAGCAGTGACATGTCCATGGAAACAAGCAGGTAATGAACCCCCAACCAAAAAGTTACATAATGCACCTTTAAATTATTTGGAATTCATAATTTGTCTTGTTTTAATTTATTTGGTGTAGATTATGTAACTCTTTTCTGGTTATTTCTGTATGTATGTAAGTCATTAACTATAGTAAATATTCCTTTTTTGCATTGTATAATTTTAAGATGAAATGTGAAGCTAAAATGGCTGGTAAGTTGGGATGTCAGTGAATCAATGTATGATCAAAACATGGACAAAACCACTTTGCACTGCTCAACATTGTAAAAAAAAATATCCACTGAATTAAGTAACAAACAATAAAACTCCAAATTGTTCAGAATAATCTTACAAAGACCAAAAGAAACCAAGCACAAAATAATCACTATACAAAACATGTACTGTCAACTCACGGTCTATTGTAATTTGTCATTAACAGCACCAAAGACACTGAAACCAGGGTTCACAGTTAAGTCAGATCTATAGAGGTTGGGAGAAGAAGAAGAAGAAGAGGAATTCTGGTTTGAGAAGGAAGAGGCAATTGGGTGATTCAAAAACAAGAAGCATTCAAGTGTGACGTTAAGCTTTTTAGAGAAAATAAAAGTAAAACTGAAAGTGACCCACACAAATGCAAAAAAGCGGCAACACAATATTTTATCAGTAAATGGTCATAAGTGCATAATGACAAATTGCTTTATGGTAATGCTAGCTGACAATTCTCACAGGTCGGTGTGTGGTATACTTAGAAATTCAATGCAGGGCACTTGGAGAATCTCGTCTGAACGCACAGTGTATTGTGCTTCTGAAAACTACAATTTGTCTGTATAGAAAGTGTACTAAGTTCTAGCTGTCAGTCTTAACGCCCATGAGTGTGAATTCAAATGCTATATGTACCACTCCTTTCTCCTCAAATAAATATCAGACATTCATAGTCTTGAGCACTTAGTTTAGTTTTTCTTCCTCTGTACCGTTTGTTAGGGAATGGCCCCAAAATTGTCCAGCAAACTTTCTGAAACAAAATGAAAATCTCTTCTGTTTCTAACCATTCATAATGTTGTCACCCGAAAACAGAATTTTCAAATCTACACTGGCTCCATTGTTAGCTCATTGTGTTGTATGTGTGTGTGTATCCCTGCACGTTCTTTGCCTTTGAAACCAAATATAAGACAACACTGAAGTAGTGCTACAGCAGTCCCATTAAAAACGCTTGATCCACAGCTTCAGCCACAGTGAAATAAAGGCATATCGGTGAGCCAGCGGTGTGCCATCTACGATCCAAAAATCCAGTCTTTTTTGAATGCCGTTTGAATACAACACAGCTACAAGTATGTCTTCCTCCAAGCCAGTAAAAAGAATATCTGTTTTTTTTAAGGAAGATGAGGGTGCTTCAGAAATCTACATCCCACCCGGAGTTATCGTCAGGGGGCGGGTCCTCATTGTCCTCCGGGAAACTGTCGAAGTTACTCGTATCGACTGCTGATGTCACCTGGACAACAAAGTAAAAATACATAAATCAAATGTGAAATTGTTTACTTTCATGGCAGTATAACAGGAGAAATAACTTACAGTAGGTATGATAGGAGGTGTCAATGTCCCCTTCTTTAGACCCTCCCAGTTAAAGCCCTCAAACCATCTGTGAATACAAATGCAAATAATTATACATATACATATATGTGTATTATATATGTTTAATAATGAGCAATATGCAAAATCTGTAACAAAGATCAAGAGGGGTTTATGAATTTATCAAGCTTAAAGTAGAACTAAGCCAGGACTTAATTGGGCATAAACAACCGGACTGAAATACAGAAAACATTTGTCATTTGTTTTGTTTCTTGTTATATAAATGTTACAGTATTGTCAATATTATGATAATGACTTTGTATACTTTTACAATCTTTTTAGAATTACAAAACCTCTAATTTCCCCACATAAGGGAGTCAATCATTCATAATAGCTACAATACATTTTTTTCATCTTTCTCTGTAATCAGCATCATAATAAATAATCTACCCTCTGGTGTAAAGTCAGTGAATATGCAATTTGTCCTAGCAATCCCTGTCTAATAACTGTTCAAACTTTATATTATATAAAAAGACCACAAGCCATTGCAGTTCTTACTTGTGCTTTTGGATGTCTTTGACACCATTCTTCAAGTTTCCTAGTCTTTCACAAGGATTATCCCTGTAACAACCAAAAACATATTTCACTTTCATGTTTAGACTCCATATATTTATAAATCTTGAAGGCAGCACTCACTTGCATAGCTTTTTGATTAAGTTGAGAGCATTTTTGGTAATTTTCTTTGGAAAGACGATCATGTCAATGCCTTTAAGGATGATGTTGTAGGTTTTCATAGGATCTGTGCCAGTGAATGGAGGGCTGCAGGTGAAAAGCATTTCAGTAAATACAGGCTGTTTACAAAGACTATTCTAAATGAACATAACCAGTGTCCACACGTACCTGCCAGTGAGGAGTTCATACATGAGAATTCCTAGTGACCAGTAGTCAGCTGAGATGTCATGGCCCTTGTTGAGAATGATTTCTGGTGCTACGTACTCAGGTGTACCACAGAATGTCCATGTTTTCTTCCCAAATCCAATCTTCTTAGCAAAGCCAAAGTCCACCTAAGACACAGTATAATAGTGGTTAAGTTAGCTTGAATATTTATGTTGAGTTTCATATTATTTTATAATGGGCATTGCTTCCAGGATTTGTTCTTTTGCATTTTTTAAATAGTCTATAATAAATCTTAACTCAAAACAAACACCACTACACTGTCTACAGCAGAACAGAACTGAATATATTTAAGTACATTTACATAATGGTGTTAGGATCATGAATATTCACAGCATAATCATAAACTTTTCTACAGGACAGAAGTAGTAGAGAGAAACATTATAAATTGTAGCTTTTCATTTTTTCTCTTAAACCCATTTTTCCATGCAGACGCCTTACCAGTTTGGCGTAGCCTTTGTGGTCCAGGATAAGGTTCTCTGGTTTGAGGTCTCTGTAGATGATGCCTTTGGAATGCAAGTAGGCGAAGGCTTCCACCACACATGCTGTGTAAAACCTGGTGGTGGATTCTTCAAATGAGCCCCTACAGGGAAATCAGATAAATAAATACAATCAGAAATACATCATGAGATCCACAGTCAGATTCTTTTTGCAACCACGCTTGGTCAAAGCTGATGCTATTGAAAATATAATGTTGTATACAGCAGGGATGCACCGATCCGATACTGGCATCGGATAACGACGCCGCTACTGAAAAAATTACTGGATCAGATACTGCTTCCAAATATCAGTTCGGTCGATATCCTGGTTGGACTTCTAAATACAGTAGATGTAAAAAGACTATTTACTGCTTGTAGTTGGCCAAGAAAGTCTCATAATGTTTCAATTTCTGTTTTTAAAAAAATGTTCTGTATAAATAACAGCCACATAAAACATTTGGATCAGTTTTGTCTTTTTATATTTTTGGTTTAAGGAAATAAAGGCTGTTTTCAGTCTGCACTGGTTAATATTGAGTACTGGCAGATATACATAAGCAATAGTATCAGAATCTGTATCAGAAAAAGCTGTATTGTTGCATCCCTAGTATATATAAGATGAAAACTTTAGTTTTGGTTGTAATACTTAGAATAAAAATAATACTAGGGTTATTGTTGAAATTTGAAAAAGCAGATTTTTCAATTTTAATATAATTTCTGTTTACCTGTCTCGAAGGATGGTCCACAGTTCTCCTCCTAAACACGCTTCCATCAACATATAGAGGTACTTGCTGTCCTTGAATGTTCTATAAAGTCTGCAAACACAGTAATAGTTAACAAACACCCCAGTTACAAAAAGGTGACAGGTGGTTCACAGTCTTCGCACACTTCAATGGCCTCTCTCAGCACATGCCTCCCCCTCATTGTCCAAATCGCCCATAAGGAAAGAATCGAGTGTGAATAGTCATCTGTCAGTACCAGTCCCTAGTTAGCACTGCTATTATCTGGCAATTTTCCAGGACCTTACCCCCACTTGTTCAAACTCTCATGGCCCGCAAGAGGATAGTGAATGAATGAATCAACTTAATGCACTGGCCAAAGTAAATGTACTCTAACATCTTACATCAAATTACATCAAATTACATCTTCAATCTGATTTTAACTCAACACTGACACGTTTGATGGATGTACTGTTCCAAAAGGATTATATTGAAATGAGAAAGAACAACTAAGAACTACTTGTGAGATGTTCAAATCTAGTTATGGCTACATTTGTGAGCCCAGTAATCAGTAAGTACAACACTGTATAATGACTACACGTTTATTAACCTAAGAATGCATTTATTAAAGGGCCTACATTGTGCTTTTTTCTGATCTGTTATAATGTTGTTTTCTCCTCATTTCATTCATGCCCCGTTTGTGTGTTATATGTGTAGTAAAACACACAAACCGGATATATTTAGGCCGTGCTCTTCTCTCAAACTGAAAACACCTTGTTCCACCTGCCCCAATCTCCACTGAACTAAAGTTAGAAGGTAGCCGTTAACATAAAAACTACCACTACATGGAACAGGGCATTTTGAGCTTTGGAGATGTAGACAGACCAATAACAAAGGATTACTCCAACATGTGTGACTGAAACAAAACACAACTCAAGCCATGTTAGAATGTTTTCACCTCATCAAAACATACCTGAAGGCTATCAAGAGTCAATTATGTGTAATAAAGGACATTTAAGAATGACTCAGACTTAGTAACTACTTGATAAATACCCTAACTCCTAACCCCGTATGTAAGTGGTTACTGGCCTGAGTCATTCTTCACTAAATATTGCCATTATTAATTATTTGTAGTTATTATAAAATTGTACTTATATAACTTTTTTCCCCTCTTTTATTAGTGATTGTTTATGGATACCTTTTCTCACATTGTAAGAACCACATCTCCAGTTCTTTACCATTTTATCTGAACACATTTGAATTGCGGGCTTTTTTTTGTCACACATCTCTATGGCTAGATTGCCACTGATATGATATAAAGAAGTTATTTATTCTTTCATATTACCAACAGTGAATGTGTGACAGTTCCTTTGTGTATGGATCAGCTCATATGGAGTAGTACCTAACAATGAAGTCCGAGTGAGCCTCCTGCATGATGAGCTTCTCTGAGCGTATGTGCTCCTGCTGCCGTGTGTCCACAATGTGCCTCTTCTTCAGGATCTTCATGGCAAACGTCTTATTCTCATCACTCTTCAGCTGAACCTGCAAACATAAAGACCGTTACGGACACTGTTTGATGCTCTTTTTAATTAATTTTTTCAGTTTCAAAAATAAAAAGTATCATAATATTAAAAATGCATTGTGTAACTTTTCTGGTGGAGGGTCTGTCATGGAAGGTTGGAGATGAAATGTTATTGCTTTGTCTAGAATCTTTCACAGTATGACATTAAATCTTCATCTAGACCAAATCAGACCACGTTAAAGGTCAGATCTGTGGAGAGGTAACCCCACTCACAGTCAGAATGCCTGTTTTTCTAGGTATGTTTGAGCTATAAAACCACCTATAATTTAACACATGTAATTTAGAGCTGTTTAATGTCATAGTGTGGAACATTCCAGGCAGAGCAATAACCTTAGATGACCATATCCATAGAAACAAACAGGTGACAGACCCCTAACCAAAAAGTTACATAGTGCACCTTTAATAATAAAATAAAATCACCAACAGTCAAGTCCAGTCAAAAGATCTAATAAAGATGTTACTTTATGCTGTTGCAGTACCACCTTTCACCTTAGGGGTCCTTACCAGCTCTACGCGCCCGAAACCTCCCACCCCCAGTGTGTCGATGATGTTGAAGTCAGCCAGGTTGAGGTTGGAGAAAAAGGCATTCTCCTCTTCATACCTGTGGTGAAGAAGAGGGAGGAGAAGGCAAAATGGGAACAGGATTAGTTGAGATATGACGGATGAAAGATGAACTAATCCACTTCCAACCAGCCATCCGAAAATATCCGACTCCGTTTTCAGCCCATCTGTTTGGAAATCTTAAAGGATTACACCTGTCCTAATCTATTGAGGATGTGAAGAGGATGTGTCTAGTGTTCAGTCACAATGACCTTGGATTAATGGGGGATCCACGTCTTCCAGCTCCCAAAACATGTTATTGTACCATATAAAATGTTCACACTATAATAAAAGGAAGACACAAGGGCCACATACAAGGGCGTTATCAAAGCAGCTACAAACTAAACAAAGATTTCAAAGATGGGATGAGGTCAAAACAAAGTGGGATCAAACCAGACCTAAACCAAAACTAAACTCTACCTAAACCCAGATAAACCAGGAAGGCTACACTTTAATTCAAAGTACAAGAATTAAAGATTCTTTACCTGTTTTTTTCTCATGGATTTGTGCACAATTACATCAGTACAGATTTAATTGCATACGCAGTTCTTGAGCTCAAAATAACTCACTGTGTGCTGTCTGCATATAGTCAAAAAATCAGGACGCGTGTGTTAACATGCTAGTCATTGGTAGTGTAACTGTCATAGACAACATAAGTGAGAAATAACTTTGGTACTAGTTCTGTTTTTCAAGTTTTTAAGATAGTGAAAATCAAGCACAGCACCTTTTGAAATTAATTTGCTCATCTATGTTTATTTCTTTATTAAAGTTTGTGTAAGTGATTCTTGTGAAGATTAGCCTTGTTATAATCTTGTTATTTTATCGTTTCAAAAACATACCTGGAGTTGTGTGTTGTTTCATTCACACATGTTTCAGTAATCCTTTATTATTAGTCTGTCTACCAAAATCTCCAAAGCTCAAAATACTTTGTTCCACTTTGTGATGTCACGAAGCGGTAGTTTTCAAGTTGCCCTTTATCTTTTGTTCAGTAGAGACTATGAATTCCAGGGCTGATATTTTCCAGTGAAGGTGTATGAAGTATAAAACACAGTAGACTGCTTCCGTGTTGCCACAAGACCTCACAAGGTGGAACAGGGTGGTTTTAGTTTGAGAAAATAACTCATCCTAAATATGCAGGGTTTGTGTGTTAAACATGTGTGAAGGAAACAAAACACAACTCGAGGTATGTTTGCGATGACAAAATATTATAACAGAGATCAGAAAATAGCCCAATATAGGCCCTTTAAAATTTATTTTTAGACTTAGATTGAGATAAACTTTATTGGTCCAAAAGGGAAATTACTTGGACACAGTAGCTCACACATCACAATATGATATAATTACAAAGATGAAAAATGTAAATGGAAGTATTTAAAATATAATGTTGAAACTAAGAAAAGACTGTAAAACTTCTGAGTGCCCGTGTTTTTTCCAGGTTTTAGAACGGCTTCTTTATTTACAACAGTGACGTCAGAACTGGCAATGTCCAAATCCTTATCCCCAGATACCGCATGTCTTCTTGGTTATTGTACCTATCCAATGTTAGGCTGCGGATCAGTGGGCTTACGACAGCTTTGATATGGGACGGGTCTATCTGGGTCACTCCAAAACACCAACCCGCCATGCCCCACCAGGACAGAGGAATATACCACAACAAAAACCATATACGGAAACACTGTCTGCCTTCCTTCAAGCAGCAGCTGGGGTCTGTATCTAAAGTTAAGATAAACAGTGAGTCATATGGAGAGCACTGCCCAGGAATCTGTGTGAAATGATCCTTAATAGACTAGTCTTTGAAGCACAGTGAAAATGAGTCGGTTCCACTAAATGAACGAAGAAACCACAAGAAGTGAGTCAAACAGCAGCTCCAACACGTGCGGGCAGGCAGGTTAAGTGTTTCTCAGAAAATCAACCTGGTTTCCATGGGGCACTACTGTTTGTGTGTGTCTATATTGATTCTGCTGCCGTGATCATGGGAGCCGTTTATCTTTAGTGATGTGGAAGCAGGCCAAGAAAGTACTCCAAATCCCAAAATGCCCTCCGCTTAAGGAAGTGACCAATAACAGACCAGTGTGGCAAGATGTGGGATTATGGGACAAAAGGGCATGGATTTACAGACCGCAGCTTCTTACACCAATGACATTTACTCTCTTCAGAGAAAGAAACAAACAAAAAGCCTTAAAAGGAAAGAAACAACACATTTGACCTTTCCTTTTAATGGAAAGATTGTTATTTTCAGTTAATATGAAATTTTTAAAAGGATGTGTAGAGTTGTGTAATGTTCTTAATTCAGTAATAGACCAATATCAATAACTAAATCTATATCTATATATCTATGTCTATATTAAAATATGGGTTATACTTTATATATATAAATTTAGATCTAAGATGATAGCAGGTACACAGCAATAAAAAGTTTGATTCGTCAGCTCTTTGCACAGACTAAATAAAACTTGGTATGGTATGCAGTACTGGAGTTCATCCAGCAGAGGGAGGCATGTCTCCATTAGAGAAACGTGAGCTCTGGTATGCTGAAATGTCCACACTGAAGCGCCAACGAGAGTGCCGTGCGGAGCCATGCTAACAGATTGATGCTGTCTATTATATTCTGTGCACTTAGATTAATACAAAGACCGCAGCCAGCTCAGTTATCACTTTACACCAGCAACAACTGTGATGAACACGACACGAGTCAATTCCAGCTATTCACTTTTCAGGAATAACATGCAACCTACATAGAAAGTGGACATTACAATTATATATTCTACATATCTTGAATAATACTGTATTAAGAAATAAATGAGTAACATATTTGCTTTTCTCAACACACGCCAGGTTGTCCATGTTTTGAAATTATATGTAAGCTTCATGTTCTTGAAGAATTTAGGGTGTAAATTTGAATTTAGCTCAGTTTCAATTTTGACTTTAACATTTTTTTTCGTAATATAGATTTTTTTTTCATGATAATATCCAGCAGTTTATTATTGTAATAGCCTTGACTCCATTTGTTTTATTAAAGTAAAAAAAAAATAATAATAATAAAACCAGATCTCTCAGTCATCTAGGCAGGGCTTCTTGGATGAGTTGCAAAATGTCTCCTTTAAAAACATTTGTTCAGCTGACAGATTTCAACCATTTAAGTTATTGTTTTTCATTTGTCCAAAAACAATTTTGCCTCATCTTACAATGTGAAGTACTTCTGAGAATGGGAATATGATATAGGTCAGTTTTCCCACAGAGAGTGACTGCGTACATGGGCCTCAAATAACCACCCGTGACCTTGGAACCGACAGACTTGAGTTGTAATCAGATCTGGTAATAATAAGTGGTATGGTACGTATTACTGTTGTGTGCTGAATGGTCTATCAATAACACAGTGGTCTGAAATATTGCTGTGGTGGTCAGGTAACACCCAAGGGTGTCATAAAGTGCAACAGTGCACAGATGACATCATTTTAAGGGTGTACAAAGGGCTAATTATTGTCCAGACTTTTTTTGTTTTCCTGTTATTTCTTTTATTGCAACTATGCAGTGTTTTATGCTCTAAACACAATTTAGTTGTTTTCCATGACAATGACAGTAACATCTTGAGTCTCAAAATAGAGATTTGGTTACTACCAAACTGCATTTTAATGTTACCATGTCAAAACTCAGTTTCAATATTAAATAAAATTGGACTCAATATTTTTACTTGCAGTGAAAAAATGTTATTATATTTGTTTCATTGTTGATGCTGATGAATTTTGGAAGTGTATGTCTGTCTGCCTGTCTATCTGTCAAAAATACACTTGTCTCCTTTACTATTCATCTCCATTCATCATGGCAACATACAACACACAGGCTACCTAAAACAATCATAAATAATATTATGTTTTCTAATTAGATGAAAACCATGTGTATCAGGCAGAAGTTCTCCTTTTACAACACATTGCTGGGAAAAAACTGAATTTACTCATTTTTGAAGAAAAGGTTGAGTAAGGTGAGGTGTAGTTTTAGAGAAAGATTAAAAGCCACATGAACAGTGAGCTGGGAGGATTTTGTGCTGTCCTAAATTAGCAGTCAAAAGTGTTTAGCTTTTGAACAGACTTGGACATCTCTTTTGAACGTCTTGACAAGTCTGGACTTGACTGATTTTTATTAAAGCTGCACTTTATTACTTCGGTTGGGGGTCCGTCACCCGCTTGTTTCTATGGGTATGTCTTTGCTCTGCTTTGAATGTTCCACAATATGACAGTATGACTCCATGATGATAGAAAGTTTTAATGCTATACTGTGAAACATGTCAGACAAAGTAATAACATCTCCATGGAGAAAAGCAAGTGACCTTCCATCAGAAAAGTTACACAATTTGTCTGCCTAGTTTTTTGTTTTTGTTGTGTAATTTTTGTGTCCGATGACTGTTGAGAGAGGGGCAGGTTGTGGCAGTTTTTTTTTTTTTTTCATTATGTATAAGTTTAAAAGCTAAAGTAATTTTTCATGTAGATGTTGTGTGTGTGTATATAGCAATAATATTCTGAATATTATCCAAACTCCTGATTCAAATTGTGTTGCTGTCTCAATCTGAGGCAACATGGGAGTGCTAAAAATACGGCCCTATTTTGTTTTTCGATGTTTTTTTTTCCGGAGATGCCATCTAGGTAGAGTGCTTTGTTGTGGAGAAGCCAGAATGCTCTCCCCACTGAGAACACGAGTCATGTTTTATGCATACAGGTGAATCTGGAGTTTCCACTTTTATTTGGTGCAAAGTTGTGTCCCCCCGTTGAGATGCTCTGCTGCTGATCAAAACCAGCACGCATGCAACAAAGGAATCTTCTGAACGCACAATCAGCCTCGCACTGAGCTGCACTACTGTATGTCATAACATTTTCAGAGGTTAAAAAGTGATGGCCAAGAACTAGCAAAATTCACTTAATATTTGTGTCAAATTGCAAAATTGTTGAGCTGGTTTATGTTTAAAGGCTTCATATTACTCTGTTTCCTGATCTCTGGTATAATGTTGTTTCCTTATCACAAATAAAGTACCTGGACTTCATTCACACATGTTTAAGACCCAAACCTTGCATATTTTTAGGTTGAGTTCTTCTCTCTAATCAAAAACACTCTATTCCACCTTGTGATGTCATGTGGTAATACAAGAAGCGCTCCACTGTGTTTTTAAACTCCATACACTTTCACTAGAATCACTTGGAATTGACCATCGAGTGAACAAAAGGTAAAATGTAGCTGTTAAAAAACAAAAAAAACAAAAAAAAAAACAACTACCGCCTCATGATGTCACAGGTGGAGTATTTTGAGCTTTGGAGATGTAGACAGACTAACAATAAAAGGTTACTCAAACGTGTGAATGCAACAACTCCAGATACTGTTTTTGATGAGGTAACAACATTATAGCAGGACTTAAAGCTCACAAGAGTCAATTTTGCATAATATTGGACCTTTAATATCTCAGTTCCTCATTCTAATCACATGAAACAAAAACTGGTATATGCAAAGGTTGGAATGAAATTTTACTGCATTTCAAAAAAGTTGAGGTAATACTTCTTTCATTCAGGCTGTAATAAGACGTTTGTGGATCTCTGTTTTTCGTGTAGTAGTATCCATTGACATATCAAATGACCTCCATATTTTATTTATGAACTGCAATATTAGAAAACCTATTGAGCTTGCGCCTGGCATATAGTTATTATCTATGATACCCATGGATCATTAGTTATAATATGGACATTTTAAATCGCAATATTGATCTAAAACAACTTAATAAATGAAACAAGTACGTGTTAGAAAAATGAGGAGCGTAATGGGAGCTGACATTGCCACAAACATCATCATAACAAAGAGAAGTTGTTGGCATTACCTATGGATAGTTGCACGTCATTCTAACAAGCTGCAGATATTTTCTTTAAAAAAAAAAAAAATTCTTCATGTATCACCAATACACATGATAGAGAGAAAATACAATTGGAGAACAAACTTTGTACAGAGCAGTGTGGGCATATAGCAGTGGAGTTCAAAACGGGAGTTGAGCTGCAAAATGGCGATTTAAGATTAGTCAAACATGCATGAATCACTCCAAATACAACTTTGATCGAGTAAATGGAGAGAGTTAAACATCCATAACATGACTGAAAGCTTTGAAAATTTGATTTTGCATAATAGGTCTGATTTAAAGATTATGTTTATGGTGTTTTGACAAAGTTTTTTTTTCCCATCAAGGCCTGCACAGTTGTGGTGGTACTAAAAATGCAGAGCAGCAGATGCATCTTGCCTAATCAGGGTGGAAATGTCTTTGATGTGACAAATTTGGGCGAGCAGGCCAAGTCACGATGTCTGTAGTCCAAAGTCCGATGGGAAATAGGTAAAATACACCGTGTAAAGTGGCCAAAGAGGCATTAAATAGATTTTAGATGTGGTTTTGAAGGAACAGAACAGCAGCTCTCTGAAGACGTCAGTTGGCAGCTGGCAGTTGGAGTGCCAGTCAGTCCATCGGGCACAGAGCCAGGACCCAGTGCCAGGATATACCACTGGGTCCAGCCATTACACCTCGTCTCTCCCATTCCTCTGCTTCTGCTCCAATGTTCTGATCCCGTATGATGCAACATAAAACCATGACAGGCACCTTTAGCTGTTCTCCTCCTGGTTTTGTATTTTTCTCACATTCTATGTAAAAAGTAGCATCACTAATATGCCCTGTGTATTTTCTCAATTTTTCACTCTCTCTATTTTTATTGCCCATAGTTGAAGGCATCATATTGTTTGATAGGAGTATGAAGTGGTTTTATCTGACTGCATTACTTTTAATTTGTATAGACATTAAAGTTGCACTGTGCAACTTTTCTGGTAGAGGGTCTGTCTCCCACTTGTCTCCATGGAGTCATTCTTTTCCTTGAATGTTCCATGGTATGACTTTAAACATTTCTATCTAGCATTTATTCATTAAAGTTTGAGTTTCTATTGCTCAAAAAATATTATAATTCCTTCTGAGAATAAGGGCGACTTTCCACAGATCTGAATTGTAATGTGTGAGTGTGGTGCTGTGACCTGTTTGGCTCCCTTGTGATAAATAGGTTTAATCTACACTGTGGAACATTCTAGACAAAACAATAATGCGATTTGCAATAACTGATTAAATACAACATGCTCACATTTAATGCCATAGTGAGGAACATTCCAGGCAAAGTAATAACATCTCATTGTAGCAGACCCCCACTAGAAAATTACATAGTGCACCTTTAATTTGCACATTAAATACAACCCTAGGCAATGAATTTGATGAAGCCAGGGCCTGTATAACTACAGTATATGGTAGATTTACTGGTTTTGGAAGCAATAACCATACTTCACAAATGTTGAACCTTATCATTATTTGTCAGGAATTAACTCCACTTGTTATATTAATCCTTTCAACTGGCAACAGTCACATCTTTAGGACTGAAAACTGGCACCAGGTTCTGAAGCAAAAAAAAAAAAAAATCACTTTTGTTTATTTAAGATGACAACAAAGAGGTTGAACTTTTAGTTTCATGCAGATAGACCCATTCATTATTAAAGATATATTAACCATAAACCAGGTCAACAAACTTCTAGGGATTCTAGTTATCTGATTTGACCACAGCAAATCTTGGACCATTAATACTTTGCAACTGATGTCATCAACATCCCCTGGCGTTGTGATGCTTCTGAAAGCTTCTTCTATAAAGAAGCTCTTTATGGAGCTAAATTATTTCCTGATTGTGGGAAAGATGGACTAGCGTGGGTAGTGTTGTCTTTTAGTTTTTGTTTTTCCTCGAGTGAGGCAGAAAAGAGGGGGCCACTGTCTGTCTGAGTGAAAGCACTACTTTGTCAGAAGCTCTATTAGCCTTTAATTTGAACTTTGTTTTAACACAATCTGATTGAGCTGAAATTGTAACAGGAGAGATGATTTTTCCTGTTGGACAAATCTCTCACACACAACATAAAGCCTGCAATCACTAGCTAACATTAACAGTTATTCTGTTAGTCACTCACCTTTTCTGTTGAAAATCAAAGTCCTGAACAGGACCGTGATCACTCGTATTAATCAAACTCCTGAAAATGTGTCTTAATGTGTTTAAATAAATCTTAAATCTGTTTTGGCTTTAGTGTGCACTGTGCCTCCATTTTTAACTGCTGAACATTGCATCATAGGTGTACATACATGTAGAACACCCCCAGAGTGACGTCACTACAATGTATCAATGCATATTTTGTATGTCATATCGTATACAGTCGAAGTGCCACATTAAAATAGCTTTATTATACCCCTGTTTTGCTCCTTGGCTGTCAAAATGCAAACCATGACTGACTCCTGTATTCCAGTCGAGTTCACTCTCTTTTCACCTTCTCACTTTATCTCAGTGCTTTGCTGTGATAAACTGTCCTTGCTTGTGCCTTGTATTTAGTTAAGCTTGGGTTTCATCTCACCTTGGCTAGCAGCATACCCAGGAAACTATTTTACAGACACACTAAGCCAAAACATAAAAATGGCATGGACTTTCACATTCGCCCAACCAACCAAAGGCATCTGAGCTTTTTTTTTTCTATCTTTTTGTTTCCATAGTAACAGTAAATAATACTTGAAGTTAACTGGTCCAGAAAGACAGGGGCCATGGCCTCGGCTGCCTTGCCACCTGAGCCCAAAATCTCTGCAGCAGATATTTTACAATTATGAAACTGGCCGTTTTTTGTGCTTCAAGTTTGACAAATCTGCATTTTTTTATTTCCACGGTGTTGCTATTATTTTCAGGGGTAATAGGTGCATAACATAGCATATTTTCAGAGCGAGCAATGGACCATTGAAGACTGACAGTGATAATGAGCAATACCTGTTCAGTTTTCATCACAGTGGTCTCGAACAATGGAAACTGCAACGCTATTGTATATTTTTACTATTTTAGCTTTTCCAATATGGCTGAAGGCGCATCTCTCCCAGCAGTATAGTGCATTGTTATCTGCGATGTGTAACTGAATGTGATCCACGGCAAAGGTAATGATTTGCAATTTTTATGCACACAATAAAATTTAAAGGTGCACTATGTAACTTTTTGGTTGGGGGTCCGTCACCTGTATGGCATTAAACAGCTAGATACCTAGATACCTAGAAAAACAGGCTGCCAGCAGGGTTCTCTCCATAGATCTGACCTGTAACTTGGCATGTTTTGGTCTCCATGAAGACAGAAAGGTTTAATGCCATACTGTGAGACATCTCATACAAAGCAATAACATCACCATGGAGAAAAGCCAGTGATGGACCCTCCACCTTAAAAGTTGCACAATGCACCTTTAACATATTGCTATTTTGATGACATTTTGAGATTTTTCTGGAGAAAATATTGTTTTTAAATCCACAACTACCTCTCTGTTTGTAAATATTGTATGGTGTGTCAACACTATGGATGTGCTTTGGTAAGTGGGAAGTAATAAAGTGCGTTCTTACTTGGCTTTAGCATCAGCGTCCTCATGGCCCTTACTAGAATTATCGTCAAACCCTCCGATCAGTTTGTTGAAGGATCTGAAAGAAAAAAAACATAAAACATTTAGACTACAAAAACATGTATTCCTCTTTGTTTTATAATATCTGACACAGCCTTCAGATGCTCAATATTCAATATACTTTACATCAGTGTTTCTTAAAAAGACCATATTCTTTTTTCTGATCTGTGTTATAAAGTTGTTTCTTCATCAAAAACGTACCTAGAGTTGTGTTTTTGAGTTTTGAAAATGTAAAACAAATAATAATAAAGGGTTACTCAAACTCGTGTGAATGAAACAAAACACAACTGGAGCTATGTTTTTAATGAGATAACAGCATTCTAACATGAGTTAAAGTTCACAAGAGTCCATTTTGCTTAATATAGGACCTTTAAACTTTTCACAATATAATATTTGGCTTTCCAAGTACCACCAGGTTATATGTAGCCTAAATTATGGCTAAACCATGGATAAGGTAGCTCTATATAAATATGAATAAAAAGGAAGACAAAAACAAAAAAGATAATTCATTTACAAAAATACTTAAACTGCAGGTACCCCCAGAGGCAGCCCCCACCACAGTTTGGGAAACTGCTTTAGATATAGCAAATACATTTTATGACAGCGCAGTCCCAAAGATGTGTGAAAGGGATGAGAGGGAATTCTGTGACAAAAGTAGAAACTGCATAAATGTTTGAATGAATGAATTATAAAACAGAAGTCCTGCTGAGAAGCCACTGGTGTGATTAGACCTACCGATTCTCAAGTTCAGTGTCACTGTTTCATGATAGATCTACACAGTGCTGTCAGTAGCTATTGTAATGTAAGAATGATGGTTTATTTAGTACCATCTTAACCACTTTGACAGTTAAATGCTTTTGGCTTGTTAGAAAGAGCAACTCCTCGTAAATCTCTAGACATTTTATTACGAAACCAAGTGTCTTCACATTTTCAGTGCCTAAACTTGTTGCATCTATTTAGTATTATTATAAAGTGTGTACTTAAGAATCAGATGAAAATGCTACTTACAGAAGTATCACAATCATGAGACAAATGCATCATTTACTGGGCTTTGATGAGACTTAACTTGCCACTTTCTTGATATGTTCCTAAAACTATAATGATCTGTGCAGAAGACTAAATATTGCAGGAAAATGAAGGCTGCTGGATATGAGCCTCATCAAGCCTCAGACGATGGGCCCAGCTGGGGCTTGCTCCCACTGAGACTGTAATGTTTGAGTCTACTGCTCATTTTCTGCTCTTCGGAGACTCCCCACAGGGCATTCTCCAACTTGTTCTTGTTATTATCTATTCTTTACCTTTTAGCTGTGCTCTTTAGTCTGTTAAACTGCACATTAAGCCCAATCCCCAATGGTCCAGAGACATAACTGAAATTAGGCTCAGTTCGAGGGAAACAGTAGCTCAGTTGGTAGAGCATTGTCCACTGACCCACATGCTGTCACTCTGTCCTTGGGCAAGACACTTAATGAGATCACGTGTGACCATTTGCATCATATAAGTCAGTTTAATTGTTATGTTTTCAATGCCTGATCCAGGTTTGAGCAGGCTGATGTCAAACACTTCTGCATGTTTATTGCTTATCAATAACAATATTTTTTATAATCCCTTTTCTGCTTTTTGCTTTCTATCTGCATCATGTACTTTAATAAACTGCAGAAATACCCACAGCCAGAGGCACAGACACAAGTGCAGCCACATCCTGAGTTTTAACCCAAGTGAACAAAAGCCCATGCAGTGCTTTAACTGTGTGGGCAGAGATAACATTAGGCGCTCCCTGACGGACAGCAGTAATCACATGTGTGGGATGACTCATTCACTCTCTCTCTCGCCCCTCTGTTTCTGGCAGCTTGGAGGGCGTCCCATTTGTGCCGGGCAGGAGTCCCAAGGGCCACACGGAGGTCTGGGTAACCTGATATGATCTAGACCTGCGTGAACCTCCCTGTTCTCACAACCAGCACTTGTTTGAGAGATGAACTTTAAGCTTTACTATATGCCAGACATAATATCAACCTTATATAACCTTTACATTTTTGGCCCAGTTTGGCAGGGATTATCTACGGTTATTGTAAGCAGTGGGTGTTATTGTGATGCTAAATAATAATTAGGTTTAACATTAATCACACCAACAATAAAGTTACTTTCTTATTTTGCTGGCTTAGCACCTTAAAGAAGATATATTGTGTTTTTTCAGCTATTTATTTTACAATTTGTTCACTGAAATCCACAATATTGACCTAAAAGGGCTTAACAAAAGTGGTTCTATTGACTTATTGTTCAAAACTGCAAAACTGGGAGGCCCGCATCATTATAGAGACATTTCAGTGTCACAAGCGGCACATTTTAAGGTTTGTGTTTTTAATTAGAAAAATGGCTACATGGTATTAATTAATCCTACAGAGTTTTTTTTAATGCAAGTACATAACAGTGGCCAGGGATAGGGATTTGAGTAAGCTAATGATGTAGGGATGCCAGTTATAATTAGTTTTACATAATATGTCCCCTAGAAGTAAAAGTTTAAATAGTTAAATAGCAGTCAAAGCAGACTAAAACATGGTATGCAGTTCAAGCAAGGAGATTCATTAGACACAAAATTGTTCAGTCTCTATTGATAAATCTCTATTAACGTCTTGATATTGACAAAAAAAACATGTGGTAAACATTCTTTCATTATCACTTAATTTTGTGGTTTGGTGCCTAGATCACTCATACAGATCTGCCCCATTCATTTGGAGATTTTCAGTCTGAAAATATTGTCCTTTACGTTTGCTTAGCATTCAAAATGACCTTTACTTCTTTGCAAATATCCAATAAAGCAGAGCTGACTGTAATATCCAAATGATTTCTCTGTGGTGCTTTGTGCAGCTCAGTGTTCTTATTGCACATTTATCATGACTAATGCTGTTATTAGAACAGATCAAAGAGAATGAATGGTTTGACTTACTCCAGGTCAATGACGAGACATGTGACTGCTTCTGCCGCGATCACGTTGGCCGTCCTCAGGTCCTCTCTGTGAACACACAACACACAACATATGCATTACTGCATGCTTCTGTTTCTGATTACATAAGTGGCAAATATAAAGGCATTATGTGGAAGCATCACTGTCCTATGTTTCTTTTTTTAACTTATTTAGGCAAATCATAGACACCCATATCAGTTTATAAAAATGGAAACAAAATATTCTCTTTTTATTCCAATTTTACTAAGGGAGTGATCACACAAAATACATTTTCTGCTGCAACTGTATTTGGAAGGTTTGTTAAAAATCTGATCCTCCAATTCATGAGTGCTTTTTAAGGAATAAAAAACAACAATTTATTAATGACAATATTTTTGATGTTTGAAATAATTGTAGTGCACTGATAATGCAGCCACATCTTCTGCCCACGTTCAGAACATGGACAGAGAGTAATGCATATCAAAAATAAAACTAAAAAGCTATGGAACGACCTGGTAAGCTACTAGGTCACTACCAGTAAATAAATTAATTACACTGTCAAAATACTTAAAATACTTTTGAATGTACGCTGAGTCTAGTATTAGAATCCTAAAATCTCCATTGGTTTAACATTGGGCTAACTGTACATTCCATGTGTGTCAACAGAATTCCAGTCTCCATAAAAGCTTAATAAGACTCTTATTATCTTATTTAAATTAGAAAATGCTTCATTTGAAAATGACTGAACACCCATTTCATTCAAAATCCAACAGGTTTCTTCACTTGTCCTCACACACTGCTTCAATTACACTGGCACACTTGAAGACGTCTCACTTTCACACTCTACAAAATGAATGACATTACTCTTTATTATATTTGACTCCAGCTTCCTCTTCATCTGATGACAGCTCTTGAGAGGAATCATTCCATCCACACGAGTCCTCCGAATCACTGTCCAAAGCCTCCATCCTTCACTGTTCCCAAAGAAAACTCCCAAAATCCAATCGCAGTCAGCTCCACACAGCACAGAAGACAAACCCAGCTGCCCCGCGTCACTTGAAAACCACTTCACTAGACTAAGAAATTACAAAAGAAAACCAATTCTTCCATCTTCTTCAATATTTTCCATCTTCAAATGCTCAAATCTCCACATTTTCCAACATTATCCTGCTTGAATCTTTCTTTAATGCAAATTCGGACACACTTCATCCAGATCTTGCCTCGGCTCTCTCCTGACACGCCGACTCAAAGCAAACTCTTGCAATGAACTAGGGGCGACAATTCTCTCCATGATATGTCAGCTCCCTCCACTTTCCTTTTTCAAACGTGCAAAACCCTTTTGCGCTCTGTGGACACTGACCCCTGTACAAATAAAGGGCACAGATGGTAGAGAGCAACTCATTTCAGAAGGTGTGGAATAAACAGATGTATTAGGGGTGGGAGTTTGATGGGGGGGAGAAGAGATGTGTTAACAGTTGGAGGGGGCCAGGTTGCAGGGGAGATATTTCTTCCCCCATGACCTGCATCCAGGTCTTAGCGCAATAGTCTGGCCTGGGACTGTTCCACCTGTTGCTTTTGTTTGGCCACAGCAGCATTGAATAGCCCTGCAGTCATTTTCACAAGTACACAAGGGATTACAGGCAGGTTCAAATCTCGCCAAAGACAGAGAGACAGATTCTTTAATATCAAGCAATATATCTTGGGTGATGTTTTGTTTTTTATTTTTAATATTTTACGTTAAAGGTGTATTATGTAAGTACATATTCTTGTAAGAGTCCAGCACCTGGTTGTGTCCTTTGAGATATGTTTTTGCTGGAATGCACCAAAGTATGGCATTAAACTTGCTTATTATTTAATTGTAGGTGTTTTTTGCAATGAAGCAGTACATACAGTATATGCATTCTACTGTAAGCGGGCCCACCTCTCCACAAATTGGACCTGTAAATTTGCTTGTTGTTTATCTCCGTGGAAATAGATAAAGTTAATATCATAGTGTGAAAAATTCCAGGCGAAGCAACAACATCTCCGTACTGGTGGACTGTCCATCCGGAAAATTACACTTGGCACCTTTAACATCAGTACCACAGTATACAGAGCAAGGAGCGACGCTTTTAGATTCTATTTTGCTCATTTATGGAACAATGTCATAAACCAACTAAAACTAAACAGTGTTAAGAGTCCCATATGTGAATTTAAATACACTGTATTTGTTATCCTTTTAGACCACTGTAATTATTTTAACAAAATGCTTTGTGGACCACAGGTTGAACAACTATTTAAATGTGCATTTTATAATGCATTTTATGTTTTTAACTGTGTTTGTACTTGAGAATCCCTTGAAAATGAGAGGCAATCTCAATGAGACTTCCTGATGAAATAAAATAATAATAATAACAATAACAGTTGA
Organism: Boleophthalmus pectinirostris; assembly: GCF_026225935.1. Classification (NCBI taxonomy): domain Eukaryota; kingdom Metazoa; phylum Chordata; class Actinopteri; order Gobiiformes; family Gobiidae; genus Boleophthalmus; species Boleophthalmus pectinirostris. The sequence goes on along the minus strand of NW_026571404.1, from coordinate 29,063,156 downwards.
CACAATCTGACATTTGACATGTGATCTGAAGTATGACCAATCACACAAGTCTCTTCAATGTTTCATTTATGCATCGTGTGACTATGTGCCGAAATGATCCCGTAACATATTTTCTTGTTTGTTTCTTACAAAAGAAACAATCTTCACATTTATTTCATATTGAAAAAGAGAGTGGATTTGAAATTGCTCTCAAACGTGACCATAAACATGACCAGCGGATGCAAAAAATATGTATTAGGAAGTGAAATTGAAATTTCATGCCATCAAGGAGGGCATGTGGCATAATGCTTTGGACAGGCGTAAAAAATGGTTTGTGATGCCTCGTGGCTGAACTAGAAAAGAGCAATCCTTAGTTTGTTCAGTGAGGCAGAATATGGATGAGTTTCAGTTTCATGTTTATAGATGCGATTTTAAAAACTTCTTCCCATTAAAAGACCTAAATATACTGATTAAAATTGTTAAATTCTATGGCAACGGTCTCTGTTTCTCATCATTGAACTCCATGGATACTATAGAATTCATAAATCACCATCTCTTAAGAAAGTGCTTTGTGTTTACATTGGACTAACCATGGAGATGCACCACAACATTGCACAGAAATGCTGCTTACATAATCCTTGCTCATCCTTAAGAGACCTCCATGGTTTCACATTAGACAGTAAGTCTGCACACCTGTCCCACTGTGCCCTGTTCCGGCCCTGTTGAACAACTTAGTGTGCCATAGCGTTGATGCTGGTGCCATTCCCCGTGAAACTCTATCTACACACAATATCTGTCAGGCACATCCATTTTCACACCACACTGAGCTTCAAGTCTGTGCTAAGCCAAGGACGGAGAGGCTAGATTTAATTGTAGCAACAAGCAAAACGAAATCCCTGCAAACATCTCCACAGGCAGGTGCGAGCTGTATCGAGAATGTCCTAGCCCGCTTTCGGAGATGGCGGTGTTGATTTTCAGACAGATAGAGTGAATAGGGCGAGTGCTAATTGGTGATGATCGTGGCATCCGTGGAAAGGGGTTTTGGAGATGACGTGGGGTGCGGTAACGTTGAGACAGAATTAGAGGAAGATCGGTAGAGAGCTGGGGTTATGGGACAGTGCCAGTGCCTCAAGGCTTAGTGCCACACAGGGGAAAACAGCTGCAGCTAGTGGGGGCTATGTATACATCGTAACCACCAAGGATTAGACGCTTCATCTAAAGACCACTGGTGCTACTTTAGATTTGACCTCTGATTGAAATTGTTCTTAAATTGCGATATTTTTTTCTCTCTCACTCTCAGAGCTTTTAATCGTTACACATATTTGCTGTGAAGATTAATTAGATGTAAACAGAAAAAAAAACATATTTCAGCACCACATGTATGTTATGTCATAGTAGGGTGACAATCCCTTGACTTTCCTGAGACTTGTGGAATGGGCTCCTATATTAGGACATAGAAATTGCTGGTGTAACAAAAGCTCCTTTACTCTGTCAGTTATTGTAATAATGCAAACATGGCATATGTAAACAAGGAGTTATATTTTAAGCGTAACTGTATGTGCTAATGCTAAACACAGAACTGATATTCCCAAACTCAGGCTTTGAAATAACTGATATGATACATAGGGAGATCATTACAAAGCCTTATTGACTGTTTCATATTTCAGTCTATTGTCAAATAGCAGTGTGCACAGTTTAGGCTCTATTTTTACGTAATGCACAGATCTGCTGTTAATCACTTGAGTGACTGTGTATGAGCAGCAGTGTGCTGTAGTCTGCCACTCAATGTAATGTAACACCATGCATGTATTATGTCACAGGGGGGTGAAAATCCCTCTGGACTTAAACCTTTACATAGGGCTTTTGAATGCCTTTATTGAGACCTGTAGCATTAACTCAAGTCCAAATTATATTAAGCACATTTCCACATTCACAGTAACACTGTATTCTGTGATCAAAACATCAGCAGAAATTGATGGAAAGATTTTTTTTTTCTTTTTCACATACTATAAGGTTTGGTGCTTGAATATACAAATGTAGTATAGAACACCTGTCCAGTGCAATTTTTTCAAGTAGTTTGATACATAAACTGTGCCAGAGAAAGGACAATTTCACTACCTACTATGCCACTGTTTCCCAAAGACTGGGTCATGACCCTCAGGTGCGTCACAAAAGATTTTTTGGGTCACCTGATATGCACCTGTTATGCGTGTTGCATCCTGCATCCTGGACTGGAACTACAAAAACGCAGACAAGCCCACTTATCTCATTAGAAATGTTGACATGGTTTGTATAATTTCTAAACTTTTCATATTTTTTTTAAACTATTTTCTTCCTATATTGTTGGTTCAATTGCATGTTGAAAAGAAAAAGAAATGGGCTACATTTATGTCCAAATAGGTGACTTATGGATTCCTTTTATTGCTGGTTCAATTACTGTTTTTCATTGTTTAAAACTTGAGTAACACTAATTGTTCAGACAGACATGATCACTCAGTCAACAATAAAATATCCTCATTAATGTTCAATCATGGTCAAATCCACCTTTATTTTGTGATTTATGAATAATGTCTATTGACTTGGGTCTCGAAGATTTGTGACTTTTAAAATATGGGCCCCTAGAAAAAAAGTTTAGGAACCACTGTACTATACAGCCAGTAGTGGAAGTTGTAGTCGTTTGGGAAAAGAGCCATCTCCCTCTCCAGAGAGTAATAATAAGACAATGATATTCTTTGCCAAGTGATTATACACTATTCAAATAGAAAATGTACTCACTACTGATCCTCATAACTTTTAATTAAATTCTAAGTACTATTATAGTGACAGTTTTATTATGTTGCCATAATTTTTGCTGCCAAATCTAACTGTTCATTTTTTCACTTATAAGAATTTATTTTACTGATTTACCTTTTGGAGAGACTGTTCTGTTAACATGCTGTATCTTTCATTTTCAACAGTTTGCAGTGATCTTATGCATTCTGAGCATTCTTGTTCACCGCGATGAGTTCATAAGTCACTTCATAACTTTATAATTAGAAGCAGACAGAACAGAGGAGACTAATTTTGATCTCAAGAGCTGCTTATACAATATATCTGTAATTTGGCAGGACAAATGTTTCTCAAATACATAGGGAAAATCAGGTAGAGGCCCTTTAAGCACAGAATACTGCACAGAAGAGTGAGTAGAAGATGCTGCGGATGGTTTAAAGTGTGCCCAATGGTCGGAGTTGGAGTTAGAGACACATTATTATTTATCAATGGTCAATGAAATATCTAATTTTTAAAAATTTGGATGCTAATATGATTTTACTATACTGCAAAGCAACTGTTACATCCTTATCTGTCTAAAAACAATGAATAACTTCTTTTTCCAAATAATTCAGTTCTCAAAATAGTTACCTCACGACAAACTAAAGCTCTCCATTGTAAGGCAAGGTAGCGCGAGTCAAGATGCACATATATAAACCACGTGACCCCTTCTGTCTCCAGTGACGTGCCTCTCTCAGTTTGTAAATATGTTTTTGCCTGAGGATCAAAGTGCGCGGCTCCGTGCTTTGGAGTATAACCTATTGAGTTTCATGAGCGCAGACACACACAGTTTACTTCTAATTAGAAAGACAGCTGCCTGAGAGCCCTCTGATCAAACGCTGTGTCCTCCAAGATGGCTGCCGTCTCAATCATTTAAATTTGAGACATGCTTGACCATCAAAGGTGCATTTCAATATTTCAATAGAGCCCCTTCTCTCAACACACTCATGAGACAAAGAACATGAGTGTGAACAAGGCAGAGCTGACGCAAAGGGCTTTCTTGAAAACCGCATGCGTCTTTCCTTACACAAAAGAAGAATAGCCTCAATAACAACTATTTAAATGCCTTTTTAGATTGAATGGTATAATTATAGGGCAAACAGTTAATCCCACATGTACCTAGAAAGAGTGTATAGAACAGTATATAGTTAAAAGGCTAAGGAAATCTGAACCAATTCTGCTATGAAGCGATTTTTTTTTCACTTTAAATGCTTTTTGCAGCCAGCCATAATGAGTATATATGTGTAACTAAGGTACTATGGAAATGTGAATGATTTGGACTAGCAGATGTCTGGTTAGTAGGAGAGGACTCAACTGCTGTAATGAAGATAAAAATAATTGTGTTAAAAGTGTAGAATAACTTTAAAGGTCCTATATTTTGCAAAACTGACTCTTGTGCAATTTAAGCCACGTTAAAATGTTGTTTCCTCCTCAAAAACATACCTGGAGTTGTGTTTTGTTTCATTCACATGTCTGAGTAACCCTTTTATTATTAGTCTGTCTGCATCTCCAAAGCTTAAAATGCTCTGTTCCACCTTGTGATGTCACGAAGCGGTAACAGTTAAAAGCTACATTTTACCTTTTGCTCTGTAGCGATGATCAATTCCAGATCTGACGTTATTCAATTTAGTTCAATGAAGGTGTATGGAGTTTAAAAACACACTGGAGCACCTCCTGTTTTGCCACATGACATCACAAGGTGGAGTTTTTTCCATTTGAGGGAAGAACTCAGCCTAAATATGCAGGAGTTAGTGAATTAAACAACGTGGGAATGAAAAAACACAACTCCAGGTATGTTTGTGATAACGAACTAACACTATAAGAGAGATCAGAAAATAGTGTACTGTAGACCCTTTAAAGAAAAAAAAACAAATCAACATAATATTTTGCAGTTCGTATTCTATCAGAGGGGAAAAATAAGTGAATAAATGCATAAACTGATAGAAAACTTGCAAATTTGATATTATGTTTGCACTCCTTTCTGAGATGACACTGTGCGCATTCCAAATCTGTCCTTGGTGCCATTTCCCCATTAATCTCCACTGTTTCTACCCATTAGTTGAAAAGAATCGAATTTCTATTTGCCACCACGCCGTCTCCTCCCCATAACAAGAGATCAAGCGCTCTCCGGGCCTCACATGTTCCCCATGCATTTTAATGTAGTGTCATCCTGTAAACCCTATAGTCATTACTTTGTGCATGTGAGAAAATAGGGGAAAAACACTGACCATCTGTCCACTTCCAGCTGCTTCATCTACAGTAACCAGCTCCCCTTTACCGAACGCTTGGGGATGTTTTGAACCGGAAATACCCAATACAGTAAAAACAGATAGGATTCAATTAAGATACAAATTTATCTCCCATCTGCCCTTACTGTAAGTCACTACTTTTCATTATGAGCTGAATTACACTACCCAGATGTCCTAACGTGCATGTTTACTAGAACCGGCCACTAGATGGAGACATTTTCATTACACTGGCAGCTTCGCAAGAGCATTCATTCAATCAAGTGGAACTCTGTGGTGGTTCTGTGATAGTGGCTGACCTTTAGCAGACAACACTTGAAACTATTCTGTGTCCCTCTTGAGGCACTGGTTTCCCAATACAAGGAGATGTGTGTTCAGGGCCAGATAGGGCAAACTGTTAGCAAAAGAACACTTAAGGGCTTTTTGTGTGCTTTCCACATCACTGGGCTTGTAAAAGGTTGGTGTAGTACAACAGAAGGGATTGTTTTCATAAATAAAACACTCAAATCTGATTGTAAGTTGGGCTAGTTTTGAGATAGATAAATACATATAGTTTATTGATCCATGTGATGTTGCTTTAAAAAATATAATTACTATTAAAGACAGAATATTATTACTATAAATATTATTTTATGCTAAATAGAACACAACTTCACTCCCATATTATGCTATTTTCTGATCAGTTTTATTATTTATAATGTTGTTTTTTCATCACAAACATACATGAAATTGTGTTTTGTTTCATTCACATGCAAATCCTGCATATTTAAGATGAGTTCTTCTCTCAAACAGAAAACACTCTGTTCCACCTCATCATGTCATGCGATAAAACAGGTTGTGCTCCACTGTTTGTTTGTTTTTTAAGTCCATACACATTCACTAAAATCATTTGGTCAGGCCAGTCCTGGAATTACTAGTCTCACTGAACTAAAGGTAAAGAGGAAGCTGTTGACCACCACATGACATCACAAGTTGGAAAGGAGCATTTTGGGCTTTGGACATGTAGACAGACTAATAATAAGGTGTTACTCAAACATGTATGAATGAAACAAAACACAACTCCAGGTCTATAATGCCCAGACGAAGACCATCTTGCTAGTCAAAGCGTGTTGGCGTCCCTTCATGTAATAAAGGACTTTTATTATATTCAGTCAGAGTGCCTCGGGTTTGTACCTTGCCCACTTTTACATTTTTCAGAAAGGGGAACTTTCTGTTAAGATTACTAGTTTAACCCTCGTAGAGCACCTGTATTGCTATTTTTCACTTTTTTATGACCCTGTGAAGCGCTCTACCTCTGTTCTTCAACTGATAACTCCAGGTATGTTTTTGACGAGGTAAGAACATTAAAGAATTTAAAGAATTACGACTCAAAATGTCAAGAATTAGTAGAAAAAATACTAAAGAAATAAACTGTATTTAATCTTGGTTATGATGTTCTAAACAAGGCATATCACCCTATTCAAAATGCAAGTTCCATAGAAGGATTTAGCAGAGTACAATTTAATAACGTTGTATTATATTTTCTTCTGAATCGCTATTACGTACCAAAGTGATAACAAGATTGCACTGTCATTCTGTTATTATTGGTAGGAAATTGAGCAATCACATGAATTTGTGTATTTTTCATATTTGATAACTATTTTTCACAATAATCTTTGAACAGCTGCAAATCTTAAAACCATTACTTACTTCAATATTATAAATGCATCCATTATACTAATCTGCTTTATTCAGATTTTTTTTTTTTTTTCTGCACTAAGACCTGCACATATCATTTTCTCCTTCTGCCAAGGACAAGCGAGATTTACCTTGACTTCACAACATTGCACAACGCCTAAAGAAACACAACCCGTAAAACACCGTCTTGAATCTGAGCTACAACATCACATGACTATCAAGCTCCATAGAACCAATCACAGAAGCAATTTTCAATGTAGATAACTATCTCCCGACATGGCAACACACAAATTAAGGCACAGAAGGCTTGTCACTTGAGATTGTGAAGTGATGTGAAGATTCTCTACTGTCACTTAACAAAAAAAAAAAAAAAAAAAAAAAGAAAACACTTCATTGCATCTGATAGGGTGAAAAGAAACAGCACTCAGAGAGGAGAGCATCACAGTTGTAATTAGGACTTCTGGCACGTTGATTGTGGAAATGAGATAGAAGAACATTTGATAAGAAATAGTTTGATTAAATTGTTCGAATAAGATCAGTGTCTCGATGGTAAATTCAGTTTTTGTGTTGGATTCACAGACTGTATAAAGAAGTGGACCAAGGGAGTGCGACGTCACCCTTAGTGTTCGGTTCCAGTCAAATGAAGCTAATGGAGGCCGGCAGTTATAGACGAATTTGGAGCTGAGTTGAAGCAACCTTGGCAAAAGAAGGCACCCGATTAGTCTGTTGTTCATATTTTGATTTACGGAGAAAATAGTGAAATAAAAACACCAGGATCATGTAGAGCAGGTTAATACAAACTAGGGCTGTCGCGGGAACTTCTCCTGCAGTGTGGTATAGGAGCTCAACACCGCAGTATGCTGTGATACTGCACCCCCTCCCCCACCCCCCATCCCCTGGAGTTACAATATTTCCAATGGCACTGAAAACTCTCTCCAATGATGTACTTGTTGCACAGATTCATTGGTTGCCGTATGAATATAGTGCGTAGCGTGGGAGAAATAATATTTGGCTTTGGGACAGGTGCCTCTGCACCAGGTTGGGTACCCACGGACTTAACAGAGAAAGAACCAGGAGCACGTGGAGCAATGGCCACATTTACCTCCGTGCGGTATGGAGTTCTATGCTGGTCCTTTCGCCTACGATCACGCGACGGTCTACGCGGGCACACCTTAGTTCTGAGTTAGTCCTGGGTTACTCTTATGTTAGTCCTGGGTTATCACAGGTCTCTAAAAATGGCCCCGTGCAGGAATCTGGGTCGGGTCACGTTGGTCACGTGTGGTGATCGCGGTGGGCCTCTTAGTACCGCGGTGATTCATTTTTGCGGTTATTGCGACAGCCCTAATACGAACATTTTAAGACTGAAATGATGAGACTGACAACAGCAGTTAGAGTAAAAGAGGCAACAGTTTTTCAATACTAAGTAAAGTCGATGGAACCGAAAGCACACCTATGCTCCTTTCTTAAATGAATCACCTGTCCTCGTCTGTTTATATCACTTAACTAACTTTATGCCATTTTTATTACATCTACAATTCTTATCTTTGGTCTTCTTTTTCGCTTCTTTCCTACAAGCTCAAACCAGCGTCCTTCTGCCAATATTTTTCTCATACACGTGATAACCATCTCAGTCTGGACACTTTCCTTCCTTCATGCCAACCTTATTGTCTTTGGAGAGAAATGTATACTTTGTCTTAGCCCTGCCACTGTAATTACTATATCAGCTTATATTATGCATTTTTCTGATTTATTTTATGTTCTATTATGTTTCCTCACCAAAAACATACCAGCAGTTATGTATTCTTTTATTCACAAAAATCCTGAAAACAGAGGATGCAGACAGACAAATAATGCTGGACTACTCAGAACATATGTGAATGAAACTAAACACAACTCCAGGTATGTTTTTGATGAGGAAACAACATTCTAAGAAGCTCACAACAGTCATTTTTTTAAACATAGGACCTTTAAAATGAGAGATGGAACGAGTCAATATTTCTTGAAGATGTTTTTTCCATCTGAGTAACTTTTTGTTGTTTTTCTTTACAACAATAAGATTTGAGCTGCCGAGGCTTGAATCAATAACTTCAGTGCATCATTATAGGCTAGATACATACTACGAAAGGGTTTTATTCTGCTGTTTTTTAATTGTGGCTCATGTTTTAATCATATTGTATGTTAAGAATTGTTTATTTGGGATGTTGTCAGTGGCATAAATTGCTTTCAACGTTATCTTTTATTGTCTCCATTTTCTTCAGCAAAATATCATCCTTCATTTCCTCTGCGGCAGCCTGTCAAAAGCATGGAGCACTTGGAAAAAGTAATTAGAAAAAGTACTTGGAGTACTTAGAAAATTAAGCATTTTGTGCATTTGTAGCAATGGGGATAAAAAGACTGAGATAGCATTAAAGGGAAAAGAGTTAGCAATGTTTTCTGCTTAATTCCCTGTGATTTCTGAGTTTATTTTATTTCACAGGGACCATGTACAGGAGAATCAATCAATGAATCAATGAAGAGATGCTTTGTACCAGTCTACAGCTCTCAGAACTCATTTCCATTTGCAGTCCCCGAGACATACAAAACATAGAATACACGAATAACATAAAACAATGCAATCTGTATACAAGTAGTGATACAAAAGTTACATTAAAGGTGCATTGTGTAACTTTTCAGGTGGAGGGTCCATCAGATGCTTTTCTCCATGGAAATGTTATTGTTTTGTCTGGAATCTTTCACTGTATGACATTAAACGGCTCTTCCTTACATTCATTTCTATCTTCATGGAATCCAAATCAGACCAAATTACAGTTCAAGATTTGTGGAGAAGCAACCCTGCTCACAGTCAGAATGCCTGTTTTTCTATGTACTTTTGAGCTATAAAACCACCAGTAATTGAATAAATGGAAGGTAGAGCTGTTTAATGTCATACTGTGGAAGAGCAATGACATCTCCATAGATACAAGAAGGTGATAGACCCCCAACCAAAAAGTTAAACAGTGTACCTTTAATATTGGCACTTCTGTGTTGTTAAAACATTTTCTTAAATCTACACTAAACTTTTTGAAATCTTGTTGTTCTGGCCATGTGTTCAGAGACAAACCTTTTGACTGGTCGACGGGCCATATTGATCTTGTGGTGCATATTTTCCCAGAGTCTTGGTGGGATTTTACTGGGTAGCAAAGGAGAAATTCAATTTGTCAACTGGACAAAAGTTTTTTTTTGGTTGAATTTGTTTCGCAGCCCATCCAAGCTGCTTCAGTTTCTCTGAACTGAAGAACGGCATTTTTCCAGGCACTGCAGTGATTTCATCGAATTGTTCTTACAGATTTACTCGCAACACTGAAGGCTGGATCAACAGAAAAAATCTCTTAAATTCACCTGTAATCCTGTTAATCCTTATTTCTCTGCACAATTTAGGATAGAATAGACTATCTTTATTGTGTAAGGAGGTAGAAAGTCATCTTTGGCTCACCCATAGACTGTATAAAGAAGTAGACTTAGGGAGTGTGATGACACCCATAGCGTTCACCTCCAGTCAAAAGAAGCTCATCGAGGCCTGCAGTTATAGGAGCAAATTCTGGAGCCGAGTTCCATAGTAGGAATAGGAATTGCTTTAAGGCCAAAATCGTGAAAAATAAAAACACCAGGATCATGCAGAGCGGGTTAATATGAACATTTTCCATTATGGAGAGAGAGGTGATGTTTTTTTTTTTTTCAATACAAAGTGAATTGAAGAGTCAATGGAATGCGCACCCATACTCACTTCCTATTTGGAACGTGGCTAGTGTGTTAGCTGTGTCTGTTTATATATATATAGTCTATGGCCTCACCAGATCAAAAAAAAAAAAAAAACAGCACAAGGACAACATGAATGAAAGTAGCAGTAGCCTTGGTGAAATACATTAAAGACATTATAAACAAAAAACAAAACACAGTTCATTTTTGTGGCTAAAGTGTTTCTGTTTTTCAGTGTAATTCATTTTTCTCTTATTGAGACATGTCTTCCTGTGCTGTATTACGAAGTGTACTCCTCGTCCTTTTTCATTATGACCCCAACCACCAACCAGCACAAAGGTAAAAAATAGAATCCCTGATTGACAAGCGAATTAGATGCAAGTAATTGAAAGAAGATTAGTACAGAAGGCAAAAAAAAAACTGAGAGCAGGTGAGGTTGGAGCACAGTAGAATAACGGCCATGAGATTTGAACCGTAGTTGACAGTACCCGAGGCAACTCACCCTTGGAATATTTTTTCTCCAAACCAGTCTCCTCTGGCCAGGCTACGGACGTACACTGCTTCTCCACCCACCCGCTCAAACCTGGTCACGTCAGCCTGGAAAAGGAAAACAAACAAGAGATTATGTACCAAAAAACGTATCAATGTCATGGGGGTGTGATGCTAACTGAAGGCACTACTCTGTCAGAAGCTCTATTAGACTTTAAACACAATCTGACCTGAAAGAGCTGACTTAGTTGGAACTACAGCAGATGAACTGTTTTGTCCTGTTGAACAATTTTTCACACATAAAATAACAGTTAAAATCTAGCATTAGCCAACAGTTTTGCAGTTAGTCACTCTCACCTTTCTGCTGAAAATCAAACACCTAAACAGGACCATGAACGGCTTGTGAAAATGTGTTGTTTAAATCCATTTTTTCTTTGGTTTTCAGACTGTTTTAAAACTTTTGTCCCAGTGTTTGCTAATGTGTGCATTTACCACACAAACCCTTCAAGTATTTCTCTTAAACAGAAAACATTCTTCTCCACTTTGTGATGTGATGCAGTAATACAGGAAATGCTTCACTGCTTTTAAACTCCAAACACCTTCACCAGAATCATTTGGATTGTTTCTGACCTGGAATAAAAAGTGAAAAGTAGCTGTTAACTTGAAAAATCGCTTCATGACATCACAAGGTGGAACAGAGGACTTTGAGCTTTGGAGACGTAGATAGACTAATAATAAATGTGTGAATGAAATAAAATATTAACTCCAGGTATGTTTTTGATGAGGTTACAATATTATAACATGGCTTGAAGCTCACAAGAATCCATTTCAAGTAATATTGGATGTTTTATTTCGCTTCTAAAATTTTCACAGTTATATTTTTACGATTACATTGTAACTTGAACAATCACTACTGTTAATTAACCTTATAATTTGACATCCCTGGTACATTTATATATTCACATACATACCAGGAGCTAAGGCCTTCCAGTCTTAGCACCACTCCATCTTTCCCTCAAATTGCTGTGTACGTCTTCATAAACTAGCAATTTCCCAAAGCTTATAGAGACACTGGGAAAGCATATGCTGTGACGGACTGTGCCTCTCCTCCCATCCCCGCTGGAACAGGTGTCTTCCCCGTGAGTGAACAGGCATCCAGGCAGCAGAGCCCACTTCATTAGCCCAGTGACGTTTGAGTGATGGAGGTCTGTCTCTCCAGCAGGATCCACACACCACTCAAACATAGCACAGGTTTGTTCCAAGCAAGAGATCATTAGAGTAAATTGTAAGACTTTTAACTGATTGTGCATGTGCTATAACGTTAAAAATAAAATGCCCTAGTTTAATATTATTAGATGCATTTTAAGGGTTTATTTGCAGGTGTTTTTTTGTTTTTTTGTTGCCAGTTGCCAGTCACAAATCAAAATTGACTTGTGAGCTTTAAGCCATGTTATCATGTTACGTGATCAAAAACATCTCTGGAGTTGTGTTTTGATCATTCACATGCTTGAGAATCAATTTAATATTAGTCTGTCTACTTCTTCAACTCTCAAAAGGCTCTATTCCAGCTGCTACAGTTTATGTTTAGTTAAGTAGAGACTGGCAGTCGGAAGGTTGAAATCATCTAAATTATTCTAGTGAAGGTGACTTTAAAAACACAGTGGAGCACTTCCTGTATTACCACCTTACCTCTCAAGGTGCAATAGAGTGATTTTAGTTTGGGAGAATAACTCAGCCTAAATATGCAGGATTTGTGTGTTAAACATGTGTGAATGAAATAAAACACCACCCCAGGTATGTCTGTAATTATTTATAAATTATAACTAGGGCCCGACCATTATATTGGTATAGGCACTTGGAGACATATCGGCTATCGGCCTACATCTTGCCGATATGGGGTAATAGTCCATGTGGGCATGTTATACCTCGTTATAAAGCTTAGATTCTCTATCCAATGTACATACAGATAAATGTCCAAACGTGGCGCCTGCGGAGTAATTTCTCTGTGTCCCGAGAGCCGTATTGCCCTTGAATATACCCCAAGACTCACGTCACTCACATGCACTTGTTTACACATGCAGCTGCTGTTAACATGCTGGATTATATTAAATTTACGGATGATTGTTTTGAGTCAGGATTGAAAGGACACTTATTTGTGAAGACTTGTGATGTCTGTGTGAGTGTTGCAAATGTGTCGGTTTTGGAGCTACTTTTGGTTCTTTCTCATTGTTTAGCTCTTAGTTGTTAGCTGTAGCTCCCACACATAAACAGGCCTGTTTTCTCTTCCATTGGCCTACTGTAAAGTGACTATACACATGTTACTGGACCAGCATTGATATGTAAATGATCTGTGAATAGAGATGCGAATGATCTGCATTTACACATAATTAATTACCACAGCTCGCACACATTTACCACTTAAGGCTGATAGCGATACTTTACTTACTTTCTTTACTGGCTAGAATGTCATGCAAAAATGCCATGCCCTTATGCTGACCTGTCTTTAAATATGACTGTAAAAAGGCAGAATAACAATAAATGTAGCCTAAATAAACCCAATATACAATCCAGTAGAGCCAGATCTAAGTTTTATAATTAATGGAAGATTTATAGTTAATTTTTACATCTCTAAATATATTCAGATTTTTTCGGTATCATATCAGCTGCAAAAAAATCCATATCGGTCAGGTCCTAATTATAACATACATCAGAAAATGGTATAATATGGGCCCTTTAAAGCAAAGTTCCGTTTTTTTTCTTTTTCCCCACTGTGTCTGTGTTAAATATATTTCCCTTTAGCAGACATTCTTCTCTTCACCCCTGGTACTGGTTGCGCAGGTCTCAGGTGGCAGGTATGAAAAGGGTCTGATCTGTAGTCTGTGGCGTGCAGCCAGAAGGGCCAGAAGTCCTAAAGAAAACGGTGCTGTGGGTGAGCTGGACACCGAGCCGAGCGTGTGAAAACAGCTGGGGCAAAACTCCAAAGATCAGGTGTGTATATGTGGGTGTGTGTGTGCCACTGCCTTCAAGTCCACTAATGGATGTATCTCTGCACCCCACATGTCCTGCTGGCTCATTTAAAGACAAAATATATGAAATGGAATGATCTCCACTTTGCTTGAGATGATGTAAAAATACTCATATGGTAAATAGGTCTGTCATGATCATTCCTTTCTACAATTTAATATACATTCAGAAGACATCAAATATATGAAGTAAGACACATGGAATTATGTATAAAAGAAAATAAGTTAAATATCTCTTTATTTGCTACATACTTCCATATATCTTCATTGTTTTACGGTAATATTCAAGATGTAGAGACTCAAATAAGTACTTTCTATGATTATTTATAAAAACTACGGATGAACACAGCTGCAGAGGGTTTATTAAAGAGGTTATTATATGTGTTGCATATATGTACGTGTTGCAAATAACTTCCCACTACAAAATATTGACCGACGTGTAATTGATTCCTGCTCATTTAAATAGCAACTGAAAAATGTCCACCGTTTTCTTCCTGACGTCAGTATTGAGTCTTGGCCTTGCTGTTGCTGCGGTTACATAACATTTGAATAGAATCAGGCTTTTGAGTTCCACTTGTGTCAAACGATTAAGTACTATTGACTTTATTGAGGAAGCTGCCAAGGGCGACTCAGCAACAAAAAAGTTACACAAAAAGCTGTTTTCAAGCCATACAGAGAAGGCTGGATTGTCGGCGCACACGGTCACTGGCCATTTGACAAAAATCAGCATACTTAATAATATTTTAGTTTTTTTTTGAGTTCTACATTTAAATGAATGAGATTCTCAATTGGGCCCATAATACCAGTGGTGGAAGTAGTAATGTACTATACTTAAAAACAAATTAGGTATCTACACTTACACATTACTAAATTTTAAAGTTGATAGTTTTTACTTTAACTTCACTATATTTACTTTTGAATTCAAGCTTTGGCTTTCAGTAATGACACATAAATAAACAAAATACGTAGTAAAATTAGACTGATTGATTGATTGATTTGTATTGACACTGGTAACACTGCATCATTTTAATCAATATCACCACATTTAACATTTGAACAACACTTTACCAAAATCTGTGTGAAATACTTTTACTTTTTACTCTTTAAGTACCTTTTAAAACAAGTACTTAAATACTTTTACTTAAGTGTATTTTTTTCCTATCATATTTTTACTTGAGCAACTCTTTGCATCTGTCTGTACTTTTACTTAAGTAACAAAACCGAGTACTTCATCCAATACCGTATAACACACACAGATTGCCCTGGGCACTTGGTCACTTTGAAATCCAATGGCTCATTTACTCTAAGCTGCATCTCAGTTCAGCAGCAAGAGAAAGAGATTTTTTTTAAAAACTACAAAAAAAACCCCACTTTGCTCATGGAACATTTGCCCTAATTTTCCGGCACGGACATCTGAAGAAAGAGATACGCACATAATACATTTAGATTAAGGAATAAAAAAGATAATAAAAATATGATTAAATAATTTGAAAATCAACCCACTTATAACGCACTGAAGCATGTCCAAAGAGCACAACCTATCTGCTTTGTGACCGCTGTATTTGTACAAATTAGTGTCTAGAAGGAAGACATGATTATAGCATTTGAACACTGAGAGCCAAAGAAAACACAATTTATTCCCATTGTGCTCACAAGAGACCTATGATTTTCTTCAAGCATTCTTGGTTTTTTAGAATACAAAACGGAAAAATGGAACAAAATAAGGTCAAATATTTTTATGCAATAATTTTTTCATCATCCTGGGTTGAGATTCTGAGTGTGTACTGTTTGGTAGGGTGATTTTATTGATTTTGTAAGTTTTACTTTCTGTAACACCAAATCATTTCCCGTGTGGATCAATAACGTTTGTCTAAGTCCAAGTCTAGAATGCCTTTATGACCAGAAAGATAAAAAGAAGAAACAAAAGCCGTCCTTGTCCCACTGTAAAGAGGTGACATGAACGCTGCTTGATTCCTCTTCTCAAGAATACTGATGCCAGAGCTACATCCTTTTCCACACCTCTCTACGTAGAATCTGTTTGCGGATAAATGCACGGTAAACAAGTTGTAACCGGCTGCGATTACATGCACATTAAGACATGTTATAAGATATTTTAACAGCAAAATCATCTCATTTCTTTGTGATCATGGTCCTTCTAACTTGTGTTTTTCATGCAATATAAATCTTAAAGGTCCAGATCAGATAATATTCATATTTTAGTCTGCATAAAAACAAAGCTACTGTTGTGAGGCTTGTGTATGTGTATTTTATATTTTAGTTTGCACTTTATTTTTGTTTTTCACAGTTGTGCAGAGACAATCATCCACACAATTGACATTTTGGTTCCTGCTAAGACAAGACTCATAGCCCATCGTGTTTGTGGAAGCAGTTAGTGTGAATGTGTGATTTGGTAGACTAACCACGCTTCAGTCCAGTAGAGTGCAGTTAAAGAGTGACTGAATACTGTTGGAAAATGGACTTTAAGCACTTATGATGGGTCAGACTACTCATCTTAAAACACAGTTAAGATACTTGGAAGAACATTCACACTCGATTTCCCAATTTAGCCATTTTTTTCTTTTAAAATTTTATTTCCTAGTTGGAAATTGTGGGAATTCCATAACTGTTCCCTAACAAAACTCCCTTTAAAATACACAGAAATTATAATCTGACAAATTGAAATATAAGAAAACACCTTTATTTTGTTGAAATCATGTTTAAAGTATGAGAAAAAAAATGTGTTTCTTGTGTAAAAATTTTGTCAAACTTGGACAAAATTCTAACACGATGCCATTGATATGTTTAATTTTCCACATATTTTTCTACTTTTCTTGTGAAACTGCTTCTCGATTTGGATAAAACTATAATTTGTACTTACAACAAATTAAATCAAAATTAGAGAATCATAAAATCTGTAATGCGCATTTTAAATAGCAAATTTGAACATTCATTATTAGAGAATTGCACTTGTATGACTGTAAAGCCTTATTTTTACCCAAGCAGCCCCCATTGAAACACGATGAACAATGCAATATTTGTAACATTATGGGGGGAAAATAGGTAGTTTATTCTGACGGATGGTGGGGGATTATTTTGTTGACAGACTCACCTTTCCTTTGGTGAAGATAAAGAAGGTGTCTCCTCTGGCCCCCTGTCGGATGATGTACTCTCCCTCTTCGTAAGTCGTCTGTTGGAGAAAAAGAACAGAAGAGCAGCAAAGGTCACTCCACTATCACAGCGGGACAGAGCTCCTTGTAAGGATACTCAGGAAGCATTTTGCATTTTGCTTAGGGACCATTCCAGCTTTTTCAGTTCTGATTCTGACACTATAGTTGTAAGCATCTGTCAATACCCCGCTGATCTTACTGTTGTGTAGCTGTTATTTATCTCATAAATTACTACAGAACAACTTTGTATAAATAAAAGTTCAATCATTCTGACACTTTCTGGGCCAACTACAACCAGGAAATTATCTTATTACATCATTGTATCTGTCCAACCACACTGTAAACCCAAATTTTCTTTTACATATTAAGCCATGCTAATATTACTAATCTTTTTAATATTTTGCAAAAGGCGGGACCATTACTAAACAAAGTGTGAATTGTAAACTATTTTAAACTAGTATTTGCTGTACTAATGGCTCTGAGTGGAGACGGCTCACACTTGTATGTTTTTACCGGTGAAGGGAGGGGCTTGGCACCTGAACACTCCCAAACTGCACCAAACCACATTTGACTTCTGCTCGGACTGTTGGCTGCAATTCAGCGTCAGTCTGCTTTATCATCATATGGTAAGTGAATAAATATGGTTTATGTTCCCGTGAGACTGAATAGTTGGTGACATTGGTTGACGCTTACAGCCAAATAAGGCTAAAGTGAAGTTCACTTGTGGTCACGATGCGCTCGCTATCATGTTAGCCGCTAACAGAGAACAGCTAATGTTAACAGTTAACGGTGTCTGAGCCGGTACTACCGGCATCTTTACCGGCCCGGTAGAGATGCGCGGAGGGCGGACTCCGCGGCTAAACCGCGGCTCGGGCGGATGACGCGACGAAAAATACTATTTTAATCAAATTCGGGCGGGTGGCGGTTTAACGACGCATGGACCCATAGAACTCCTCACGGGCGCCGTGTCGTCTCACGTACACCGTGTGCACCGCGCCTTTTTTTTAATCGAGACTCGTTTTCGTTGTTTGCTATATGATTGTTCTAAAATCTAAAATCGTGGGTGCAAATGGAGAGTTTGGAGTTCAAGTTTTTAGATTATCACCACAAAATTGCATAAAAGCTTTGGTTGGAATTAAACACTAAAACATATTTTCTGTTTTACAGGTGACTACCCAACATGCTGTGGAGCTGTAAATACTGTGAGTTCAGCTGTGATAAGAGAAGTTACTACCTCAGACACTACAGAACACTAATTTCTTTCTTTTTTATTTATTTATTTTTTTTTAGATTTGTCTGGAATTCAAAAGGATTGTGGGAAAAGACCTGCACCAGGAATTTTATTCTACCCTTGATAACCACACTACCCATTTTATTGAAAGTTTTAAAGCTAAGAGGGGCAACGTGGGTGACAGTTGGCACAGCTTTTGCAGCAAATACAGGTAAAACTTTTGTAACCCGGATAAAAATACATGTGCAGTAAAAGCATAAGTTCATAACATAGTTAATCTAAAATGGATAAAAAGATAATTCATTTTTATTAAAATACATAGTTCATGTTAATGCTTAAATGTATATTTACAAAAGTGTTTGCGTCTCTGTATATTTCTTGTAATTTATCATACAGTATCCATTTTCTGTCTTACAGTCACTGGATTCTACTGAAAAAAGGACAGTCACACTAAGAGGTCTTCCTTACTTACTCGGAGACAGTCCCAACCGAATTCTTCAAATCTAGCTTTGTAAGTGTACATTTTGTTTGTAATGTGAAACTTTTAGAATGTGACATTTATTGTATAATTTGAATATGCCAAAACTGACAAGTAGTCTATACATTACGAGCTTCAGCCATTCCATGAATATTATTTATCTTAAAGTCAGATTATTATTGATTTTCAAATATTTGTTTGAACATTTATCAGTTATCATGTCAGCATAAATTGAATTTCATACAATTTATGTTTTGTCATTCTTATTGAGTCTGTTCTAGTTCAGTAATTTCATTCACTAATGGTTATGTTTCTGGCATTAATGTTTTTGTTTTTCTTTAGGATGGTGATGAATCCTTTCGCCAAATGGACATTGGGATCTTGTTAGTAAATCTGAAGGTGTCTCTCTTCCAACACCAGATCTTCACCCAGCAAGCCTGAAAATCATCATTCAGGGTGAAATTGTTATGGACAAGCTGATGACCCTTATAACCCCTTGTTTGAATTGTGAAATGTAAAACCCAAAAGCAAATGCTGTTACAGGGAACAAACAGAAGACTGCAGTTTATTCAGGTTTAAGCATGTTATTATTGCACTATTTTTGCAATAAATTTGTGAGAAAAAAATTGTCATTTTATGTCAATTATTAAAAAAATAATATGATGTATAATTTGCATGTAATTATTATAATTAATAAACATATTCAATAAATACTCATAAATATCAGAAATACATACTGATAAAAATAAGTAATGATTACTGTAATACACAAGTAATGGTTAGTTAATTACTTGTAAACATTCGTTTTAGAAACTTAAGTTCTTTAGTAATGGGTTATCTTGGACAGAAGATTTTATGTAAACAGAGCTTGATTTGTTTAGTTTTTGATATTGTAAAAACTAGACATCCCAGTGCAATCACTTACCACGCGCGGTTTTAGTAATGATTACTAATTTGGGTTTACAGTGCAGGATATCAACTGAATTGATATTTGGAAGCCGATGTCCGATCCAGCAAATTTTTCAGTATCAGCGGCAATACATGATACCAGTATCAGATCAGAATTTTACTCCTACTTAAAAGTGGGCGATGTATCAAAAAATTAACAGTTGTAGTTAGACCTGTCACCATAATAAATTTGAATATATTGCTGAAGGAAATTTAGACAATAAACAATAATACTGAAAATAATTTATGCCACTGACACAATAACCCTTAACTCCAAAAGCGCTAGTGTAAATGTGAAATATTGTAAGCAAATTTGAGCTACAATAACACAGCAGAACGAGACACATTAGTACTTAGTTTGAAAATAACAGAGAAATAATAAAAGGTTTTCCACCCGTCCAAAGAAAAAGTACCAATGATAAATATTGACCCCCAAAAAATCAATAGCAGATACAGATTGTTCCATCTGTCAGGTATTGAACGATGAGTCAATACAGTAACTATCATGAGGGGCCTGGTTGTGGTTTTGGAGAGTAAAATTAGTGTTTATAATTAAAAGTAACGTGACAGGAACCTCTACTCTAGTCTTGCAGTCTTTCAAACAAGTGCAACAAAAATACATATCATTAAATATTTATATACTGTCAGATTTGTGGGTAACACATTTTTAGATAACACTTTTCTCTGAAAGTTGTTTAGCTGATAAATGCAAGAGGATGGACTGCTAGCTTTAAAGGTACACTGTGTAACTTTTCTGGTGGAGGACTCGTCTCCTGCTTCTTCATGGAGATGTTGCCTGGAATGTTCCACAGTATGGCATTAAGGCAGTAAAGTTTTTAAGTCAATAAAAACCGATGTTACTGAGAAAATGCTAAATAGATAGATTTAATGCCATACTGAAACATTCCAGAGAAAGCAACAACATCTCCATGGAGACAAGCAGGTGACCCTCTACTAGAAAAAATGCACAGTGCACCTTGAACTGTCCTTTCTAGGTTGCTGTGTTTGTTTCTTTTTTGCCGAACAGTGAATTCCTTGGGATCAATAAAGTATCCATTCATCCATCTATCCGACTATCCATCTATCCATCTAGACATATATCCATTTATCTATCTATAGGCTTTTCAATACAGTCTCCCTTTCCTTCAGCAGATATAGAACTTTCATCGTCTTCTTTCCTGGCATCTAAGGTGACCTTGGTTTTGAATAAGTCTAAGGATCCTGATGGATAAATTAACATTCCCCATTTAAACTGAAAGGATTCATAGATTTCTAATTGAGTTAGAACATTGCGTCCACACAGCGGTATGTTTTTGTATACCTTAATCCTATTCAGGGACACACTCCTATACAAGAGGAATGCCCGGTCAAACATACACTGCATACCATATAGGCCAGTGTTGACTTGTATTGACTATATCTCAAGGTTAGGTTATGTAATATGAAAGGAAATATCCACAGTGACACTGCTTTCTCAATGACAAAGACGGTGCAAAGCAAATAGTAGTGTTTTCTTAAGAGGGTGACTTTATATTAAGACACTGTTGGCAAATGTCCTTCTATTTCAAATGTGTTCCTTTTTCCAGATTCTACTTGTATATGTTGATCAACCATAATTTTCTCTCATATTTTCAAATTCTAATAATATATTTCCACTTATGTTATGTTCTTTTATTTTATTTTATTTTTTATTTTGTTCAACAGAGTGGTTGGCTGCTCTTGTGGCTACGTGGCTCATACACTGAGCAGTTTTTGGAAATGTTTTGTGTTCTGAGCTCAGTTTTTAACATCATATCATGTAATTTTAATCAGCTAAGAAGTGCAGTTCAAAGGGCACAAGTAAGGGACTGTTGGATTTTGTGAAATGAGCTGTTTGTTTTTCCCACATCCATGGAGACAAGGAGCTAGCTATGGACATTTGAGACGCTACAGGCTTTTTGCACCATATGTGGTAGCAAATGTGGCATAAGACCATCAGAGGAAATACTTTTGTTTTAGTGTATTGTCATTGTCAACTGTCAACTTTCTAGTGGGGGTCCACTACAATGAGATGTTATTGCTTTGCTTGGAATGTTCCTCACTATGGCATTAAATGTAATTATCTCTCATTATTATTCCTGAGAAAGATGCCTTGGAACAAATGTATTCTTACTGTCAGTGCAATTCCCGGTTTACAGATCTGACTTGTATCTTGGCCTAGTAGTCACGCCTTGTTTGTTTCCATGTAAATAGATATGTTTAATGTCATACTGTGGAACATTCCAGGCATAGCAATAACATCTACATGTAAACCAGCAGATGAGAGACCCTCCACCAGAAAATACTAATAAGACATTTTATTTATAAGTGCTTTTCTAACACTCAAGGTGACTTAACAAGGCATAAACACAGTAAAAACAACACCAGTACAACTAAAAAACAATATACAGCGTTAAGATAATCTAATCTAAAATGGTGGGTTTTGAGGTAGGACTTAATTTGGGGCAGAGAGATCATTTAGAAAAGTTACACAGTGCACCTTCTTGTTTCCATGGAAATGTTATTGCTTTATCTAGACTAATCCACAGTATAGATTAAACCTATTTATCACGAGGGAGACAGGCACTACGCTACATTAACTTAACAAGCCATAGAAACAGCCGAATGAGTAAATGCTGGATGGAAATGTTTAAAGTCATACTATGGAACATTCCAGGAAAAGCAGTAATATCTCCATGAAGAAGTAGGTAGCAGACCCTCTACTAGAAAAGTTGCGCAGTGCACCTTTAACTTGACTTTTTTTGTTTGTTTGTTTGTTTTTAACTTCAATTTCAACATTAACCTTATTTTTGCACATGCTCATCCATTTAAGCATACCCAACCATTTTGGCAAAGACATAATCTCCCATATTTATTTCCTCTGCTTCAAAAGATTGTAGAACATTGCATTATTTTTCTACCTACTTGGAGACAAAGCTTGCTATTTCTAGTCCGAAGGATCTTTCCACAAAAGGATGCTTTGACATTTGCCAGGTGCATGTATTGTGACTGCGCCTAAGCCAGGATTGTAGCTGTATTGTACCCTGAACACCACACGGAGCTAACACCACATGATTCACATCTGTTGTGCGTCACTCCGAAGACACTGGTCAAACGTTGTGTAATAATAATTATACATACATGTCGACAAGCCAGTGTGCGTTATAAACCTGAGTCAGGACCTATGGATTTATGATATGTGTTAGCAGTGTTTCCCACAGAAAATTGGTTAGGCAAGGCGGTGCTGTCAAAAAGGTGAGGGGTGGGGTAGTCAAGGCGGGGGCCACTTGTTGTCAAGGCCGCCTTAACTATAAAGTGCTGCAGGAAACACTGGTTAAAATTTTGTTTCTTCCTCAGAAACATACCTGGAGTTATGTTTTGTTTCATTCACACATGTTTAACACAGAAATCCTGCATATTTAGAATGAGTTCATCTTTCAAACAGAAAAAAAAACTTGTCATGTGATGTTTTGATGTCATGTGGTAATACAGAAAGTGGTCTACTGTGTTTTTAAACTCCATACTCCTTTATTTCAGCCCTGGCGTTGCTCATTTCTACTGAACAAAAGGTTGCTGTTATCTTGAAAACTAAGCACTTCATGACATCATAAGATGGAACAGAGCAAAAATTCTGCCTAAATATGCAAGGTTTGTATATTAATCATGTGTAAATGAAACACAACACAACTCTAGGTATGTTTTAGACGAGGAAACATTATATCATAGATGTTATAATGTTATCATGTTAATGCCATACTGTGAAACAATAACATTTCCACAGAGACATGTTTTCTTTTTATTCCTCGTATTTCTTTTCTGCATCTGACTTTTTGCTGCTAGCATCATCTTGCCTTGATTTTTGCACCGCTCTTATACCTTCTTCTTGCTTTTTCTACTTTCTCAAACATTCTATTTGTGCCAGTGAAAAGGATGCACTGAGACATGTCTTAGTGGCTCCCTGTACTTACAAACCAAACACTTACCTCTTCAAGGATGTCCACCATTTTGCTGAGAATGTCCTCTTGTAGATCATGGAACGTAGGCACACTGTACGGAAAAGAAAAGAACGCATATGTTCAAATTGGCACATAGTATCTTTATCCATAATTCATTCTTTTGTGGCCTTGAAGACAGTGTTGAAAGCTCTGGGACAGCATATAATATGTGTGCATCAGGCTTGCTTTCAGATCAATAATAGATAGGCTTTTGTGAGTTATATTAAAGTATGCGCAGATGAAAATCTGTGGCTTTAAAGGGGAGGGGAAGGGAAGGGGAGTGTGGTTTCTCTGTGGATCAGATGGAGAGCTTTACACCCAATGGAGTTAACTGGCATTAGACAAACTTTATTGAACCACAAGGGAAATTATGGGGCACAGTAGCTCACACATCACATTATATTATAATAACAAAGGGTAAGAATCTGAATGTTAATAATAAATTCTAAATAAGTGGCAAAAATAGCAAGAGACTGGTGTAGAATAAGGCATAATTACATAAATGTACATGAACAAGTAAGTATAAAATATACAAATATAATAATACAAATATCTTAGCTATATTCAAGAGGTCGTAAGGACAGTTTATCTATTAGATAAGGGTGAGTTGTACAGTTGTATGGATAATGTTGAACCTTAAAATAAATGTTCGAAATTAATGTCATTAGAAAATATTGACAAAAAACAAGGTAGAGGCCGGTAACAGATAAATGGTAAAAGCCCACTCACAATCAGAATGTCTGTTTTTGAGCTATAAAATAACCTGTAATTAAATAAATGTAAGGTAGAGCTATTTAATGTCGTACTGTGGAAAATTCCTAGAATGAAAAAAGTACCCGCCTACTGTCGAGCGAACGAATCCTAATGCTGTGAGGTCAGACAGTTTCTACGAAGTGGTGCCGACTGATGAATCAAGCTAGAACATTCCAGGGAGAGCAATGACATATCTATAGAAACAATCAGGTGACGGACCCCCAACCAAAGTGCACCTGTTAAAGAAGGCTCGGCAGCGTCTCTTTCACAAGGAGTAAAAAGATCCTGCTGAACTTTTATCACCGCACCACTGAAAGCCTTCTGGTTGGCTCTATCACCGTGTGGTTTGGCACCATTACAGCCAAAAAGAGGCAAGCTTTAAAGGTGCACTGTGAGACTTTTCTGGTGGATGGTCCGTCAAATGCTTTTCTCCATGGAAATGTTATTGCTTGGTCTGGTTTGGTCTCCATGAAGATAGAAAAGCTTAATACTATACTGTGAAACATCACAGACAAAGTTACTGGTCAGATCTGTGGAGAGGCAGCTCACAATCAGAATACCCATTTTTCTATGTATTTTTGAGCTATAAAACCACCTATAATTGAATGAATGTCAGGTAGAGATGTTTATAATCATACTGTGGATCATTCCAGCCAGGGCTATGACATATCCATTGAAATAAGCAGATGATGGACCCCCAACCAAAACATAATCCTTTAAATAAGATGGTCTGCTCAGTCAAAAAAAACGTAAGTGTGATCTGCCTGTCCTCGAGGCTCTTTAATCTGAGCCCTTCAGATCATACACGACCCCTCTGGCCATCCTGACAGAGACATGTCTGAGCTTTTCCCCTCTGGAAGAACATATGGCTCCATTAAATGTAAAACCTCTCACCATGGTAACAGCTTCATCACACAAGCTGTTATAAGTTTGAACAATTCACTCTGAACTTTGATGTAGCACCTTGATATTTTAGCTCCTTAATCTTTGTATCTTGTTTATTTCACAGTGTCATATGTCGTCTGGAATGATTGTCTGTTGTTTGTTTATGTGGTTGTTTTGTAGGTGCACTGCATAACATTTCTAGTGGAGCTTCTGCCACTTGCTTGTCTCCATGGGAATGTTATTACTTTGTCTAGACATTCCATGGTATAAATTGTTTCTTTCTTGCTAGATAGGTTTAAACAATTCACAATTCAGATAATTCAGATCTATGGAGAGTTGCCTGAGAGTTGTTTTTGAGCAATAGAAACATCCGTAATGAGTAATTGCTACATTTACATCTACAGCTGTTTTTTTTTTTTAACACTTACAGTTTGTGCAAATCAGCCATGTGATTTTAAGTTTCGTTTGTGTAAAATGCAAACAAATGTGTGCAAAACTGCATTAAATACTTTATAATCTCAAACAGGCTGATGTGGCTCTATAGTGGTTATGGTTTATATGTTGTAAAGTTGAGTTTTTTTATGCAGAAGATTTTAATTAAGAATCTGCTGCAGTGTAGAACTTGTTCAATGGTGTTTGGAAATGTTGGGTTTGATCTGTGCAGTGGATTGAGGGATACCGCTGGTTAGGAACCTCCCAAGCTTCCTATGCTAAAGGAGCACTTGGTTGTTGTATTTTTCCTGGTTTATTAAATATAAAATTTTTGCACTTACGCATTTGTAAGATTATGTCAGGGAAACGGAATAGTGCATTTATAACCAGGATACTGATGTGCATGTAAAGAGAAGCAATGATGATACCTGCTAACACTATACTTAAACACTTAACAATTACTGAGATTAATAAAGTTAAAGCGCTGAATATTGATATCTGTGTCCCACCTTGCTGTCATTGTTCATAATTATTGTGAGAAATGATTAACGTGAGCAGTGTCTTCACATAAATGATTATCATTAATTATTGTTATTAATAATGTATAACTAAAAGCAAACTGAGCAAATCTATTATTTCAGAAGAGCATATTAAACTGGTAACCCTTCGTATGACTCAGTACCCATGAACTTTCAAAAAGGTTGGTGACCCTTGGTTTAAAGTCATACCATGGAAAATTCCAGGCAAAGCAGTGACATCTCCATGGAGACAAGTAAATGGCGGACCGTCCACTAGAAAAGTTGTATAGTGCACCTTTAATGCCTCATTGTGCACTTTAAGCATTTTGCACATGTTCCTTCAAAGTGTTTTCTTTTTTTTAAACTACAAATGGCAAATAAATTTACCTAACCTCACACTTCGATAACAAAATAAATAAATAAAATAAAATACTTGATTTCCACTTGTTTTCACCGCTGCGCCAACTGTGGCACTGAATCCACAATGAGCCTTGCTTGACAAAATAACTCTACGCCCTAAGCTCTGTGAATATCAGTGTATTAAATTTTTTCTCCTTGTTTAATTTAAAAGTCAAAATAACATGGCTTATTACATTTCTTTGTGTATGCATTCAGCTTATCACACTATATTAAACCCCAGCCTTTGTTAGACACAGTGCTACATATATTGATACAAACAGTGAGGTCCTGTGCTTTCCTGTAACCCGATCAGATGTGCAGGGGCTGTTTGTTCCGTTTGGCGCCTGGGTGAATTAGCGCTCTTATCAAGCCCACTAAATAAAAACTAGCCCAATGTTTATCAAGCAGCAGCGGGCACAACCAGCAATGGCAAACAAAGCTCTTATCATTTCTTACCATCCCCCCCTCCCCTCTCCTACTCATTTTCCACGCTTTATTACTGTAATCGGCACCATCTCACCCTCAACCTCCCCGCAATCCAAAATTTCGCCGGCCCGGGCTGGTTTGCTACACTTGCTACAAAACAAAAGCTGCGTAAGATCGAGCTCTAACGCTGTTGACATGGACAGAATCATTTCCTTTGTAATAATTCCTGCTTTCTTTTTGTATTGCAGAGGTTTAATTAGTTTTACAAGGCCAATGGGGGACTTAGCTTCGTATTAGCAATATTGTGTTTTAGCATTGTAATCTTTATGCTGCTATTGTGAGTCAAGTCTTAAGGCGCTGGGGGCGGAAGTTCATGTAGGAATGAAAAGAAATGATATTGAATGCCTTGGTATTTAAGTTCTGTTCATTATCATAATTATCTTTCTTTATACTTTCAGTAGAAAACATATGGGACTCTCAGAAAGGTTAAGATTAAGATTATTTAACGGATAAATATTATGCATTACACTCAGGCCTTTCATGCTCTTGAGTACCTTTACTTTGGCGTTCCAAGTTTTAGAACTTAAAATAGATAAGATAGCCCTTTATTTACACACCGTACTTTGCAATACTTCGCAAACTGTTTGCACTACTCTGTTAGAAGCAGTGTTGGGCACTTTACTTCAAAAAATGTATTATGTATGTAACGGTATCCAAGTCTCACGATACAATATTGTCACCGTATGAACCTCACTGTACGATATTTTATGAGATATCACAGGAAAGCTCATGATATGGTGGAGAGGCTCACAATTAGGATTAGGTATGTAACAATATCCAAATCTCTCGGTATGATATTTTCACGATATACATCTCACGGTACGATATTTATTGCAATATTTTATGGAGGCTAACAAAACTGTGAATACGCTACTTTTTCCTCTTAAAATGCCTTGACAAGACTTAATCCAAAGAACTAAGACTTAAAAGTGCTTAGAACTGTTATTTCTTCATGCAGTCTGCACTGAAAAGGATTATGGTCTATGATGTTCCCTCTTTCTTATTTTTGCTGCACCGTGACTCTTAATTTAAGCGACTTGTAATTCAATATATTGTGATGGTCCATGATATTATTGTGTGGGAACTCTGACAATATGATATCATGATATTTTGGTTATTGTTACATTCCTAGTTATGAGTTACCATTACAAATTACTTTCCCCTTAAAGAAAGTTAGTCAGTTACTATGCTGTAAAAGTAATTAATTACTCAGCAAAGTAATTATCCAGTTATTTTTCATGTTATGTACTATTGCCTGAAAAATCGAGTTTGTCTTTAATGCAGTGGCTCCGTCTCCATCTTGCTCACACTAACTGCACTGGGGCTCGAGGATGGATGACCAGCAACAAGAGGTGTGTTTGCATGTGACGATGTGAGGCGCTTCATTAGATTCGAGTTACTTGAGGCTGACGCGGCAGAATTTAATTTCCCATGGCACAGTTACACTTAACATACACATTCTTGCTGCTGTTGAATGTCCCTGGCTCGTCGTTGCCATTGTCACATTCTCATTTAGTTTGTCTCATTTAGCGAGAAGTGTGCAGGAAAGAAACAACAAGGCAGCGTAAGCAGAGACTCAGCCCACCCAACTTCTTAGCCAATCATCTTGGCCCTGCTCTCTCCTGAGCTCTCCCCGCTCCTGCTGATGATGTGTGTCTGTTCACCGCGGCGCCTCTTTCATCCCAACTGTAACGTGCCACTTTGCTTTCCCAGTAACGATAACGCCATTGTAACGATGGAGAGTGTAATTAATTGGATTACTCCCTTACCAAAAATGTATCCCTGTTAGTAGCACCGTTATACTTAAATGCAGTTATTCCCAACACTGGGTAGAAGCTCTGTTACTCAAGTTAGTCTATAATCTGAGCTTCATTTTAGAACAGTTTGCTTAGAAGTAGTTCCAACCAACTAAACTAACAGGTGAGATGATCTGTGCTTTTAAACAAGTCTGAAAATGTCTAAAATGACAGTTTTAGTGTGCAGTTTTTCAGTTAGTCACTTTCATCTTTTGGTTGAATATCAAACACCAAAACAGGACCATGAATGCTTGTGTTGATCACAGGCTCTGGAAAATGTGCTGTTTAAATAAATGTTGTATTTTTTTCAGACAATCTTTAAACTTTTTGTCATTGTTTGCTAATGTGTGCATTGTGTCACCATGGAAACTGGTGACATTTCCACCAATAGAAATGCATAATAGAACACCCCCAACGTGATGTCCCTGCAAAGCATCAGTAGATTAAATATTAATGCATAGATAAGCTTTATAATCTTGTTAAACATCGTCAAATCACTGGAAATCTGTCTCTAGCAAACAGTATAATATTTTCACTATTCCACAATTACAATTTGATGAACTAACCCTGACATTCTGAGTTGGCGTAGTCTTTTCACTTGACTGAAACGTAGTTTTCTCAGAACAGACACAGGGCTGGAATACTTGTCAGATTGAGTTAAAACTAATTTGTCCCAAGGTTTCTTTTCTTTTTTTCCCAAGCTGAAACGACAAGTAAAAGCCACATTGTTTATCTGGGACCACCGCTCCTAGATTAGACTGCAGTAAAAGAAAAGAACATTTGTAACCAACCAGAACAGTATAAACTCCACATGTGGATTTGATAAATATTTACATATCTGCCCGATGGTTACGCAAAAGGAAACGCGGAAGAAAGACTGGAGCGAGGTCTATTTTTAGCTATCTCTCACACAGTCTTAATATAACGGGGGAAAAAATGAATTGGAAATAGTTTCGCATTCTACATCCGCAGCAGTGTACTTGAATAAAATGAGCATTGACTAAGAGGTTGCTTGGTTCAGACAGGAAAGAAAATTGATTGTTTGGTGGACATTTTGACCTGGGTTTGATTTGGTGTTACGGATGTAAACGTAGAACCTGACCTATGTCAAATCTGATCCTTTGAGCTTATGTGGTCAACAACAGTGTTAAAGATTTACAGAAGATTCCTGGAGGAGTTGTATAAGGAAATTCAGAATCCTTAAGCAGGGGTGTCAGATTGTTTATGCTTTAATATTGTAGTGAAAAGATGATGAAAGGAAATGATGATGGTGAAAATATTAGTGTTTATTAAGAATGACAAAAAAGAAAAGAAAATTATAAATAGGTCTAAATATAAAAATAAAAGGGGGCCTAGCAGTATGGTTATGCTGCTCCACCACATTATTATTTGTGTGTGTGTGTGTTGGGGTGGTTTAAGGGTGGTGAGCTTTATTGTTTTATGTTTGTTTTAGGTATTATTTTATGTTTTTGTCATGTTTTCATCTTTATTATTTCATTGTTTAATGTTATATTCTATTGTCCATAATAAAAATAAATAAATACAGTATTTTCCGCACTATTAGGCCATCCATCCATCCATCCATCCATTTTCGTCCGCTTATCCGGGGCCGGGTCGCCGGGGGCAGCAGCCTAAGCAGGGACTCCCAGACTTCCTTCACCCCAGACACGTCCTCCAGCTCCTCCGGGGGGACCCCGAGGCGTTCCCAGGCCAGCCGAGAGACATAGTCCCTCCAGCGTGTCCTGGGTCTTCCCCGGGGCCTCCTCCCGGTGGGACATGCCCAGAACACCTCCCGAGGGAGGCGCCCAGGAGGCATCCGGAACAGATGCCCGAGCCACCTCAACTGGCTCCTCTCGATGTGGAGGAGCAGCGGCTCTACTCCGAGCTCCTCCTGTGTGACTGAGCTCCTCACCCTATCTCTAAGGGAGCGCCCAGCCACCCTGCGGAGGAAACTCATTTCGAGCGCTTGTATCCGCGATCTCGTCCTTTCGGTCACTACCCAGAGCTCATGACCATGACCATAGGTGAGAGTAGGAACGAAGACTGACCGGTAAATCGAGAGCTTCGCCTTTCGACTCAGCTCCCTCTTCACCACAACGGTCCGATACAGCGACCGCATCACTGCCGAAGCTGCACCGATCCGCCTGTCAATCTCCCGTTCCGTCCTTCCCTCACTCGTGAACAAGACCCCGAGATACTTGAACTCCCCCACTTGAGGCAAAGACTCCCCACCCACCCGGAGAGGGCAAGCCACCTTTTTCCGGTCGAGAACCATGGCCGCTTCACACTCGGCTGCAAACCGCCCCAGTGCACACTGCAGGTCCTGGCTCGATGAAGCCAACAGGACAACATCATCCGCAAACAGCAGAGATGAGATCCTGGTCCCCAAACCGGACCCCCTCCGGCCCCTGACTGCGCCTAGAAATTCTGTCCATAAATACAATGAACAGAACCGGTGACAAAGGGCAGCCCTGGTGGAGTCCAACATGCACCGGGAACAGGTCTGACTTACTGCAATGCGAACACAGCTCCTGCTCCGGTCATACAGGGACCGGACAGCCCTTAGCAAAGGGCCCCGGACCCCATACTCCCAGAGCACCCCCCACAGGACACCACGAGGGACACGGTCGAATGCCTTCTCCAAGTCCACAAAGCACATGTGGACTGGTTGGGCAAACTCCCATGAACCCTCGAGCACCCTATGGAGAGTGTAGAGCTGGTCCAGTGTTCCACGGCCAGGACGAAAACCACACTGCTCTTCCTGGAATCTGAGGTTCGACTATCGGCCGGATTCTCCTCTCCAGTACCCTGGCATAGACCTTACCGGGAAGGCTGAGGAGTGTGATCCCCCTATAGTTGGAACACACCCTCCGGTCCCCCTTCTTATACAGAGGGACCACCACCCCGGTTTGCCAGTCCAGAGGTACTGTCCCCGACCGCCACGCGATGTTGAAGAGGCGTGTCAGCCAAGACAGCCCCACAACATCCAGAGACTTCAGGTACTCAGGACGGATCTCATCCAATCCCGGAGCCTTGCCACCAAGGAGCTTTCCAACCACCTCAGTGACTTCAGCCAGGGTGATGGATGAGTCCGCCTCCGAGTCCCCAGCCTCGGCCTCCTCCTCGGAAGACGTGACGGTGGGATTGAGGAGATCCTCAAAGTATTCCTTCCACCGCCGGACAACGTCCCCAGTCGAGGTCAGCAGCTCTCCCCCCGCACTGTAAACAGTGTTGGCGAAGAACTTCTTCCCCCTCCTGAGGCGCCAGACGGTTTGCCAGAATCTCTTTGAGGCCGTCCGATAGTCCTTCTCCATGGCCTCCCCGAACTCCTCCCAGCTCCGAGTTTTTGCCTCCGCAACCGCACGGGCTGCAGCACGCTTGGCCCGCCGGTACCCGTCAGCTGCTTCAGGAGTCCCCCGAGCCAGCAAGGCCCGATAGGACTCCTTCTTCAGCTTGACGGCATCCCTTACTTCCGGTGTCCACCACCGGGTTCGGGGATTGCCGCCGCGACAGGCACCACAGACCTTACGCCCACAGCTCCGAGCAGCCGCATCGACAATAGAGGCCGAGAATGAAGCCCACTCGGACTCCATATCTCCAGCCTCCCCCGGAATCCGGGAGAAGTCCTCCCGGAGGTGCGAGTTGAAAGTCCCTCTGACAGAGGGCTCCGCCAGACGTTCCCAACAGACTCTCACTACACGCTTGGGCCTACCAGGTCTTTCCGGCTTCCTCCTCCGCCAGCGAACCCAACTCACAACCAGGTGGAGATCAGTTGACAGCTCAGCCCCTCTCTTCACCCGAGTGTCCAAGACACGCGGCCGGAGATCAGATGACACGACTACAAAGTCGATCATCGACCTCCGCCTAGGGTGTCCTGGTGCCACGTGCACTTATGGACACCCTTGTGCTCGAACATGGTGTTTGTTATGGACAAACTGTGACTAGCACAGAAGTCCAATAACAGAACACCGCTCGGGTTCAGATCGGGGAGGCCGTTCCTCCCAATCACCCCTCTCCAAGTGTCACTGTCGTTGCCCACGTGGGCGTTGAAGTCCCCCAGGAGAACAACGGAGTCTATTAGGCACTATTAGGCGCTCTGGATTATAAGGCGCACTGTCATTGAATGGTCTATTTTCAAACTTTTTTCACAAATAAACCGCACCGGACTTTAAACGAAACACAACAGGGTCAGTTGGACTTTGTTTGGCGCATTCACTGTGACTCTCTGCTTTGTTCAGTTGTGGCGTGTAGGGAGGGTGCTGTCTGGGACCGCTGGATTGTCGGCGTGTTCGCAGTGACTCAGTTGTTCAGTTGTGGCTAGAAGTGCCACATTGCTCTCGCTTTTTCAGTTTGTTCCTCCGTTCCATTCCTCGTCCGCGTGGAGTGATGAGTGTGGCTGCGGGTGTTTTTCACTGCTCAGTCGCTGTCTGGTCCGTGTGTGTTTGCGTGCGCTGCAGGTGGTGCAGCTTTGTAGTTTACTGAAGTCGTGCTGGGACACCTGAGTGGATTCGTGAATAAGGCTCTCTGGATTGTGGGGCACGCAGTCGTTTTTTTGATGGGGTTGGAGGCTTAAGAGCGCGCCCATAGTGTGGAAAATACGGTAAATAAAAAAAACAGGTCTGTAATGGGCATTTTTCAATAGACAATATATAGTGTAGTGGCCCGTCATTTGTACCCAGGGCCCAAAATTTGCTTACACCAAGTGTCAAATGTCAAGTGTCACTCAGGTTCAGCAGGTGTGATTTAGACATCTTGTGGTACTGACGTGAGCCTGTCTGTCGTAAACTCAGTAGCAAATTGTTTTAATCAGGTTAAGGATTGTATTTGCTATGAATGACGTGGCATGGCTCCAGTGTGAAGGATGTTGAATAGCAGAAATGTACTGAATGAGTTTGGTCAAGGGTAATGGACTTTATTAAAAGCATTAAAGCTGAGGTATCTGATTTTCAAACCGTGAAAGGAGGAGGCAGGCATTTAAATCAATCTAACTTGCCCGTAGCTCTCAAAAACCCTTTGACAATCAGGTCTTGTCCCAAATATAGTTATGCACATGGCTGTTTCTTAGAAGTTTGCAGTAAATTATTATGAGGTTTAATTAGATAACTGCTTGTAGCTTTTATGATACACTTTCGGGGGGAAAAACAGAATTGTTCTATGAAAAAATTAGAAAGATATGAGAAAAACACGAGTAATTTGAAACTGTACTGATAATCACTGCTTGAGGATTTGGTTATTTAATTATTTGTGGTAAATTTGCACAACTAAACTAAAGATTAGGGATGGTTAGACAGACTTTTATTATTTTATTTTATTTTATTTTATTCTTGAGCCGATACAGATATCCGACATTTGAAAGCCGATATTTGCTGATACCGTTATTTATCTTAAGTTAACATAAAATTTAAGTAACTTAAACATAATAACATTTATCATTTATATTTATGTGGGAGATCAAATGTGTTGTTACATGTTTTTGTGAACATACAACTATATAATGCTCTTCTATGTCCATTGTTATACATGAGTCTGTTGAAA
This sequence comes from Boleophthalmus pectinirostris, assembly GCF_026225935.1. Taxonomy (NCBI): domain Eukaryota; kingdom Metazoa; phylum Chordata; class Actinopteri; order Gobiiformes; family Gobiidae; genus Boleophthalmus; species Boleophthalmus pectinirostris. The sequence continues at coordinate 29,028,558 of NW_026571404.1, read as the reverse complement.
AAGGGCACACAAAGAATAGATAAGCCTAAAGAAATGTCACTATCAGTAACGAGAAGCTATACTGACCCATACAGATATAGACTAATCTGTTTCTATATCAGCCGATACTGATACTGGAACCAATATATATCTCCAAATCTCTAATAAAGAACACCATTTAGGTTGTAAATACTATACTCATACTATTCCTCCATCATTGACTCTAGCAGTGTGTAGTTATGATCATTTTCCTCCACCCTGTTGCACCACATTTCAAATTGCGATCCTTTTTTCACTAATGAGCTACATGCAGTACATTTATTGTTGCACTAAATGGGAACATGCTGTTTATTTTCTGTAGCTGAGAGAAGCTTTTACCATGTTTTTGAACACAAAGGTCAGCTCAGGTCAACCAGCCACTCTACGGGATGTTGTGCAATGACCATAATGTGAGGGGCCAAACAAAAACACTGCCATTACAAATAGTACGTTAGCCTTCCAATATCGTTTTTATTGTTCGAGACCAAAAAGACTTGTAATATATATTTATTTTCCTTTTATTATCTCATAGTCCAGAGTTGTATAGTGTGTCATTCACACACATTCTTCCCTAATTCCTACTCCCCTATTGAAGAACGATCTGTGCAGGTTTGTTTCTTTTTTTTTCTGCTCCTTCTCCCCTCAAGTTATGCTGTACTGTTTTTCTTAAAGGTGCGCCTGAGGTAATGGTGGTCAATACCTGAATTTTCTGTTTGGGGATCAATAAATATTATCTATTCCCAGAGCTCTAAACGATTGTAAAAATATCAATTTATCAATAATATAATCAATTCTGTCTTGAAGATATGCCACATTTAAATATTAGCAATATTGTTGATAGTTTAAAAAAAGCAGATTAAAATAAAAATGGAAAGAAATATACTGTAATTGAACAAGTATATGAACAGATTTTTGTATTTAGGTAATTTTATTGTTCATTCACGTGTGTCTGATATACTTAAAAGTTCTATATTCTACAACATTGCGTCTCGTGTCAAATCTCGTGATCTTAAAGCCATGTTAGAATGTTGCTCATCAAAATCATACCTGGAGTGGTGTTTTGTTTCATTCACACATGTTTGAGTAACCCTTTACTATTAATCTTTCTATGTCTTCAAAGCTCAAAATGCTCTGCTCCACCTTGTGATGTCAATTAAAAGATACCTTTTACCTTTTGTTCAATAGAATATTAATTCCAGGGCTGAAATTATCCAAATGATTCTAGTGAAGGTGTATAGAATTTAAAAATCCAACAACATAGCAACACTTCCTGTATTACCACATGACAGAGTGTTTTCTGTTTGAGAGAAGATCTCAGTTTAAATATGCAGGATATGTGTGTTAGACTGTGTGAACGAAACAAAACACAACTCCAGGTATGTTTGTGATGAGAAAACATTATAATATAGATCAGAGAACAGCGTACTATAGGCCGTTTAAACCTCAACTAATATTTTATACTTGCTTTTAACAAGTGACATGTACATTTGTTGTTGTTGAGTACCTTATTGTTTTTTATGTTTTCAGTAGTTGTATTGTGTTTGCATTGTGTATTGTGACTTTGATTGTGATTGTCCTTATCTATTCTGTGTTTGTGTACAGCACTTTGGCCAGCTGTAAAGCTTTTAAAGTACTTTATAAATAAAGTTGGTATGGTATGGTATAGACTAATTTGAGCACTAAATCGGCATCTTAATTTTTGTCAGTATTGCTCAGCTTTACCCCACTGGTATACATCATGAAGCTCCTCTGTGTTTTTAAAGTCCTTACATTTTTACACTCATTTTATAATAATTTTACTGTCCCTCACTCACAGCTTAACAAAACGTTCTATTTTGCCCCAGTAGTATTTGCACGTAACGCCATGTAAATATGCCTGAGGGTGAGTGGTCAAATAATCCCTCTATATAAAAAGCTTTGAATTCTATAGAGGTAAAAACGCTGTAAAAATGACTACACTGTTTTTGACAATTCAGGATTTGCTCAAATAAATGTTCCCCATCAGTGAGTAGGGAGGAGGAAGTCGAGGTCAGGCTGGTTCAGCGAGCTCAGTATGTAGTTCACATCCTGTCTCATAGTCTCATACTGGGGGTCCTCAGTGGATTGTTTTCACTGTAAACTCCAGCGCATCAAGATTTCAGAGGAAGTGTACAGCATGCAAACCAAGGACCGAAGGAAAGCAATGAAGGACAAGAAGTTTTTCCGTTCCACTGTCTGCTCCTACAAAAACTGTTACTTAATTAAAGAGACATGTTATACTGCTGTTACCTTATCAAAAACATATCTGGAGTTGTGTTTTATTTTATTCACACATGTTAGAGTACCCCTTTATTCTTAGTCTATCTATCTCCAATCTCAAAATGCTCTGTCCCCCCTTGTGATGTCATGAAGTTGTAGTTTTGTTTTGTTTTAACAGCTACTTTTTAGCTTTTGTTCAGCAGAGATTGGCAATTCCAGGGCTGAAATTATCCAAATGATTCCAGTGAAGGCCTGTGGAGTTTAAAAACACAGTGGAGCACTTTCTGTAATATCACATCACATGCTGGAACACAGTGTTTTAAGTTTGAGACAAGAACTCAGCCTAAATATGCCGGATTTGTGTGTTAAATGAAACAAAAAACATGACTCCAGGTATGTTTTTAACACAAATTTGAAAGTATTATTTACACTAGAGTCCAATTAAGTAATATTAAAAGATGCTGCCGTTGAGCTTTTAAGAATTTATAGACTCTATTGATCCTCCAGGCAGTTTTTGCATTTAACACACGGGATACCCAGTTCCCCTTCGTGCAGAACCCAGGGGATATCTGTAAATCTAAGAGCTAAGATCTGGGTCAGGCTTTGGTAGTTTTCATACTTTAGGATGTGAGGATGTCAAACTTAGATGGGGAAGCAAGAGCCGGATTTCCCTATAGATATATATTACATAATGTTTTAATTTGAAATATCTAAAAGGCAAATTTACATATGTCGAACCTGATCATTTTTGTTAGTGTCTAGACCCTAAAACTTAGTGTGTTACAACAAAACATTTACCATCCATCTGTATTAAGTATTATAGAATGTTTTGATGTTATCTGTTATTCCAAGTGGACGATTAGCCTATTATCACATCAAATACTGCAATTTAAAGACGAAATATTTTAATTCTATTGGGTATTTTAACTGCTAATACAAAACATATTTAGATCAGTGTTACCTTTTATTGTTTTGAAAATGCTATATTCACCCAAACTGAAGTATTAATATGTTTTATAAGTTACTTTTTCATGTTTGGTGCTCTTGAGTCTCATCCTTTTTTTTGCTCTCTGCACTGTCACCCCCCCTTCAGAGCCCTATCACAACAATCAGGGTGCATCCCGCTAATGAAACTACTACACATCACATCAGGTTTGTCAAGTTGTTATGTGCAATTTTGTATCAGCATGAGTGATTTAGGATGTGGGCGGAGCCTTGTACACAATCATACTGCTAACCACAATGAAGGTTCAAATAGAGCCTGGGAGAGATTGCTAAATTACTCAAACAGGCATGGATAACATATAAAACTTAGACATGTTTTTGATGAGGGAACAATGTTATAACACTAAAACAAATCAATTTCTAGTGTAGTGTTCGCCACCTGCTTGTCTCCATGGAAATGTTATTGGTTTGTTTAGAATGTTCCACAGTATAGCTTAAATCTATCCAGATAAGCAGTTTACAGCACTATGCTACATTATAATTCAGATCTGTTGAGAGTTACCTTTATTTACAGAAGGAACTATTGTATTTTTGAGCAATAGAAACACCTTAATGAGTAAATGTTTAAAGTCATACTGTGGAATATTCAAGGAAAAAGAAAAATAATATCTCCATGGAGAAGAGCAGGTGACAGATCCTCCACCAGAAAAGTTGAGCAGTGCACCTTTAAGTATGTTTTTATAAATGCATTTAACCAAGTAAATCTGTGTATTTATGTGTAGCAGAAAAATGTTATAAACTTTCCATTCCTTTTCTCCATTACATTCGTTTCATATATTCCAGTGTGTGGGCTGTTTAGAGGATGGGGGATGCTATGGAGTTGTGACACTTGTATGCATCCATCTGCGTTCAAACAGTGCGTTCAAATAGTGACAGATTCTTGTCATGATCCCGGTGATTCATGGGGCTTTGTGCGAGAGGAAGTCAGCGCCTCATTCTGCTGCTATGAAAAATATCGCACGGATTTCAACACGTAATGGGGACATCAATTTAATAAGTGGGCTGGAGCGGGTGTCAGAGGAAGTGTGGTTTTTTACAAAGACGGGAGCGCATGCATGTTTATGACTACACACAGCTTTTGATATGAACCCCGCGTTTATGCAACGGACCAAAGCAGCTGAGTCTTTAAAGTGGTAATGGGCTCATGTGTACCATAATGTTTATGTAATTTTATTTTTGGCTTACTCGCTCTGTCATTCTGATTTTGCAGCCTTCTACACACAGAGATGATTTAAAAAGTGATTATAGATAAGATAAACCTGTGTGTATTCACAAAATATTATCCAGTAGAGTTCAGTGGTCTCCAAATATTACTTAAAAATATGCACTTTTTATCACTATCTACGAGAGAGAGAGAGAGATTTTTTCCACATCTTTGTAAATTCATTTCATTTGTGTTGTTGTTTGTGGCTGTGTGTGCGTGTTTATCTGTGTATCATTCGTTCATTCATTTTTCAAAATAAAGCCAAAAATGAGAAAACAACAACTATTTTCTTCATTATTTGTCTTCAAAAATAAAATGAAAAAACAGATAACGATTTGTTTTTTTCAGCTTTCGATTTTGTGTTTAAATGAATAATGGAAAAAATGGATAATGGCTGTTTCCCATTTCCCTGACTTAAACTGTGATGCTGAACTTTTTCCCTGCATATAGACTGAACCGGGACTAAAACAGGTCTAAACCAGGTCTAAACCAGGACTAAAACAGAAATAAACCGGGTCTAAACCAGAACTGAACCGAATCCAGGACTGAACCAGGACTAAACCAGGACTAAACCGGTCTCAGTCCTGGTCTTCTCCTGGTCTCAGTCCTGATCACCTGACAGTCTACGCGGGCGCACCTCCAGGCCCGTGCCGACACTCAGTACTGGTTCAGTTCTGATTTAGTCCTGGGTTAAACCCGGTTTCAATCCTGGTTGAGACCTGGTTCAATCCTGGTTGAGACCTGGTTCAATCCTGGTTGAGACCTGGTTCAGTCCTGGTTGAGACCTGGTTTAGTCCTGGTTCAGTCCTGTTTTAGTCCTGGTTCAGTCCTTGTTCAGTCCTGTTTTAGTCCTGGTTAAGTCCTGGTTTAGACCTGTTTTAGTCCTGGTTCAGTCCTGGTTCAGTCCTAGTTCAGTCCGTATGCGTCACAAAAGTCCGGCATCACAGTTAAAGTCTAGAAATGGGAAACAGCCATTATCCGTTTTTTCCATTATTGATTTAAACAAAAAATCGAAAACTGAAAAAACAAATCATTATCCATTTTTTCATTTTGGTTTTGGAGACAAATAATTAAGAAAATAGTTGTTTTTCTTCATTTTCTTATTTTTGGTTTTATTTTAAAAAACGAATGAATGAATGATATTTGGATTTTTTTTAATGGTTTCTAAGAGTCTATTGTGAAATATTACCCTAGTTTTATATATTACAACTATATACCTCAGTCACATTAACATACATTTGAAAGTATTTTTTACACAAGACTCCAATTATGTAATATTAAAATAAGTTGCCTTGATTGTTTGTGTGTGTTTATGGTTTCTAAGAGACCATTGTGGAACATTACCTTTTGAGCAGCTCCATATACTCTGTCTGCTTGATTAGCCCTGTCCTCATCATGATGGTCTGAAAACATTGCCGGTCGATGGCCCACAGCTTCACGTCGGTAACAGCTGTAATGAAAAGACAAGCGTACATAAGTGATGCTTACGTAATTGGGATAATTATAAAGCACATAAGCTAGACATGCTCCAGACTATAATTGTGCCTTTGTGTATTGAAACTCTACAGTGGCACCTTCAGCTTGTTCTGAGTGAGAGCAGACCACTAAACATCTACTGAATGGAAATTAGCCATCCATTTCCAGTTTATGTTTATGCATTATGGCTCCTTTATGAGGCTGCCCTGGCCTCCTCTGGAGCAAAGGCAAAAACAAAGCGCTATAGTAAGGGGCACGCATTCATTATCATGTGTTTAGAAGCTTTTAGTGTCTGAAAGATGGTGACACAAAATTCACCAATGAGGAATTAACAACATGCCAAGAATACCCTAAAAATATTTAAAATGTAAAACTTTAAAATAATCGCTTAAATGAATAACTTTAAAATATGAAAAAATAAATAAATCTGTGTAATTTTAATACTGCGTGTGATGCAATAAAGGTTACACTTTTTTTAAATTTTCTGCAATACACAACAAATGTAATAATGTGTAACTATGAATTAAAATTAGACACCAAATCTCTATATTCAAGTGGGCTGCTTTGAGAATGAATCAACTAGTGTACTACTATTATTATACTGTATTGGTGTACTGTATGGTATGGTAGGTAAAACAAGAAGCCACTAACATTTACAGCACTACTTCAAACTTCTACTTCAAACAGCGCATCTCCATCATGGCAATCTTACAAATGAGTGAGTGATAAAACACAGCATGTTGTTTTCAAATGTTGGTGTTTGCTTTATAGACTGGTCAAAATGCATCATTACATCTCTTAATCTTGATTTACCCGACAATATAAAAACTGCACTTCAGAAAATGTCCCACATCTGGACAATCATTAGCCTTTTATTGCCCAATGCAGCTCTGATTATTTGAATACAGAATGTGACAACAGGCCCAGGTGTTTCCAAAGTGGGGCTCAGTGGACCAACAGACTGAAACCTTCCATTTCCGGCTCTATCCTGGAGCCAGTATAAGCTCCAGCTGCTGATTGGGCCAGCAGAATAAATACAGGATTTAACACAATTAGCATTTCCTCAGCAGGCAAATTCAATTTATACTGTTGGAATACGTTTTCTGCATGGCTTGGATCTACTCATCCTCGCACTTTTATAATGAGGTTAAAGTTAGGCCATTGGGCTAGCTATACCTGTATCATTCTTTTCAAGTCGAATGCAATAGCACCACTTGTCCTGAACTTTAAAGACAATTGGAAACGCAAATTGTAAGTTTGACATCTGCTACAGACGACTTAACTTTGTGATGTCCACTTGCCTGCAACCATTTGGGATTAATTATCCTTGATTGCGATCTGGCCTGGCCCTTCGGCACACAAACTCTGAAGGATTACAGCCACATTCAGTCTTTCAGAGGGAATAAGTTCTTTCTTTTGTTAAAACTGGCAAAAGGAGAGACAAAGCGTGCGCTGAGAAAGTAATAGAAACCATTATGAAAGAAACCAATCCCACTTATCATGCACCCAAATAAAAAAAAAACAAAACGGAACAAAAACAAAAACATACACTTTAAGGCAGGGGTCTCCAACTTTTTTATCTTTATCCTTTTTTTCATCTAGCTATCTTTACAAAACGAAAATGCATGAGAGCTACTAGTTTTAGCAATCACAAGAAACTGAGTAAATATAAGAGCCATAGCAAACCTTAAATGAGGTACATTTAGATGCCTATTAAACATAAACCGTTATGCATAGAAGGGCACAAAGTTAGGCATCAAAATAAGACATGTACACTGGTAATAGGCATTTCATTAATCAAATTAGACTTATTCAGCACAATACGTGTAATACGTGTCTCCTGAGTTATAGGTTGTAGACCCCAGCTTTAAGGTAAGGCTTTTTGGGCGCATGAATAAATGTGAGGCTTAAATACCAAGCTGAACAACTGATTCAGAAACATAACTTTCATAACTATACAAAACTATACATAAATTAGAAACCCTACACTTACTCATACATACACACATACATTTTAGACTTCATCTGCGTAGTGTTGTATGCATTTGGATTGTATAGTACCGTATTATATTTATTGTGTTGTCCCATTCTGTGTAATGTTTGTATGCTTGTTGACTTAGACTTAAGACTTGGACAAATTTTATTGATCCACAAGGGAAATTATATAGGCACAGTAGCTCACACACCACAATACATATAATAACAAAGAGCAAAAATGTAAATGGTAATCATTAATTCTAGCAAAAAATATAGCAAATTTATATGTTGCAAATAAAAAATTACATAAAAATAAACCATTATGTTCTTATTTGGGAAGCTGAAACAGAGGGTTTTATGCCTCTTTGACGAGTGATGGAGCTGGGGCCTTTTCTGACCTTTACACTTGTTTCTTGGTAATGCTGTGGAGCCCAAACATCCACAAATCACATTTTTACTGATAAGGCTTCTAAGTTTGGAGACAGTTTGTCACTTGTTCAGAAACTTTAAGCTCGAAGCCGCACTGCACAACAGCAGATTCTTGGAAAAAGTTGTGTCCATCTGTTCTAAGTTCTTGCAAAAACTTGATATAAACTAAGTTGACACGAGACCTTAAAGGGCATATGGTGCATTTGGTGGGATAATACCTGTTGTAAATATATAAATGATAGTTTTAAACCAAATCAAGAAACTATTTATGAAGAAAAGGTGAAACTGTCCAGTTTATGCAAGAAAAAACACTTTTTCTGATACTTTAAACATGATTTCAACAAAATAAAAGTGTTTTCTTATATTTTTTATTTGTCAGATTATAATTTCTGTGTACAGTTGAGGAGTTTTGTATAACAATTATGGATTTCCCTGGTGTGATGTCCAATTTTTTAACTAGGTAGTACAATTTGAAACGTAGAAAATGGCCAAACTGGGGGAAAAAAAATAAATGTTTTTAATAAAATCTTAATGATCTTAACTGCGTGTTAGTGAATTGAGCAGTCTAACCTGTCATAGGCACTTTGTCACTGTCATAGGACAATTATAGGCCTGTCACGATAACAAATTTTAAACCATGATATATTGGTACTATAGAGATATGTGTGATAAAAAATAATATTGAAACTACTTTACGCCACTGACACAATATAAAATATAAATATAAGAAGATAAACTATTTTTAAATACTGTATCACTAAAAGGCCTGAGCTGCATTAGATAAATACTGGAATGAAAGCAAAAAGAACAGCCAAAGATGTTAATTATTCAACCCTCTACAACTCAACTCATATTGTATTACAACAAAAAGCCAAAAAAAATCCCTTCTAGCCAATTATTTATTTATTTATATTTTTTTCTTAGCTCACCTTGGTAGATAAGCCTTGTCGGTCACCTTTTTCAATTCCCCACCTATAGCTTTCTCGGCATTACCTCCATTTTTATTACATTTTATATTGTGTGGCCCACAGATTGACATGTATTTTTCCTTTTCAGCGCATTCCAGTATAAGCTCTATAGGGTGGCGGATGTCTCTATTGAACAATGGAGCCTTGAAGAGAAACTAAAAAATGTCCCCAAGAAGCAGACGAGCATTCACACTGACATTCATTCAGGAGCAATTTAGAGCCACAAATTCATGGCTAAATCCTGTCTTTAGAACTAATAATGGTGTATTGTGTTTTTGAAAATATATATAAATTGGGACATCATTGCAGTCTGAATATCTGTTTTTCTAGGTATTTTTGAGTTATAAAACCACCTGTAATTGGATTAATTTAAAGTAGAGCTGTGGAAAATTCCAGGCAGAGCAATGAAACATCCATTGAAACAAGCAGGCGACAAATCCCAGCTGTAAACTTACATAGAGCACCTTTAAATTATTTATAGAAGAACTATATCCAAATAAGTAAAAATAAATACATAGATTACACTTTGGTCTGAGACATAAGGCAGCGAGTTCTGACGACTTTGAGACCTCTCCACAGAAAAGAAAAAGTCCCAAATTGGCTATGCATGCAAAATCTCCTCCATCCAGTTACAGCTTTTGTAAACATTATACCATTTTTATATTTTCATTTAGTGCACCCTGTTTGGCCTGAGACATAAATGAGGGAGTGATGACTAGACTGATTCTCCATATAGTACGCAACGTGGTCCCAAACTGGCAACCAAGTAAGCAAAAATCTCCTCCTGGCAGCTATAGTTTTTGTAAACATTATACAGTTTTCATGAGCTCAACAGCTGAATTTACATTTCTTTCTATGTAAGAGGTACAGAGAAGTATTTGTCTTCACATTGAGAATCATCTACAAGGCTGTGCAGCAAACTGTGAGGAATAATATGATCCAAGTAAAGTGAAACTACATACTGTGACCCCAGAATAGCAGCGCATCCCCAAGGAGCTGCTGCCAGGAGGACACGTAATATCAAAATTCATCAGATAAGTCGACTGGGTATTTTCAGTCAATGTGAGGCTGACTGCTGCAGAGCTTTTCTTTCTGTCCCATCCCAGTGCAGTTATTGATTATGAGAATCATTTCTGCTCGTTTTCAACACGCCCAAGTTTTGCTAGAGGCCAGAGAAACTGATTCATTGTACAAGGAAGCGAGTGATGAATATCTATGGAAAGATTATAGAAATTCAAAGATTCAAGAATCACCAGCTAGATCTAATCATCTAGTATTTTAATTTGAAATATTTCTTAATCTTAATTTGTTCATGGTAAATGGTAATTGGTCACATTTTTATATAGTGTTTTTTCACCTTCAAGGCACTCAAAGCTCTTTACATCAAGGAACCACTCACTCATTCACACACACATTCATACATCAGTCTACGCCTGGTGGCAAGGTGGGTTAAATATCTTGCCCAAGGACACAATGACAGCATTCATCTGTGGGAGCCTGTATCACACTGCCAACCTGTGGGTCAGTGGATCTGACTGCTCAACCAATGATGTTTATGTGGGGAGCAGGTTTCGAAACACCAACCTGTCGATCAGTGGACAAACTGACTACTGTCAGCCCTTAACTGGCAGTTTGTAGTCCTATCTCTAATTCCATCGAAGTTTAAAGAGAAGACAAGTTCAAAATAAACATTTAAGAGCTTTTAGCCTTGTTAAAACAGTGTTTTCTCATCATTAGTTTTTTCGTTTCTATTTTGATTGATTCATGCATGTTTGAGTAATGGACTGTCCTGGCTTGAGTGCTCAGATAACTTCTGTTTTCCCTGTACTTCCTCCCAACTGCCTACACCAACTTGCATTTATTTAAGACTTAGCCTGGGATATAGATTCAAAATGTTGTGTAGCTATTTTTCAAAAATTAGAAACACATAAATGAAACGTCACTGCTTGCTCTGGTGAAATAGGGCTATAAAGAGCTGGGACTTGTTGATTCTGTCTTTTTTCAATGGTCCTAATACCATTACTAAGTTGTTTTAATGTGTCTTCTTTAATGTTCTCCTTGGCTCCATATGTAATAAGAAGAATCAGTGTAGATTTTCTTAATTTAGTAACTTCCTAACCTCGTCTCCAGTGCATGTTTAATAATAGAAAGAACATTTAGCAATTCTTTCAGCAATTTAAGAATCCATTTATTATGATTCATTTACGATTATTACGGTTCATTCTTCATTTATTTTGTTAATATTTTCCAGTTCCCATATTGTCCCCATCGAAACAGTGTAAGATTATCACTCAAGTCAACAGCACACATTGCTTATGTGAACTACCACCTATCTGTTTTCCTGTGGAGTGTCATCTTTGTAAACAGACTATTCTTGCTCAGAGACTGCACAGACATACATCAGTACGAGCTCTTCCCTGACAAGCTGCTCTTTATAAGCTTGTACTATGCGCTCCTATAAATTCGGCCTTCACAAACGCTTCTCTTTGGCTCCACTTGAAAATAGGGCCAAACCACACGAGTAGTGCCCTCATTACGCACGCCAGCACCATTTCACTCACTTCCTGGAGTTGGAATCCTAAAACATGTTCAAACTCAGATGGAGGTACAAGCGCATAAAGGCATAGCTGTTGGAGATACCAGCTTACATAAACATAAATATACCAGCATACATAAACATGGATATTTCAAAGTCAGTATTTGGCCATATATAGACCTTTCAGTGTTTGTTTATAGACTGTCAGGCATGTCTTCAAGTAGGAGTTATTTTGATCACGTTTGTGCTTTTCAACCTTTAATGGGAGCTGGCACTTGGCCCACATGAAGTACCTGTTCCTATAATAAAAAGCATTCACACCATATAGACCCTATAGGGGAAATGACTGGAGAAGAGGTTTGAACCACTGAGATTCTGGTTACGAGACAGAAACATCTGCATAAAGATTGAAGCCAACATTAACACAACCTCTTAAGGCTCATATATGCTTCGCTTCTGTATGTAAACAGACCAGTGCATTCCAAGCGAAGTAACAGTCTCTACATTTATACTTCCAAATGTTTCTGCCAAGACTGCATTCTCTTAAAAAAAAAAAAAAAAAAAAAAAACACCAGAGGGCGCTAAGAGCCAGTTTGAGAATTGACCAAAATGGACGAAATCGAGCATCAAATAAACAAACATGGAACGGCCCACGGGAGGTTTTAGATCGCACCTGTTGGAAAGAGAGCCAAGAAAATGAGGTGAGGGAAGTATTTGTTTTGCCATTTGTTCTAATCTTTTTTTTTTTTTTTTTTTTTTAAGTTTAGCCTCTATTATCGAGCTGTGTTCAATACTGCCCCCAGTGGTTGGCTTATCGCTCCGTTGCTAAGATTCCACATGTTCTGAGAAGATGAACGAGAAAACAGACAGAACAACACAGAGGATGGACAGAAGCCTCTATGCAAATCCGTATGTGTCCAGAATATAGAGCAGGGGTCACCATACTTTTTTCTTTGGTTGCCACTTTACCGCTCCTGACTGTGATGGGGGGGCCAGGGTCAGGTAGGCCTTTTAACAGAATTGTATGACCCTGATGACACAGATTATATTCTTTGAAAACTGCCACACTTTCTTAACATATCAGACAAACTGCATGGTCCTTACACTGAACAAAAAAATGATCGGTCGTCCACAGTTCTTTGAAAACTCTGCACTCTCTGTCAAGTTTTCATACTTTAACACTTGCCATTTTGCTGTGCTTAACTGCACTACAGAACTATACACGTGCGTTGACTGTCACTGTTTGATCTCGAGCTTGTCAGGTGACGAAAATTCTGCGACAAATGTAAGTACGTCATATAATTATTTAAATAGAACTGTAAATACTTCATATAAATATAATTTTTAATTGAAAAAATCAACAAAATACAAGATGCAGATGTGTTATTATTTGCCAAAAAGTCATTTAAAAAAAACAGCCATGACAACTTTTGAGGATTGCCTCATAGGGCCAGTTCAAGTGGTGAGAGGCAGAGGAGCTGGGGGGCCGGTCAAAGGGGCATGGAGGGCCAGAGTCGGCCCGCGGGCCTTAGCTTGATGACCTCTGAACTAGAGGCTCACCTGCTCAACAACTTGGAAGTAGAGACAGATCAATATATAGGTTGACTGATATACCTGGCAAATATTTGTACTTCTTAGCCCATCAATTATTGGCCTTGAATCTCCAGCACAGGGTGATATTTTGTTTTGGCTGAACTGGTGTACAGAACATGACTACACAGCTCTCTTAATGGCAGTGATGGAAGGTAACAAAATAAAATTTGTGCTTAAGTATACATTTTAGGTATCTGTACTTTACTTAAGTACAAATTTTAAAGTGGATACTTTTTACTTTTACTTCACTACGTCCGAGAGCAGGTCTCTGTACTTTCTACTCCACTGCATTTTTTAACTGGACTGAAAAGTGAAAGCATTTTTCATTTTTGTTTGTAAGGCTGAGGGATTTGTTTTTGTTATAAGCTCTCAATCTGTGAAAAATACTTTTACTTTTACTGGTACTTTCTTACTTTTCCTTTAGTAGATTTTCTGATATGATACTTTTCCTCTTACTTGACTATTTTTCTGCTCCAATATCTGTACTTTTACTTAGGTAACAAAATTGAGTTCTTCCACCACTGCTTATAGGTTTGTGGTAAAAAGGTCTGTAGTAAATGTAAATTTGATAAATTGGGGAAAAATACTCAAAACGGCACTACATATAGGACAAAAATATCGGCAGAGCTTATCAGCCATCAGCTGTCCTATAGTCTATACAATCATTTCGATATCGGCCATGAAAAAAAAACATAAAGGTCGATCTTTACTTGGAAGCTTTGTATGTAATTAAATGAAGGCTGCATATATCCATAAAATCGAATGTGTAATATGCATTGTTATTCCAAGGAGGAAACAGTCTCATTAGTCGATGAACTTTACCTTGTGTAGGCATTAGTTAATTTATTTATTTAACCATCTTGTCAACATGGGACTTATTATTTACTTGCACTGTTAACTTTTCAAAGAGAATACAAGAGAAAAACACTACTGTTGCGCATCTGACTTGACCCCAAAGCAAAAACGAGTGGGAGGAAAGACGCTCATTCTGCCACGCAATCGGGTGGTCTGTGAAAGGGAGGAGGACTGGGAAGTAGTATAGTGTATACAGCCAGCCCGAAGCACATCGAGGTCGAATCATAAACAGATCACTCACCAGTTTGACAAAATTGCACTGAGACTTTGGGAGCTAGTTATCCACCAGTGCATGGGGGCGGTTAGTTCTTGAATAGGCTGTTGATCATATAGCGCATCATCTGGCTTTGGTGGATATTGAATTATAAATGGATTTGAGAATGAGACACAGTGGTGGATACAGGTGTGCACAAGCAGTAAACCCTGTGCTCATGTTTATTTAAATCACAGTGTCTGGATGTCACTGAGGGCAACAGAAAGGTTTATGCATATGTTTTACTGCAGTACTGTGAGCCGTGCTGTAAAGTGGAATATGTCTGAACTTATTTATTTTGAAATTTTGGCTTTAGAAAGGAATGAATAAATTGTGATGTCAGATCGGAAGGAATAAAAAAAGTTATCTATGTTCTTGCTGGAGGAGGAAGATTGTATAGAATTTCTGAAAGAGGCTGACATTCTCTATAATACGTTTTATTCACGTTGTATACTTTGATGAGGTCATAATTTCAGATGCAGAGAAGAAGCCTTTATAAGTCTATAGAAGGAATTTCCAATCTTCTGATCCATAAATGTTGAAACTAATAATTATTTGTGAGGGACTGGCTCCACAAACTTTATATATTAATACTATGACTTTTCAATTGACTATAATGTTTTGCCTTCTCACTTTCTGAAGATGTTGTGAAACCATCATTTCACTCTTGTTTTATTTCTCGTGACAGAGATAATGCTTTTGTTTGGAGTTCATTAGCTCAGTAATAGCAGAAAATTCTACCATAGAATTGTAATCTTTCTCCATTTCGACTTTAAACTACAGGGGTTTGAGAATTTTGTTACATCAAGTGGACCCAAACTATTGATACCTTGCAATGACATGGTGGGGGTGGTCTACTTGTATCTGCACGGTGGAATATTCAGCAGTTACCATGGTGACACAAAGCAAACATTGTTAAAAATGTTCTATTGTCTGGAAACTCTAGAAAAAAATACTAAATGGAGTTCAGCAGCCTGTGAACAATATGAGTGTTCATGGTCCTGCTTAGGTGTGTGATTTTCAACAAAAAAGTGAGAAAGACTAAGGGATGGGCATTCGATTAAACTGTCTTAATTGATAATCGGGAGAATTAATGATACATTTTTGATTAATCATTAAAGTTTTTATATTAAAATTATCATCATTATTATTACTATTACTAATCTGCATAAATAAACTCAATTTTACAACATATAAACCACAACCACTATAGAGCCACATCAGCCCGTTTGACATTATGTGTTTAATGCAGCTTTGTGCACATTTGTTTACATATAGTTTTGTTTTACAGAAACTAATACGGCATGGCTCAATTGCATAAACTGTAAGCTCTGAAAAAAAACCCAAAAAAAACACAACTTGTGCGCTGATGCCGTTCAGCTTCTGTCTGATGATGTATGATATGAGTGTTCTCTCTGTGACAGAGGGATGTTGATGATGATGATGATGATGATGATGATGGTGGTGAGTCTGTTCTGTGTGTATGTCGCTCTGGAGATGGTTCATGTTTTTAGAGATCATATGTGTGCAGGTTTAGCGCAGCTCTTTACTTAAGTCATTTCACTCACTTTATTTATGTTGGTAATTTTATTTAATTTGGCTACTGTTGTGATGAAAAGACTGAAAAGTGTTTGTCTTTTGGACGCATGCGCACTGAACTTTATGTAGGGATACTGTGTATACATGCACCAAAACGAAACCAGGATACTCAAAAAACCCTATCATACCAGGGATACTGATGTGCATGTAAAAGCACTCAGCGAGTGGTATAGTGATCTCCAAGGCGGTGTGCCAGAGCTGAAATATGGGACTGTGAGGCTGCAACTCCAGAGTTTGTGCTGTCAGATGCAGCCTCATCTCCTTATGCTACTCTACACACAGCAACCTACATTTGGTTTGTCGATAAAAAATTAACATGATCGACGAAATTCTTAATGATCAATTATTAATTAGTCAACTAATCATGCTCATCCCTACTTGTGACTGTAATTTTATGTGTGAGAGACTTGTTTAACAGCACAAATTATCTCACCTGTTGTAATTCCTGCTAAACCAGCTCTTTCTGGTCAGACTATTTTAAAATGAAGATCAGATTAAAGTCTAACAAGCCTCAGACAGAGCAGTGCCTAAAGTTAGCAGCAGACCCCTAGGGAATGTTACATCACCTGCAAAGTATCAATAACATCTACCTTTACTTTTACCTTTAATGCACTTGCTGAATCATTATCCAGTCTTGTTTAAGAGGGTAAGTCATATACATTTAACTTTGTCCCTTAAATTTCCACTAAATGAAATGTTCTCGCACCTCAGGAGACCCATTCATTTCTTCGCCCTCTACACAGATCTCCGTCATTATCTTTTGTTTACGGAACACTTTCGCCTCCTTCTCTTCTCTTAATAACTCTAATCCCCTCTTGGTTCAATACCTTCCAATTATTCTCCGCCCCAATCAATGAAGCTGATTGTGAATACTGACGAGCTCCATGTTTTGCCACTCAATAAGAATCACAACAAACATTAGCATCCTCAGTAGCTTGTAATTTTGTGTGGAAAAAGTGACTGCTTCGAATAGGCCTGTCACGATAATTACTGTATTAGACTCTGACTTAGATTGACTTAGATTTTGACTTAACTTTATTGATCCACAAGGGAAATTATTTGGACACAGTAGCTCACACATCACAATATAATATAACAGCAAAGAGAAAAAGTACATAAATGGTGATAATAAATTCTAAATAAGTTGCAAGAATAGCAGGAGACTGGTGTCAAATAAGGTATAATTACATGAATGTATATGTACAAGTAAAAATAAAATACAGAAATAAAAATATATCTCAGCTACTGTATGTACAAGTACATGTACAAAATGGTGTAGTGAAATAGGGTTATCTGTTACATAAGGGTGAGTTGTTGTACAGTTGGATGGAGTATGGGATGACTTATTGACGTAGGGTTCAGTATCGTATTTTCCAGGCTATTACACGCGCTCTTGAGCCGCCAAAAATGACTGCGCACCCCACAATCCAGAATGTCCCATACACAAATCCACTCAGGTGTCCCAGCACGACTTCAGTAAACTACAAAGCCGCACCGCCCACTGTGCACGCAAACACGCACGGAGCAGACAGCGACTGCGCAGCAAAACACACCCGCAGCCACACTCATCACGCCACGCGGACAAGGAATGGAATGGAGGAGCGAACTGAAAAAGCGAGTGCAATGTGCCACTTCTAGCCACAACTGAACAATTGAGTCACTGCGAACACGCCGACAATCCAGCGGTCCCAGAAAACACCCTCCCTACACGCCACAATTGAACAAATCCAAGAGTCACCATAAACGCGCCAAACAAAGTCCGACTGACCCATCTAACTGTTGTGTTTCCTTTAAAGTCCAGTGCGGTTTATTTGTGAAAATAGACCATTTAATGACAATGCGCCTTATAATCCAGCGCGCCTTAGCCTGGAAAATACGGTATATGAAAGATGGAACAATAATTTTTCAGAGTCGATATTTATCATGTGTACTTTTTGTACTAATACGTTTTGTTTTTTGTTATTTTTCTTTTCTATAATTAGATTTGAGCTGTAAAGGGTTAAATAAATCACTTCTATGACCCATTATAGATACAAACTAAGGCGGTGTCCATACAACGTTTTTTGGTCCAAACGGTGCAGTTTTTATTCGTTTTGGCCTTTTGTCCACACAGAGCCAGCGTTTTGGGTCATTGGGAAAATCAGGTGCCACAGTGCTGTGCCAGTGGCAAAATACCGATGCTGGGTCCTTAGGCAAGACACTTTACCCACATTGCCTAGTATGGAGTAAAAGAATAATGGACTATAAATTCTTACAGTGTCCAAAAAGTGTTCATAATATAAAACTGATCTGTTCCATTCATTGTGTCAGTGGCATAAATTAGTTTCAGTATTACTGTTTATTGTCTATATTTATTTCAACAATATATCATCCTTCAAAATGTGTTACCATGACAGGCCAGGTTGAGAATTTATAGGAGCTGAAGCTGGCCATCTTTCATTTTGCACCGTAATAATTTAATAGAACCGAATCTCAGCTCGGAGCTTTGTATGCAAATGGTATGTCTGTAGGTAATCACATTTCTCTTCATTGGATTACAGAAAAACAGAAGAGAATCTGCGGTACTGTTGTTTATGACACAATATACTATATATCTGGAGAGTCTATGTTTGGGTGGTGTTCAGTTTAAGGATGCTTCCGGGTCAGAACATGAATTTGAATGAGGTGATCAAACATTAGCACCAAATGATATTGCACCTGTAAATGAAAACTTGGAGACCTTTTTTCATGCGGTGAAAGATACCAGTAGTCGCACTAGCACATTGCAGCACAAAAGGATAAATTGCAATCACACTTAATGCACCAATCATATCTAGTGTTGGGGACACTCAAACCTGATTGCTCTATTTCTAAGGCAAAGTGGGAAGTGTCTTGGACTAGGACACAAAACTAGGCACTGACTGATACACTGTATATTGAATCATCAACACTTCAGTTATAAGAAAATGAATTGTGATTTCATTTGGCGATATACTGTATTGACAAAATCACTTCACAAATTTGATCTTGAAAACAGCTTTGTCCCACTACACGTCCCACTGGTCAGACTCAGCAATGTCCTGAGTTGGTGAAAGGCAGATTGAAAGTAAACCTATTATACAAAATTGACTTGTTAGGATGTTTAAACATGTTATAGTTGTTTCCTCTCCCCGTTTACTCACCAAAAGTTGTATTTGGAGTGCTTTGTGCATGCTTGAGTAATGTTTAATCTCTTATTTTCAAGTCATATAGCTGAACAACTCCTGTTTTCGCCTCCACTGCTCTGTACTTACTGCTTTCTCCAGTTTTATTTTCTTAATCAGTGATACGTGTAGGATTTGGCAGTACTGTTTAGTCAATTTGATACAAATGAAAAAAAATCTGTTGATCGCTATCCAACTATCTGTCAGAGATGCTGACTCTTTGTTGTGATGACGTTTACGGCGACGTCAGCTCCCCCTGGGAACCACAGTTTTCTAAAGCAGAAGTCGGTAGAGTTTTAATGATAAAAGTGGTGTCAGAGATTATAGACATGTAGTAGACACAAGCACAGCAGGTCTTCCTTTTGCAGTGCAACTGTGAACTTACAGAAGACTTTAGTTAAATCTTCAGTTCATTACAGCAGTATTAACTTTTACATTAATTGGGGTAAAATTTGAATTATACTCCGATATTAAATTGCGATACACATTTTTTGGCTTATCACCCACCCCTTAGTTATAAGGCTATCTATGTGTTACTATACTACCTGCTCTTCATGCTCATGTTGTCGTAAGAGTCAAAACCCACCTGCTTTTTCCTCCAGTTGTATTTGCTTGTGTCTTTTATGTAAAGTCTTTAAAGTAAAGTTATGTCTGTTGTGTAGTAGTAGTAGTAGTAGTAGCAGTAGTAGCAGTAGTAGCAGTAGTAGTATAAGCTACATCTTCTGAATGTTAACCTTGTTCCAGCAATTTTACTCTGTCACTTCAACATTTAATTGAAAAGTTAACTGAAAACTCTGCTTCATTTAATTTCTCTTTTTAAAATGTCATCGGTGGTGGATGAACTACACTATTTTCTTAATTAAAAGTAAAAGTACAGATACAGGGGCAAAAGATTACTCAAGTTAAAAGTATCACATGAAAAAATGCACTTAAATAAAACTATGTAAAAATGTACTTTAAGAGCAAAAAATAAACATATTTTGCAGAGATTTTTAGAACAAATAAAGCATCAAATGTAGTGAAGAAAAAGAAGATAAAGAATATCGGTGATTTAAGCATTTTTGTGAGCTGGGACGTTAACTCAAATTAAATGTTCTAAAAATAAGTCTCAGCCATTTCAGCAGGTCTCAAACTATAAAGTAAAGTCTTTTTTATTTTTCAGTCCAGATTTAAAATGTAGTGGAATACAAAGTACAGATACCTGCTCTCAAATGTAATAAAGTAAAAGTATCAAATGAATTTAAAGGTGCATTGTGTAACTTTTCTGGTGAAGGGTCCGTCAAATGCTTTTCTCCATGGAAATGTTATTGCCTTTTGGAATGTTTCACAGCATGACACTGAACCTTTCTATCTTCATGGAGACTAAACCAGATTAAATTACTGGTCAGTTTGTGGAGAAGCAAACTGGCTCAGTCAGAATGCCTGTTTTTGTAGGTATTTTTGAGCTATAAACCCACCTGTAATTGAATAAATGTGAGGTAGAGCTGTTTAATGTCGTACTGTGGAGAGTACCAGGCAGAGCAATAACATATCCGTGATGGACCCCTCACCAAAAAGTTACATAGTGCATCTTTAAAGTACAGATACCTAAACATTGTATTGTACTTCAAATTTTTTCTTCATTTTCCCTTCCACCACTGAATTTTATTATTGTTTTTTTTTTTTAATCCATAAACTCACTATGTTGGAAATATAATTTCATAATTAGGCGTTGCAGATTTGCAACAGCTAAATTCCAATTACCTACTTACTCCACATCCATATTTTATTAGCTTTTTTTACTCAGGAGCCTTTTCTCCCATCCGTGCTGATAAATGTGGAATGCAGACTGTGACGATGATGCACGTGACTGTGACGATGCAGACTGTGCAAGAATGGCTCCACGCAAACGGCCTGCCAGAAGTGCAAAATACTTTTTTGTTCACAAAGGATAAAAAAGTCAGGATTGTATATTTCTACCCCATATTATAATTTTCCCCAAATATCAGATTTTTCCTGATACTAAAAATTAATTTGAGCCTGAGAGGGTTAACAGCATCTATAGTAAGACCTTCTGTCTACTTCAACCCATCAATGCATTTTCCTTCCCCTATAGATCAATTCTACATCTCCCCTCTCTTCACACGCGCAGTAAAGTGAGAATATGGCATCGTCACATCCCAGAATCTGAAAACCACCGCTACTTTCGTAAATTCCGACAATGTCAAAGTCAGATGGTCATGTCTTTTGGGTGTCATTTAAATGGTTGCCATGGCAGCAGCATTCAGCAGTGAGTCGGATGCAATGTCAGTGACAAGGACCTGACTGTTTGCGAATGAACATAAAACACTTGTCGACAATTAACCTTGAGTTGTACAGTGATGAATGCTGTTTGACATCTCGGATACACAATACAGAGGAGAGGCTTTTGCTCTGATTATTTTTAATTAAGGAGGCATGCTCAAAGAGTACAATTATGAATACCAGCATGACAGCACTGTGGAGACTGCATGTTCTCACATTTGGGGTTTTCGAGGTAATCCAAGGATAAAAGTTGTGTTAACAAAACCTTGGCTAAAAAAATAAAAATTACCAGTTTTAACTCAGCATTGAACAATTATGACTCAAAATGAATATAATGCAGCAATATTTTTAGCCCGAGACTGTAAAAAGAAGTGGGCAAAGTGAGTACGATGTCATGTCGTCATCACCCACAGTGTTCGGTTCCAGTCAAATGAAGCTCACAAAGCTAGTAGTTATATATAGCAGTGAATTTGGAGCGGAGTTCACTTCTTAGAAATGAGAATGTTTTTCTGGACAAAATAAAGAAATAAAAACATCAGTGTCATGTAGAGCGGGTTAACATTTTAAGACCAAAATGACCAGGCTCACAGCAGCAGTTACAAAGAGAGGTGACAATTTTCCAGTGTAAAGTCAATTGGAAACAGAGTCTATGGAGCCAGAAGTGTCCCCATGAACACTTCCTAATGGAACGTGGTGGTTAACAACTTAGCTATATCCATTTATATATACAGACTATGTTTTTAGCTCAAAATGTATTAATTGTGGTCATTAATATGACTCAAACTACATGTACAGTATTGCCGCACTAACAGTTCTCTAAAGCTACGTTCAGACTGCAGGGCTTAATTCTCAATTCAAATTTTTTTGTGAAATCCGATTTTTTAGGGAGGTTGTTCACATTTCCAATTAAATGCGACTTGTATGTGATCTCCAGTGTGAACTTTAAACGCCAAAAGTGTCCCGCATGAGCATTAGAGGACACGACGACGTCACACACAGCTAGCGTGCTTAGTGTTTACAGAATTCACCTAAACATGGACACGGAGCACCTGGTGGTTTTAAAGTTGCTGTCGTACCTGAGCCAGAACATGTACATCTTATTTGTTTTAAGGATGAGATTAAGAAGGACTTGGTCATGGTGTTTTGTGGGGCAGTGGCAGCAATGTTCGTAGAAAGGAACACGTGGGTGCGGAGTTGCAGCCAAGAATGGTGGACTTGGTATATGCTTTGCTGCATCACTGACATGGAGTTCATACACAATTTTTGTAGGATGAGAAGAACTTTTGTGTACATTTGTGAGCGCCTACTTGTACCACTCTCGCGGGAGGAAACACGTGTAGGTGGGATGAAAGCGACCTGGCCGTTCAGACTGAAGTCGCATATCAAAAGATCGGATATGTATCGGTTTTAGGACCACATATCCACATAACGCATTTGAAAAAATTGGATCTGTGTCATTCAGACTGTCATTAAAATATCAGATACAGGTCACATAGGGGCGACAAAATCAGATTTTGGTCACTTCAGGCTGCAGTCTGAATGTAGTCTTTGTCCCATTTTGTCATTTCTGTCATATGATGGTGGCACAGGAGGTTAAACAAGTCATCCATTAATCAGAGGGTTGGTAGTTTGATTTCTACTCTGAAAACTTAACAAAACAAAAACAAACAAGTCACAGCACACGGCAAAGAACATATTATGGCATTCATTCAGGACATAAATCACTAAACTCCAATAGTTTTCATAGTTCCATATTCAATCTCTACCCACTGTCTCAAGACAAATAAAAACACTGACTTTAGACATATGGGGGTTCCTGTGTGTCTCCATCTGCCGCCCTCAGATTGTAAGGCCACAGTCTCATAGCTGTCAGTGCTGTTGTATGGGCACACGAGCAATTCTCCACTGGCCCCAAAGTCATTAATAACCCGATCCAGCTCTGATTACATCTGTAGCGGAGCCTCTGAGCGTGAGAAAGCAGGACAGGTCATCTCAGCAGACAGAGAGAGAGGGCCAAAGGGAAGAAAAACATGACAGAGACTCTGTACAAAATCATAAGCATTAATATTCTTGCAACATCGAGCAGACTACTTGCATAAGCGTCAAGTTTTGACCTCTGACCTGAGACTTTTTTACAGTAATAGTCATCTAACTTTTTTAATTCAGTAACTCAAGGATAATTGATATGTGATTTTTTTAATATTTTTTTTTTTTTTTATGTTTTAGTTTTTATGATAAGAACTACTTTCCCACTCCCATTTGTCCATTTTAGTCACAGTAACATGGCTTGTTGTGGAAGGGCATCTGATGTTTAAAGTGCCTAGGACGTTAGACTATTCATTTTACTAAAACAAATTGCTTCTTGATTTGGTTAGTTAGTTGGTAGTTTGCAATAGTTATGATTGCACCATATTAAGTCAAAATGAGAGAATGATAAAAATCTGTTATACGCACTTTAAAATAAGTTGTAAACAAATAAAATAGCCACAGAGATTTCCACTGTATACAAGTCAAATAAGGTCACCAGTTCAGATTTCTAGTGGAGGGTCTGCCATCTGCTCGTCTCCATGGAAATATTATTGCTTTGTCTAAAATGTTCCACAGTGTACAGATTAAACCTATCGACAAGCAGATTTCAGCACGATGCCACATTGCAGGACAGGTCTGTGGACCTATTCACTAAAGGAAGTGTTGTATTTCTAAGCAATAGAAACACCAGCAACGAATAAATGCTAGATGGAATATAGATAGTAATGGAATTTAAAAGTAGTAATAGTAGTAATGGATAGTAATGGAAATTAAAAATGTCATTTTCCAGGCCTGGAAAAGTCATGGAATTTTAGTATCTCTTTCATGCAACTACAGCGTTCTGTTATGTTCTCATTAGGCTATTATGATTATTTCCGAATGTATGCGCCTTTTGTTTAAAAGAGACTACAATAAATGCACTGACAGTATTTTGAATATTAAAGACTATAATAAGGTGAGTGGAAAGGGTTAACATTTCATATTTAGCCCTAAAAGTATACTCAATTCTACATCTGTAGGGTACCGTAAAGTCATGGAAAATTCACTTCATGTCATGAAAAAGTCATGGAAAATTTTTAAAATTTTGTCAGTGAAAAAGAGTGGGAACCCTGAAAGTCATACCACGGAACATTCCAGGGAAAGCAATAACCTCTGCATTTGGGGTATGCAAAAATATCAAAATATCGATATATCATATTGTTTAATGTGATGATACAGTATTGATATCGTGGGCTGCTGTATCGATATTTCTCCAAGAGTATTTTTTGGTATATTTTGCTAAATTATTTTGTTATAGCGCTACAGTTTTGTTGCATGTTTAGTGGAAAGAAACTTGTTTATGTGACACTTTGGACATATTTACTGTTTTGATACTTAAAATGTTTGTGTTTCATATTCACTTTGCACAAGATGTGGTTTAACAAAGAATTTTAGTATCACAGCCATCATTTAGCCTTTATTTTTATTGAACCAAATCAAATTGAAAGTGCACTGTATCAAGCTATGTATCGTATCATGGCCTATGTATCGAAGTATATATCGTATCGGCAACTTCTTAATGATACCCAGCCCTAATCTCCATGGAGACAAGCAGGTAGCGGCCCCTCCACCAGAAAACTTGTTCAGTGCACCTTTAACAATTACTAACAACATCCAACTGTCCAATTCTCTGAGCTACACTTGAAACAGTCAAATAGTGCGAGTTGCCCAGAAAATCAAAAGCAAATGCGTAATCCCCTGTGATCGAGTGTGAACAGGGTAAGTGGCTTAGACAGATGTATTGTGCTGCTGCCAGTTGGGCCGGTGCAGTTGCGAGGGAGGCTCAGGGCGGTGGAGGAAACAGCAGATGTTTGGATCTAACATGGTCCCAGCCAACATGTCCCTTCAACCCCATCACCTCCTTTACCCTCTGGACTCTGACATCCAGCAGAAGGGATGCAACCAATAATGTAATAATTCTGGCCAATTTTACTTGTAATACAGCCAATACCATAATCATTTGGCCAATTTTAGATGTAATATGGCCATAATGATGTAAATGGCTGTAATAATCTGCCAATAATGTAATAACGCTGTGCCAATAAAGTAATACTTAACATGGTCACATTTTTCAACACAAAGCGTTTTACATCAAGGAAACACTCACCCATTCACACACATCATTTATCATTCATACATCATTGCATGCAGACACTGGGGGTAAGGTGGGTCAATTGTCTTGCCCAAGGACACAACAAGAGCATTCATCTGTGGGAGCTGAAATTGCACCGCCAACCTGTGGGTCACGGGATCTAACCACTCAACCAATGATATTTATGTAGAGCAAGATTCGAACCTCCAACCTCCGGATCAGTGGACAAACTCAAGGCAAGCAAAGCAGGCAAGTACCGGTAGGCAAAGAAAAGGGCATCTGCTGAATATGGACAGTGCTTCCTCCCCATCACAAAAATAACAAGTAAAGCGTTAAAATGCAATAATAGGGCTGAACAATTTTAAGAAAAGATTTTATTGCAATTTCGATTTCATCCACGATTTTTTTCAAATCAAGTTGTAGTGCACGTGAACATTTGCAAACATCACAGAAACTTGCATCATACCAGAGTCCTGCACCAACAATTTGACGCTGGACTGTTTGAGCACATTTGTTTACGTTTTACAGAAATGAAACTTAAAACCACATGGCTAATTTGCATAAACTATAAGCGCTGAAAAAACGGCTCATTCCTTGTGCTGCTGATGCGGTCAGCTTCTGTTGGACTAAAGAACATGACTCAGTGGAATATATATGTTCTTCCTGTGACAGAGGATGTGCTGATGATGGTGAGTCTGTTCTGTGTTTCTATCGCATTGGGGATGGTTCATGTTAAACTTTACACTAACCCCAGATTTAAATCCTAGCCTCCTAGTGTTGTGGTGGTGAATTACCATGTAGCTCATAGACCTCGACGCAGATCCATAAATCAAAAACGATGGCAACAATGCGACGGCGGCAGTGTGCAGTGTGAGTTGACGCAGAACTATACTTTGCCCTTAAAATTGGGCTTTAGGAGCACGGCAAAAAAATGCGCCTTTGACGCTCCGAAAATCATGTTGTCTGAGATCGCGATTTTTGGTCCAAAATGATAGATTGTTCACCCCTATGCAATAGCACTGAAGTATTACATTATTGGCTGAAGTTATTACATTATGACATGTTTTTTCCTTTACCCAGCTGATAATTAATAAAGCAAGTTATTACATTATTGGCTATTATTACGTTATGGGCTTATTACATTTAAAATTGGCCAAATTTATTACATTAGTGGACATTATTACATTATTGCCCTTTATCAGCTGCTACAAGGGACAAAACAGAGGAACACAACCAATCATAACTTCTGAAATGCATTATTGAAGAGTTTGCTAATTGTTTACTTGATCATAAAAACAGAACATTCATTAATATACTTAATATTTTTGTGTAATTTGTGATATCAAGAATGCATATATGCTTGAAACATCAAAAAGGGTCTATAATCGTTAAAGTGGCAGTGTGTGTGCTGTCTGGATTTGCTAAAAGCTCAAAGTGGGTGGTTTGAATTTATGGTTAGAAACTGATGATACAAAGAGTAAACAGGATCTGATAAAGATATATGCAACTTTAAATATGAATATCTTTGATGCTGCAATTTCATTAAGCAAAACAACTTTCTGCTTCTTAACTTGATCAGAAATGCTCAGACACTTGCCAAATTGACATCTACAAATTCTGCTATAGACTTTGAAATGTTTAAGATGTTGTAGACCACATCGCTGCTGATACCATAATTTGATTCTAACGTAATTTTGCTTGATATGGTGTCCGCTCACGCCCAGTCTCTCATTCACATACAACATTCAAATGGAAACAAAAAGAACCTTAAATGAACCTTGCCCAAGAACACAACTAAACTGGCTAAAGCAGGATTTGTTACTAAATTTTCAATCACTTTACCACCTCTACCAGTTTTTGTTTCCCGTTTCCCAACATAGCCCTGACCTATACAAAGTGTTCATATAGACTTTGCCTACTAGGTCCTTGGGCAAGACACTTCACCCACCTTGGCTGAATGAATACTCAAAGTCAATTACAGACGTTACATAACTCTAATTCCTTATTATGCATTTATTATTTTAGTGTTGTGAGTGCTGTGAAGTGGGTGCGAAGTTAAAAGGAACACACCTGCTAAAGCGGAGAGATAATAAATATTCCACTCTGATGCTCCGCGTGGTTCTGCTGAGTAATTATCAGCCCAGCAGGGTTTGTCATTTGAAACACGTGTGTCGAGCTCCTTTCACTTTGGATTCTGATCAAGAGTCTGGGAGCCATTGATGTGAGTGTGTTTAGGAGAAGAAGCTCAAAAGGACAGCTGTAAGCCCCTTTTAGCTCAGAGTTCAGAGACTGAGCTTCTTGACATTTTGCCTTGTTAAAAAGTGGAGGGTCCTGCATTTGCGCCAAACGACGTAATAATGAAGAAATTAGGACCTGGTGATGGGATCCTCAGCTCTTTAATGGGACCCAGATCTTTTCGATCTGTTCGTTTCAAAGAGTCATTCAACAAACTGGCTCTTTGACTATTTATTTATATGACAGGCAGAAGACAATGTGAGAACACATTTTATCTACAAATGAATCCCAGAGAAAAGACCAGGGCTCATATTTATTTCAAATGGTTCAAACTGAGAGTCAGAGTCTTTGGAATTATGCATCATTTAAATAAAATGTTGCACTACAATATTAATAATGAACAAAACTAACTGCTTTTACGCTGTCAGATATGTTTTTTGTACACAAAGATCTCACTCATGTTGCTGACTCTGCTTCAGTGCTAATTCTTGTGTTGGTTCAATGTTAATGAGTGTAAAAATGCATAAAAATTTGAAAGAAAAAGATTTGGTTCTTTTAAAACAACTGTCTTTTTGATTCCTGATCCACTATTGCTCAAATTTGAATCCTCACTATACTACTTTCTACCTTTCTATCTACAGTAAATTTATTTTACATCAGGAAGTGCTCCACTGTGTTTTTAAACTTCATACACATTTACTAGAACCAGGTGAAACAGAGCATTTTGAGCTTTGGAGATGAAGACAGACTAATAACGCAGGATTACTCAAACACAGATGAATTAAACACAACATAACTACAGGTATGTAATTGATGAGGCAACAACATCCTAACATGGCTTACAGCTCACTCAAGAGTCAATTTAGCATAATATAGGACCTTTTGATATTTGTTTTTGATAAGGTATATTATGCAAATTAAAGGCAAACATAAGAAGCTCATGGGATCTTTTCAAAAACATGTTGCCATTTTAAATCACAGGTATACAGTGCTGTAAAAAAGTATTTGCCCCCTTCCTGATTTCTTACTTTTTTGAATGTGTGGCACAGTAACTGTTTCAGATCATTAACCAAATTGAAATATTCAACTAAGATAACCCAAGTAAACATAAAATGCAATTTTTTCTGTGATAATTTTATTTGTTAAGAGAGAAATACTATCCAAACTTACATTATCCTGTGTGAAAAAGTAATTTCCCGGCTTGTTAAATGATGAGGTAACTGTGATTAATAATATTATTGTGGAAAGCTGAGTTAAATTTCATAGCCACACCCAGGCCTGATTGCTGCCAGACCTTTCAGATCAAGAGATCACATAAATAGAACCTGGTGAAGTAGGCCATATAAGTACTTGACATGACTCAGTCTGGAAAAGGTTAAAAAGCCATTTCTAAATCTTTGGGACTCCAGCTAACCACAGTGAGAGCCATTATCCACAAATGGAGAAAGCATGGTAAAGTGGTGCACCTTCCCAAGAGTGGCCAGCTTACAAAAATGACCCCAAGAGCACAGCAATGACTGATCCAATAGATCACAAAGGAACACAGAACAACATCTAAACAACTGCAGGCCTCACTTGCCTCAGTAGAGGTCAGTGTTCAAGACTAGGCAAAATGGTATGCGTGGCAGAGCTCCAAGGCGAACCACCATCAAGAGTTTTTGATGATCCCCAAAGCTTTTGGGAAAATATTCTGTGGACCGATGAAACAAAAAACTTTTTGGAAGGAGTGCATCCCATTACATCCAGTGTAAAATGAACACAGCATCTGATAAAAAGAACATCATACAGTGAAAAATGGTGGTGGTAGTGTCATGATTTGGGGCTGCTTTGCTGCTTCAGGACCTGGATGACTTGCTGTGATTGAATGAAACATGAACTCTGTTCTCTACCAACAAGTACTGAAGGAGAATGTCTGGCCATCAGTTTGTGACCTCAAGCTGAAGCGCACTTAGATTCTGCAGCAGGACAATGATCCAGAGCACACCAGCAAATCTACTTCTGAATGGCTTAAAAAACAAAAAAACTAAATGAGGGTTTTGAAGTGGCCTAGTCAAAGTCCAGACCTGAATCCAATTGAGGTGCTGTGGCATGACCTTAAAACGGCGGTTCATGCTCAGAAACCCTCCAATGTGGCTGATTTAAAACAATTCTGCAAAGAAGAGAGGGCCAAAATTCCTTCACAGTGATGAAGACTCATTACCAGTTATCACAAATGTTTGACTGCAACTGTTGCTGCTAAAGGTGGTTCAACTAGTTATTAGGTTTAGGGGGGCATGTAGGTCCTGATGGCTTTTTTCCCTTAATAAATAAAATCGGCATTTTGTGTTTACTTGTGAGTTACCTTTAAGGTGCCAAAAAAATAAAAAAAAATTCTAAGCTTTTTCACAGCAATGTAGCATTCTTTGAACTCAAGATTATGTTAAATTGTTATTTCCCAAACTCTGCCCATAATTTTTGATTAATTAAAAGATAACAACATCAAATTATTTCACCTCCTCTATCATTTATCACTTGTCTGACAGCACAAAATTGAAAGTAGCAGTGGCAGACTTGTGGGTGTTTCTTAAACCAGCACCCAAGGGACACCGGGGCTGCTTTCGGTGACAACAAACAAGTACATGAAAACAGGATCAAAAGACAGCGCAGCGTGCACGTCATTTTAATTCCCCATTTGAGCCAGAGAGGGGAGGAAGAGAGAGGGGGGAGAGAGGAGAAAGAGATGGGCAGAGAGAGTGCTAGGAGAGAGAAAGGGGAGAAAGAGAGGGGGAGAGAGAGAGTGCCAGTGGGAATATAGAGTCATCCAGTGGCCCAGGGGGAGAAAGAGATGGGGAGAAAGAAGGGATATGGAGTGCTATATAGGAGAGAGGGAAAAAAGTGAGAGGGAGGAAGAGAGGGAGTGCTAGGGGAGAGAGAAGGGAAAACGAGATGGGGTGGGGTGCTACTGGGAGTATGGAGTCATTCAGTGGCCCAGGGGAGAAAGAGAGGTGGAGATAGAAGTAGGAGAGTGAAGTGAGAACGAGAGGGAGAAAGAGAGGGGGAGATAGTACTAGGAGGGAGAGAGAGAGAAGGGAGAAAGGGATGGAGGGAGGTGGAAAGAGGGGGAGAGAGAGTGCTAGTGGGAATTATAGAGCCGTCCAGCCTTGGCCCAGGGGGACATCCACAGGAAGTAGGATGGATAGAAAGCATTGGCAGCTAATCAAAGGCTACATGCTAATTTACACATGGGAGAGCCAAAAAGCTGCAAACACAGATCTCGCAAAAAACATGAGTGAGAAAACAACAAAAAGTTAGCAAAGTCTTACCAAAAATATATAATTATTTTGGATCTAAAACTGCTCACTTTGTGTTACGTTGGTAATGAAACTAGGCCTATCACAATAACACATTTTGAATATTGCTGAGGTAAATATAGATGATCAATGACAATATTTAAAGGTGCATTGTGTCACTTTTCGGGTAGAGAATCCACCAATTACTTGTCTCTATGAAGAAGTAGGCGCTTTGCAGACCAGCACCTCCTGGTTGTCCCCAGGTCCAGGCTGAGGATCAGAGGAGATAGGGCCTTTTCTGTGGTCGCTTGGTCACTTTAAGTCCTTGCTCAAAACGCACCTTTTTCTCTTTATTTTTATTATTATTCTGCTTGATTTGCATATTGTATGTTTTATTTCACTGTAAATGTTGTTCAGCATGTTGGTAAGCTTTGGCTGTGTTAAATGTGCTATTCAAATAAATCTGATTTGATTTGAAGATTTTATTGCTCTAACTCCAGTATTCAGAAGTATGGCATTAAATTTTTCAGTCTCCATAGAAACGCCACCAGGACAATTTACAAGTGAGATCTGTGAAGAGGTGACTCCACTCACTGTAAGAATGAATGTTTTTAATGGTATTTTTTGCAGTAAAACCACCCATAATTGAATAAATGCATCTTATATAAGTTTAATACAATATTGTGGAACATACATAACAGGCAAAGCAATGGCATCTCTGTAGTTGTGGACCCTCTACCTGAAAAGTTACGCAGTGCACCTTTAAACCTAACCATTATTCAGAAAAGAACTACTGGTATTCTACATGTACAATATTGTTAAATATTGTAGAGCTGTATGGCAGATCTACAATAAATGGCAAAATTCGACCCTAACCCTAACCTAAGTATGTTTGTGTAATTTTAGTTCTAAAGAACCAAAAATTTTCCACTACTACAAAGGTAAATATTGACCCCCAAAAATTATTGTTCTATTTATCATATGTCGAACAATAAGTCGATATAGTATTTATCGTGACAGGCCTAAATAAGTTATACAGTAAAGCAGCTCAGACCTTGCTTGTCCTTTCAGTCCTTGGTATTTCATGATAAACATTATCTCGTTCAGAAGCTTTGAAGAGCTCTCCATTACCCAAAGAGGAACGCTAATCTAAACATTACATCAGCCCGTTAGCATACACACTCCAGAAAGAAGACTTCATCATCAAAGTTCATGGTTTTTTGGGGGGCTGAAAATGTTCTATCTTTTGAATTGAGTTGAAACTAGACAAAATTGATTCTCATGAGGTTTAAGACATGTTATAATAGTGTAATGGAGTTGTGTTTTGTTTCATTCACGCATGTTTTGAGTAATCCTTTATCTAATTTAATCTGTCCACATCTCCAAAGCTCAAAATGCTGTTCATCCTTGTGCTGTCATATATTGGTCATTTTAAAGTTAACGGCTACATTTACCTTTTGTTCAGAAGAGACTGACAATTCTAGGACTGAAATCGTTCTAGTGAAGGAGTTTAAAAACACAGTGGAGCACTTCCTGTATTACCACATGACATCACAAGGTGTCTTCTGTGTTTTTCATTTGAGAGAACTTCACCTAAATATGCAGGATTTGTGTGTCAAACATAAGAAACAAAACACAACTCCAGACATGTTTTAATGAGATAACAAGCTCAGAAAATAGCATAATGTAAGACCTTAAACTTCTAAAACCTAAAAAAAAACAAAAAACAAAGTGACAAAAAGCATGTTTAGGAGCCATTAAAGACCAAAATAGCATTTCAGCGTCAACACCCTTTGTGATAATTATAATGAACACATGTCATTATTTGCTACATAAAACAAATCTTGTATTGAAAATGTCCTCATCACCTGTTCCAAGCCCTGTAACACGGCGCTTTGCATAACTGGCACTATTCAAATTTCATCAAAGCTCCACTCAGTCCATTGGGAGACGCAGCAATACTACAAAGTCTTTTGCAACCACTGATGCCGGTTTAGTCATTGTGTAATCCACGGCCCATCTCCTTATTTTTAGATGCGTGCTGACTCAATGAAATATTCAACTGAAGTCACTGTCTGAGAGATGCTGGTCTTTTTAAAGGGCCCATATTACGCTATTGTCTGATCTGCTTCCTGATATAATGTCCTTTCCTCATCAAAAATGTTGCGTTTTGTTTCATTCACACATATTTAACACACAAAACCTCCATATTTAGATATTTAGTGTAGTTCTATCAAACTGGAAACACTCGGTTCCTTCTTGTGATGTCATAATACAGGAAGTGCCCCACTGAGTTTTTAAACTCCACACACCTTCACTAGAATCATTTCGATGATTTCAGTCCTGGAACTGCCAATCTGTACTGAACAAAAGCTAAAAGGCAGCTGTTAACTTACAAACTACTACTTCATAACATCACAAGTTGGAACAGAGTGTTTTCAGTTTGAGATGAATAGCTCGGCCTAAATATGCTAGATTTATGTGTTAAACATGTGTGAATGAAACAACATTATAATTAGGGCCCGGATGATATAGGTTGATATAGATATAGATTATATGTAGATATAGGTTGGCTGATATTATTGGAGACATATCTGTTATCGGTCTAAATCTTGCCTATATGGGCTGATGGATGTTATACCTCATTATAAAGTTTAGACTCTCTATATTATGTCCATTTAATCCAATTTACAGACAGATAAATGTCCTAATATGTGGCGCCACTTCAGTGTTTATCTGCGGAGTAATTTGTCTGTCTGAGAGCCGTATTGCCCCTGAATGCACATGCCCCTCAGAGTTACGTCACTCACATGCGCTTGTTTACACCTGCAGCTACTGTTAACATGCTACCATGATTATATTATATTTACAGACGATCATTTTGAGTCAGGATTAAAAGGATACTTATTTGTGAAGACTTGTGATCTGAGAGGAGCCTGTGTGAGCGGTGGGTGTTGCAGATGTGTTGGTTTTTGAAGCTACTTTCTCACTGTTACAACCCAGTGCTAGGGACAAAGGAAAGTAACACAAACCAGATATGATGTAACGTAAATAGATTTTATAAAGTGGTGTAGGTAAATAGATTAACAAAAAAAATAACTAAACGTCACAATTAAGATTTCACAATTCCAGAAATTTAC
Source organism: Boleophthalmus pectinirostris (assembly GCF_026225935.1). Taxonomy (NCBI): domain Eukaryota; kingdom Metazoa; phylum Chordata; class Actinopteri; order Gobiiformes; family Gobiidae; genus Boleophthalmus; species Boleophthalmus pectinirostris. Next base: position 28,994,139 of record NW_026571404.1, on the reverse strand, counting down.
TAAACCCCTCATAAACTGAGAAAACAAAAACATTGCCCAAGGGCCGAGCCAACCTGGCAAAACTAAAAGGGTATAATACAAAACACTCTTTACAATAACAACAAGCGAAAGTCTACAGTTGTGAGGGCGAACTGAAACTGCCATCCAGCCGCCAGGAGGGACAGGCGCACCGCACTTTTATTGGCGGAGGTGATTGAGGTGGAAGGATGGGATTGGAGGGACGGGACGTCAATCCTCCAACCACAGCACAAGGGGTGTCGGAGCCAGCACACATCCTCGGAACCACGGCCCACCAGTCAGACATCAGGCACCACACGGAACATGCAAATACGGAAGACACAAGCGGTGATACAAACGGGGAGCGCCAGGCGATGCGGAGCCGGAGACAGACCGCGAGCCGTAACACTCCCCCCCTTAAGTTACAACTTCTTTCTACTAAGCTGATTTTTAATCACCATTAAGCACAATTAACAATAAACACCTTCATATCATCATCGAACTTACCTACAATCTGGACAAGGCATCAGCAAACACATTCTCGGTTCCCTTTTTATGACGAATTTCCAAATGGAAATCTTGCACTATCAGCGCCCACCTCATCAAACGTTGGTTCTGGTTATACATACGTGACAAAAAGGTTAGGGGGTTGTGATCGGTAAATACAGTGACTGGCTGAGAACAGGACCCAAGGTACACCTCAAAATGTTGGAGAGCAAGCAACAGCGACAATGTTTCTTTTTCTATTGTGGAGTATTGGAGCTGATATTTGTTAAACTTTCTAGAAAAATAGCCCACCGGGTGATCTATACCATCTGCATCCTCCTGCATCAGGACCGCGCCTGCTCCAACCGCGCTGGCGTCTACCTCTAGTTTGTACGGTTTAGCAGGGTCAGGAGCGGCGAGTACAGGTGCGTTACACAGAAGGGATTTAACGCTCTCAAAGGCGAACTGGCAGGCTGGGGTCCAGTTGAAATCTACTTTGCTACTCAACAGATTAGTCAGGGGTAGGACGATGGTGGAAAAATTTCGACAAAAACTTCTGTAGTATCCTGCCATGCCCAGAAAACGTCGTAGCTCTCGCCGGGTGGTCGGCGGAGGGTACGCAGTTATCGCAGCGATTTTGGCTTCTATGGGGCGCACCTGACCCTGACCGACTACACGGCCCAGGTAGGTGACAGAAGCCTTTCCAAATTCGCATTTTGCCAAGTTAAGGGTTAAAGATGCATTGGCTAAGCGAGTAAACACTTGTTTGAGGGTATTCATGTGCTCTTCCCACGTGGCAGAATGCACTATCAAATCATCTAAGTAAGCGTTGCAATTCGGTACGCCCCGCAAAACAATGTTAACCAATCGCTGAAATGTAGCAGGCGCATTACACATCCCAAAGGCCATGACAGTATATTGTAAAAAGTAATCGGGCGTGACAAAAGCAGATATTTCAGATGCGCGCTCTGTCAGTGGAACCTGCCAATAACCTTTTAACAGGTCCAACTTACTAACATACTTAGCAGAACCAAGGTTATCAATACAGTCTTCCATCCGGGGCATAGGGTAGGAGTCGGGGACAGTGACAGCGTTAACTTTACGGTAATCAGTAATGAAGCGGGGAGAGCCATCGGGTTTGCCCTCTACTAAACAGGGGGAGCTCCAGGCACTGGTACTGTGTTTAGCTAAGCCGTGTTGGAGCAAATACTCAGCCTCTTGTTTCATCAGAGCGCGTTTGACAGGATTCGCACGATAGGGATGCTGACGGACCGGACGTGCATCCTTAACATCTATATCATGCAGTAAAACAGTGGTACGGCTGGGGACGTCAGCAAAAAGGCAGGGGAATTGGTAGACTAATTCAAGTACTGCGGACCGTTGGTCTGAAGTCAAATGAAGTAAATGGGAGGGAAGAGACTTCAACATTTCGGAGTTTGGTAGACGAGCGCTTTGCGGCTTCCGGGTCTCTACACGTTCATCATCAATTAGTTGATCTGTTACAACCACTGCAACTACGCACGGAGACGGCTCTGTTTCAGCGCGGTTTGGTTTATCACCGCGGGGATGATACTTCTTCAGCATGTTTATGTGACAAACGCGCGTCTTTCGTGTCCGATCTGGCGTACCGATCACATAATCGGTGTCAGTAAGTTTCTGTTTGATCTCATAAGGGCCAGAAAACTTTGCAGAAAGAGCATGCCGTTGGACTGGGAGGAGGACGAGTACTTTGTCGCCAGGGCAAAAATCGCGTTTTACAGCCTTTTTGTCATAACGGTATTTCATTTTGGTTTGAGTGCTAGCAAGTGTTGTTTTGGCGATTTCATTGGCTTTCAATACACGTTCACGAAATGTACTAACATAATTCAGTACGCTACTAGGAGTGGCAGAGGACGGGGAAAGAAATTTTTCCTTCAATACTTTTAGCGGACCGCGAGGAGAATGCGCAAAGACTAACTGGGCTGGACTGAATCCTAGAGATTCTTGGACTGCATCTCTTGCAGCGAACAAGACAAACGGAATACCCTCATCCCAGCATTTACCCGTTTCAACACAATATTTCTTTAACATGGACTTTAGGGTTTGATGCCACCGCTCTAACGCACCCTGCGATTCGGGATGGTACGCACTTGAGACTACATGTTGAACTCCCAGGGTTTGGATTACTTCATTAAAAATTTTTGACTGGAAATTGGACCCTTGGTCCGTTTGGATTACACGAGGGAGCCCAAAGAGCGTGAAGAAATGATTCAACGCGGCTATCACTGAACGGGAAGTAATTTTCCGCAAAGGAATGGCTTCAGGAAAACGTGTAGCCGCGCACATAATGGTAAGCAAATATTCGTTTCCCTTTTGAGTGCGAGGTAGGGGACCAACACAGTCAACTATGACACGGTCAAAGGGCTGGTCTATGGCAGGAATAGGATGTAGTGGGGCTTGTGGGAGTGGTTGGTTAGGTTTACCTACTATCTGGCACACATGACAGGTGCGGCAATGTGCGGCTACATCTTTTTTCATGCCTGGCCAAAAAAAAATGATTGAGAATGAATTGATAAGTTTTGGTTACCCCTAGGTGACCCGACCACTGACTCTCGTGGGCCAGTGTTAATACTGATGGTCGGTACTGTGTGGGGATTACAACTTGATAGACTGCGTTAAAAGTCGAATCATCAGCCCAACTTGGAGTCCATTTACGCATAAGTAAATCCTGGTCAAGGAAGTATCCTATTTTAACATTGTCTAGCTGTTTACCACTCACCACAGCGGAAAAAAGAGCATGTAACGTTGGGTCCGCCCTCTGCGCTGCACACAGGGAGTCACGGGAGCACGACAAACGCAAATCTTCTGTAGAGAAAGAAGCAAATGTTTTAGCAGTTTCAGGGTTTTCTGACAATGGCGACTGAGGGTCGAGTTTTGGATTTGCATCATGCGATGGAATAGCGGGCTCTGGCATCGTAGCAAAAAGTATGCTATCAGACAAATCTATATCGGGGTTTTTTCGCTTCTGTGCGCGCGTAACGGCACAGACTGGGTACAGGTCAGGCGCACTGGGATCTAAATCACTGGATGGGGGGGAATCGACTACCTCGAGGGAAGGAGTTACTTTACCCCCTGCAATGTCATTCCCCAGTAGCATTTCTACCCCATCGATGGGCAATGCGGGACAGACTGCTACTGGAAAAATGCCAGTAACCAGTTTAGATTGTACATGCACAAAATGAACAGGCCTAGGAGTATATCCCATTTCTATTCCCCTTAGTACAGATCCGTACCCACAAGATGTCTCGGAGGAAAAGGGGAGAGCACTGGCTAAAATAACAGATTGTGAGCCACCAGTGTCTCTCAAGATGCGGATAGGGCGCTGATCATGTGCTTCGCCAGTTAATGAAACTAACCCCTGAAAAATGAACGGCTCAAAACATGAGTCGGGATTTTGGCTGGCGTGTGACACTAAGCTACCAGTTTCCGATTTAATGAATCCCACGCCTTTTGTTTGGGGAGCGAATGGTTCCGCTTTTTTGTTGAGAACAGGGCAGTTTGCGATGAGATGTCCAGGCTCGCGGCAGTAAAAACATTCTCGTTCATTCGTTTTACTGTTAACAGAGCTTACAGGTGAATTGGATCTACCTGATGCTGGGGTAGGCCCACGCACCTTATCATAATTAGCCATGAAAGTTGATTTATGGGTTAACACAAATTCGTCCGCTAAAACAGCAGCATCTGATAGTGTTTTCACCTTCTGCTCGTTTAGATAAACTACAACCCGTTCCGGAAGGTTTCTCTTAAAGTCCTCCAACAGTATCAATTCCCGTAAAGAAACGAAATTCTGGGCCTTTGCCGAAGAACACCATTTATCAAACAGGTTTCCTTTCTCCCGAGCAAATTCGGTATAGGTACGGCCAGGGGCTTTTCTGTGACCTCTGAATTTTTGCCTATACGCCTCGGGAACTAGCTCGTAGGCGCGTAGGACAGCACTTTTGACTGCGTCATATGAGAGACTTTCAGTGAGAGGAAGTGCAGCGATAATCTCCTGTGCCTTGCCGTACATTTTACTTTGCACGAGGAGGGGCCAGACATCACGAGGCCAATTTAAAGCCGTCGCAATTCTTTCAAACGCTGCAAAATATGAATCGACTTCACTCTCCCGGAATGTAGGAACAAGAGGAATACATTTACTTACGTCAAGGGCTGCACAGGTCTGAGCGGTGGAGGAGAGGGCAGGCGTAGCGAGCCCAGGGCTGGTAGGACTGGAAGGGAGGCGGCCTTCTGCCTCCAGCTCAAGGCGTCTGAGCTTCACAGCGGTGTCAGCCTCAATCTCAAGCGTTCTGATCTTTAGCTCGAGCTCAGCTCTACGATTCCTTCTCTTTTTCCTCGGCTTCCATTTGGATGCGCGCCAGGCGCACCTTACGTCGAGTGGCATCCTTAGAGCCGGGAGAGGAGGGAGGCGAGAGGGGATTAAACCGGGGAAGCGTAAACGGTTGTTCGGGTCGTTCATCGGCCCCAGTAATCGAACCCTCAGGTCCAGGAGTACCCGGAGGTCTCCCCTCCGGTTTCGGGGAAATCGTGAGCACAGGCTTTGATACAGGCATTTCAGAAGGTCCTCCAGCCCCAGGGAAGGACAGCAATCCCCTCTCCACCAACCCGTCCCTCACAAGCACCTTGAGTTCATCTTTCCTCACCGTTTTGGGGTACTGAATAGCATAATATTCAGCAATGATCATTAGCTCTTTCTTCTTGCAATGGTCGATTCGGTCAACAGAAATATTATCAATAAACTCCTGTAAATCGAATAAAGCCATTTTGAAATATCCAACTACGATTACTTACCCTACACTTACTTACGTCTTTATCTGGCCACTTTTTTTTTTTGGACCGGGAATGGTTAAAATTCGATAGATCCCGGACGAGCCCCCAATATGTTACAACCCAGTGCTAGGGACAAAGGAAAGTAACACAAACCAGATATGATGTAACGTAAATAGATTTTATAAAGTGGTGTAGGTAAATAGATTAACAAAAAAAATAACTAAACGTCACAATTAAGATTTCACAATTCCAGAAATTTACTAAACCCCTCATAAACTGAGAAAACAAAAACATTGCCCAAGGGCCGAGCCAACCTGGCAAAACTAAAAGGGTATAATACAAAACACTCTTTACAATAACAACAAGCGAAAGTCTACAGTTGTGAGGGCGAACTGAAACTGCCATCCAGCCGCCAGGAGGGACAGGCGCACCGCACTTTTATTGGCGGAGGTGATTGAGGTGGAAGGATGGGATTGGAGGGACGGGACGTCAATCCTCCAACCACAGCACAAGGGGTGTCGGAGCCAGCACACATCCTCGGAACCACGGCCCACCAGTCAGACATCAGGCACCACACGGAACATGCAAATACGGAAGACACAAGCGGTGATACAAACGGGGAGCGCCAGGCGATGCGGAGCCGGAGACAGACCGCGAGCCGTAACATTCCCACACACAAACACCCTGTTTGCTCTTACATTGGCCTAGTATAAAGTGACTATAGTGGTTGTGTACATATTACTGGACCTGCATTGATATGTAAGTTCGCTGTGAACAGAGGTGGGAATGATCTGCATTTACAAATAATTAATTATGGTGGCATGCACGCATTTACCACTAAATAGCAGTAGTTTACTTACTTTCTTTAAAGGCTAGAATGTCATGCAAAAATGCCATTAGGCCGACCTACTGTCTTTAAATATAACTGTAGAGGGAGAAGAAGAGTCAGAATAACAATAAATGTAGCCTAAATAAACCCAATATAAAATCCAGTAAATAAGTTTTATAATCAATTTATAGATAATTTAGATTTATAGTGAATTTTTACATCACTAAATATATCAGCGTTTATATCTTCTATCGGCAGCTCCAACTCCCATTTTATCAGTATCATATCGGCCACAAAAAAATGATAACATAGATTAGAAAATAGTGTACTATGGGCCCTTTAAAGATTGATATAATTGATACCAACAGAAATCATACCCAGTGCTGTTTTAAAGGCATGTTTTTTTATTTTGACCTTAAAATCAAAAAATATAGAATGAAGTATTGTACTGTTTCACTGTCTTAAAAATGTGAAAAACAGATAGTTCATTTAAAACAGTTTGCAGTGGTCCATAATTATTGCTCACTTGTCTAATGCATTCCCAGTATCCCAATTATTCACAGCGGGGAGTTTATTAGTGCTTTTCACAACTCTCCTGGACCAGAGCGGATTTTTTTTTGTCGTCTGGGTAAACTCAACACCAATTAGCATGCTAATTATACACTTCCTGATTATTGGACTATAAAACACTTTTTTTATAATACGATTTTGACAGTACACAGTGGATTTATTTTGCTCTCAAGACCTGCTTATACAATATATCTGTATTGAGTAGGGCTGGGTATCATTAAGAAGTTGCTGATACGATACATACCTCGATACACAGGCCATTAAACGATACATATCTCGACACAGTGCGCTTTCAGTTTGATACGATATATTTAAAATCGATTCAATAAAAAATAAAGGCTAAATGATGATTGTGATACTAAATGTCTTTGTTAAACCACTTAATATGAAATGCACCAATTTTAATCATCAAAACAGTGAAAATGTCAAATGTGTCGCATAAATTAGTTTTCTTTTTTTAAACAAGCAACAAAACTAACTTTTGACAAAATAATTTAGTAAAATATTCCAAAAAATACTCTTGGCAATGTATATATATAATATATATATATAATATAGCAGTCCACGATATTGATACTGTATCACCACATTAAACAATACGATATATCAAAATTTCAATATTTTTACACACCCGTAGGACTGAGGCAAGACAAATTTTGCTCAGATACCAGGGAAGAAAATCTGGTACAGGGTGCAAATGAATTAATGTTATCTGTAGAGAACAAAAATATCCTGACTCCATGGGCTTTCATTTTCCAGAAAACCCGCTTACCTCTTACTTCAGAACTCTCCAAACTTGTGAATGTTGTGCTAGTTTAAAGGTCCTTTGTTATATTCTTTTTTGATCTATGTTATAATGTTGTTTCCTGAGTACATATACTGTATACCTGGAGGTGTGTTTTGTTTCATTCACACATGTTTCACATACAAATCCTGTATACTTAGGCTGAATTCTTCTCTCAAACTGAAAACACATTACTCTACCTTGTGATGTCATGTGGTGTTTTAAATCGCTATACTCCCTCACTAGAATCATTTGGATCATTTCAGCCCTAGAATTGCTAATCTCTACTGAACAAAAGATAAAACATAGCTGTTAACTTGAAAACTGCCGCTTCATGATATCACAAGGTGGAACTGAGCATTTTGAGTTTTAGAGACGTAGACAGACTAATAATAAAGGATTATTCAAACATGTGAATGAAACAAAACACAACTTCAGGTATGTTTTGGTGAAGTTAGGAATATTATAACATGATTTACAGCTTCCAAGAGTCAATTTTGTGTAACGTAGAACCTTTTAAAGTATTTTAGTTTTTGCAAATTCTTCCATACATCTCGGTGGGTGAAAAATGTGCCATGGATTATCTGAATGTTGACCTAGAGTCTATTTGCTATACTGCTAAATCTCACTTAGATATTTTTCCACAATCGCTCAGGCCCTTGTGTGTATATAGAAAAGCACTACCTTAAACAACCAAACACTGATAACCCAAACACTATTTAATTAACACCTCTTTCGAATCAACATTAAACAGTCTTGGCATTCCTGTTTGCCATTCAATCTCTTTATCTCCACACACCATCAACCAGGAGCCGCCGAGGAGGAAATGTGTTTGAATAACGTGATAAATTTTCAGCTGGAGCGAATCAAGCGCAGGAAGTGTGCCGTTTGTTTACTATTCATCAGGTTTATTTTTAGTCCCTGTCCCGGCTCGAATCAGGTAGCACAGTTGATCCCCCCCCTCATTGCACGCAGAGTTATCGATTGTGTCTCAAAATGTAATAAGGAGGAACAAGGTGAGATTAGGTTGAAGCATTGTCACTGTGGTGTAGAGTTCCCATACCTCAGGGGCTTCGCAAACAATTGGATTAGACTAGTGTGGCTTGTTTGGAGAAGTGACAAGAAACCTGCAGTCGTGTTCTTATTATTACATTTGACAAGCTGAGAAATTACTGCTGGGTTAAGAAGTACCCATAGTTAGAATGGGGTTGTTGGAGTGGGAACTTTTGAGTGTACTATGTTGTCATGTGAGTACAGTTAAAGGGCCTATATTACAATATTTTCTGAGCTATATTATAATGTTTCCTCATCTAAAACATATTTTGAGTTGTGTTTTGTTTCATTCAGATGCGCATGTTTAAAAGACAGATCCTGCGTATTTAAGATGAGTTCTTCTCTCAAACAGGAAACACTCTGGTCCACCTTATGATGTCATGTGGTAATACAGGAAGTGTTCCATTGTGTGTTTAAACTCATACACTAGAATCATTTGGATGATTTTAGCCCTAGAATTGCTTATATACTTAAAAAAAAAACAGAGCATTTTGAGTTTTGGAGATATAGGCTACATTTATGATGACGGTCTGAACAGAAGACACAAAAGTGGCGTCGTGTCTTTACTTTTTATTCCGTGTTTAGACAAGGTTTTGCGGAAGGAAATCTGCATGCATATGGTGATGCAAAAGTCTGTGGAATTCGATTGGGTATGCATGCCGTCTGGCTTGCCTGCGACAAACTGGTGCATCCAGAATTTGACAAAGGTAATTGCAGATCCTTCTCTGTTCACAAATAGTATCTCTGCATATTCTGTACAATTGTTTGAGATGCCAGAGCAGCTTGAAGGTCCGACGCGTGGAAATGATCCGACATGTGTGCTGTATGTATGTGACGTAAATGTGTAAACGTGAGCAGATCTGACCAGAGTTTTGCATCTTGGGCAGTGTAGACGGAAACGCTATGGCAGAGTGTATTCAACTTTTCCACTCTGGAGGGTGGTTTCAGATTTTTGCGTTTTTAAGCCCCAAAAACGCTGTCACCGTCTAAACGAAAGGCACTTCCGATAAAATATTTTATTGTTTTTACCCGCAAGTGTTCTCATGTAAACAGACCCATATATAGACTCATAATAAAGGGCTTCGCAAACATGTGTGAATGAAACAAAACACAACTCCTGGTATGTTTTTGATGAGGTAACACCATTATAATATGACTAAAAGGAGTAAAGTTTGTGTAATATAAGACGTTTAACAAAAAATTTTACATAGTAAAATGAATTGTCCAAATATTACATGTAAATATGAGAAAATAACTCTTTCATAACACAGGAAGAACATGCAAACCCCATGCAGAAAGGTGGTCCAATCTGGAAATCAAACTGAGGACCTTGAGGTAAGACTGTCGCACTAGTGAATTTTAAAGTGTTGTGAAGTTCTGTTGAGTTGCCCAAAAAGCAAAACTACTTTTCACATCTCCTAAATATTTGATCATATTAAAGGTGCACTTTGTGGAGGGTCCGCTACTTCTATGTCTCCATGGAGATCTTATTACTGGGCTTGGAATGTTCCATGGTATGACAATAAACATATCCCCCTAGCATTTATTCATTACAGGTGTTTCTGTTGCTCAAAAATACAACAATTCTTTCTGTGAATAGGGGCGACTCTCCACAGATCTGAATTGTAATGTAGTGTAGTGCTGTAACCTGCTTGTCTCCCTCATGGTAGATAGGTTTAATCTATACTGTGGAACATTCTAGACAAAGCAATAACATTTCCATGGAGACAACCAGGTAGCAGCAGTGCACCTTCAAGTATATCATGTCAAATTGCAGGTTGTAAATTTCCAAATAATGTTACTCAAAATTACTCGTTACTCGTTAATCACCCGTGTACAATGCTAAGTAATGCCAGCGTGTGTCTGCATTTCTTATTCACCCCTAGGGAGTCTTTTGTTGTTTTTTTTTTTCTTTTTTGTCAAGCCCCATTATCCTCAAGAGTCTGATCACAGCAGGCGCCTCGTGTACCAGTGTTTTCTAGTCAGTCTGGGGATGTCATTGTTGTGGAAAAGGCGTAATGTTACTTACGGTAATGAAAGGCTTGCTAATTCTAGTGTTGGACTGTGTGTGCCGCTTTTGTCGCTAACCAATTGTACTATTATTACAATATTAGCACGGAAAACAGTACACAGTGGATGAAAATGAAAACTGAATATCAAAATAGTCTTCGAAACATAGCGTTGTATTATTTTAGACTGAGCACTCTTATCCACCAAAGTGAAATGAGTCTGGTGCCTACCCTCCGAACACTTTACATTCACCGATGCAAATTATACTGTGCTGCATCTAAAAGTAAACAACTTTATTTTGAATGGTTTGCAGTGGTCCAAAGTTATTCCTCACTTATACATTCCAAGTATCCTAATTATTCAGTAGTACTATCCCTGTCCTGCTAAACTGTGTTTCTAAATGTGATTAATAATGTTTTTACTTAAACTCAATTGGAGCAGGGGCCAAAGTTATAAAATCAGTGTTGGTCAGGGGCCGCATATTATATAACGTATTATATATGAAAACCAAACTGTCATGCAGCCTCACATAGAATAAACTAGAATGAAATGTGTAGTCTGATACATTTTATAACGGCCGCAGGATATGACATAAAGATATTTGATAACTATATGTTGTATCGTAAAACTGATACCAAGACCAAACTGGGTTAAAGGAGTACACAACAAGTAAACTGTGAACCATTTTTGCATCTGCTTTCAAAACTCTCATTTCTTTTCATATGGAGAAGTTTGTATTTTATTTTTATTTTTGTCATTATTGATTATTTGCAATATCAATGTGTTTAAGATATATTGTTCAGCCCTAACTCTCTCTCATTATATTTGATTCCAACGGGTAATAAATGAAAGTTTAGAGGGGAAAAAAACAAACCTTCACATTTCCATTTTAATCATTTGTTTTCATTTATCATGATATTATATTACTTTTTGTACATTCACTTACATTCACTCACTTTGTACATTCTACAGCCACCACTCTGTGGCTGGCTTGTTAATGAAACAATGGGGGGAAAGAAAATCAATAAACATAAATAAGTACTAAATAAAGGCCATAGCACACATTTTAAATATTTTTTGTAATTTTTTTATTAATGCTTATAAAGGGTAATGGTTGGAGGTGCTTAGCGCTGTTGACGCCTGGGCCCCCTCCTCTGCTTCTTCACTATGGCCGCTTTTGGGCAGCTGGATCGCTGTGACCTTTGACATTCACAGTGAAACTTCGGGAAATGCAGCTCCTCTCGTGCTGTGAAGGTTTCAGAACACGGCTTCTGCACCTTCTTGGGCAGTTTTTCAGCATCATTACAAGTGGTTTGGGTGGTTTGAGTGGTTTCAGTCTCCATTGTAGGTTCCTTAAGTTCTTCTGTCAACTTCTCGTAGGCTTTCCTGGTGTTGGCCAGCTCTTGTTTGAGCTGGACATGGTCTGACACTGTCTTGTTATACAGACACCTTATGTCCTTGTGTACACTCATTTGGTTTTCCAGCTCTTACTCTTTGAGCTCTTTCAGCTCAAGTCTTTTTCGTTCATCTTTTCCATGAATCTTTTGGAGTTGGCAAGCTCTTGTTTTAGTTGCACATGTTCCTGTACTTTAGAATTATACAGGTACCGGATGTCCTTATGTGCAATAATTAGCTCTTGGAATTCTTTGCTCTATGAGAAAAATCCTTTCTCAGCCCAGGGGATTTTTTTCTGATGAAGTACCAGTGAGTGGCCACTGTGTCAACTGGAGGCAGCTACCAATACCCTATCCAGTTATTTTAATAGATCCATGGTCCATGGCAAAGTACCAATTCTCCAACTGTGTCATAAGTGCACCTGATAATATTATTACCAACTAACCTGGTAATTATGAGCGTTATTAATTTCTACTGATTATGTTTTTACAATCTCTCAAATGCAGTGGATGAAAATGAAAAGTCAAACTAGTCTTCAAAGCATAATATACATATTATTTTAGCCTGAACCCTCTTACCGGCCCTTATCCACCAAATTGAAGTGAGTCACATCTACCTATGCAAATTATACTGTGTTGCATCGAAATGGTTGCATTTATGGTACATTTTGATCTCCATAGGTACTCAAAATGCTTAACCTTAAAGAACCTGCTCTCCCACTTGGAAATCCATTTTCAATTCAAAAGAAACAAACTGTTCTGAATACAAAAATATCACAGCGGGTTTTCGGCGCATTAATGGTGGTGTATCTGATATTTTTCTAACTTGAAAATATTAAAAACTAACTACGGTTGTTTATTTTAAATGCTTTGTATTCCTCACATATGCATTCTGAGCATTCTAATTAATCTATAGTAGTAGTTTATAAGCAAGTTTAGAGGATGAGTTTTGCTATCATACACAACAACTAGCAAGCTAACAGCACTTCCTTATCATTGGAAGATGATATTTCTTTGTTAAACCATTACCTGTGCAAAGTAAAATAAAATAAAAATATGAAATACAATGATTTTACTCATCAAAACAGTGAATATGTCAAGTGTATTGCACAAACAAGTTTCCTTCCACTGAATACACCCATAAGATTGTAGTGCGGTCACAAAAAAATGCTAAAAAATATAAAAAAATATTCTTGGCAATATAGCGATACAGCAGCTCATGATAATAGTGTCACAATATTTTGATACTTTTGTACACCCATATTGATCAAATTTTTCCAGTCGATCAAACCAATGCGTCAAAGGGGGAGATCCATTAGCGGCTGCATTTTAATGATCTAAAATGGTGCAAATAGTTGTTGTTCGACCTTTCTTTTTTCTTTTTTATGGCTAAATTACACCTTGAGGCTGACACCATCTATCTGAGTGCAGACAAGATGTGCTGTGTCTGATTCTTTATAACAGGGTGCAGTGACCTCCACAGTCACTTTGGAGTGCCTCATTCAGCCTCACTCCAGAAAATCCAACAAGGCTTTTATGGATTCAAGGATCCTACCTGAGCAAAAAGAAGAGCTCTCAAGTTCAATGGTGGGGAGTGGAGATGTTTTTGGATTTTGTTGTCTTTTTACCTTTTTTTTCTAAAGCAGTGTTGGCAAAATCTTTGATGTATTTACTGATGTCAGCCATAAAGAACTCATGTCTAAATCGTTGAAGACATGTTGACAGTTGTATTTTTAGATGATGAATGGATACAAGAAGAAGGCAAAGGCAAAAGACAAAAATGTAGCTTTTTGCACTAAAATAGCTACTTCGTTACAGCTATTTGACCTTTGCGTTTTTGTTCTTTTGTTTTTTTGGAGTAACTCATAATAAGAACATTGTACATTTATAAGGTCAGCTTTGAAAAATATATAAATATAAAAATGAGCCAGTCTTTTGAATAACTCACCTCTAGTAAAGAGAGTAAAAGTCATTTGTGTAAGTAACAATTCATTGCTTAATTGTGAACCAGACAATACCAGAAAAAATGTATCCACTGTAAGACCAACATTACAAGAATACAAACAAAATGAGTATTCGAAAGCAAAAATTTACTAACGAAACCTAGTCCTTAAAGGTACACTGTGTAACTTTTCGGGTGGAGGGCTTGTTACTTGATTTTCCCTATGGAGATGTTATTGCTTTGTCTGAAATGTTTCACAGTATGACATTAAATCTAACCAAACCAGGCCAATTTACAGGTCAGATCTGTGAAGAGTCAACCCCGCTCACAACCAGAATGCCTGTTTTTCTAGATATTTTTGAGCTATAAAAACACTTGTGACTGAATAAATGCAAGGTAAATCTGTTGTATGTCATCTAATGTCATATTGTGGAACATTTGAAGCAGAGCAGTGACATATCCTTAGAAACAAGTCAGTGGTGGACCCCCAACCGAAAAGTTACACAGTACACCTTTAAAAAAAAGTCTTGCCTCAATCAAGAGCCGTGTCCTGATTTGCCCTCCACTCCTTTTGTCAAACTCAAGTTAATATTATCAGCTGCTATATTGATTCTCCAGAGCTATTAGCATAAGACGTCTGGAGCAGACAGTTGCGTGACAGATTCCCTACGGGGCTTTCCTCACACTGACTCACTGGGTACTGCTCCCGTCTGTGTCTTTTAACCTTTTAAATCCAAGCCAAAGGGGGCGGCAGAGTGGTTAGCTCCAGGAACTACAGCTGTGCACATACTCACAGACAAGACAACAGCAGCAGCAGGACTCCAGACATACACAGATAGGCCTGTCACAATAACAAATTTTTAAGTGTGATACATTATATAATTAAAAATATTAGTACATGATAACTTTAAAACTTATTTATGCCACTGACACAAAAACACAAGAACAAATTCATACCACAAAATCGATTCTAAATGTATACTATTGTAAAAAAATATTATAAATAAAAATCATGTTGCAATAAATAAATAGCAGAATGAAACACTTACTTACTTAGTACTTAGTTTGTATCTATAATGATTTATGGAAGTTATTAAAGGTGCACTGTGTAACTTTTTGGTTGGGGGTCCGTCACCTTCTTGTTTCTATGAATATGTCCTTGCTCTGCTTCAAATGTTCCACAGTATGACATTATCAGCTCTACCTTACATTTATTTAAATACAGGTGGTTTTATCACTCAAAAATACCTACAAAAACAATAATTCTGTCCATGAGCATGGTTGCCTCTCCACAGATCTGACATGTAACTTGGTCTGATTTGGTCTCGAAGAAGATAGAAAAGTTTAATGCCATACTGTTGCATTTTATTGACCCTCCACCAGAAAAGTTACACAATACACCTTTAAATGAAAATTTTACGACTCAAATCTTATCATATAGCCAAAAAATAACAAAAAATTTCCCAGTAGTGCAAAGAAAATGTACACACAATAAATAATGACCCCAAATATATATTTTTCCAGCTCTCAAATATAGAAACATAAATCAATATCACTTTGGGACCCAGTCAAATTTTCCTTTAAATTGGTTAAGACACTCTGAAAATTGAAGCGCATTTTCACTGTAAAAGACTCAGCCCACAAGTCTAGGTGCATATGCTCCCAGACGGCCATTTTTCATAACTACAAAAGCAGGATGCAAAACAATACACTACAACTTCACCAACCTGGTGTGATATGCTGTAGTTTCATTAGCGGGATGCACACTGATTGTGTTGTGATAGCACTCTGAAGGGGGAGTGACGCGGGAGCAAGGTGAATAGGCACTCAAAACTAAACAAAACTAAAACCTATTAATCATTTTAATATGTTTCTGGCAATTAAAGCAAAGGAATACAAGGTAACATGGTGATCTAAGTTTTAGGGCTGGGAATTACAGGGTCCCTCACGATTCAATACAACATGTGGCTCACGATACGATATTATCACGATACATGTGAAAATCAATATAATAAACATGATACTCTGATATGCTGTTATTGTTTTTTAAATAACCAAGTACTTTTTAGCAACAATATTTGTTTGTTAAAGCGCTACCACTACAAAGTTAATATGAAACACTTCTATTTTACAAATATCAAAAATACTCTTGCCGATATATTGATACAAGCAGCCTGTGATAACAATACTGTATCACCAAATTTAGTACCATAGTACTTTGATATTTTTTCACACCCGTACTAAATTTATGTGTTTGCAATTAGTACAATAATTTAAATTTAAATTTTGAATAAAAAAATAACCTTGTTTGCGTAAGATTTTTTTTGTTTAGTTTAGTCATAATGTTACTGTAGAGGTACTGATATTGTATTGTGTGTGTACTGAAGTTGTAAATGCTATGGATTATTTGAATGTTCACTCACTGAACAGGTGTGTAAACTGCATCCAGATGGTTGGCAAATGAAAATAACTGTGTTTTTGTTTCATGTTGTCATGCTTTTTTTTTTTTTTTTCTGAAATGTTGCCACTTTAAAACCATGAGTTGTCAGTCAAGATAATTAGAAGCTCCTCCAGATGTGATTTGCATTTGCATTTTTTAAAACCAATCTAAACAACACAATTTAAAGGTCTCATATGACGCTATTTTCTGATCTATGTTATAATGTTGTTTCTTCATCACAAACATACCTAGAGTTGTGTTTAGTTTCATTTACATATTTTAACACACAAATCCTGCATATTTAGGCTGAGTTCTTCTCTTAAATTGAAAATACTTTGTTCCACCTTGTGACGTTAAGTGGTAATACAGAAAGTGTTCCAGAATCATTTGGATGATTTGAGCTCTGGAAATACCAACCTCTACGAAACAAAAGGTAAAAGGTAGCTGTTAACTTGAAAACTACTGCTTCATGACATCACAAGGTGAAACACAGCATTTTGAGCTTGTAGTAAGTAATAATCAAAAATTAAATCCAGGGTGAGAGTCATCATCGTCCCAAATTTCAATACGATCAGACTAAGCATGTGCATGTAAGATTTTTTTAAAATATTTTTTGGGGAAGTCTTTGTGCCCCTGCTGGCCAACTGTGGAAGATGTCCATAATATATATTTTTTCTTGTAGTCATGCGTAGAATGTAATCCCCAGATTTGGTACAAATTCGAGAATGTTGACTTTTCAGGTCAATGAATGGGGGCGCTATAGTATTCAGTTGTGTTAGACTTTGTAGTCCATTACATTCAGGCCAGGATCACACAATTGTGATTTGAATTTGAGCTCTCTCTAGAAAAGTGCCTGTGGCCGTGAAAAGTCATCAAAGAAACAGGAAATGGTGTTTTTCACCGGCGTGCTACGGGCAAACTGTAAGCAATGTCCTAAAAAAAAACTGATCATTTTTGTGAACCTGTCTCTTGATGTGATGTGCCAAATGTGAGCTCATTTGGACCAAATCCAGGGACTAGTAGCGTTTTACAAACATGCAGTCCAAGCCGTGGTGAATTTTTTTTATCCAATATGGTCGACTTTCTCTTCATCAAAGAGCCATGTGGCAATTCAACTTTTGGCTTATCTGCTATGCTGCTTATATGCTGTCACTGTTCGGAATTTCCTTTGCCTATGCCAAACTTTGCTTATCCCCACTCTCAAAAGGGTCCACTTCTAGGCTGTGCTGTTGAGTTGGGTCACTTTGGGCATTGTCGAGATGCCCATTTTATCCAATTTTATTCCACTTTTCGTAGACATTTAGGCCTTCAAAATCACGACCGTTTGCAAGGAAAAATAATAATAGAGAAGGATAAATGGGCAAAGAATAATGGCCCTCGACAATTACTCTGTTCCTGGCTCGGGCCAGTTACTCAAACATGTATGAATGAAACACAAACCCAAGTCTGGTAACAACATTATAACATGGCTAAAAGCTCACAAGAGTCAGTTTTGTGTAATTTAGGACCTTCAAATTAAAAACATCGCTAACAGTCACACATCACGTCTTGATGCGTTTCTTGGGGGAAACTGACCCGCCACCATTACCATTTTATCTCCACATTCCTTGCAGCTGGCGATGACAGTGTTTCCATGGCAACCCTGGAAACAAGAGCTTTCCCCAGTTGGTCCCCACGGAGTTTATCTGCCAAAGCCACTCTACGCCTGGCCTTCTTCTCATTGTCCCACTGTCTTTATCCAAAATAAGTGAAGATGCGACTGAACTGGTGCAAATTCAGTAACATTTGGGCTTTTAGAAATGGAAATTAATTAGTCTTAATGTTTTGTTTAATTCCAAATGCATGTTGAGTTATCTTTTTGTAACAGAAAAAAACTCCTGAATTGTTTCTAATTTTGTGTGGCAAAGGAAGTGTACTTATCGTTAAAAGCCTTTATTAGCCTCTTTCTCTCTGCACTTTTGAAAACGAAATTGGACAAAAAAAATCTTTCTTAAGGGCTGAGTTAATTATATAATATTTTTAACTAGTTATGGTCATATATGGCAACAGTAGCTTAGAGTAGTAGTTTGAAGGTTGGCAGTTCGATCTGCTCTCTAAACATCATTGTGAGAGCGATCCACTCACCCACGGGTTGGCGATGTGGTTCCTGTTGTTGTGTCCTTAAGCAAGACACTTAACCCTCCCTGTCTGCGTACACAGATGTATGAATTTTTGAGTGGTGCCTTTAAAGCGGAAAAGAAAAAGTACAGAAAAGTGTGACCATATGAGTGTTTAGGTGTGATACAAAATTTGGAGATGAAGTATTGTTATCGCGGGCTGCTGTATCGATATATCGACAAGAGTATTTTTTTGTTTTCCTTTAGTTCAGACATCATCTATTCCTATTTACAGCTCCATCCTCAAACCTAAATGAAAACAAAGAAAACACTAGTGATAGCCTGTATGCTCAGAGGTGTGAAAGCACCCATCAGGAGCCTGAATGATTCTGCTAAAATGACTCAGGCACAGTCCCCACTTAGTGCAGTTCAACAGGCCTAGCTAACAAACACAAACTGTAAACAAGTAGGTATGTTAGTTTCAGAGTATTTTCAGTGTAGTTAGCTCCTCCCTGCATGCAGATATAAGGCCGTGTCCACCAGCAATCTGTTCAGAACTGAAGAAGCAGCTTGGATGAGCTGCAAAATGTATTCAATCAAAAAAAAAAAACGTTTGTCCAGTTGACAAATTGAATTTCTCCTTTGCTAAATCTTTGTTTGTGGCCACACTACAATTTTGTTGCCAATTTAGTGGAAGGAAACTTGTTTATGCAATACACTTGACAAAGTCACTGTTTTGCTTGATTAAAATGGATGTGTTTTATATTAACTTTGCAGTAGTAGTGGTTTAACAAAAAATATTGTTGCTAAAATGAGTTTGGTTCTTAAAAACGGCAATATATCACAGAATATCATGTGTAATATATTGATTATTGCATGAATCAAGAGGGACCCTGTGATTCCCAGGCCTATGAGTGTTCCAATTGCAGCAGTTGTTTTTGAGTCCTAATCTAACTATAATGTAAATATTCATGTTGCATTTATCCACGGTAATTGCCCTTATTCATGGTTATGATATTATAGTGTACAGAATAGCCACTCTTCATCCCTATGCATAATCACAGCACAGAAAACATTTTTAAATATTAGAGATTAGATTTCATTATGTTTTCACTTAACATGCAGATTGCAAGAGGTTAAAAGATTATATTATATGAAAATTGCACCATATGCTAATGCAACTTCTTGAACTAAAGCTTCTTCAATACTATGACACAAATGTGTTTTTTCTACAACAAATCCAAAGCCTGACCCTGCTGAGTTTTCTTTTTTTTTATCCATTCACAATGCATTCTTACATTCCTACATTTATCTTTTCTTTTTTCCCTTGTAAACACAGTGAACACCAGCTCACACAACAGATTCTTGCATTCTGATGTGGAAGCCTGCATAAATAAGCTGTCTCTCTTGTTCTCTTTCTCTCTTTTTCTCCCTCCCTATCTCCCTTTCTCTCCCTCTCTCCTCCTCTCGATCACTGCTCCTCCCGTCCTCCCCTTGGTCACACCTGATTATAGAGACAGGAGCGTCTGATTGGGAAAAACACATGGTATATGCTGCATCTTTCTTGTTAGCGCTACACTGGCTTCTTGATGACTGAGCATCATGATTGTGTACCAGGACAATATGGGGGCCATGGGGGTGCTTCTGTTGCTTTATTCGGATGAGTAGGTGTAGAATTACAGTTGATTAAATTCTCCCACTGTCTTGGTCTCATGATGAAAATTTAACACACTGACAGACTGAAAAAAGTGAATGTTAAAAATCACTTTTGATTTGAACTAGACTTGATTTGAATGTTACCAGCTTTTGAGTACCTGCTTATTCCCCATATTTCAGGATGGAGAAATCCTGAAATATCCTGCTAAAGAAACAGTCCCATTTTTAATATATACACTGCCAGTCAAAAGTTTGGACACACCCTCTCATTCATTGGCGTTTTTTTGTTTTGTTTCGTTTACTACGTTGGATACATACGGACGACATTAAGTATATAAAGTAGGGATGGGCATTCGATGAAATTTTCTTAATCGATCGTCGGAAGAATTAACGATCGATTATCGATTAATCATTAATGTTTTTTTATATTAAAATGATCATCGTTATTATTACTATCTGCACTACTAATCTGCATAAATAAATTCAACTTTATGACATATAAACCGTAACCACTCTAGAGCCACATCAGTCTGTTTGACATTATAATGTGTTTAATTCAGTTTTGCGCAACTCTCACAGAAACGAAACTTAAAACCACATCGCTAATTTGCATAAACTCAGCGAAGATAAAACTACAGCTCTTGTGCGCTGATGCGGTCAATTTCTGTCGGATTAAAAGACATGATTCAGTGGAATACAGGTTAGTGTGACCATATTTGCGTTTGTCAAAACCAGGACACCGTACATATGTTCCTGCTTTGTTCACTGTGCACATGGACTTGTGTGTGGAATTTCTTGTACAAATCATCGTTAAATACACATTTGTGCTTCGGTACGCTGCAGACTGACCGACTGTTTGTGTTCGCTCGCTCCTGAGTGCAGAGAGACCTACATGTCCGGACCCCTGTTTGGTCACGCTACGCACAGCAACCTGCATTCTGTTTGTCGATTAAAATTAACGTAATCGATGAAATTCTTAATGATCAATTATCGATTAATCGATTAATCATGCCCATCCCTAATATAAAGCAAGATTGCAAGGAAAAAAGTGAAATACAACTCAACTACATATTTTTTAATACATATTTTAGATTTAAATTCCTTAAAGCAGTGACCCTTTGTTTTGTTGACACCACTGCAAACCCTTGACCTTCTCTCAATGAGCTTTACAATAAAGTTACCTGAAATAGTTTTTAATTCAAGGTGTGCCATAGAAGGGTCAAGGAATGGCAATTGTCAAAATCAGTGATTAAAACAAAAGGTGGCTGTTTTTAAAAAAAAATTAAATCTGAAACATGTTTTGTGTCATTTTTTGTTTTGTTTACTATATTCTGGGGTTGGGTGGTATCCAGATGTTGATACCGTTAAAACTTGTCAGGAATTTACCAGGGTATGCAGTATTATCGTATTACCAAAATGTTTTAGTACGACTTTGGTAAGCTATGAAGCTGCACCGCTACATGGTCTATGTGTATGACCTGCAGACTTATAATCTTTGAAAAGTTTTACATGAACCATCTCCAATGCAACACATGCACAGAACAGATTCAACGTCAGCCGCACATCCTCTGTCACAGAAAGAACACACATAATCTTTTAGTCCGACAGAAGGTGAACCGCATCAGCGCACAAGGAGAGAGCTGTTTTTATCAGCGCTTTATGGTCTCCCTTGTGAGCTGTCACGACAATGGAACGAAACTCATCAAACATCATCTCCCCACGCAGTTACAAGAAACATTATAGACGATTATTAATTTTAAATTGTGATAGCATTAAATTGAAAATACAACCACACATTTGTGCTGAACAAACAAATGTAGGTATCAATAAGTTATAATATTATATTAGGACCTTATGCGCTGCAGATTTTTTTTAATGAAGGTATTGAAACTGATACCGTTGCTACTTTTTGATCCCGCTGGATACCGTAATACCATATTACCACCCAACCCTACATTCTACATGTGTCTATTGATATTTTGGAAGCCTTCGTTCAGAATCTACAATGTAAATAATCATGGAAAAAAAGAAGAAACATCGATGAATAAAAAAGTCCAAATTTGAGGGTGGTAGTGTATAATTCGTCATCTAATAAACTGCAAACTACTCTCTGTAGGTGGATAAATACTAGTATATCAGAGAAAAACAACTTTCAGATGTATGCTCTTAACTTTTTACTATGTGGAATAAATAAGTCTTAAATCATTTGTATTCTTTATAGTCTCTATGCATGCATCAAATAGTTTAATGTAGTTTATCAAATGACATATTCTAATTAGTGTGAAATGAGGGAAAATCTCTATAATCTCTTATCCAAACCTCCTGGCCAGCTGTTGCTTTTCCAAATCAAAATTAACACCCGCAAACATCCAACTCTTCAAATCTGCAAATCCCCTCCAGCGAAACACAAAGTTGTTCCAAGAAATGATCACTCCATTTCTTCAAACTTAACTTCTCCAAAAAGTGCAGTACTATAGTATACAACAAGTGTCCACATTTCCACACTGATACCATTTTTGGAGATTTCCTTGCTCGCTGAAAGGGTGCCATCTTCCTCCTGAGTTGGCGGTAGCTGCGAGTTGGCATTAGCTGACCTGCTTGTTGGGCACTTCTGACGACAGCTGGACTGACAGAGCACCAAACGCAGTAGGGACTCTCTGGCTACGAGGATTATTCTGTCCACCGGTAAAATGTCCAACCAACCGAAGCTAAATCTGTTCAACATGCTTATACAGCCAGCTCCATGTCATTTGGATTAGTCAGTATATTGAATGAGACTACAAAATGGTCGAAAATGTGCAAACCAGATATTGTTGCTGCAAAAAAAGTTTAGACCACAGATTTTCAACTTTTGATGGATTTTAAAGGTCCTATATTTGACAAAATTTACTCTTGTGAGCTTTAAGCCATGCTATAATATTGTTACCTCATCAAAAACAGACCTGGAGTTTCACACATGTTTGAGTATCCCTTTGTCCACATCTCGAAATGCTCTGTTCCACCTTGTGATGTCATGAAGCGGTAGTTTTCAAGTTAACATCTACCTTTTACCTTTTGTCCAGTAGAAAATGGCAATTCCAGGGCTGAGATCATCCAAATGATTCCAGTGAAGGTGTGTGAAGTTTAAAAACACAATGGAGCACTTCCTGTATTAGTTTTGTATAATCTTTTCAGTTTGAGAGAAGAACTCAGCCTAAATATGCAGAATTTCTGTGTTAAACATGTGTGAATGAAATAAAACACCACTCCTGGTATGTCCGTGATAAGGAAACAATATTATAACATGCTGTGATACAGGAAGTGCTCCACTGTGTTTTTAAACTCCATGCACCTTCACTAAAATTAGGCTACGTTTATATGATGACGGTCTGAACAGTAGACGCAAAAGTGGCGTCACGTCTTCACTTTTTATTCCGCGTTTAGACGAGCGTTGGTGCATATATTGAAGCAAAAGTGTGTGGAATTCGATTGGGTATGCATGCCAGGTTTCTGTGTATTGTATTTCCACTCTGGAGGGTGGTTTCAGATTTTCGTGTTTTTAAGCCTCAAAAACGCCATCACCGTCTAAATGAAAGGCACTTCCAATAAAATATTTTGTCGTTTTTACCCGCAAGCCTTCTCGTGTAAACAGGCCCTCATTTGGATCATTTCAGCTCTATAATTGCCAATCCCTACTGTTAACTTGAAATCTATCGCTTCATGACATCACAAGGTTGACCAGAGCATTTTGAGCTTTCGAGATGTAGAGAGACTAATAATAAAGGATTACTGAAACGTGCAAATGAAACGAAACACAACTCCAGGTATATTTTTAAGGATGTACCAACATTATAACATGGCTTAAAGCTCACAAGAGTCAAATTTGAGTAATATAGGACCTTTAACAGTGGTTGTGATAAAGCCACTGGAGTCATACATTAAACTCTGTCCTTTTTTTTCTCACTTTGGTTCTAAAGGCAGGTGTTGTGTTCTGATCGTGATGTGACCTGAAAGCTGTACTAAGATTGACGAGAGCTGTGCTGAGATGCCAGGGAGAGAGGTGTCATGAAGAAGAGAAGTCTAAACAAAACCTGGGCTACAGTAGAGTTTGTTTACTTTGTTTATTAGTTTATAAAGATATCTTGTCAACGATATTTCTCTCTTTATAACTTACATACTTAATGGAATCTGAAGTAGGTGTTTGGCAGTCTAATCAGAACTGGAAGGAGATGTTTTGCATATTAGCAGCTCTTTTAGCAACATGATCCAAAAAAGCCACAAGGAAGGAAGGAAGTAAAGAAGATTGTGCTTGTGTCTGTTACACGGCTATAATCTATGACGCCCGTGGATCATTATGTTATGTTGTCGTTTTAAATCTGCACGTCACACAAGCGAGCAGCAGCTTTTTTCATTTGTACTTAAATGACTATGCAACGTTATTGACTGCTTTAAGTGTCACTGGTTTAAGAAAATAAAATTAGAGAATGAAGTTAGTAGAGAGCAGTGGGCGTAAACTGGTGGCGGTGAAAACAGTGATTGATTGGCATCTTGAGTGGAAACAACTATAACATGGTTAAAAGTTTTAGCAGAATAGATCTACTTTAAGGCACAAGAACTATAAGAGTGCACAGACTTAAATGTGCATGAATGAAGAACAAAACTACACTTAACATAACTTTAACATAACATAATATTTCCTTTTTAATCTTTATGAAACAATACGATAGAATCTTGTCAGAGTCAGAGGACAGATCTCTCCTTTGTAGCAGTTGTTGACAGCACATTAGCAGGTTAACCCAAATGGGACTCTTCCTGATGTCGCCAATCAAAGGTGTGCCAATTAACAACAGTGTCATCTGGTGCAGCTGAACCGCCATTGTTAGAAGCTTAGTAACTTCACTGAGCAATAACGGTGGATGTAAGAGACTTGTTTGATCTATCATGAAGGCAATGCTCAAAAGTGGAGCTGTCATTCAACTGAAAACCACAAAATTGTTCTAGAGATAATGATGGAATAGCATTTTCTACTCTCTTTTAAGACAGCTGAGAAAAACTGCAAATTCATGCACATTTTCAGCATCTTCACCAACACTGAGCAATTATGTGCAAAAATGGCTTTGCTTCCAATGATAGTGAAGGTGGTACAATATTCTAACTACCATTGTTAATACAGAAGTCATAAAATTATCCCTATTTCTGTTGTGGCTGCAGTGATCAATATATTCCAGCAAATTAAATAAAACTGTTCATGGGGGAAAAGCACGGCATTTCATCCGGGGGCTGCACCTTCTATTGCAATCATGACAACCTACTTTTAAATAGTGTTTTCCTATCCACTTGAGCTACAAAGTAAAAAAAAAAAAGAAAACACTCAGCTTTGTCTTGTCAAAAGTCTAAAATGATAACAAAAACATATCCAGTTTTTCTTTGACTTTCATTTGATGCGTCAGAGGCAACATTTTCCAACAATTATGCCAAACAGCAGACACTTTGTAGTGGTTATTCTCGCAAATAGATTTTTGTCAATATATTTTCAGGATAAGATCAGGGTTAGGTTTATGAATAGGTAAGTTTATGGTTTTGGGAGAGGTCTGCTAAACAAATCTTATTGTTGTAGGCAAATGAAAAGAATAAATACAGTTATTAGTTAATTGTATTTAGCAGATTTTAGAGAATTCTCTGAGTGTGGCTGAACCTTAATATTAGCTGTAATCACATCTACTGATTATAAAATTAACTCTAGTCCATTTAAAATACAGCACGCAGCAATTAGTTAGTTTTGGTTGACATGGAACACTAAGTCATTAACATTAATTCATGGGTTTTAGCTTCCTGTTTATATGTGATTTTTTTTTTTTTTTCACCATCCAAAAGATAAATTTAGTTTTAATATTTTGTTAAACTCCATGGAAACAGTGCTAACTTTTCCTCACTCTCAAAACCATGGATACAATAACAACCACGCAAACCACCAGTATTGCTAACCGTATTATATTGCCTGACCAGCCAGAATGCTGGCTGGTCACGCTTTGACAAAACTTGACAAAGACGAGTGAATCTGAAGCCATAGCCTGTCACCCTGATTTCAGAGGGTGTGATTGACAGGTGGATTAACCAATCAGAGAGACGCATGTTCCTCTACATCAAAACAAACACAGCGAGTTACATGTAAAAAAAAAATGGGGGGATATAACGCAGAGGACTAAGAAACTGGGGAATTTTGCAGAATCGACAAACAAAACACTAAACTGGTAAAGAAGTTATATATTTTGTTCTGAATGTCACAAGAATTTTCGAGAGATGTCCTCTGCATTTAAGAAACATGTGATACAAATTAGCGTATGTGGTTGGACCGTCTCAAGTAAGAGTGGAGGTTTTTCACACTGTGGTATGTTCCAGTAGCCTGATTCATCAGCCGGTTTCACTTTGTGGAAACAGTATGACCTTGCAACATTAGAATTCATTCGCTCGATGGTAGGTGGGTACTTTTTTTTTATTTAACCAATCGCTGCTATTTGGTTGTATGTAATGTGCCGCTAACGAGGATAACTGGTATATTAAGCTTTTCCCAAATCCCGTAGGAAGGAGGGCAATAATGTCTTTCCCCTTGATAAAATTCATCTTTGTTGTGGCTTTAAATCCTCGATCTCGGGAATCGTTGCCAACACAGAATGTATGACTCTTCGCTGATTGGCTGGTGCCTGAACTCGCAGTTCCAGTGTTCTTGCAAACCGTCTAGTGTATTCCGATTCCTGACCTAGTCGCTGGAGAGAACTGAAATTGAGTGGAGGCACTAGGTGGCAATAGTCTGGCTAATGTTCCAGACCCTTCTGGATTAAAACAGAATGTAGAAGGGACTGGCTGGTCAGGTTACTATACTGCACTCTTGCTGTTTGTTATCACTCAGTTTTGCATTTAGTTCTTGAAAGTAAGTCTAACATACAACTCACCACGTTGGGTTTAAACAGCCCATGCATATAGAAACTCTCACTTAGACTTTGTTAATCCACAAGAGAAATGATTTGGATACAGTAGCTCACACATCACAATATTTAAATAACAACGTGCAAAAATATAATTGGTAATAATAAATTCAAAAAAATAAGTAGCCAAAATATCGTACCAAAATAAGTAGCAAAAATAGCACACACGTCACAATTTCCACAACAAGAGGAGATTTTATACTCTCATCAAAACCCTATTTTTCCTGAGATGCCAGCCATGAACTGCTATGTCATTATTCCAGTTTGCACGACTAATGATGCCCCGCATTAGATCTCTGCGCGTTTTGTTTGCAGAGAATTCAAAGCCAAATTTCAATCGTCTGAAACATGTTTATGCAAATAGTCACTACTCCATTATGGTGTTATGATTGTGCGCTTGTTTTTTTAAAGGTTATCATATTGAGACGGCGAAGCTTGTAGGTCACGGATAAACAAAAGTGTGGTGAGGAAATATAGGGGTTTGACATGGAAGCAAGAAAACAATCTCTATGGTGAGAGTCTATGCCACATTTTCTCTAGTTTATTTCAAAATATGTAGTATATTTCAACACTGTAAAAGTAATAGTAGAGGGATTAGAAAGCAAGGTATGAGTTCTTGCAATCTGACAATTACTTATTCCATGTAATAGCCACTTAAAATAACCATAGATTTAAAATTCAAAATACAATTCCTGATTGAAAAAAAAGTTATCTGAAGTGGACCTATTATGCAAAATAGGCTTTTTCAAGCTTCCCCTTTAAATATAACTTTTCTCTCAAAGCAGTATTTTGTGTGTTTCATGCATGTCTGAGAAATCTTTATACTCCTGCATTTAAGAAGTCGTTGCCCCAATCAGCCCGTTTTTACCGCCACAGGCACACCCTCACTGCTCTGTACTTACTTCATTCTCCAACTTTATTTTCTTAATCGGTGATACACATAGGATTCAGCAGTGTACTCATTTTTGGAACAAGTGAAAACAAAATCTGCTACTTGCTGATGTGATCTGCAGTTATCTACAGGAGGTGCCGGCAGCTGTGTGGCTCTTTGTTGTGATGATGTTTACAGCACCAACTCCCACTGGGCACACAGCAGACTTGTTTCTTTTATTAAGTTGTTTTAGATGAATATTGCAATTTAAGATGTCTAAATTAACAAAATTATTCACAGTGTCATAGATTATAACTTAAATTACAGTATTTTTTGGACTATAAGTCGCACTTTTTTTCATGCTTTGGGTGGTCCTGCGACTTAAACTCCAATGCAACTTATATATTTAAAATATTCACAGTGAAGCTGCAAGAGGGCACCCTAGGCTTGTATGTCAGTATCTGCTACTCCTATTACTCCTGTACCACTGTCAAATTGCACTCTACTGCACATGTCTCCTGCAGAAAAAGCCACTGTGCACTGCTGCAAGTTGTGAAATATTCAG
Organism: Boleophthalmus pectinirostris; assembly: GCF_026225935.1. Taxonomy (NCBI): domain Eukaryota; kingdom Metazoa; phylum Chordata; class Actinopteri; order Gobiiformes; family Gobiidae; genus Boleophthalmus; species Boleophthalmus pectinirostris. The sequence continues at coordinate 28,965,678 of NW_026571404.1, read as the reverse complement.
ATGATAAGAGTAATCGAGCAGCAGAAAGAAAGTTTGGAGTGAGAGAGAAACTTGTGAAGGACTGGCAGAACACAACTTCACGGTAACCAGACAGGTGTGCCATGCAACTTTAGTGGAAGTCATTGGATGGATCAACAGAGGCTGGACTTCAGAGACAACCGAAACCATCCTGTCGGGATTCAGAAAGGCTGGAATAGTTCTAACTGGAACTGATGCTGAGTCAGACGACAGCTACACAGAAGAGGAAGCGGCGCTCCATTTACCTCCGGAGGTCGCAGAGTTGCTCAGACGTGACACCAAGGATAAAGAATTCAATGGTTTTAGTGATTTGGAGTGAGATGGAGAGTTTGGTAAACTTGTTCTGTTGTTTATGCTGTAGTTATCTGAAGAACTGTTCATATGTGACATTAACAGCCTGTTGTTCTCTGTTCTATTGTTATTACTATAACTTGCCTTTCAAGATGAAATGTCAGTTCCTGGTCTCTGATTTCATAAACTTATTGTCTTATAGTCCTATGCGACTTATATATTTTTTTCTTCTTCATTACGCATTTTTTGGCTGGCGCGACTTACACTCAGGAGCGACTTTTAGTCTGGAAAATACGGGTATATACTGTAGATTATAGCAGACACAATCACAATATGTGTTCTTTAAAAAAGTCCTGAACTAACCTGACCGGGCAACAGGAGAAGCACTTAACTGAAAACTTTGTAAGAAGACTCCCGCACACTTTTGCACTCTTCATTTACTTTTATTAGCACAACCTTTGGTTCCCTCTGACCTTCTGTGAAACAGTGCAGAAGTCTTCTTACAAAAAATACCTTTTTATAGAGCAATCTCATCATAATTTAATAATAAATGTGCTACATAAAGTTGCCAAATTAAATGAAATAATTCAGAAATAATCAGGAACTATTATAATGATTACGCTTGTGGAAATCAATCACTCTACATGGATTTATTTCTTGTATCAGAGATTAATAAAATCCCAAAGCAAATTTCTATATGTAAGATATTGATACTTTGCATTCTCTGAGGGCATGATGCTAACTGTAAACACTGCTCTGTCTGAGGCTTTGTTAGACTTTAATCTGAGCTTTATTTTAACACAATCTGACCAGAAAGAACTGACTTAGCTGGAATGATCTAGTTGAGCTGTTAATCAAGTCCCTCTCAAATAATTTTACAGTCACAATCTAGTTATCATCACCTTTTAACTGAAAATCAAACACCTAAATAGGACCATGATCACAGACTCCTGAAAATGCGCTGTTTAAATGTATTTTGTATTTTTCTTGAGTTTTCAGCAGTGTGCGCATTGTGTCACCATGGCAACTGATGAACATTCCACCACACAGACACAGGCAGAACACCCCCAGAGTAATGTCACTGCAAAGTATCAGCACCTTCAACAACATATGGTCAGTGAAGGTAATAACAAATATACATAGAGAATGACTGTATTTGTTCATGCTGTTTGGTGACACATGATTCAATACATGAGTACAAATACAGCTGGTCTTGTGTTGACTGGGTCCCTGGACTATTGGTTTATTTACTGTTAACAGCGCAAAGCCAATTTCAGACGATTTAACTACAAGTTTCTTGCAATTTTCAAAACATACCCCAATCTACGTTTTCCAAATTGAGTTTTTAATCTCGTCTTCAGGGAGTGATTCATGCTTTTCGTAGATAGCTGCCACAAAACGGAAATGAACGCCATCCTTGAAATTAATAACAGTTCATTTATTTTTGCTAGTCACCATTTGCAGGCAGAATCCAGGAATATACATTACTTATTATAGGAGTAATGAGAAGAAATGGCACCTCCAGATGACTGTATATTGACTAAATTGCAAAGATGTTACGCCTCTTATGTAAATTACCCATACTGTGAAACATGATATGCATATAGATGGAAGGGATTCATAATATAAATGATCACAGTAATTGATGTCTCGCATTCAAATTTGCATTCTTATTATTGGATTGTGAAAATATAATACAATGTTGTTGAAGTGGGACATATAAACTTCATATAAACTTAACCACATTTCAAATAAAGCTGCTGCACACTAACAGATGTGCATAATTCAAACTCAGTCCCTCCAGCCCTGCATTTGTAACATAGACAATATATAAATGGACATAGTGAGCCAGCTAGCCACCACATTCCAAATAGGAAGTGAGCATGGTCGTGCTTCCTGCTCCATTGGCTCTGGCTCCAATTGACTTTACATAAATAAATTGTCACCCTGCTCTCTGTAACTGCTGAAGTGAGCCTTGTCATTTTGTTTTTAAAATGTGCGAAAAATCTCTCCGTTGTCCAGGTAGAATCCATGGTAAAGGAGAAAATTCAACAAAATAAAACTTTGTCCAGTTGACAGCTTTGAATTTCTCCTGTGCCTTGTTCTTAAAATGTTTGTATTAAAGCACTCTACATGATCCTAGTGTTTTCATTTAGCTATTTTGTCCATAAATAAATTCCTATTCCTAATACAGAACTCAGCTCAAAACTTGCCCCTATAACTGCAAGCCTCGATGAGCTTCATTTGACTGCAGCTAAACCCCATTTGTAACATCACACTCCCTTACTTCTTTATACAGTCTATGGCTTGGAATTAGAAACACCAATCTGTATTCAGAACAGTACTTAAAATTGCAGTGGCCACTGGACCACAAAGCAAATATATCTAGTTTGCACTAAAATTGTCAAAAAAAAGAGAAAAAGTGTAGAAACTGTAGACTGAACTGTAGACTATGCTATTAAAACAACCTTTTTGGTGAAAGCATGCTTTTCTTCATGTCAATGGTATTATTTTGCCTGGATTCTTTCACAGTATTGTATTAAACCTTTCTATCTTGATGGAAACCAAACCAAACCAAGTTACTGGTCAGATCTGTGGAGAGGCAACCCCGCTCACAATCAGAATGCCTGTTTTTCGAAGTATTTTTGAGGTATAAAGAGCTATAAAAACAACTGCAATTGAATACATATAGGGTAGAGTTGTTGAATGTCATACTGTGGAACATTAGGCAGAGCAATGACATAACCTTAGAAACAAGCAGGTGACGGACCCTCCACCAGAAAAGTTACACAATGCACCTTTTAATATAGGATAGATTTCAGTTCATACCTCCACTCTTTTATTTATGTTTTTCAGTACATTTTATTTTATTTCTTATATACAATTGTAGTGCCTACTGTATGGCTCAGTGGATTAAAATTAACCGACAGTGGTTTAGTTTGAATCCAGGTCATCTTTTATAATCGTATTCATCCATTTATTCACAGTAACAGCTACTGGTTTGAACTTTAAAAGTCCTTCTTGTCTGGCTACTGGCAACTTTGGTCAATTGTTATTCACAGCTTGTTTTTTCAATCACTCTTGTTTTGTTTTTTGAGGTTCAGAAAGCACTTTTGTGGTTCCGAAATAGATCTGGGGCATGACAAATCTGTCCTCCACAGTTTGCACACATATTATTGATTGATTATATTTCAAACATGACAGATAATAAATAACATGAATTGCCAATATCAAAAAGCAGAATGTCATACAGAAAAAGACAGCTTGTTGACATCTTTCTAAAGGAATAGTAAGAAGATAACAATAAGATAAGAGTCTGCCATCTGCTTGTCTCCATGGTGATGTTATTACTTTGCCTGGGATGTTCCACAGTATCACATTAAACAAATATATCTAAATTTATTCAATTATATGAGTTTTTACTTCTTAAACTACCACAAATACATGTATTGTTACTGTGAGCAGGCCCACTTCTTTATAGATCTGACTGGTGATGTGACCGCTTGTCTACATGGAGATAGATAAATTAAATGCTATATTGTAGAATCCTCCAGGAAAATTAAAACAAAAACAAAAATACAACAATAACATCTACATAAAGTGAAGCAGATGGTGGACCTTCTACCAGAAAAGTTACACAGTGCACCTTTAATCCTCCCCCCATCTTATTTTCACATACGTATGCTAGAATACGATCTACCGCTGATAGAATCTGATACAATGTTTTTAACATAAACAACAATCCCATATTCAATTCAATTAATTATTACTTAAAGGTCCCATATTACGCAAAATTGACTCTTGTGAGCTTTAAGCCATGTTAGAATGTTGTTACCTCCTCAACAACATAACATACCTGGAGTTGTGCTTTGTTTCATTCACACATATTTGAGTAATCCTTTATTATTAGTCTGTCTACATCTCCAAAGCTCAAAATGCTCTGCTCCACCTTGTGATGTTATGATGTCAGTAGTTTTCAAGTTATCTGCTACATTTTACCAGTACAGATTAGAAATTCCAGGTCTGAAATTTTAATTCAAATAATTCTAGTGAAGGTACATGAACGTGAACACAGTGGAGCACTTCCTGTGTTTGGTGCTTTCTGTTTGAGGGAAGAACTCAGCCTAAATATGCAAGATTTGTGAATGAAACAAAACTCAACTCTAGGTATGTTTTTAATGAGGAAACATTATAACATAGATCAGAAAATAACCTAAAATGGTCCCTTTAACTTTACTTTTAATGAACGATTGCGTTGCATAGAGTTCTCAACTACCAAGTGATATTTTCATCCCTTGTATCTACTGACAACTTCCTTGTATTTTTTTTTATTTATTTCCAAATGTTAGGACATCATTTTAGATCAACTTCTAGTCTGTCCTCCAGTTATAGTAATGCAAAAATGGTTCTTGGTTGTTTTATGTAGTGGTATCTTGAAATTGAGAGCCTCTCGAAAGTTCTATCCACCATCCACTATTGCCTATAGTAAGAAGTTGTGTTATGCTGAATTTTTCTTTTATTTATTTTACGTGTGTGTAGCAGACATAGGGGAGGCAGACGGAGAGCCTATGTGTTGAATGACTTGAAACAAAATGCCCAGAGGCAACAGTAAAGCGCCATTTCCAACTGATTGCTCGGTCCATCCTCTCATCTGAGCCCTATATAACTGTACCAGCGCTGCTCCTATAGTAAATTAGAGTAATATTACGCTGTATGATCTTGATAGCCTTTACAAATGGCACAAGTGTAATGGACCAATGATATATAAAGATAAGCAGATTAGAGTTGATGCAGTATAGATTTTATTGCATTGTGGTGTATAGATTGTGAACTGCTTTAGAGCACTATAATATATGTTCAAGGGTTGTTATGATTCTAAAATGTCGTGTTTTTGATACGAAAGACAGTCTCAATACTCAATACCAATTTTGCTAACACAATGAACACACGCATTTCATTTTCAGTTCAAGGTCCTCTTAAAGCTATTCAGGAATGGCCCCAGTTTTTTGTAGTATCATTAGTATCATATTGTTGAAGCTGATGTCTTGTTTTGAAGTTTGTTTTAGTATAAATTAATCTAATATCTTAGTCTTTGCATTTGTGTAAAATTAAAGAGGGGGTATTTTACTTCTGTAGGGAATTATTTGCTACATATTTATTTAATTGAAAACAACATATTAACAACATTTTTAAGCTTCACTTTCATTTTATATGCTCTGTCTTTCCCCACTCTTTTCTTTCTGTGTTAAGTCACTCCTTCTTTAGAGCACTAGCACATTTAAAGCTGGGTATCATTAAGAAGTTGCCGATACGATACATACCTCGATACATGGGCCATGATACGATGCATATCTTGATATTCATTTTTCGATTCAGTACAATATATTTCAAATATGATATGGTTCAATAAAAAATAAAGACAAAATTGTGGCTGTGATACTAAAGTCTTTGTTAGACCAGTTCTTGTGCAAAGTGAATATGAAACACAAACATTTTAATCATCAAAACAATGAAAATGTCAAATGTGTTGCATAAACGAGTTTCCTTCCACTAAACAAGCAACTAAACTGTAGTGCTATGAGAAAATAATTTTGTGAAATATACCAAAAAATACTCAATATATCAATACAGCAGCTCACAATATCGATACTGTATTAGCACATTAAACAATACGATAAATCGATTTTTTACACACCCCTAATTACAACACAATCAGTATATACCCCTCTAATGCAAGGATGTCCAAACCTCTTTCAACACGGGCCACTTATCAAAAGGCATATGAAGTTGTAGGGCCGATTGAGGGTCACTGGGTCAGACACTGGGCCCAATACAGTGAATAATTGAAATATGTGTATTTGTGACAAGCTAAAAGAACGAGTCACTAGAGCTTTATTCATGCTTAAATCATCCATAGGACAGATTAATTATTTGATATTAGCTTTATCAAAATGGTAAAAATGACAGCTGACAGTAATATGAGCCAAATCCCCTGGAAGTCTGAGGGCCGCATTTGGCCCCGGAGCCGTAGTTTGGACATGACTGCTCTAATGAAACTACTGTACATTGCATCAGGTTTGTCAAGTTGCTATGTACTGCTTTGTATCATGTTTTAGTATATTTATTACAAATTGTCTAACCATGAGTAGGATTTGAATATGGCCGGATAGAGATCACTAAATTACTCAAACATGCATGGATGATGATATCTAAAACCTCTTCAGGCATGTTTTTGATGAGGGAACAATATTATAACATGGTAGAAAGCAGATTTTAGTATTTGGTTTCTACAGTAGGCCAGAGAAAACAAACAAATATGGGTCACACAAATGTAATTCGGATGCTAACTGCCAAATGGGCATACTTTGATTGATTGTTTTTGATAACGCACATAATCAGATAACTATCACAAATATTTCCTGTTTTGTTCTATATTTTCTCAGAGTGGACAAATGAACTGCTGGTGGAGGTACGACTTTGATGCTTTTTTAATTAACACCAACATTTAACTAACTAAAGACTCCATTACCATTTAAGCAAACTGAGCAGTGGAGGAAATGAACCACACTAATGTAAATGCATGAGACAACCCCTCTAATTTAACAACATGTAGATGATGTAGATCCATACCCTCTCCACACCTCTAACGCATAGAGAACAACCGGCCAGATATACGATTGCTTTATTGCGAAGTAGAGAAATGAGAAAAGGTGACGGTGCAAATGGGAATAATAGACACGAACATAGCCCAGATTCCAGGGCTGCCACATTGTCTTTGAGCAGTCTGTTTGGATGCGAGCCAAGGTCCCCATATGCTCGAGTTATGACACAGTGCGGGCTCCGCAGACTGCTCCGATGCTGGTCCTGTCATTAAGATGAAGCCTCACATAATCTCAACCTGTAAATTAGACCCTCTAGTCTCTAAAAGCAAAAGATCAGTCAAATTTATATAGACTAGTTTGTTTCTATAGTTTTAGGTTTTTTTCAGGGTTATAGGATTGGACAGTTTACCTATAGGTCAGTTATGTATATGTAAATGTTTGTTTTTGTTTAATTTAACTAATATAAAACGAAGGATTATTGTTCAGGGTGGTTTATTTAATTATGTGTTTATTTGATAGGAATTTTGCATATTACAGGGCCCATTCTACACTGTTTTCCGATCAGTTTTAATGCTGTTTCTTCATCAAAAACATGCCTCGAGCTTCATTTTGTTTAATGTACACATGTTTAGCACACAAACCCTGCATATTTAGGTTGAGTTCTTCTCTCAAACTGAAAACGCTCTGTTGCACCTTGTGATGTCATGTGGTAATACAGGAAGTGCTCCACTGTGTACCATATAACTTCACTAGAATCACCTGAATAATATTAGACCTTGAACTGCCAATCTTTGCTGAACTAAAGGCAACAAAACTACCGCTTCATGACATCACAAGGTGGAACAGAACATTTTGATATCTGGATTACTCAAATGTGTGTGAATGAAACAAAACACAACTCCAGGTATGTTTTTGAGGCGAAAAGAGCGTCATAATGTGGCTTAAAGATCACAAGAATCAGTTTTATGTAATATAGGACCTAACGTAAATAATATTATGATTATTTTTAGGGTGATTTTTAGGGTATTTATTTATATATTTCTTATTTAAGGAATGTGCATATGAATGAACATCTGCAAAATTCTAATTATGACAGATCATTGCCAAGGTGCTAATCTCCATCTGTACTCCCTAGACAGGTGAGCGCTCTCTTGCTTTTTATTCCCATGTTGTTATGTGTTATGGTAGCTCACATTCATATTTTATCACCTCCAGACACACTGAAATGAACATAGAAAACAAACCTGCCTCAGACAAACACAGACTAATGAATACAACAGTGTGCACAGACAAATCCTACAGCAGGAATTGAACCATCAATGAGTCACTGCTGCTCATAAAGATACAAACTCCAGCCTCAAAGTAAAGAGAAGTGTTTTCTAATTGCATCTAGTTTATATTATTATGCATGTTTTGGTTATACTTTGTTTTAAGGTAAGCTTATTTTCTTCCAATTAGCTGGTAATTTCCATGCAAGGGGTTAATTGCTCGCGAATAAGTCTATATTAATTATTTTGAAAGCACTTAAATTGTTCTCCAATTATATTTTCTTAAATCAAAATCAAATTAACAAATGCTGTTCAGCTAGAGTGATCTGCAGCTGTCCATAGGAGATGCCGGCTCTTTGTTGTTGCGATGACGTTTGCAGTGACGTCAGCTCCCATCAGGCACCACAGTGGAAATCAGCAGACCTGTTTCTTTTATTTATTTGTTTTAGAAGAATATTGTGATTTAAAACGTCCAAATGATAACATAATGATCCACAAGTGTCATAGATTATAGACAGACAGAAACACTAATAAACACAATACTAGAATGCATCCTCCTTTGTAAACTAAACTATCGTAGCCCAGGCATCTTTTCTTTTCTTTTTTTTTTTTTTTTTTGGCATCTTATTGCTAGAGCCAGCCAAGTGTGAACACAAGAGCTTTCTGTTGCCATTCTCACAAGTGTTAACCGTCCCAATGCTAAAACCCAAAGCAGTGCGATGGTGCTCCAAGTGCCTTAAGTGAGGGCTCTGACATGAATGGGGAGGGCAAAAAGAAAATACTATCAAATCCACATTCAAATCCCCTTTAAAATGCCCCACACTCTCCTCTCATCGATTTCACTCTGGTCTCATTGTGTTCAGAGCAGCCCACTATTGACTTTGCCATACTTCATCTGAACACTTTTGGAAAACACAGCACTTCTACAGCGGGTTGTGACATTTTTTGGGGCAGTTTGCTTTTTTATATCTGGTAATTTGTTCAGCACTAAAGCTGCACAAAATACTGAAAATGGTTATTGGAAGATCAGGAAGCAAAACTGTTTTTCATTCAATGTTGTGATAAAACCAGGAATCTATAATAAGAAGTGGATAAGACCCTCCCTCTCTGTCCTGATGTGAGCTTGATAAATGGGCTCTCCATAGGTATTACAGCTCCTGTGAGCTGTGGTTCACGAAGAATTCTCCCAAAGCTACAATGTTTTTGTGTGAAATCAAAGTGCCTGTGCTCCGGTGACAAGGCATTGACAGCTTTCACAAAGGTCGGATTGTGCAGAGATTCTCTTCACACTACACACAACATTTCAAAATGTTTTAAATACTCAGAGCCTAAAAAAACATCCACAAAAAAGTCACAGAGATCAGTTCATCATTCACTGAGGACAATTTTAACCTTGATGTTGAGAACACACAAGGCCTCATTTATCAGGTGATAAACCGATAATCACATTAAAAGTGGAACAAACACACAGCGATGCTAAAAAAGACACAGCACAGTGTTGCTTCTATGAAAGAATGAATATGCAAAAGGGAGGTGTCTGCGCAGGATAGCTTTTACAGTTTATGCATCTATAGTGCATGTTGATTTGAAATGCTTTAAAATGACCAGCAAGGAAAATAATAAAATGATGTATTCAAAGCAGCAGAAATCATCACGGTTCTCATCTAACAAAATGCTTTTCAAATTGTATTTGCAAAAATGTTCATTTTTACAGCTGCTTTTATCAAATACTTCATGGAGTTAAAGCATTTTCCTGAACTGAAAGAAATAAGACTGCTTTGACATGCTTATTACAGCTGTAACCTGTGTTTGTGTTTCCAAATATCTCTTACCACAATACACTGCTGCACTATGCTCACTAGTAACAGCTTGGAATTCCCTTTACTTTTATATCCCTTTACTGTCATTCTTCAAACCTTATGATTCAGTCTGACATGATGGCATGAATCTACCTCATAAAATACAACTGATAACATCTCACACATGTGGCACACTAGTGAGATGCACACTGACTTTGTGCTGGAAGGTTTTCATATCAATAAAACATATTTCCATCCCTTACCATCTACTGTTGTAATATTGAAAATTTTCCAGTCAGAAGAGGTGTACCTAATAATATGGCACATGTATTTCTAAACTCCCACTGTGTTGTTCTTCTACCTCTGCGTTTAAATGACACTACTAGGGTCATTTCTAATTGTCAATAATAATAATAACTAAAAGATCTACAGCCTCTATCAGTCAAAGCTTTTGGTCTGGAGCAGAATTCAGAATATAATGTGGTTTCCTCATCAAAAATATGTTATGTTTGGAGTTATGTTTTGTTTCATTCACACATAACATAACTTAAAGCTCACAATTATTTTATTACTGTGTGTAATATAGGACATTTCAAGCTAAAAAAAACTACAGTATACATCAGGTTAACAACAGAGGCTTACCCCAGCTGTAATACTCTACTCTCCCCACTTGATCTCAGTATACTGTGTTTGACTCCTAATTGAATCAAAAGCTACGATCTTGCCCTGTCCTCTCAAAGGGCTGACATTTTGATGCAGGCTGGTGTCTTTGTATCAGTGCGACTCAAATTTCTTTCTCTGTCTTCTCCCCGGAGGTGTCTGTCAACGCTGCTCTACATTTATCACTTCTCTGTCTGGCCTTGTGATTTCCTTCTCTCACAATCCGCTCTCTATTCTTTGTTATGGAGTTATGATAAGGATATGTGGCAGCTAAGGGCTTTAAAGAATACAAGAGCTTTTAAAATGTGGTTTATAGCTGCTTTTTATGTTGAAGTCAGTTGAGGTTGTCCCTTTTTAGATACAAAAACGCACAAGTCTCATTTAGGGCCTGAGAATGTGTCTAGAAAAAATCACTTTTGGAGGCTATAATCATAGACTGTCAAAAAAAACGAAACAAAAAAACTGCTACCCACAGCATTCCATATACCTGCCCTATATGATCCTGGCATTTTTATTTCGCTATTTTGTCCGTAAAGCAAGATATAAACTTTAATATCAGACAAGCCAGGTGCCTTCATTCACCAACACAGGTTTGATTAACAGCATTGCTAAGCAGCTGCCCTCTTATCTTCAACAGCCTCACTCACTGCCAGCCTCGATGAGCTTCATTTGACTGGAGCTATCTGCGGGTGATGTCACACTCCCTTACTTTATGTTTACACTGAAACGAATCACCGTATTACTGTATCACCATACCAAAAACGATTTGTGTCCAGACACGCTGTTTCTGTGTCCGCAAGCCTTCTCTATCCACACAGCTTTGCGCATAATTGTTTACCTTTTACAGAAACGAAACTTGACTAATTTGCAAAAGTGAAGCGCTCAAAAAACAGCTTGCTCCTTGTGCGCTGATGTGGGTCAGCTTCTGTCGGAGTAAAGGACACGACTCAGTGGAATATGTGTGTTCTTTGTGTGACAGAGGGGTCTTCTGCTTACCATGTCTGTAGCAGCCAATTTCGAGCCGAGGAAGACGGCAAGCATGAAAACAATCTTTTCGTGGACCCAGATACTAGCAAGTACTTCTAGCTATGTTGTTTCTCAGTTGTCTGTGGTTTGTTTAAACTGTTTCCCGCAATAGCGTCACATGACTGATGTCACGAACCCAGCGAATCAGGAAGCCACAAGTCACAGTGACGTGGTCCAATAAGGATGCAACTAGAGCTGCTATGTCAGCATATGAACGTTTTCAGACAGCCACACAGTGCCGGATCAGATCTGTATTTTTGGGAGCTGGCGGCACCAGATCGTTCCGTCTCTGGAGCCATTTTCTATCGGATTCGTGTGAACGAACACTGCATCCTCAACAAAAATTACTTGAATACATACTAGTGTGGATGGTCTACTTAGTCTACTTCTTTATACAGTTTTTGGTTGTTTTGATTTAACAATATTTTAAGGGATAAACTAGTTGAAAATCATACAGTTTTATAGCCTTTGTAAGTTTTTCATATCCATGTGACCATGTTCCACCACATTGCCCAAGCTGTCCCAACTTTACTTCTATTTGAGGTGGTCACCTTATTTCTCAATGCTTTTTAAAGCCCATATATCATTACCAAACTCATTCCGAACATGCCAGGATTTAAATTGCTTTCACGACAAATAATCAATATTTTTAGATCATGTTGAGGAGGATGTTAAGGAGAATGTATAAAATGACAGTGAGTGAATAAGAGTGATGTTTTTTATACTACTATATCTACCAGAATCAAATAATGGATGGACAAAAGCTATAAGCAGAAGTAATTATCCACCCTGACCTGTGTCTAAAAACATAGTCTTCATTTGATCATTTTTGTTGGTGGCACATTGGAAAAACATCACATAAAAGCGATTTCCTTGAGATTAAACTGACAAAAACATCACAGGAGATTGTCTCTGAAACAGAAATCAAACCTGATTAACTAGTTACACAGATCTGTGCGAGAGAGATAAGGAGATGCAATGAGCAGTTATTCCAAAAATATGACAACTTATAGGCTGCATTACTTGGACTCTACTTTCTTGAGTGGAGAGAGACCGTATTTAAGCTGTCTTTCACTTGACACTGACTTTAAAGGTGCACTGTGGAACCTTTCTATAGATACGTCATTCCTCTGCCTGGAATGTTCCACAGTATGACATTAAGAACCATACAAGCACCTTACATTTATTCAAATACAGCTACTTTTATAGCTCAAAAATACATAGAAAATTGGCATTCTGACTGTGAGTGGGGTTGCCTCTCCATAGATCTGACCTGTAAAGTCGTTTGGTTTGGTTTCCATTTAGACAGAAAGGCTGAATTCCAGACAAAGCAATAACATCTCCACGGAGAAAAGCATTGGATGGACCCTCCACCAGAAAAGTTTAACGTACCTTTAAAAACTGATTGGGTGATTTTAAAAAGGTACTTGAGTATAATTCCACATTGTAAACTAAAATTGTACCATCTATCAGGCATTCTCTTTTTATTTTCCAGAAAGAATTGTTTTAGTTGCAATTGAACAGCGCACAGGCTGATCTGAAACAGCAGGCATGACTCTTACTGTTATAAATCACCCAAATGAGTCCCTGATAATGTCTCTGAAATGAAAGAGCCCAGTGTTGCACACCACAAGAAATGAAGTGGGCAAATACTCCCAATTGCAATTCTATTTGAGAGCCAATCCAACAACTGTTTGTTTATTTATTTATTTATTTTTGATTATTTTGTAAAATTATTCTTTTATTTATGTATTTATTTTTAACATTCAATGAGAACAATACTGCACATTCTGTTCTTGATAAACAATACGACTAAATCTCTTCAGTGCCCAGATGCCCAATTTTATTTTTGCATTTTCCATTTGTTGGTAAAAATTGTCAATTTTATTTTTTTTTCTAAACTCAAATTACATTTATTGATAGAGACTAAAATGACAGCACAGCAGCAGGTCAGAGTAATATCTTGTGTTGGGTATGAGGTCTTGGTCCATTACGATCCCATGGAACATTTTCACACAGAAATCTTAAATGCGGCGCTTGGCCTTCAGCAGAGCAGTTTGGTGGCGATTGTTCTTGATTGATTTTATTGTCTGGATTTCGTCTCGTCACATACAGCTGGCATTGTAAGTGACATGTTTTGCCCAGGGACTCTGCAACCATATGGGCTTCTAGTTATTGTCAATGTTGGCTCCATCATCCTCAAAATGCTTTTATAGGTGGCCACTATACAGTGCAGACATTTCTCAAAACCCAAAACATGAACAATACACACAGTCTTCCAGCTAAAGCCCACCGCATACTAGAGGATTTTCAGTTTTGAATGATTTTTAAATGTGGTCGGAATCATTTGAGATTTTAAAGGTGCGTTGTGTAATTTTTCTGGTGGAGAATCCATCAAATGCTTTTCTCCATGGACATGTTATTGTTTTGTCTGTAATGTTTCACAGTATGGTTTTAAAGGTTTTTGTCTTCATGGAGATCAGACATCAGATCCTGTGCCTGTTTTTATTGGTATTTTTGAGCTATAAAACCACCTGTAATTGAATAAAGTAGAGCTGTTTCAAGTTATACTGTGGAACATTCCAGGCAGAGCATTCATAGAAACAAGCAGGTGACAGACTTCCAACCAAAAAGCTACATAGCGCACCTTAAATCTCCGAGTGCAAAGACTGCTGCGTGATTTGGCTGCGGACCACAGGTTAAAAGTTGTGAGCCTGTTTCCCGTCTAGAGTAAAATGGCTCACTTTGAGACTCTTAAGTGTTCAAAAGATCAGAGCACTGCACTTCTAGTTTAGATACAAGTCAAAACTGTGCTATTATTTGTGAAATGTGTTGTAACACTTCAGATACATGATTTTAATGCACAGAAGGTTGGCGATAAAGTACACAGGAAGCAGAGCCATTATCGCTAATCTACAGCTTCACCCTGATATGAACAGACATACGTAGGAGGAACTACTCTCACCTTTTCACTTTTAAAGAATGCTTGAAATTGGATGAACAGTACTGTTTTGTGGAGTTCGGGTCATTATTTGCGGAGGATAAATTCTATGGATAATATAGACGAGAAGCTGCAGTTTAAATGTACAACTTTACAACAGGTGAGTAATAAAGTCTTCTCATTATTTTTGTTATTTCCTGAGTTTGTATCTTGCGCCTCTTTGTCTGTCAGTCCTCAGCCCTTGATGCTGTGTTTTATTGGCTGTTACCGTGGTGATGTTTTATTCTTATGCTATGACAGAGCAGCTCAGAGTCACATTGTCACAACACACGAGGAGAAGACGCAAACACGGGGAGAAGCAAATCACAGCTTAAATCGGGCAAATTATTCTGTAGTGTGTGGCAGGCTTAAAGGTCCTACATTACGCCATGTTATAATTTTGTTACCTCATCCAAAACATACCTGAAGTTGTGTTTGTTTAATTCGCACATGTTTGACTAATCCTTTATTATTGTCCATGTATATCTCCAAAGCTCAAAATGCTATGTTCCACCCTGTGATGTCATGAAGCAGTAGTTTTTAGGTCACTTTTACCTTTTGATTAGTAGAAATGGGCAATTCCAGGGTTGAAATCATCCAAACGATTATAGTCAAAGTGTATGGAGTTTACAACATTATAACATAGATCAGAATACAGCATAATAAGGGCCTTAAGGTAGTCCTCACTAAGCCTAATATCAAGATCTGGAGATGTGTGCCTGGGTACAGCTCTGTGGCACTCAATTCATTTATTTTTTATTACTGAAATTGTTGTAGCCTACTTGCACTTCTCCGTAAACTGCTCAAAATGCAAGTAATTTCCATCATGCAAATCCTTCAACTCAACCACACATTTTAATGACTTTTTATTGGTGATTTTGCTTTGTTTTTCCAGTATGACTAAGTTTTAATCACGGATTCTGTTGAGAGGAGAGAGCGGCAGGACTGCTGATGCTTTATTAATGGCTTCATTAGTCACTCATCTGCGCAGGGGCTTTCATTCAAACTCAACTCTGTACTTTATAAACAGCAGGACATGGGGAAGGCTGAGGTGGGCACTGGCATGGACATAACACAGCAAGTACCAAAATTATGAAAATTGGATTGCAGAAATGCTTAAGGTGCATTGTGTAACTTTTCGTGTGGAGGGTCCGTCATTTAAATGATATTGCTTTGTCTGCAATGTTTCACAGGATGACGTTAAACCTTTTTATCTTCATGGAGACCAATTCAGACCAAGTTACAAGTCAAATCTGTGGAGAGGCGACCACACACACAATGATAATGCCTGTTTTTCTAGGTATTTTTGAGCTATAAAACCACCTGTAATTGAATAAATGTAAAGTAGAGCTGTTTAATGTCATACTGTGGAACATTCCTGGCAGAGCAATGACATATCTATAAAAACAAAGCAGGTGACGGGCCCTCCACCAGAAAAGTTACACAATACAGCTTTATATTATTTGGATAGCAAAATTCAAATTCTTCCACTTTTTTTTTTTTTTATCAACAAACTACTCATTTGTCTTACAGTACAAAATAGCCTATAAAGAAAAAAATATTTTAAAAGTTATGAAAACAAGATGATTGATGATGTTTAGGAGTTACCATGGTGACACAATGCAGACATTAGCAAACACTGTCAAAAAAAGTTGTCTGAAAACTCAAGAAAAAATACAAAATTATTTAAACACATCGTTTTCACGAGCCCGTGATCAATACAAACATTCAGGGTCCTGTTTAGTAGTTTGATTTTCAACAAAAAAGTGAGAGTGACTAACTGAAAAACTATTGGCTAATGCTAGAGAGCTTGTGACAGTCATTTTATGTGTGAGAGACTCAGGCTGTGTTAAAATAAAGCCTCAGACAATGGGAATGTTGATTACTATGTTGATTATTATGTTAATTTTAGCTGAAATAGATATAGATATAGATATAGATATAGATATAGATATAAATATAGATATAGAAACATCCTTTTTTTTCCAAGATCTATTCTTTTCTAATAATGGCTGTGATAGTAAACAGGCTCCATTTCATAGAACACATTTTAACTTCTCGATTAGCTGTCATGCATGCGTTGCCAACATTATACCAGGCTGTTTGTCATTCGATCCTTGATTACAATATAGGCAGTAATTACACGTGACCTTGCACTAAACCTGCTTCTGTGTGCATTGATTACATGAGGCTGTATGGAGATGGATTCTGATTGGACAGCGGGGTGACCGGGGTTTCTCAGTGCAAGCTCTGTGTTCATTATCCCAGTTAGCATTAATAATATTATGGTCTCAGTTACCTCAGAGGACTGCATAGGGATCAACTGCTTCACATTCAAATGAACATTAGCAGGCGACAGTCTCACTCAGATGTAATTACTTATGCGTACGTCTTTAGGGAGCCCACTATGTACACGGCATGCGGTCATATCTACATATACGTCTTCAATGAATCTGGTTAATTACGACTTGAACTGTGTGCACTTCAGATAATGACTCGTATAAGCAATGTAAACTGATAGCAGGCAAGTACTTGGATATATTTAATCTCGGTGAGTTTCTCCTGGTAATAAGGGCCCATATTACACTGTTTTCTGATTTACCATCTCAGCTTCACTAGAATAATTTGGATAATTTCAGACCTGGAATTGCCAATCTCTGCTGTACTAAAGGTAAAAGGTAGCTGTTAACTTGAAAATTACCACTGCATGACAAGATGGAACAGAGAATTTTGAGCTTTGGAGATGTAGACAGACTAATAATAAAGGATTACTGAAACATGTGTGAATGAAACAAAACACAACTCCAGGTAGCAATGTTCTCCCATGATCTAAAGCTCACAAGAATCAATCTGGCCTAATATAGGACCTTCAAATAAAGGTAAAATAAATAAAATAATGGCATTGTTACATGAAGTCTTCTTTTCAGGATGCTCGTTAAGTAAATGAAAGCTGTAGCAGTACTTTTGGAGCTCAGTAATAATCAAATAATCATCTGTCATGTGTACCTTTTCTTTGCATTCATAGGAAATATCTGTTTTTTTGTTTGTTTGTTTTGTTTCATTTTGAATGATATTCACACAGTTTGAGACTTGGCATACAATGTCTTTTTTATGTGATCAACTCAGCCATGTAAAAAAGTGTCCAGCACCTTTTGAATGTGGAATTTTTTTGGAGAATTTTAGCTCTAGAGACAGCAATCAACAAGCACTGAGCACTTATTAGGAATGCACCAATCCAATACTGGTATCGGAATCAGCGCCGATACTGAAAAAATTGCTGGATCGTGTATCAGCTTCCAAATACTGTTTCAACCAATATTTTGATTGGACATGTAAGTCTATGTAATAAGTTGTATTTACTGGTAGTAGTCAGGCCAGAAAGTCTCATAATATTTGAACTTTTATTTATACAAATTGTTCTGTCGTTACTCAAGATGTAATAAATAACAGCTACATAACAAATTTGTATCAGTTTTGTTTTATTTTAGTTTAGTTTTAAGGAAATAAATGCAATTTTCAGTCTCTGCACTGGTATCGTTTGATATTGCCAGATGTTTAAAGCTATAGTTTCAGAATTGGTATCGGAACCATAAACTGTATATAAACGCGCTAGCTGGCACATTCCAAATAGGAAGTTCTCATGCTGGCGCTTCTGGCTCCTACTGACCCTGGCTCCGATTGACTTACATTGGAATATTGTGGCCCCTCTCTTTGTTACTGCTGCTGTGAGCCTCGTCATGTTGGTCTTAAAATGTTTGTATTAACCTGCTCTACATGATCCTGTTTTTTTTTGTTTTTTTTCTCACTCTTTTGTCCATTTAAAAAATCGTATTCATAATATAGAGCCTGTAACCGTTAGTGTCGCGAGCTTCATTTGAGTGGCGTTGAATGCCATGGGTGACGTCACACTCACTCAGTCCACTTTTTTATAGGGTCTGTGTTTGAAACTGAAAAAGCTGGGTCAGTACATCCCTAAAAAAGATCCTTCCAAATAAGAAAGTCTTGTGTTGTATTTAACTTCAGCACCATAAGTAGACATTAGTGCTAAAAGGATACACACCAAATACCTTTCCTCTGATCTACAATTTAAATAGAAGGTAAATGTGTAGACAGCCAGTAAACCTGTCAGAGTATTTAAACAGCTTGTGCCCATAGACCGCAGTTACCTCATATGTTCCATGCTGTGCCTTTTTATTGAAGCACTGACGTATTCCACGGCTAACTGGGGAGACGGAAAACCTTCCCGGGCTCCTCGCTAAAAAACCAAGGCGTCCCAACTGAAAGAGACAAGC
Source organism: Boleophthalmus pectinirostris (assembly GCF_026225935.1). NCBI lineage: Eukaryota > Metazoa > Chordata > Actinopteri > Gobiiformes > Gobiidae > Boleophthalmus > Boleophthalmus pectinirostris. The sequence goes on along the minus strand of NW_026571404.1, from coordinate 28,946,742 downwards.
CTGAAATGGGAATATTTGATCCCATAGGTGCCGGCTGTTCCCATAGCAACCCCAGCTAAAAGTTTGGTAAGGTTGAGCGGTCACTGCCAAAGGATCGGACACACAAGGAAGGGTGGGGGTGTCAGGGATGTCCACTAATCCACTGTGCAATCATCATTACCATTGTTGATTTGGTGCGCTCGTGAGGCCTTCAGGGACCTCGCGTAAATATCAGGGTCACACACACATTTACATCTCAAGCGGAGAGAAGGGACAGCTCAATGTGGGGGAATATGGCAGGTCAATACATGTTTTATTAAACGTGTGAGCGCAGGCAGCCAGGGGTCACTCCCAGCTCAGCGCATTAACATGGAAGCACTGGGACCAGGGCTAATCAAAATGCCAAAGCCTCAAAGTCATTTACTCCCACTTAAAGATCAACTGCTTGTTTTTCCCCATGGATTGGAGGCCATATTTATAATCATCTTATAATGTATGAGACCCTTTTAAACTCTGCTACAGCCATGCAAACCTCTGGCATCAAAAGGATTTTTCACCAAACGTCAATTGTGCATTTTATTAATTTTTTTCTTCCTTGAGAGTAATCTACACTACCTATTTTTGGATAAAATATTACGTGACAACTGAAATCTTTTCAGGCTTATGTTAGTGCTACCACATCCACAGACAGGGATATGTGGCTGTCACAGCTCGTTTGCTTTTTTCGGTAAAAATGGCATGAAAAGATGACTATGTCCACAAATCTGCTTTTAAAGAATGAATGACATCTACCAAACTATTTTTGTTATTATTATTATTATTATTATTTATTTATTTTTTATCTAAAATGACAAAGTCCAGAACTGTATTGGTAAACAGTAAATATTTAATTGTAAGACAATAGTGGCCCACTGGAGAAGAACTGAACCCAACCATTACATTAGCAAAGATATAATTTTGTGTTTACTATATTTCTATCATTTTTTATTGTACTAATAACATTTAAGTATGCCTTATTTGACACCAGTCCCTTACTATTTTTGCTATTCATTTTAGATTTATTATTACATTTATATTTTTGCTCTTTATCATTTCATATTATCATATTATATTATGATGTGTGAGCTGCTGTGTCCAAAAATGTATCTTGTGAATCAAAAAAAGTTTGTCTAAGTCTAAACCACATGCTATTTGCATTGTGTCTTTTGGCAATACACTTCACCTGCCAGCATGGCAAGAGAAGCATCCTGCAACTGGTTCACTCTAGCAACTCTAAATGAAAACTTTTTTTGACCCCACAGACCCTAATGACCACATCATGTAGTTTGAACTATATTTATAGAGACCACCCGTACCACCATTGTGGCCATCATTAGCACTACCAGCATGTGTCGTCTGTGCCCACCCGCCTGGTCCACTCCTTCACTGGGCCTGAGCTCTCACGGTCAGCCTGACGGACAGCCCCTTCACCCACAGCTCATCGCTCATAGCAGGGGCTGACACATGAAAGAACCCAGCCACTACTCTTTGGCATTTAGCTCTGTGGGAGTCTGAGGAGGCACTACACTGAGAATGTGGAGCTCGCTGAAGGGCGGAGAGGGACAATGCTATCACTGTGTATCACCCTTGCAGGACAATGGAGCAGAACAGTTTATGGTCTAAGTGTGACGTTATTAGCAGCCTTCTGACCAGCTTCATTCCCACTCTATACAGCTCATATACTCTTGTGTACAAGAAAGACATTTCAGCCTCTTTGCCTGTGAGAAAATGCTGTTTGTAATGTTGGGAAATTTACTTTGACAATGTATCTTTTAATGCATTCCAATAGAGTAGCCTACTAATGATACTTGGGTCTGTTCTACATGTATCTGTATCTGATGGGGCATTCGTTAGTTACCATGGAGACACAATGCACACAATGTCAGAAAAAAGTTTTTAAGATGAACCTCAAGATAAGACACAAAATAGATTTAAGTCTAACAAAGCCTCAGACAGATTAGAGCCTCTAGTTAGCATCATACCTCAGGGAATGTTGACGACATCGGCTGCAAAGTATCAGTATTCTGAATACTTACAACACTTGAATTCATTATATTGCAGTGTAAAAGTGTGGCATTGGATTTTCAAAATGCTTTGTTGAGGTGTCTGAATACTTTATCGCTGATTAGAAATCACACAAGCTCTTAAAACCTCAAGAGCTGTGTTTTATATTTTTCTACTGACGCTGTGCAATTTGAAGCCTAAATTGCGTGATCAAATACTGCAATGTATTTCTTTGGTGGTATTCAGTATACAAAAAACAAACGAAAGAATAACTATACCAGAATGCAGTTCAAAATGAGTACTCTTGAATACATACTTTCGGTACATGTATTTAGTTTCTTCTTAGCTCTGTCCATATAAGTATGATTGAGGGTGAAGTGGCCAATGGTCCACATCTATTTTACTGAATGTAAATGAATAAAGGACATGAGAATTTTGTAAAGTTTGTAAAGTGCAAGATGAATTCTACAAAAAATGTACACTGCTAGTCAAAAGTTTGGACTCAACTTCTCATTCAAATGTTTTTTCTATTCTTTTACTAATTATTCAGACTTTATTATTACCACTTTTATACTTTTTACTCTTTGTTATTGTAATATAATGTAATGTGTGAGCTACTGTGTCCAAGTAATTCCCCTGTGGATCAATAAAGTTTGTCTACTTTCTAAACTTACAGAGAGAGTGAGTCCAACTTTTGACTTTTTTGAGGTAGTGTATGTACTGAACTGAGTATAGGTTACTTTTCACAACTTTACTCTAGTTTACATTATTTTATCATCTAACAAAGACCATATTATAAATTATGTTTGAGAATCCTTGGCCCGTCAACATAAAACACAAAGACAACACAAAGTCAAAGTAGTTAAAAAACTGTTGTTAAAATCCCTAACGCCATTCAATCCCAACTTTTGTGCACATTTACGAGTCACCCAGGCGTGTCACTATAACAACTTTTGAATACCACGATAAACGCTAATATTGAAACTACTTTATGCCTCTGTCACCAAGCAGGATAATCCCATGAATCATATTTTTAAATAGGCTGTATCATAAAAAAAAAACAAATTAATAAATGTTAGAGTGAAGCAATAATTAGCCATACACTGCAAAAACTCAAATCTAGTAAAGTTATGATTACTTGAATCAGGAAAGTACATTTCATAAGTAAAATGATCTACCAGTGGAACAAGACTTTTTATACTTAAAATATGAAAATACACTTTGCTACACAGATAAATTAAGCTACACATTTAAATCAAGAAACAAAATGTAATGTTGCTTGAAATAAGGAAAACACCCTTATTCCATTGGTAGATAATTGTACTTGTGAAATTTAATCTACTCAAATACAGTAAAATGTTCTTAATTTAAGTCACTTTTTGCTTACCTACATATTGCCTTTTGTAATGTAGATGTTTATTCAATTTATTCAATCATCTAGAGGATCTAATCTGATGGAGTTACATAAAAATGGTTTAAATTTCCACACTATTGCAAAAAAATGTACATGTGATAAATAATGAGCCCCAAAAAGTATTACAGTATTATTCACGAGGGCGGGTGGGGATTGTTTTACAGACTACACTGACATACAATATTTAAAACCGCTTATTGTTTTTATGCTTTTCATATCCTGGAGTACAGTGTCTTGTTTCTGTGTATTTTTTATACTGAAATGGCAAATAAATTCCAATTTTGAGTCTTATTATTCCATCTTTCATACACTGAATGATCTATAAGTCTATATAGTAATTACAATGACAGGTCTAGAGTCACCCCAGTCCCCATATGGTCACTCACCCTTGACAGTGGCCGTCCTGGTGCAGTCGTACAGAATGGCCAGTTCTCCAAACACCTTCCCCGCTGACATCTCTCCGAGCAGGGCATTCTCCTTCAGCACCTCCACTCTGCCATCTGTAACACACACACACAGAGAGAGAGAGAGAAAGAGGCTGTTATGACTACTCCCATTCAAATGAGACCTTCATTTGATTACTCAGGTGTACCGGACCCCTCTCGGCTCCACTCTCAGCTTGGGAGATAAAACGCTCGCTGGGTTATGGTCTGTCTGTGGGGTCCGGATTCTGAAATTATTGGCACCAAGTCGTGACTTTTTCGCAGCTCTCTCATCCGGAAAAGAGAAATCAGATTATTTTCAGTGTGGGGTTTTCAAAGAGTAGAAATGCTTCTTAAAGGGGCACTGTGTAACTTCTGTGGTGGTTGAAGAAGCATGCATTTTACTGTGGCAAAGCAATAGCATCTCCATGGAAACATAGTGCACTTTTAAACTTCCCTTGGGTAAGAATATTATAGTAACCATACTCTGCTCACATGTGCATTACAGTACTACCGTACTTCATGGCTACTGGTAACTTTCTTTTTTTCAATGTTTATTATGAAGTTTTGCTTTTGTAATATTTTTCCACATAATTTTGGTGAGTGCTTTTTACTTCTACTGTAGAAGTAAAATTAGACCTCTACACACTTCATCTTTCATCAAGAAATATTTTATCTATTGCAAACCATAGAACTATAATAAAATCTGAAGGTGAACTCAAGACCGCTTTGAGGATTTTAATTTTTTTTTAAAGTTTATGATGTGAAAATAGAAAAAAATCCAACCTTTGTGAAAGCTGAGGATGGTCTGTCAGCCAAACACGAGCAGTTTTGACTTCCCAAAACATGCATGGCTATGGGAACCACAGTACCTGGAGCGGCCACTACTTGGTCTTGAGCTGGGACAGAGAGGGACTGCCTCATCCACCCAGAGTATTTTAAAAGACGTGCAACATCCACTAAACTCAGAGTTTCAGCTGCTTCCCTTTGGTCAGAGGCTTTTAGTCCCAAGATCTGGTACGCATCATTTTAAAAGAAGCTTCGTTCCAGCTGCTATCATACTCATGAATAAATTGTAATCTATCTATCGATTTTAGTACCTTGCCTTGGAAAAAATTTGGTGTGTTTTTTATATATTTAATATTTATGGTGATCTTAGCTAAGTGTGATGGATGAATTTAATTCATTATTTATGGAACAAAGCCATTCTGCACTGGAGTACTGTAACACTTTATTTTGTAATTGTGTTTTTATACGTGTTTATTGTGCATAATGTGGATGAATGAAATGTGAAATGTGGGACCAGCCTCTCAAATTTGCAAAACAAATTTACCAGCAGGTACGAATAAAAGTAACCCAACCTAACCTAACTACAGTTTTTATTATAGATCCATGTTGCAAACTAAGAAAGAGCCTCATGAGTCACTGTATGATGCTTTGGGGTGAGAGCTGATTGGGTGTCAGGGTGACCCAAGCTGCTTCACTTTTGAATCTGACAAAGCTGCTCTAAAGCCCCAAAAATGTGCATGCGAATTCTACCCAAACATTGTGAGAGATGAGACAAGTAATACAAATATAAACTTCTCCTTTTTACTATTTGAAAATGTCTGCTTGTTTCTATGATTATTTCATTGTTCTGACTGGAATGTTCCACAGTATGACATTAAACTGGTCTACTTAACTAGGGTTGCCTCTCTACAGATCTGGCCTGTGGCTTTGTCTCCATGATGATAGAAATGCCATACTGTGAAACATTCCTGACAAAGCAAAAACATGGAGAAACCCATGGAGAAAAGCATCTGATGTAACCTGCACCAGAAAAGTTACACAATGCACCTTTAATAACAATATTCGGCTACTCTTGCTATGACAGTAATTCACAGATAAGCAGCAGTCAGCACATATATGGAAGTACTAGACCTTTTATTGCCACTATGACATGAAAATATTATACACTGTTTTATTTTGAAACTAAATATTCTCCCCATCTCCCCACACAATGTAAACATACCATTAGCAGCCAGCCTAGAGTACTTAAAACAGTCATAAAGCTAAGCGTACGACAAATTGGACGTTTGACCAGAGAGTGACTCCAGAGGGGAGACAGTTTATAACAGTATGGAGGCAGCCAAGATGGGCAGATGTTTTCTTACACTGCGCAAAGGGCGTTAAGAAAAACAATAGAAGTAGTGGTGGAGCCAAAATCAAAGACCGTTATGAATTATTATGTGTTGGTGACGACATTTCCAGTAACAAGAGTCCAGCTTGAGGATTAGTAAGTATTATCGGGAAATAAATGAAAATATTGTGTGACTTCAAAGAGCTTTTATCCATCTTATAATGTTGTCAAAGGGCCTATATTAGGCTATTTTCTGATATGTTATAATGTTGTTTCTGTATCAAAAACATATCTGGAGTTTTGTTTTGTTTCATTCACACTTGTTTAACACATGTGGTAATACAGGCAGTGCTCCACTGTGTTTTTAAAACTTCATACACCTTCACTAGAATCAGTTGGATAATTTCAGCCCTGGAGTTGCCAAGCTCAGCTGAACAAAAGGTAAAATGTAGATGTTAATTTGAAAACTACCAATACCTGACATCACAAAGTGGAACAGAGCATTTTAGAGCTTTGAAGATGTAGATGGATAGCCTGATTCATCAGACGGTTTCACTTTGTGGAAACTGTCTGACCTCGCAGCATTAGGATTTGTTCACTCAACAGTAGGTGGGTACTTGTTTTATTTAACCAGTCGCTGCTATTTGGTCATAACGTATGTAATGTGCCGCTAATGAGGCTAACTGGTATATTAAGATTTTCCCAAATCCTGTAGGAAGAAGGGCAATAATGTTTTTCCCCTTGATAAAATTCACCAAACATTGTATTTGTTCCAGCTTTAAATCCTCGATCTCAGGAATCGTTGCCAACACAAAATATATGGCTTCATCTACATCCATCTTGGCCACTTTGTTTACTGTTGTGCTGTTCCACAAAAGGGACCAAGTCATGGCTTCACAGCTCTTCACTGATTACACGGTCTACAACTTTCGGGGTTCTCGCAAACAGTCTCGTGTATTCCTATTCCTGACCTAGTCGCTGGAGAGAAATTAAAATGAGAGGAGGCACTAGGTAGCTAGTAGACAGACTATTAATAAAGGATTAATGAGGTGACAGTATTATAACATGGTTAAAAGCTCACAAAAGTAAATTTTGTATAATACAGAATCTTTAACACTTACAACAAAAAATATTTAGTAAAAAGTATAACAGGAACAGTGCTCAAATGGTCTTCGCTATGAATCATCTATCTGCCAACAATGACAGTGTGGAAGCCCAGATGTTTCCAGCATGGGGCATCAGACAAGTATTCTCAGTGGCATTTTATAAAACTTGCAAAAATCTTAAGTTATAAATTGAACAAATGCTTTTTAAGGTTTGTTGTGTAACTTTTCTAGAGGAGGGTCAGTCAAATGCCCTCTCAATTATATTGATTTGTCTGGAATGTTTCACAGTATGGTATTAAACCTTTCTATCTTCATGGAGACCAAACCAGACCAAGTTGCAGGTCAAATCTGTGGAGAGGCAACCCTGCTCACAATCAGAATGTCTGTTTTTCTAGGTATTTTTGAGTGGTAAAACTACCTTGTAATTGCAGGCAGAGCAACATATCCATCGTGACAGACCCCAACCAAAAAGTTTCACAGTGCACCTTTAAGCTTTAAGGTAGGACTTTCTATTCAAACTACAAACATGTTACAAAACAAAAAGTTAGCCAGTCTGTTTGATTGTTGCATAGTCTAATTCTATCTTTTGGCAGTTCATTGTTGGCAAATTGTTACCTTCAAAACAACTAAAGCCCATTATTATTATTGACAGTTTTGTACCATTTTTAGCTCCACCTTTATTGTTCCATCTGTTTTATATTATGTCAGCACCTACACTATCAATTTCACTCTGAGGATTACAGTTTTATTTTCTGTTGAGTATTGATCTCGATGTCTGCCACCTACTTGTCCAGACTTCTCGGCTCCAGATCTTTTGGGAGCAGATTGTCCAGGCAACAGTAATCGGTAAAAAGTGTCTATCTCCCCCATAGTTGTTGATAGGGGCTGGGTTTGATGTACTACCAACTGCTACTGCGCTAAAACTCCCTGTGGTAAATCTGAGGAGTGTACTTTGGCAGCTAAGAGGCCTTTGTTGCTCTGGAGAGACTGTTGTTTATATATAGTCTCTATCAAGGTCATACGTGTGCCTGGAAACTGCCTGAACTCCACTGAGACGTTTGGGTTATTCATAAGAAAAGCTCAGACTCCATATAATCTTAGGTAATATGGTGAGACAAGTCATCCCTAAAGGCAACATTTTTTACATAGAGGAGTACGAAAATAAGCTATTTGTATGTTTATGTATGTTTTTTGTTGTTGTTGATAATAGAAAAAGACTGATATGTTTTTTTTCTCGGACTGTGCTCATACCTACCGGGTGTTTAGAATCCAGAGAAACCAATGGCCGATAAGCTCTGCAGTTATTTTTTGGCCGATATTTTGGGATGATTTTAATTACTTTCCCCAAATTTTCTAATTTAAAGGTGCATTGTGTAACTTTTCTGGTGTAAGGTCCGTCAAATGTTTTTCTTTATGGAGATATCATTGTTTTTCTAGAATGTTTCACAGTATGTCAGACTTGAGTCACTATTTTTTTTAGGACTTGAGACTTGACTTGATAAAATGGAGTAAGACTTGGGACTGGACTTATGCTTGAAGGTCAGTAACTTGGGACTTGACTCGGACTTCAGGCCTGTGACTTGAGAAGACTTGAGGAGTACTAAATATGAAATCTTTCTATTCTGACTGTAATGATTCACACTCAGATCTTGTCAAAACATTTAAAAAGGAAATATTTACATTTCTACAAGTCTTATATACTCTATAAATACTCATATATATAAATATACTATGATTATTTAAAGTACAATTTAGTTTAAAATTCATATAAATTGCAAAAATCTAAGCTATATTTGGTGCTTTGGTTTAAAGACTTGAAATGACTTGAAGCTCAAAACAGACGCCTTGGACTTGACTTGGACTTATGGGCCAGTGACTCGAGACTCGACGTGGACTTGCCTGTATTTGACTTGGGACTTGACTTGGACTTGAGGTCAAAGACTTGAGACTTAATAGAGACTTGCAAAACAACGACTTGGTCCCTTGGTCTATCTTCATGGAGACCAAACCAGCCAAGTCAGATCTGTGGAGAGGTGACCCCGCTCATAGTCAAAATGCCTGTTTCTCTGCGTATTTTCGAGCTGTTTAAAGTTGTACTGCAGAACATTCCAGGAAGAGCTGTGACATATCCATAGAAACAAGCAGGTGACCGATCCCCAACCAAAACGTTACATAGTGCACCTTTAAATTTGCTACCAACTCACCCACAGCCATTTTTTAAAATTTTTTTTTTAACCATAAACCTACAAGAGAGCTATAATGATGTTCTGTATAAGTATTCAAATAAGGCGCCAGGTCAGTCAAAACAAAATATCGAACTCTGCTTCAGAGTTAAGGCCAAAAAAGCCAACCGATCTATCTCTATTTGACAAGTCAGATAATTATTTTTTGTTATGCCTTTAAAACACCTTGTATTATTTATGCAGTTTAATTAAACAATGCCGGCTAAAGACTTGGGGAGAATATTAAAATGTGTGCCATTCTTGTGCCATTTTGATTTGATAATGTCAGTGTTTTTATGCTAAAACATATTTTTCTCAGTTTGGTTTGTTTATAGCCCAAATAATAATTATCAACATTACATCTGTTGCTGATTATTGTTGATTAGTCACAATTAAACGCAATTTGTCATTGTCAATTCAGCCACCATAAATCAGTCTGTAATTTTCCTCTGAGCCAATCATATCCCAGACCATCCAAGTTTCTCCTCTGTCTCTTCTCTACCACAGCAGCAGAACCACCAGCCACGTCAGCCTCTCTGTTTCCTATCAGTATTCTTCACTTCACTTTGCATTTGCTCAACAATCTTTACAAAATTACATTAAAGGTTCTATACAAAATGGATTCTTGTGAGCTTTATGCCATGTTATAATGTTGTTACCTCATCAAACATACCAGGAGTTGTGTTTTTTTACATTCATACATGTGAGTCACACTTTTTAATAGTGTGTCAGCATAAGGGCTGGTATCATTAAGAAGTCGCCGATACGATACATATCTCAATACATAAGCCAGGATACGATACATACCTCAATACATGATACATACCTCGATACAGTGAGCTTTTGATTTGATACGATATATTTCATATCGATTCGATACGGTTAAATAAAAATAATGGTGAAATCATGGATGTGATACTAAAAGACTTTATTAAACCACTTCTTGTGCAAAGTTCATATGAAACACCCTCATTTTAATCAATGAAAATGTCAAATGTGTCACATAAACAAGTTTTCTTCGACTAAACAATCAACAAAACTGTAGCGCTGTAACTAAATAATTGAGTAAAATATACCAAAAAATACTCTTGACGATATATCATATATCATATAGCAGCTCACAATATCAATACTGTATCATCACATCAAGCCAGACATGTCAAACTCAGGGTCAGGGGCCAAATTTGGCTCACAGTATAATTATATTTGGCCCACGAGATCATATCAAATATGTATTAGAGGTGGCCCGCCAGGTACAGATGGACTGTAGAGACATTATTTATTTAACATTTTGTTATTATTTTATATTATGCTTGTTCTGGATTCAATGTTTAAGCAAAACTAAACATTTATTTTAATAAGAAAGGGTTTAACATTACATATCTCGATAAATATTTAGTTTGGCCCACCACTTATTCTCAGTTTTTAATTTTGGCCCTCTGTGAATTTGAGTTTGACTCCCCTGCATTAAGTTATTCGATATATCAATATTTCAATATTTTTGCACACCCCTAGTCAACATCTCCAAAGCGCAAAATGCTCTGTTCCACCTTGTCATGTCATGAAATAGTAGTTTTCAAGTTAACAGCTACCTTTTACAAATTATTCTAGTGAAGGTATATGGACTTTAAAAACAGAGTGGAGCACTTCCTGTCTTGCCACATGACATCACAAGGTGGAACAAAGTGTTTTCTGTTTGAGAGAAGACCTCATAAATATGCAGTTTGTGCATTAAACAAAACAAAACTCTCGGTGTGTTTGTGATGAGGAAACAAGAAAAAATCTGAAAATAGGGTAATATAGGACCTTTAAGCACAGCCCCTGTACTTTGTTATTCACATGGAAAACATAGTGCAACCCTGCCTCCAGCATTTGAATTGGACTCCGGTGATAAGAGCAGACATGCCCTCCCTGAAGGCTACATTTTGACACTGGTTACAAAGGACCGCTATCTGCTTTGTAAACTCCACGGCTCCCTGTTTTCTCCCCTGGTCTCTACACACCTGAAAGACCCCAGCCACATTATTCTCTGCTCACGTTCTAGTACTGATCAGCGGCAGAAGAGGAAAATCTTGAGATCGTACAAGAGTGTCAGCAAAGATGGTGGCATACTTTTCTCTGTCGTCTCTCTCGCTGTGAGTCGCCTGGCTTTGTTTAACTCTGCATTTGGGGACATGTTTTTTTTTTACTTCCCGAACTTATTTATTTCAATGTAGCAGCCTGGAGCCGGGAGTCTCTGTGGTCTGTCAGCAGCGCCAAATGGAAATCCAAGTTATACAGAAGCTTTACTGAATATCAACTATAGCTACTGTAAATTTTAGAATGGTCTTGGTGTCAGAACCAGTGCTGATACTTTGCAGTGACACCATGCTGGAGGTGTTCTACTTGTATCTCTAATGGTTGAATGTTTAGGAGTTAACACCAATATTGTTGGTCTGTTTAACATAAACGGGTGTTTCTTCCCTCCTGTTTTCTTTTTCTCCTTCCACGAGGAACTGTCAACATCTGGTCTGACATATACGTCAAAGTAAAAGATGTACATTGACATTGGCATTGAACCCATAGACATTTATAGATGTATATATGTCTATGATTGAAGCGAGTAGTAAAAGCAGGAACTTCAAGTTTAAACACTAAGCTGCCACTGAATGTCGTGTAGTAAAAAGTTGGGTTGTGCAGTGCATTATTCACAGCTTATGTCCCCTTCCGAAAAAAACAAAACAAAGCAAAAAAATAATGTATTGTACCGGCTATTTCTACTGCTGTAAGTGCAATCATATGGATATGGAAAAACTTCATTCATGACGAATACTAGTGTTAACGCTGTACTTGGGTCTGTAAGTATCATTTATTTGGACAGTTTGAGCAATTCCAGCGTCATGTGAAATGTACATAAATAGAATAATGTTAGAATGTGATCAGAGCCTCTCGGGTACATACGCTGACAATGAAAACAACCAAGTTAACAAGTTAGTTAACGATAGCATTGCATTTGCCTTGACATTAGCTACTGATAAATGCATAGCCGTAGTTCTACAGCTTAGTTCTTTATGTAGTTCTTAATGTACATTTAACATGACGCTGGAATTGCTCAAACTGTACAAATAAATGATACTTATGGACATAACCTCTAGTGAAACACGTGTTGTCGCTTTGCTTTGACCATAGACAGTACAGACTTTTGCCAAAAAGAAGCGAAAAAGTGGTGCCAAAGAGTGCAAAACTCTTTCTGATTGGTTGATTACAGGCTACAGGAATGCCCATTAGGGAATTTCTGCTGCAGACTGACCCTCCTCCTGAACATGGTGACACAGTGCACACATTAGTTGTCAAAAACTGTCAGCTGTCAACACTGTCAAAAAAGTCTGAAAACTCAAGAAAAAAACTAAATGGATTTAAACAACACATTTTCAGGAGTTTATGATCAATATCTGCATTCATGGTCATGTTTAGATGTTTGAGTTTCATTAAAAAGGTGAGAATGACTAACTGAAAATATGCTGGCTGATGCTACATAGCAAATCATCTCACCTGTCAGTTCTTTATGGTCAGACTGAGTTAAAATAAAGCACAGATTAAAGTCTAATAAAGTCTCAGACAGAGCAGAGCCTACAGTTAGCATCACACCCCCAAGGAATGGTGATGACATGAGCTGCAAAGTATCAAAAAGACTATTATTTTAAATTGAAACTTACGTGCTATTGAAGGAAAAAAAAGAGGGATTTCATGAATAGTATCGAAATCCTTATTGAACATTTTCTCTTGTTTCAAAATGAATGAACGTGGCTGAACAAGACATAATGGGCCACACGTTTCAGCTAGACAAAAGGGAATTCAAAAGCTTTCTCACCACAAAAAAAAAAAAAAAAAGTTCTAATTTAACATGAGTTAATTAGCTGGCCTATTTTGAGGTTCATACTTGGACAACAGGATTTTGCTGTAGGGGCATTGTGTGGACCAGTGGACGCCCATCTGCTTCTACAAAGGATTTGAAAGCAACAGTTTCATTGTTTATGTGCTGAATATGTAAATTAGATGGATGAATATTTCTAAATAATAGTCCATGTATTATGAATGACACATCTCAAAACCTAGGCCATCACAAAAAAGCTGATATTTGATTTTCAGACCTGGCATCCTCGTACTATTGCCCTTCTTCTGAATGTAATAATCCGCCAAGGTTAAAAGGATATTCAGACTAAAGGCCTTTCTCCTGCTTCGACTTTACTACCATTCTGACTGCTTTCTTTTATTCACTACTTTGTTTTAATTTGCCGCTTTATGAGCAGGCAGGTAGAGACCGGAGCCACTCGCATACTGATTTCTTATACTGCCCAAAACTCCAAATAAATCTTAATTTTGTCTACTGAACCCACTCCACACGAGCCACTGGGGAGGATAATGAAAAGTAAAACAGACAAGGCTGTAGTGCGATTCTGATTACACATATGCATGCCTGGATCCATACACGTAATTGAAATGCTGTTGTAAAGCATACAAGACGTGGAATTTCATTAGAAGTAATAACAGGGGAGCTTTATTTAATAACGCTTCCTTGAGTTCGGAATATTTTTATTTATTTATTTTCGTACACAAATGTTAGAAGCTCATTTTCTGCTCCAAAACGTCTTTATTGCTTTGCCCATAAATTTACTTCGAGCTTCCAAACCGGAAAGTTGGTGGATTGCTATTGATGTGTCCTTGGGCAAGACACTACGATATTGGCTAAGGATGTGGATGGATGAATGATTTGAAGGATGTTTTGAGAAAGAGAAGCACTACAAAAATTCCCCATTGTATACTTAATTGAATTGAATCACCTCTTCTAATATTTATGTCAAATCTCCCTCCACATGAGCCACTGGGGAGAATAAAGAGAATTAAAACAGACAAGACTGTAGTGCGATTCTGGTTACACATATGCTTGTCTGGATCCATACACGTAATTGGAATTCTGTTTTAAAGAATACAGGATGTGGAATTTCATTAGAAGTAATAACAGGGGAGCTTTATTTAATAACGCTCGCTTGAGTTCGGATGAGGACAAGATATTTTTCATAAAGTTTGGATCACGCAAGGAAGGAAATCTAGGATATTGTTTTGGAATCTTTTTTTTTTTTTTTGTACAAAAATGTTAGTAGCTCATTTTCTGCTCCAAAAGGTCTTTATTGCATTGCCTACAAATTTACTTTGAGCTTGCAAACCAGAAAGTTTGAAAGTGATTTGCTTTGCTTTGCCCTTGGCATAGAGTGTATATATAAATGCACATAGAGTAGCTAATCTGCTGGCCAACACGTTCTAAATAGGAAGTGAACATGGGGCAATTTCTGGCTCCATCGACTCTGGTTCCAATTGACTTTATATTGAAAAATTATCACCTCTTTCTCTGAGACTGCTGCACTGAGCCTTGCCATTTTGGTCTTAAAATGTTCAAATTAACCCAATCTACATGATCCTGGTGTTTTTATTTAGCTATTTTGTCCGTAAATATATTCCTATTCCTATTATGGACCGGGCTTCTGGCATCATGAGCTTCATTTGACTGGAGTCGAACGCTGTGGGTGACGTCACACTCTCTTAGACCACTTCTCTATACAGTATCCTTGAGTAAGATGCAGTACATTGAAAACCCAAGGACAATAAGAATCACAACAAACATGTCCTGTTTTATACATTATGTACTTATTTACTTTAAAAATCTCTTATAATACTTCTGGCAAAATTGTAAGGAGATGCCATGTGGTATAGTGATAAAAATACTGTGAAATAATGAAGACGAGGAGGGATGAGATGTCTCTAATCTAAAGCTCCACTTGTGTGTATATTGTCAGCACGTGTGTGTGTGAATGTGTGTGTATGGTCTGTCCTCCAGGCGATGGGGCTTTGCTAATGGGAGATCATTTGAATGCACGAGACGAGAGGAGCTACAGGGACGACAGAGCAGGCTCCCCCCGGGCACTTATATCAAGGTCTGCTCGAGGTTTGAAAAGGTGACGCTTCTGTAAGGCATGTGTGTGAATGGAGTCTTATGTTTTCTATTATGTTTGTGGCTTGTGGCATGTATGTTGTTATTGCTATAAATCATAAGAAGGGAAAAAAAAGTCCTTGGTAACACTCTATAATCACTACACTATATACACTCTTAATAAATCATCAAGAAAGATATAATCCATATTCAAAGTAAACAAATCGTTTAGTGAAAAAAATTCAGGCTCAGTAACTACTTAAGGAGCTAGGATTAGAGTATTAAATAATTTCCGTATTTTCTGCACTATAGGGCGCTCTGGATTATAAGGTGCACTGTCATTGAATGGTCTTTTTTCAAACATTTTTCAGAAATAAACTGCACCGGACTTTAAACAAAACACAACAGTTAGATGGCTCAGTCGGACTTTGTTTGACACGTTCACGGTGACTCTGGGCTTTGTTCAGTTGTGGCGTGTAGGGAGGGTGCTGTCTGGGACCTCTGGATTGTGGGCGTGTTCGCAGTGACTCAGTTGTTCAGTTGTGGCCAGAAGTGGCACATTGGACTTGCTTTTTCGGTTTGTTCCTCCGTTCCATTCCTCGTCGACGTGGAGTGATGGATTGCCGGGTATGCAGTCGTTTTTTAACGGGGTTGGAGGCTTAAGAGCGGGCCCTATAGTGCAGAAAATACGCATCTCAAATAAACGTATTCATCAAAGAACACATGCAGTGCTTGAGCCACCTTTATAGTTATAATCTATGACACCTCTGGATCATTATGTTCGAATTTGCAGATTTTAAACCACAATATTCATCTAAAACTACTTAATAAAATAAACAAGATGACTTCTGTGGGAGAAAAGCGCAGCATCCCGTGGGAGCAGATGTTGCAGTAAACGTCACTGCAACAAGGTGTTTGTTTTTTTCAATTTATAGGTTTTTTAATTTGCACAAAAATGACTACGCAATGCTGGCAAATCCTACATGTATCACCAATTAAGAAAATAAAATTAGAGAACGAAATGAGTCGAGGCAATGGGCGTATGTCAGTGATGGTGAAAAGGGGGTTAATTGGCAATATGGCATCTTGAAAATAAGTGATTAAAGACGACTCAAATATATACGTATCGCTTCAAATACAAACACGGGTGAGTAAATGGTGAGGGAAAACAACTATAACAGCATAAAAGAGCTCTGTTTTAAGACTAATTAAGGTGTATTTATTGCAAAATGAATTATTCCAAATTGTATGACACATTTTTATGGTGTCACAAAATATTACTCTTGAAAATATTATGTGTTAGCAACATTTAATTGGTGTCACTACAGTATGTTTCAGTCTTTGGGAGAATAACTTATAGCAATTTTACTGTTCCCGATCCATTATCATTAGGAAATATTTCAGAAGCAGAATACATTTATATGATCTAATTTCTCCCTGATTAAAGTACTAATACATCACATATAGAAGCCATTGTATTACAAACCAAAATTCAATTATGAAAATTAATTCATACTACAAGACACAACGAAGCCATGTTTTATAATGGGCAAGAGGGCTTTCGTGGTCATCTTTTTTCTTTTTTTTCTTTTTTCAAGGTCTTATGATTACAGGAAACATCACGTCTGACATAGATTCTGTCTGCTTTCTTCAAAATGGGGCTCTGGTCACAATTGTCTTTTCTAGGGCACAAATTGCCTATTATTATTGCGTAAAAACTTAAGTAACCTCTATTACAATTAGAACGTAACATGGTCCGAGGTCTCTGTCTGGATATAAATTTGGGGACAGTTGTCAGCCTTTTCTGGTGTCCTTTTCAAAACCATTAGCCTTTGTCCATAAATAACCCAGCGCACCAAAGATCAGCAAAGGGATATTATTAGAAATCTAAAATGAAACCGGTTTTATGTTTTCCAAGTCCAGCAAAATGGGCTTGAAGAAACAGGAAACTGGGGAGTTGGCGTGCCTCGGAGCAACGCATTTACAAGCATCCTCACAATTTTTATAGCATATAGGGTCACATTTCCAAACCTCTTTTTTGCGAGTCCATTAGGGAAATAAAGATATCTTAGATCAAATTCACAATCTATTTCCTCTTTGCTCCCAATGGACAAGGTTGGGTCAGCGATGGGGAAAAATAGTGTGGCGTGCCAGTTGACATTTTGAGTGCGCTTTTGTGGGAATTGAAGCCATGGGAGCAAAGAAAATGCATCTATCGCTAAGTGTATGATTTGTTCAAAGGGGACCAGTGTGGCTTAGAAAATCTCAGGTCCTATGAATCACCATCTGGACTGTTTTGTGTGCTTTTTGACATACTTTCTGAGGTAAAGTGTGTGGATGTAAAAGCTGCAATTGGTCTTTAATGGTTGGTGTTAGATATGGCAACGGATCAAGCTGTTCTGTGCCAGGTTTTGCGAGGAACATTGTGATCCTGGTTGAAATAGCACACAAGAGTAAAGGTGAAGGTCCTATCTCACAGTGTTCAAAACAACGCCTTGACCTGCACTGATACGAATAGAGCTTCTGTTTACTTGTACAAATTCTCTCAGTTGAAAGAACACATATTATGTATTCTTGTAGCTTTAAAAGGCCCATATTGCGTTATTTTCTGATCTACGTTATAATATTTCCTCATCAAAAACATACCTGAAGTTGGGTTTTTGGGTTCACACGTTTAACACAAAAATCGTGCATATTTTTGTTTAGTTCTTCTCAAAAACAGAATACAGGAAAAGTACCACTGTGTTTTTAATCTCCAAACACTCTACTCTACTCTCTTCTACTAAACTAAAGGTAAAAGGTGGCTGTTGACTTGAAAATGGCATAACAAGGTTGAGCAGAGCATTTTGAGGTTTGGAGATGTAGCCAAATAATACTAGCCGGTTTCACTTCGTAGAAATCTTCTGGCCTCACAGCATTAGAATTTGTTGGCTTGACGGTAGGCGGGTACTTTTTTTCATTTAACCAATCTCTGCTATTTGGTCCTGACGTATGTAATGCGCCACTAATGGAGCTAACTGGTATATTAAGCTTTCCCCAAATCCCGTAGGAAGAAGGGCAATAATGTATTTCAGCTTGGTAAAATTCACCAAACATTCTCTTTATTCCGGCTTTAAATCCTTGATCTTGGGAATCGTTAACAACACATTATATATGGCTCTTCGCTTTTTGGCTGGAGCCTGAACTCTCACTTACGGGGTTTTTGTGAACCGTCTAGTGTATTCCGATTCCTGACTTAGTCGTTTGAGAGAAATGAAATTGAGTGGAGGCACTAGGTGGCGCCAGCCTGGCTAAAATAATACATTACACAAATATGTGCAAAGGAAACTAAATGCAACTCGGGGTATGTTTTTGATGAAGTAACAGGGTTAGAATGTGGCTTAAAGCTCAAAAGAATACATTTTGTGTAATATTGGACTTTTAAATCCCCTTTAAAGCTTTTGGTCACCTTGAGATAAATTTAACTTAAAATAATAACTGCATTTGGAAAATATGCTATATAAACTTCACCTCCATTTTCAATTAGGTATTTAAACTCTGGAGCTCCGTTAGCTGTTCGCAGCAAAAATGAAAAATGGGAAAGTAACCAAATCCGCCATGAAAGCTTTTCCTAATAGAACCATCCATTTGTTGTGAACACAATTTGAGCACAGAAGAAGTCCAGTGAGTCTGTGTGTGTCTGTGGGCCTAAAAACCGAGCGGAAGTGTTATTTTAAAGAATTCAGCTTTACTTGGTCTTTCATTAGTTTTTTTGGAAATGATCTCATATCTTAACAGCCATCCATCTAAAAATTAACTCAATATTTTAAGACCGAGAATAAAATTTTAAATGATAATGAAGATGATTGACCTTGTGTAATAGGGAATATCTTCCACTTAAAACAACCTTGAGAAATACACAAGAAGCACATGATTAAATTAATGAGAAAATTGCTTCTTTTGAGTGTTTTTTGCCCTCACCATACAAATCAATATCAGAAATATGTCCAATACTTGCATCAGTGGCAGTTAAAATCCAAAACTATTACACTCCGCAAATGTGTAACCCATGGAGACGAGGTACATGCTGTGAATTGAATAACACAGGAATAGGCATGGTTGAACTAAGTTGTAGTTTTTGAGAGATGTATTTGTATTTTTCATGCTGTCAGTCTTGGAGCAATGGAACGTATGTAGGTAAATGGGAAATAATTTAAATGAAATCATAAAATCAACCACAAAAATGTATTTTTTCAGGTTATGTTTATCTGATGACGGCATGAACAGAAGACGCAAAAGTGGCATCTTCACTTTTTATTCCGTGTTTGGACAAGCATTTTTGGGAGGAAATCTGCAAAAGACGCAGAAGTGTGTAGAATTCGATTGGGTATGCATGCCAGGCGGCTATGTGGTGACGCTAGGTGGATGTATGTGACGTAAACGCATACATGACGTCAGCAGATCTGACCAGAGTTCTGCGTCTTGTAGGCAGTGTAGACAGAAATGCTACGGCAGAGCGTATTCAGCTTTTCCACTCTGGAGGGTGGTTTCAGATTTTTGCGTTTTTAAGCCCCAAAAACGCCTTCACTGACTAAACGAAAGGCACTTCCAATAAAATATTTTGTCGGTTTTATCCGCAAGCCTTCTCATGTAAACAGGCCCTCAGTGCAATAATTTCATCTGCCATTATACATCAAAAACTTACAAACTCTCAATCAATCGCCTCTCAACACATAAAGGTTAGTTTCTGTCAAAAAAAACATATACATTGCAGCAGTAGAATCGTCGGCCTCCTCTGCCGCTCCCTATTCATTCCATATTCTCCTCAAAGGTGCCCCCAGTATAGATTTAGAGATCCATCTATCTCTTTTAACTAACCATTTAACTATTGATACTTTGAAGTGCCATCCCGCTGGGGGTGTTCTACGTGCATTTGTATCTGATTGAATGTTCAGCAGTTCCCATGGTGATGCAATGCACACATTAGCAAATGCTGTCAAAAAAATCACAAAGTCAGCTGACTTGTTGTTATTCTCGCTGTATCAATTTTTAAGGTCAGTCTGTGTTAAAAGCAATTCTTGATTAAAGTCTAGCAAACCTCAGATAGAGCAGTGCTTACAGTTAGCATCACCCCCAGAGAATGTTGATGATATCAGCTGCAAAGTATCAATTCATTGTACCTCACTCTTCTGTCTCTCTGATTTGTAATTTTTTTTTTTTTTAACCAAAAAAGAATATAAGAAAGTACAATTCAAGTGACAGCAACTTGTGATCCTCCAAAAGAGCTGGAAGGTTTTGCCGTGCATGATTGACAGCTCTGTTTATCGGGGGAAAGTCTCGTCAAAAGCAGTCTGCGGGCATGTCTTAAAATCAGAAAGAAGCAGAAAATGTGCTCCAAAAAACTCTTCCTAGGTCACACATAATAGTTTCAGAGTGTAGCATCCCATCTCTCTGTTCCTTTTGGGAATCCCCTGCCTCTCTGAGAATTTCACGATTTTTTTTTTCTTTTCTTAGGTTTGGTTTGGTAATGGCACAAAACAAATGCTCTGGCACCTCCATAGGACATGGGGCAGCTGGTTTCAACCTTTTTACATCAGCCAGGCGCCGAGATGAGAAAAATTAGCCAAAAGCACTAGCGTAATACTGCCTGTCTACCTTTGTAGCTCTTCTGTGAGCTGACCTGAAATGAACCCATGTCTCCGGAGAGGAAGAGAGCACATGAGGTGAGCACACCATCTCCACATGCAACAAGCTCTCCTTACCAAAACACAGGCCTGTCTCTATAATTATAACATTGACTTCAATATATGGATGCTGGATAAGGTGACCAGATGAGATTGGCTTTTTTTCTCTTTTTTTTTTTCACTGCATGTCGCAGTGTTGGTACAATGTAATTTGCCACTAGCATGTAGTCTAACATCTGCCTCCCCTCTGGGAGAAACACCACACTCTTTTCTACACACTTTACAGAATTCTTTCATTTTATTGATTAGGTCTTTGACAATCCACCCACTCTTCACCACCCACTCCTCCCGGTATCTGTATTGACACTTTCACTTTTTAGCGGCGTGTTGAGGTTTTGATATAACCAGACTGGCGCCACCTAGTGCCTCTGCTCAATTTCATTTCTCTCCAGCGACTAGGTCAGGAATTGGAATAGACTAGACAATTTGCAAGAACCCGAGAAGTGCGAGTCTGGGCACCAGCCAATCAGCAAAGAGCCATACATTCTATGTTGGCAACGATTCTCGAGATCGAGGATTTAAAGCCGGAACAAAGAGAATGTTTGGTCAATTTTATCAAGGGGAAAGACGTTATTGCCCTTCTTCCTACAGGACTAAGGAAAAGCTTAATATACCCGTTAGCCTCGTTAGCGGTCATGACCAAATAGCAGCGACTGATTAAATTTCAAAAAAGTACTCGCCTAACGTCAAGCAAACTAATTCTAATGCTGCAAGGTCAGACGGTTTCCATGAAGTGAAACCAGCTGATGAATCAGGCTAGTTCTGATACACCAGTCATGTTGAATGAATGAAAATGAGTTTATCGTTTGTGCATATTCGCATCTAATTGTAGAACGCCAAACAATAAACAAAATAGATGGATTGTAGCCGGGGCTGCATGCAGCATATCAGCAGCAGTCAGGGCTGCATGCAGTTGACTCAACTTCTCTACCAACAGTTTTTAATGTTTATCAGAAAATAACTACTCAGTATTCTCTTTAAGTGCAATATTTGGGACATTTAGGGCTGGATATGGGATTCGAGACAACAGCTTAGATTTTGGAACTGCCCCGAATTTTTCAGGACGTCTGGTCACCCTAACACGAGAACAGTATATTTTGGGGCTCAATATTTATATTGAGTACTTTTTCTTTGCAATAGTGAGAAGATTTTACCCATTTTTAATGTAACAAGATAAGATTTAAAGGTGCATTGTTTAACATTTCTGGTGGATTGTCCACTACCTGCTTGTCTTCATAATGACCTGGGCGGCAGTTGTTCAGTCGCTAAAGCGTTTGTGTACTTTTTAGGGTATTTTTGAGCAATTAAAACACACTTAAGTGAATAAATATTTGAAAGATTACAGTTATAACATGCAGTCATGTAAACTCAACCAGAAAAGTTGCACAGTGTTTAAGCTGTAGAGAGTAGAAAAAATAACTGATAAGGCTTATTCTTGTTCTGCCATTTATTTGTTGCAGCTCATTTGTCTTAAAAGCAGCTTTACTGGAATTATTCTGCTTTGTAGTACTTTGAGTAGTTCATTCATTGCAGTATATCTCAAAATGCGTTATCATGACAGGCCTACCAAAACATTAAAATTCTTTGTGGCTTTCCTCACAATCACATTGCTCCTCTTATTATTGTCACAAGTGGGCAAACTGACTGATTGCCGAAGCAAAGGAAGACCACTGAAAATAATGTGCATTTGTCAAACCGATCGCGGCATCGTAATTAGCGGTTAGCATCCCTGGCATGTGCGTGCGTTGTAGTTGTTTTTTATGCAGTCCAGGCTAATTAGCTAGCTTCCACATCAGAATACAAATTAATGTGGCGGTTAAAGATGGACGCCAATCACACTCTCATTTCCGTTTTTTTTATGAGCTGTTGGCGAGGCTTCAGTCGAGAGGAAGTGACACTATGAACCAGGCAAGATCAGTGCTTCAGCTGTGTGGGGGATGGTAATACTGAAGTACGATTTGAGTGTATTTTGCAGCTGATGTCATCAACCTTCACTGGGGGTGGGATGCTAACTGTAGGCACTGCTCTGTCTGAAGGTTAAGACTTTAATCTGACTTTAAGGGACTGTCTTGGTTCGAACTACAATGGGTGAGCTGATTTATGCTGTTGATCACAAACTGAAAATGTGTTGTTTCAATGAATATGTATTATTCTTTAGTTTCAGGCTATTTTCAAACTTTTTGGCTCTGTTTGCTAATCAGTGCATTGTGTCGCCATGGTAACTGATGAACATTCCAGCATATACATACATATAGAACCCCCCAGCAAGATGTCACTGCAAAATATCAATAGCACAGATGTAGTTTTGTGAGATTCTGATTATATTTTGAAGATATTTTGAAGATCTTAGATAATAAAAACATAAACTGTAAACTAGGGGTGTGCAAAAATATCGAAATATCAATATATCATATAATTTAATGTCATGATACAGTATTGATATTGTGGGCTGATGTATCGATATATCACCAAGAGTATTTTTTGGAATATTTTACTAAATTATTTTGTATAGCGCTACAGTTTTGTTGCTCTTTTTTGACACATTTGACGTATTCACTGTTTTGATGGTTAAAATGTTTGTGTTTCATATGAACTTTGGTGATTTAACAAAGACTTTTAGTATCACAGCCATGATTTAGCTATTATTTTTTTACTGAACCGTATCAAATCAATCTGCAATATATCGTTCTGAATCGAAAGTGCACTGTACTGAGCTATGTATCATGGCCCATGTATCGAGGCATGCATTGTACTGGCAACTTCTTAATGATACCCAGCCCTACTGTAAACCTACATTATTACCATTTTCGACAATGATTTGTTTTTGCGTCTTCTAAACCTTCTTCTAAAACTTTCTCCTTGTTTGCTTGTAGTGTGCTTTTTGTTTAGACCCACTAGTTTGAGATAAGATCAGTCCAAACAAAAGAGACAAGGTATATTAAATAGCAATTGTTGTTTTGGCGAGAGATAGATAGATACTGTATTGATCCCAAAGAAAATTTGGCAGTAGCAACATAGAAACAAACACAGCAACATTTGATTTAAAGTTAGTCGACCATCCGCTTTCATTTACAAGCTATAGAGATGTGTAAAATTAGAATACTGAGTTGTAATCTTTCATAAATAAGACAGAAATATAAAGTGATATTTCCGCACATTTGGGGTTAAATCCATTCACCTTCTGAGCCTCAACCACAACATTTGCAGGCACATTTTATGATAGATTGCCGTAATATTATCTGAACATCGTCAACATAATTATCCCCAAAAAAGATCACTGTAATTATTTTGCCAATATCACCTATTCATAGTTCAGAGCAGACATGTAATTGATTTTAGGCTCAGTTTAGTCCATGTTTATCCCTAGCTTCAGATGTGATTTTATAGTCCTGCTTTATTCTGTTCACTTCTGGTTAAAACCTGGTTAAAGGTGCATTGTGTAACTTTTCTGGTCATCTGATTTTTTTGTTTTTCATGGAGATTTTACAAGTAAGTGCTTTGCCTGGAAAGTTCCATAGTACCATTAAACTTGTCTACCTTGCATTTATTCATTGACAGTTTTTTTTATTGCTTAAAATCTGACATGTAACTTCATTTGGTCATGTTTTTTATTTTTTGTCTCCATCAAGATAGATCCGTTTAATGCATTTCTGTGGAGCATTCTCGACAAATCATCAACATCTCCATGGAGACGAGGAGGTAACGGACCCTCCACCAGAAAACATCCCTAGTGCGTAACAATATCCAAATCTTACAATACGATATTTTCATGATATGCATCTCACGGTACAATATTTATTGCGATATTTGTGGAGGCTAACAAAACTGTGAATGTGCTACTTACTTCTTTAAAAAACATTGATACTGTCATAATGATACTGTTGTAATATGAAGAATTAAGATTTTAAAGTGTTATTAATGTTAAATCTGCATTGACAACACCAAAGGATCATGGTCTGTGTAGTTCCTTCTGGGTTTTTTTTGTTAACTATTGCTGCACCATAACAATGAATTTAAGTAAAGAGACTTGTAGTTTGATATATCGTGACAGTCCATGATATTATTGTGAGACTTTTGATGATACGATATCACGACACCATTAAATTTCAGAAAGACATGGAATTCCAACAGGCAGAACGTCTCCTGACCCACTTGAAAAACTCTGTAGTAGTATTTAATCCAACCAATCACCACCTCACCGCATAAATTACAGAATCATTGAGCGCTAAATATACAGCGATAAGTGTGCCGCCCCATGGCAGTGACATCCAGACAGACGCACAGAAACCCCCAGCTCCAATCTGGGCGCAGGAGAATGGAGCGAGATCAAAGAGGAGACAGCAACCAAGTCTGTGCTTATGGAAAGAACTTGAAAAGAGCCGGTGGGGCCTTATCTGAGAGTCCTGACAACATAGAGAACACTGGAGGTGATGGATGACGCTGGCCTTTACAGAAGCTAAGCAAACTTCAAGAGAGATGTACAGTTATTAAGGGCTCCTTCATCATTAAGGGTTATGTGTATGTGAAAGACAGGTTATGCAAAAGGTAAAGGTTGTTATAGGGAAGTGAGATGCAGTGAAATAGATGATAGTTGTGACAGTGATGAATGAAAGTTATTGTACTGTTGGTTAAAGGTCTTTTATTGTGTATTTTGGATGGTTTTCAAACTGCTTTGGACAGCACAGTCTTAGTAATTTCCTGTAATATAACTTTATTAAGTGTGTGTAGACCTCCACCCTTAGTTTTAATGCGAAATTCTTCAGAAAATGGCACCACTTTCTCAACTGCCTGTGATAAACTTGTTAATCTGATAAATGGAGGCAACTAAAGCAATGGAATTAAGTTTGATAATGATGTACAAAATATAAAATGCATAAATAATTGCACAAAGTTTTCAGTTCCCATTTTAAAAGTGCATTATTGTTCATGTTTAGGAGCGTAAACAAGACCACGCAGAGGGAGAACATGCATACTGTACAAAGGGAACACATAGGGCCTCATTTATTAAGCTTTTGCTTGTTTGGAACAGCTAAACACGCTAAGAATGGAAAAACCTGAGACACAATTTGCAATTGAGTGCAATTTTGCTCTATGAATTAATATTCAGAACACTTTTGAATTAATATTCTGCTCATCTTTCAAACGGCAGAAGCGTTTTCATTCTTATCAAACCCTATTATTTAAGAAACTGCCTTCAGTTACATTTGTATAGATATCTAAACGTAATTGGACAAAAATCCTACTTTGCAAAGAAGAAAGTCAGGAGTAAATTTGTTTCATAATAATCCTCAATTTCATGATTTTGCTAAATCTCGAATATTAAAAACCTGATGAATCTAATTAATTTGATTCGTTGCCCAGGCCTACATTTGCTGAGTGCTCTCATTTACATATCAGTTTTGTGGCACTTCCCAGTGGTAAACCACATGCAACATGCCCTCAAATTACTCAAGCTATTTCAGTTTCTGCTCACAGTTTAGCTCATGGATTGACAACTGAGGCCCAGTCTGTTTTTCAAACTCAGGACCTACTTGCTGTGAGGTCCCATATGTCACCAGTTACTATAAAAAAAAATCATCTGAATTCCTTTGCGTCTAAGCAGCACTGTCTAGCTCTTTGGAAAAACACTCTGGCTCCAAAATACTGTCATCCATGTGGGAGGTTTTGCAGTAGCAGCCAGGAAGCATTCCCATTCACACCTCCACAGAGATCTCACACACTCGAGCCTGACCACCTCCAAATGTCTCCCCATGCCAGCGTGCCTTTTTGCCTATTCATGCATGCATTCAAGCTGGCTCCATACACCACTCACCTACTGTTTGTTGCTATACATATGAAAGACCTGATTTTGTGAGACCTGGTCAATCCTCCTTTTGGTTTTCAATTGCACCACGACATATGCAGATTATCTTGACAACGCAATCTATTGTAAAATTGTTTGTTTTGGCTGTGGCATTTTTGTTTAATATTTAGAAGCCATTTTAACTGTCCAATAAATCAAAACACCATTTCGTAAATTGCTTCAAATATGTTTTAGAAAGCAGTTGTGACAGAAAGTTTGTACAGAGGAACAGAGAATGCGTCAGAGCTTTTGTGTACTCAGGCGTTTAGAATGGATCGCAAATGACGCCAGTAACTTATCAATGACAGCGCAAATATATTTTGTCTTATTTGATTTTTCTTGAATTCTTTGACTCCTTTATTCAAATTTTCCTTGAATTGCCTTAGTCAAACTATTTTGTTTGAATCCATATTTGGTTATAAAAGCCCTAAAGCCTTAAGCAAAGAAAAGGAAATGTGAGTTTGAAAGAAGAAAACCTTGAGGAAGTGCTGTCCTTATACTGAAATGGAAACTCAGACTGTTAAATAATGTGGTACCTCAAGTACAGTATGTATGTGTACCAGTCTAGTAAAAGTCACAAGTGGTGTAGTGGTAGTGGTAGTAGTAGTAGTAGTTGTAGTGTAGTAGTAGTAGTAGTAGTAGTAGTAGTAGCAGTAGTAGTAGCAGTAGTAGTAGCAGTAGTAATAGTAGTAGTAGTAGTAGCAGTAGCAGTAGTAGTAGCAGTAGCAGTAGCAGTAGTAGCAGTAGCAGTAGTAGGAGCAGTAGTTGTAGCAGGAGCAGGAGCAGTAGTAGGAAGCAGGAGCAGTCGTAGTCGTAGCCGTAGCCGCAGTTGTACTCATTGTAGTTGTGGTGGTAATGGTGCTAGTCGTAGTAGTAGTAGCAGTAATAGTAGTAATAGTAGTAGTAGTAGTAGCCATAGCAGTAGTCGTAGTAGTTGTAGTAGCAGCAGTAGTCGTAGTAGTAGCAGCAGTAGTCCTGGGTGTAGTAGCAGTAGTCGTAGTAGTAGTTGTCGTAGTTTCAGTAGTAGCAGTAGTAGTAGTGGTATTGGTGGTGGTAGTCGTAGTAGCAGTAGTCATAGGTGTAGTAGTAGTAGTTGTGGTAGTAGTAGTCATAGCAGTAGTAGTCTTATCCTCAATTATGCACATTTATAATAAGAAATTGTAGTTCTATTAATAACCATTTGTTGTGTTTTCTTAGTGCGTATTACTCAATACCTCAAAGCACATTTTTATTTAGATTTCACTACATGGTGTACTGGGTTAAGTCTTCACCTACAAACCAGAGAGTTGCTGGTTCAAATCCTTAATCCTAAACCCATAATCTCATTCTCATTTAATCCCCATTGCTCCAGTCATAGTTCTGTGGATGACTGTGTCAGGAAGGGCATCTTGCACAAAACACCTGCCAAATTAACACGAAGAAGATGATCTGTATTTTGTGTCCAAAATCAGACAAAGACAAGACTGTTTTCTTCAATCCAAAGAGCCAAGACTATAATTGCAGTCTGATTGAAAAAGTCTATCTCAGAACCCAATCACCAACACAGGTCCTGAAGAAGACCACATTTAAAATCTGCCAAACTTCTGTGTGAGTTCTGAAGTCCTTAAAACATTCACAAAGAAGAATATGGATTATTTAACTACTTTTTTTTTTTAGTTCTGTGCATAATTTACAAAAGGGTTTTCATTTTTATTAGGCCTATATTATTTGTTTAGTCTATGTTTTGTAGTAGTAGTAGTAGTGGTATTTTTTGTTTTTTAATTTTTAAATTTATTTAATGAGACAGGGACAGCGCACAATTTTTACATTAACCTTAACAGGAGAGATGCATTGTACCAGGTTGTAGCACCAGTGCTCATTTCCACCTGGGCAGGTTCATTGATTGATTGTATTTAATTGACCTTGGCTATCAACTGTTCTTCCTGGAGACCAATGTAGCATGTTTTGGGTTGGGATTAGTGGTAGTAATAGTAGTAGTAGAGCCCTTTGAGTGCCTTGAAGGTTGAAAAGTGCTATATAAAAATGTGTGCATTTACCATTTGACCATTTAGGGGGAGTAGTAGTAGTAGTAAAGCGCTTTGAATGTCTTGAAGGTGGAAAAGTGCTATATAAATATGTGACAATTTAGTAGTAGTAGTAGTAGTAGTAGCAGTAGTGGAGGTGATGGTAATAGTGGTGGTGGTAGTAGTAGAAGCAGTAGTCATGGAGGTGGTAGCAATAGTAGTGTCAGTTGTGGTGGCGGTGGTAGCAGCTGTTGTAGTAGTAGAGTAGCAGTAGTGGTGATAATAGTGGAGGTGGTGGTAGTAGTAGTAGTAGTATTAGTAGAAGTAGTGGTGGTGGTGGTAGTAGTAGCAGTAGTCGTGGAGGTGGTAGTAATAGTATTGATAGTTGTGGTGGTGGTAGTATTAGTAGATGTTGTAGAAGCAGTAGTCGTGGAGGTGGTTGTAATAGTAGTGGTAGTTGTGGTGGGGTGGTAGTAGTAGTAGTGGTGATAGTTGTGGTTGTGGTAGTAATAGTGGAGGTGGTAGTAGTAGAAGCAGTAGTCATGGAGGTGGTAGTAGTAGTAGTGTGTAGCAGTAGTAGTGGGGGTGGTAGTAGTAGTAGTAGTATATTGTTGTGGGTATATTATTATCTTGTGTCTGTGTTTGTCTGTATAGATTTCTCCAGAATCAGAAATAACCTGAAACTCTACTAAAAGCGAGTCTCAAATTTCCTGAGCAAACCCAGGCTGTCTCCAGTATTCCTTTTAATAGACACTTAAGCTAAAACTAGACTGGCTTAGACTGGGCATACCTAATGGGAATTTTATCAAGCAGCAAAAGAATAATAGCCAATACACTTTTAACTGGTATCCCTATCCTTAGAAAATAGCCTCTGAGTGCACTCCAGTTATTACAATGAATGAGTCAGTCCCCAGGTCCGGCTATTCGTCGACCATGATAACATTAATGGGCTTCTCAGTGGAGCTTTATTAAGGTGTCATCTTGGGGGAAGTGTGAAGCCCTGTAATTGGAATGACATTTAAATACACAGCTCTCATAGACACACAGTAAGAGGAGGAAGCGTCAGCCATGTTGGAATCACAAAAAAATAAAATAAAATAAACATAAAGAGGATACACAGGATTTTTCCCTGCATTTCTGTCACTTCAAATGTCATCTAGATAACACGGTACATGCTGCAAAAACGAAAATCAAGCCAAGTTGAACTAAGAAAGTTTCATCATGATTTGAATAAATTTTACTTGGAAAGTAAAATTATTTGAGACTTTTTGTACTTGAAATATGAAAAAAAAAATTGCTACACTTAAAGGTGCACTGCGCAACTGTTCTGGTGGAGGGTCCACTAAATTCTTTGCCTGGAATGTTCCATGTTATGACGTTACACATATCTGTCTAGCATTTATTAATTACGTATGTTTCTATTGCTCAAAAAATACAATAATTCCCTTGGTGAATAGGGGTGCCTCTCCACAGATCTAACTTGTAATGAAGCATAGTGCTGTAACTGACTCGTCTCTTATGCTATATAGGTTTAATGTACACTGTGGAACATTCTAGACCAGGGGTGTCAAACTCAAATTCACAGAGGACCAAAATTAAAAACTGGGACTAAGTCATGGTCCAATAAATATTTATTGAAAAATTTCAACAACATCTGCCTGTTTTCTCTACTTTTGAGAAATGTAATGTTTAACCTTTTCTTATTAAAATAAATGTTTACTAATACTTTTACTTAAACACTGAATTCAGAACAGGCATAATATAAAAGAATAACAGCATTTTAAATAAATAATGTGTCTATAGCCTATCTGTAGCCGGCAGGCCAGCTCTAATATATATTTGATATGATCTCGCGGGCCAAATATAATTAGACTGTGGGCCAAATTTGGCCCCCGGGCCTGAGTTTGACATGTCTGATCTAGACAAAACAATAACATTTCCATGGACACAAGCAAGTGGCGGACTCTCTACTAGAAATGTTATGCAGTGCACCTTTAAGATGAGAAAAACAACAACTTTTTACACTTAAAATTAGGAACAAAATCTAATATTGCTTGAATTAAGAAATAAACACACATTCCATTTGTAGATTATTTTACTTGTCAAGTTGAATCTACTCAAATATTTAAAGGTGCATGGTGTAACTTTTTTGGTTGGAGGTCCGTCATCTGCTTGTTTCTATGGATATGTCATGGCTCTTATTAGATTGTGGTTTAATAACTAAAAACACTAAGAAAAACAGGCATTCTGACTGTGAGCAGAGTTGCCTCTCCACAGTTCTGACCTGTAATTTTGTCTGGTTTGGTCTCCATGGAGATAGAGGCATAAGGTAGGTTTAACACTATACTGTGAAAACATTCCAGACAAAGCAATAATATCTCCATGGAGAAAATCATTTGATGGACCCTCCACCAGAAAAGTTACACAATGCACCTTGAAGTCATTTTAACTTACCTAGATATTGCTTTTCCAGTGTATTCATTGATTCAATTGTAGCACTGCAGTTAGGAGTACAGTGCACAATCAGGAGAGTTTCTACACATGAGTGACAGCTTTGTGTAATTTTCACATGTGGAAAAAAAATCAATAGTTGTTGGAGACAGACGCTGTAGAAACTGAATGGTGATTTTGAAGTGCTTTCTCATAAAAACAAAGTGTATTGACAGGATGAAGATTATTTTTTGTTGATTATTGAGTTTGAGTTCACTTGCAAGCTTGGGTGTAAATTATAGACTTTAGGCTATGTATGTTGTAGTATTGGGCAGTCTTACTTCCTGAGTAATGCAAATGGATTTTCATAATGTCATGTTTTGGTTCAATTTAAAATGGGACTTGGGGGATAATATGTTACTAACTTGAAAGAAATCATTGCATTTTGAAACATTGGAGGAACATCAGGCGTGTATAGTGACCTTGTTGCATCACCTGCTTATTTCCAGGTCATAGATAAGTCACAAAATGGATGTTCTAATGTTGTTACCTTCTCAAAAACATGCCTGGAGTTGTGTTTTGTTTCATTCACACATCTTAGACTAGAGTAACCCTTTATTATTAGTCTGTCAACATCTCTAAAGCTCAAAATGCTAAGTTCCACCTTGTGATGTCATGAAGCGATAGTTTCCAAGTCCAAGCTGCATTTCACCTTTTCTTCAGTAGAGATGAAATTATCCAAATGATTGTAGTGAAGGTGTATGGAGTTTATAAACACAGTGGAGCAATTTCTGTATTACCAAATCACATCACAAAGTGGAACAGACTGTTTTCTGTTTGAGAGAAGAACTGAGCCTAAATATGCACGTTTAGTTTGTTAAATATATGAATGAAACAAAACACACAAAAAAACACAACTGTAATGGGGAAACAATATTATAACATAGATCAGAAAATAGTGTAATATGGGCCCTTTAATGTCATAATTTGAAAAATGAAAGAAAATATTTAATATAATAGGCTGTGGTGTTATTGGATGTCTGTTTTTTTTTTTTTTTTTTTGCTGTTAAAACTAATGGTCTATGTCTAAGTGAAAACACATAACTTCTAACTCTCATTTAACCGTATTTCTTACACAAAATAACCTATAACCAAAGTTCGGTTTCACTGCATAAATCCAAAATCTATTGAGTAAATGTTTGGACTTTTTTAATTTACTTATCGTATTTCTTTAACCTTTAATTTTGGACAAATCAATATAAGGAGTCCCCAGTGAAGGGCTGACATTAATGAAGGCACTTGGTCTTGGTCTGTTTAAAGGGATCTGAGGAGGAAAGCACTGCCTTTCTTACTTACTTTACAAAGTGGTGTTAACTCTTTTGCCAATGTCACAAATGTGTCAGAAATCACCAGAAAATCATCAGACCCCTCGCAGAGATTTCATATTAGTGATGGGACTTTCGGCTCTTTTTTAGGATCCAAATCTTTTGGATCTGTTCAAGTCGTTCAAAACACATATTTATATGACAGAGACCAACATTAGAATGCATTTTATGTATAAACTAATCACAAAGAGAAATGACCAAGGCTCAGATTTGTTTAAAATGGCTCAAACTGACTG
Organism: Boleophthalmus pectinirostris; assembly: GCF_026225935.1. Classification (NCBI taxonomy): domain Eukaryota; kingdom Metazoa; phylum Chordata; class Actinopteri; order Gobiiformes; family Gobiidae; genus Boleophthalmus; species Boleophthalmus pectinirostris. Next base: position 28,913,853 of record NW_026571404.1, on the reverse strand, counting down.
TGTTTACCCACTGAATAAATTAAATGTTTCACTACAATTATAATAAAATAGAACAGTTATTATGACGTCATATATTTTTTGTGTATGTAGCTTTCACTCATGTTGCTCTGCATCTGTGCTGATTTTTGTCTTGGTTCAGCTTTAATCAGTGTAAAAATGCATAAACATGAGAAAGAAAAAGATTCCATGTTCTGATTCCAACTGTTCACGTTAAAGGTGCCCTGTGTAACTTTTGTGGTGGAGGGTCTGACACCAGCTTATCTCCAAGGTAATGTTATTAAAGGGACGTCTAGATTTTGGACATAGGACCTCATTTCCTTTCCTAGTTAGCCAGAGTGTTGGAGACGTGTGGAGGCACTTCTTTAAATATTCCATCCATCCAGTCCTTGTATTTGCAGAGGTCACTGGTGCTAGGCTAGTGCATGTCAATGGCCATAGTTAGCCTGCCACTAAAAACAGTCTTACCCACTCCACAAAACACCTGAAGCAAAACTATTATTATGCCAGACTGTCGATGTAAATGTCTGTGTTGATAGAATAATGTTTGAAATAAAACTAACCTTGCATCGCATGAATCATCGCATGTTGGGGGACTATTTTCTCAGCAGCAGCAGAATTTTACATTGCCGGTAAGATAGGTGCTAGGTAGTATCAATCCGCCGCTGCTGAGCTTTATATCAGGAAGTACAACTCACTGCTGCTCAGACATAAATCCTTCAAATGCAAGGTTGGTTTTACGTCTAAAATGATTCAACATAGACATTCGACATTGACAGTCTGGCGTAATGATAGATTTGCCTCGGGTGCTTTGTGGAGTGGATAATGTGGGTTTAGTGACAGGCTAACTATGGTCATTGACATGCATTACCCTAGCAACAGCGACCTCTGCAAATGGATGGAATATTTTTTAAAAGCTTCTCCTCTCGTCTCCAACACTCTGGCTAACTAGGAAATGAGGTCCTATGTCCAAAGTTGCAGACTGTCCCTTTAAGCCATGGTTAAAGTTCTGACAGACCTGTGGAGAAACTACGCTGCTTACAAAATAAATGCATGTTTTTTATTGAGCTTGTGAGCAAAAAAAAAAACCTGTAATTGTAATAAATGTAAGATTTAAGTTTACTGTCAAACTATGGACTATTATCTTTTCAAGGTTAAGAAATATCATCTCCATGGAGACAAGCAAGAGGCAAAACCCTTCAACACAAAAGTTACACAGTGCACCTTTAAGGACCATCACTGTTTCATATGTCACACGTCTAGTCACATCTTCTACCCTGATGTGAGGTGTGATTACTGTTATCATGGAAACTGTTCTCTGGGTCTTGGCTCTGCTGGTGGGGAACTTTGCCATCAAGATTTTTTGGATTAGAAGCAGGAAAAATGTACGAAGATTAAAGTGATTTTTGGATTAAATAGATAAAACTGCCTTTGCGACAAATGATGGATGCCCGTTCTCCAGCAAAATATTGTGAAATTGATTCTCAGACAAATTGAAAGTGATCTCTCTGAGTGTGGTCTGTATGTCTTCCCTGGCTTACTGTAGGTTATATGCTGGGATATACAAGAGTCAAGACTTGAAACAAATGCCAATGAATGTATACAAAAGCATTTTTACAATAGCTTTGCTCTGGCTGGAATGTTCCGCACTATGACATGAAACAGCTGTATCTTACATTCAGTCAGTTGCAGGTGGTTTTATATGGAGTACAGAAGCTTTCACAAATATTGAAATCCGTACATATTTGGCTGTAGTTTAGCATAAATCTTTGTAAACTCTCAAATGAGTCCAGTCCTACATAAAATTTATTTTATCCATCAGAATACAAATTCACAGGGTCAAGTCAACTGTCAAAAATACATCATCACTTCACAGCCATTATTTATTTAGCAGAAGAAACTTCGATTGAGATGTCAGACTTTTGAGTTGCATACGGACTGAACCAGGAATAAAACAAGACTAAACCAGGACTAAACCCGGTCTATTCCCGGTCTAAACCAGGACTAATCGTGGACTTGAGAGAGAGAGAGAGATGGAGAACCCCAAGCCCGTGGAGCAGGGTGTCCACAAAGTGCGATCGGGAGATGGCTGCACTTAGCCCTGTGGGGTGTGGAGCTTTGCGCCGGTCCTTCTGGCCTGTGGTCAACCAAGAGCCTCACACATGATCGTCCCAACACTCAGTTCTTGTTTAGTTCTTATTTAGTTCTGTTTTAGTCCTGGTTCAGTTGTGGTTTAGTCCTCCTGGTTCAGTCCTGGGATCAGTCCTGGTTAAGTCCTGGTTCAAGTCCGTATGTGGCAGTGGAGATACTGTGCCAGCAAAAGGTGAAAATGAGGACCGGGGTGTGATGACCATAGTTTTGCGAGGATTCATGCGGTTCGGTGAGAGGTAGTCAAGTTGGGGGGCAATTGTTGTCAAGGCAGCTGTCTAACTATAAAGCGCTGTGAGAAACATTATGAAAGCTTTCATACTCTATAGTTTTAGAGTTCAAAAACACCTAGAAAAATTATTCTGACTGTGAGCAGGGTTGCCTCTCCACAGATCTGACCTATAACTTGGTCTGATTTGGTCTCTGTGATGATAAAAAAAAGTTTAATACCATACTGTGAAACATTCCAGACAAAGCAACATCTCCACGGAGAAAATCATTTGACACACCCTTCACGAATCCAAGAATTACACAAAGCACTTTAAAACCCAAAAAAGACTTCTAAATCAACATGTACCTTCAAGTCACTTTCATTTTCTCAGTAGTCAAGCCAAGAACTTGTATTTTCCATATATCCAGAAGCAAAGTTACTTCCCTTTCCTTCATCTCTGCCTTTAAGCTCTGCAAAGACAGCTTATCCACTGCTAGCATACTTCTGCCTCCAGTTTGCATATAGCCCCACAATACAAACACCAACATACTTTACTTTATAACGCGCAAACAAACTCGCCGAAGATTCAGCATGGTAGAGACAGAATTGAATTGGAAGTAAATTAGCATATTTCTTCTTCTCCTCTTCCTCTTCCTCCTCTTCCTCCTCTCTTTCGCTTGGTTCCAGCTGAGGGACTCTCCAAAGCAGGCGGGCCACAAAGGAGTTCAAAGCGGCAAGGATCACCGGTGTACGTTTCATTAATTCCGTCGCGGTGGAGTGAATATATGGGATCAATTCTTATTCTGAAATCGCGGGCCAAAAGACAAAGCGCTACGCATTTGCTAATCAGTAACACTTAGAGCTCCTAACAAAAGCTGCGGAGATGGACGTGGAGATAGGAGGGGGCAGACAATGGAGCTGGAACACAATAGGTAACTTACAAGTGATGGGCAATCGGAAGGAGACGAGTGACAAGAGACAGATTGGGGTCAGAGGTCAGGCGTGGCGGTACTGTGCAGTGAAATTTGTGTGTGCGAATGTGAGATGTCGTAGAGAAATGAGAGGGAGATGGAGGGAGAGTGAAATAGAAAAAGACGGTGCGCTTTAGGGGAGTTTATTATTTGTGTAGGGAACATATTTGCACATAAATGATGTGAGGACGGGAGTGTGGAGGAACTGTGTGTTGACGGTTTAGGTACGCAGGTGTATATCTTCTTCATTATTTTGCGTGTGTAACCAAAGTGCAGCCACTGCTAGGTTATTGTTAGATTCTGATTTTGTGCATCTTTATCAGACCTGAGATTTCACGTTGTTGATTCTGAAAGAGCCTCTTTATAAATCTTAAAGGTGCATTGTGTTTTTTTTCTGTAGAAGCGTCCACCACATGCTTTCCTCCATGGCGATGTTATTGCTTTGTCTTGAATGTTTCACAGTATGATATTAAACTTTTATCTTTATGGAGCCCAAACCAGACCAAGCTACAGGTCAGATCTGTGGAGAGGCAATGCTGTAGGTATTTTGAAGCTGTAAAACCACCTGTAAATGAATAATGTAAGGTAGAGCTCTTTAATGTCATCCTGTGGAACATTCCAGGCAGTGTAATGACTTAGAAACAAGAAGATGACAGACCCCCAAGCAAAAAGTTACACAGTGCACCTTTAAATTATAGAAGATATAGATAATAGATGAGATTTCATCTATTTGCCTAGAATATTCCACATGATGGCCTTAAACTTATCTATACTCAAAAATACCTTCAGAAAACTCAAGGTCAGATCTGTGGGCTTACCACTCCACAGATCTGACATGGAGACTGAGCTCTCCACCAGGAATGCAACTTAGTGCACCATTTAAGTAAAGAAACTTAAAACTAAAAAACTTAAAAAATTAAAAATGACAAAATTCAACATTTAAACTTTTCTTGCTTCTGATCAGTCACCATAATATCTGATGATATAACGTTACAAATTGCACAACAGGGGAACTTCTAAGCACTTGGACGTGATATATCTAAGTACCATCCATTCTCGATAAAAAGTTCATTATGCCTGTTGATAAAAACCCCATTAGACAGAGCAGAGTTTTTAGCTCCTGTATCTTTTAGGCAACAGCGGAATCCCCCTGGGCTTCTCACACTCAAATTCAAAGAGGCTCAACGTTTTACTGTGCAGTTTCCCAGGATGCTACTTTGACAGCAACAGCAGCAACAATCTGTGCCCTGCATGTAGTTAAGTTGCCAGGCAACAATGGAGTAACGGCAGATTGGGTCGCTTTCAATTCTAGAGACGACTGCATTCCCTGGCTGTCCTTGTCCATGTGGACACTGATTATTTGGATTATGTAATTGTGATAATAATGATGACATAACAGATTCCACTACTGTATGAATACAAATGTCATTTTGAACAGCTCTATAATCTACAGTCAATAGTCTAATAATGTTCTTACAAATACACAAGCATCCAGACATGTTTGAATCACTGACCATTTGGATAGTGGGTAAGCAGCTCTACTATGTCCTCTTTTCCTTTTGAGTAATTTACAAATCTTTATTATATTTAAAAAGGCACTATGTAACTTTTCAGGTGTAGGATCTGTCAGCTGCTAGTCTGTATACTGATGTAATTACTTTGCCTGGAATATGTTACCTTGAATAACCTGCGTCGTCACTTTAAATGGGGTCACCTCTCCACAGATCTGAATGCCTAATTTTGTCTTGTGCACAGCATCACCTGCTTTTGTCCATGGAGACAGATTCTTTTAATGCCATACTGTGAAACATTCCAGTCAAAGCACTAGCATCTATTGAGCAAAGCAGCTGACAGATTGTTCACCAGAAATGTTACATAACTCACCTTTAACTTTTATTCTTATTTTTTCTCAGTTTCTCAAGTTTTCTCAAGTCTTGATTTGGTGATCAAGGCTTATTATGCTCCATTAGGGACAGAGACGGCACACATTTTTTTAAGATCATTTCAGCCCTGGAACTGCCAGTCATTACTGAAAAAAGGTAGCAGTTAAATTGAGAACTACTGCTTCATGACATGACAAGGTGGAACAGACTATAAGAAACTATAAAGGATTACTCAAACGTGTGAATGAAACAAAACACAACTCCAGGTATGTTTTTGAAGAGGTACCAACATTATAACATGGCCAAACGCTCACAAGAGTTATTTTTGTATAATGTAAAGACCTTTAACATGACCTGAGATGAGTGGTATCCATTGGTAAATCTGTACACCAGGGTAATACATTATACAATAAAGCAATGTGTGAAGTCTGAATCAGCCCAGACCTAATTAGAAGAAAGTAACACAAAGGGTGCTACTACACTTGTTTGCACTAATATGCCATTAACACAGAGCTGTCATTAGTGTTAACACCTCCATAACAAATACAGAGGTTTTCAATCTACTTAAAGGGGCCATATCACGCTTTTTTCTGATCTATGTTACACAGTTGTTTCCTTGTCACAAACATGCCTGGAGTTGTGTTTTGTTTCATTCACACATGTTTGACACACCAACCCTGCATATTTAGGCTGTTCTTTTTTCAAATGGAAAACTTTTTGTGATGCCATGTGGTAGGAAGGTAAGGAAGTGCTCCACTATGTTTTTAAACTCGGAGGATGTGGGTGCTTCTGGAAAAGATTGCAGGTTGAGCAGGCGTGTGTGAAGACGCTGTGCACCACACTTTGAAAAACTTTCAAAAGGAACTTACTTTGCTTTATCTTCAATTATGCTTGCTGTTAAGACCCGGGTGGATCAAACATATTAATGAGGACACAGGAGGCGAAAAAGTTACAAAAGTAAAAGATATTTTTATTTTTAAGTTAATTTTAATTTACTTTAAAAACGCTAAAACCCCTCCCGTGCCCAAAAACAAAGTAATAACTGAAAGGTGGACCTGGTGAGCCGACCAAACAGAGCAAAATGATGCAGAAGCCGGTGCCGACATCGCTAACCTAAAGGAAAAAAGACGTCCCCAAACGAACCTTAACAAACAAAAGGCGAAAACAGGACAACCGGTCCCACCAGGTCAAACACAAAAGGCTAACAGCTAACAGGCATGGTGCGGCCTTCACCGAGCAGCCAAGACCAGGGAGCGCGCATAGCGACGAGCACGCGCCCAGGTGCGCGAAGGGCGAGGCGGTGCGTAACAGAGCGGAGCGCAAGAGCAAGAGCACGCGCCACTGATAGGCGGCCTATTTATACGCGAACCAACCACACCCCAAAACAGACACAATTGTAATACACGCAAGGGGGTGCGCAAAGGGGCGCCAGCACGTAACACTTGCCTTATAATGAGTCACCACGGAGGCAGAGTGCCTACCGCCTCGAGAACACCCCCCCAAACACAACTTTTCAACACTTGGCTGGGATAGCCCTACTCAGGCTCTTGTTACAGCTGGACACAACTACAGGCGGGCGGTGTGCGGCTCAAAGCTGGGGTCCTTCGAGGAGGACTTTCCACCAGCAAAGTCACTGACAACAAAGATGGTCTGCAATGTGGAGATGGAACCTTCCATCATTAGCAAAATCTTTGCACACTTTGACTCAAATGAAAAGCTGATTAAAGCCAGAATTTTATTTTGGTTGGTTCGTTTTGTTTTTTTTTGCTCTCTTGTGTAATTGACTGCATATTACCCTAGGTACCGTATGTGTTAAAAACATTTTTAAAATCCATTCACCTTAACTAAAATCATTTGGATAATTTCAGCTCTGGACTTTCCATTCTTTATACTCTATACAAAATATAAAAGGTTAATATTGACACATGAAAACTACCACTTCATGACATCACAAGATGGAACAGAGCATTTTGAGCCTTGGAGGTGTAGACAGACTAACATTAAAGGGTTATTTAAACATGTGAGAATGAAACTAAAACACAACTGTAATATGGCGTAAAGTGTTTGTGTAATACAGGATTTTTAAATATTACAAAAAAGTGCCACATATACTTTGAAGTTTTGTGCAAAAGCTATTGCGACCACCAATACTACTACTTCTACTGCTACAACCACTTTTGCTGCTGTTAATACTTTGCTACTACTGCCAGTACTCCCACAGCTAGTACAAAAGTGTGACTGTCCCAGAAAATGGGGAAGAAAAAAAATGTGATCAGAATTCTGCTCTGTCTGGAAATAAAAATCCTGGTAGTACAAATAGGACCACTTCACACTTCTCTTTTTTGGGATGAGATGAGGCATGAATACCCCACATAATGGTCCAACAGAAGAGGTACTTCTACTGCAGCCATTTTCAACATCTGACATCATCATTATGAGCCAAAAACAGAACATGTAATGACTCTGGACATTGGAGATGGTTGAGCAATATAATCATTTGTAAATTTTCGGACGGATTGGATTAGGTTTGTTCCTATTCATACATAACGATGCAGTGCTTAACTTCTCTGAGCTCCGAGTCATTGCTTTGCTGGCATGTTTCACAGTATGGCATTAAACCAAACTATAGGCCTGTAACAATAACTGATTAAATAATGAACGATAATATTGACATTTTGATACCATTTTTCAACTAATATAATGACAATGGAATAAAAATAAAAATACACCCTTCCAAAGATCAATAAACTTTACTTTCTAAAGAACATTTAACACAGGAACTGCAAGACAACCAAAAACAACAGACCTAAAAATAAAATGGTCTTGTTAAAATAAGAATAGTCCAATGTAGTCTGGCATACAGAAAGGAAACATTCGGTTGAAATTCAAAGTGATCCCACACTGCAGCTTTTGTGTTCGGCTTTGAAACTAATTCCATCTGTTTTCAAATCTCAGCTAGCCTGTGACTTTCTACTCCTCGCGGTGCTCTCTGCTCAGGGGTGGTACGAGACCATGCGACTGGCAAGCATAGAACATTTATATGAATGAACATAGCTAATGCGCCATAGGAAGTTTGCATGGGGGCTCTTCCAGCTCCCTCTGACGCTGGCTCTCATTGACTTACTTTGGAATATTGTGGCCCCTCTCTCTGTAACCTCTGCTGTGAGCCTCGCCATTTTGGTCTTAAAATGTTCGTATTATGATCCTATTTCGCGATTTTGTCCATCTAAAAATTCTATGCATAATATAGAGTCTGGCTCCAAATTCGCTCCTGTAACCGTTAGCATCGCAAGGTTTATTTGAGTGGCACTGAACGGGTGACGTCACACTCGCTTAGTCCACTTTTTTATACAGTCTATGGTTGCAAGTAGCCTAATTGACACGTTCATGTTAAGGAAACAAGAGGAGTCAGTAGAGAGCAATAGAAGCCTTTTGACATTCAGTCTCTTTTGTAGCGGGAGAGAGTCGAAGGAAACAAACAAACACTCAAATAGAAATGATCGCAGCCAGAAAATGTATCAAGCACGTTAAAAGTTATCATGCGTTTAATTGATTTATTGATTATCGTTACAGGCCTACCGATCTATCTGGCATTTAACATATTCATGAAGACAGTAGGTGATACATGGATACACCCTCCATCCGAAAAGTTACTCCGTGAACCTTAAAGAAAAGACTGAAATATGAACTGGAAAAATATTATTATTATTTATACAGAATTGGCTTTTTTTCCCGGAAGTGGCCATGGGTTCCTTCATTATCATTCAGGTTGCATGGTTTTTGCATGGGGCTGATTTTGCAAAGTTATCAAGCGACCCAGAGAAAACCTGCATTGTTGACTTGTTGGTGCACTTGAACATTTCACATTTTACACAAATCCACTTTATGTTGTTTTAGCTGCAGGACTTTTCTCCACCAATCTAAATGCATGGGATTCTTGCTTAACTTGAAATGCCAATCACAACTGAAGTGCAGGTTAGTAGCGCTTAGAAGTAAATGTGGGGGAATAAGATGGATACTAACTGTAGAAACTGTTGTGATGATTAGGGCTGGGTATCATTAAGAAGTTGCTGATACAATATATACCTTGATACATGGGATTCTCTTGGATTCGATACGATATATTTCAAATCGATTTGATATGGTTCAATAAAAATAAATGCTAAATGATGGCTGTGATAATAAAAGTCTTTGTTAAACCACTTCTTGTGCAAAGTAAATATAAAACACAAACATTTAAATCATTATAATTGTGAAAATGTCAAATGTGTCACATAAACGAGTTTCCTTCCACTAAACAAGCAACAAAACTGTAGTGCTCTAACAAAATAATTGAGTAAAATATACCAAAAAAATACTCTTGGCGATATATTATACAGCAGCCCATGATATCGATACTATATCATCACATTAAGCAATACAATATATCAATATTTCAATATTTTTCACACCCCTAGTCACGATACTAAAATTTCAAACTCGATTTTGATACTAAGAATTCACTCAACACTCGATAGCAATTACAATACCACAATTAAGACACAAAATTTATCCTTTTTAGTAACAAATTGTAATTTTCATATATAAAAAATTGTACTTTCTTTATTTTAGTATGCTGTCTTTTATTCTGAACATACATTTTTGCAGTATTGATACTTGCTCAAATGAGTATCTGAGTTTCAATATTAGTTTTGGTATCTGATTTTCAATCTTTTAACAACCCTGATAGAAACTGTATAAATGTATAAATGGGCATAGGTAAACCGCTAGCCTCCATTCCAAATAGGAAGTGTGAGCACTTTTGACTTCATCAGCTGTTTACAGTTGACTTTACATTGAAAAACTGTCACCCCTCTCTCTGTAACTGCTGTAGTGAGCCTCATTTTGATCTTAAAATGTTCATATTAATGCGCTCTACATTATCCTGGTGTTTTTATTTAGCTATTTTGTATGTCAATAAATTTCTATTCCTAATGTGGTCCTGGCTCCAAATTCACTCCTGTAACTGCTAGCCTCGTCAGCTTCATTTGACTGGAGCTGAACGCTATGGGGGACGTCACACTCCCTTAGTCCACTTCTTTATACAGTCTCTGGTAGAAAGTAGAAATAACTCTTTTCTCTAATGCCAATATAAAGAAAAGATGGCATCCTGGACAGTGCCATGCATATTTAAAAGCTCATTATTTGACTTCAGAGCTTGTTGGATCAAATCACATCTGAAAGAAACTTAACATTCCAAACACATGATCTAGTATCCTTGAGCAACATTGTCCAAGCTTGTTTTATCTCCAATTTTCTGCCAATATTTGCTATTTCAGGAAATACATTGCCATGACGTCAAACAACAAGAACAGAAGACCGGCTTCATTTGTCAAATATTGAGTCGGACAGGCTCAATACAAGAGAAGCCCAGAGAAGCCAGTGAAAAGCTTTGGAGTGAAGAATGACACATAGTCCTTCTTTCACTGATAACACCTCATATTAGTACATGAGAGGTTTTAGTAATGTTAGAGAGTGCAAAAATAACCAATACTTTCAACATTTTTCTCTATCGTACTTAATGGTAGTACTTAATGGTACTACATAGCCGGCAGCAGGGTCTGAAAAATACTGTGGAAGTGTACTTTAAGGGGTGAATTAAAAATGGATAAAGGTAATGGAAAAATAATGCATAATGGGAAATTACAAGCATTTAGGAGATTTTAACGGGAAGAATAATCATGTAGTAATTTAAAGAGATTATCTGATAAGTAACAATCGAATGTTGACTTTTAAAAAGGGGAGTTTCAACAGAGATAGCATCTGGAGTAAAAGGAAATGCCAAATCTTAAAATGTTTGTATTAGCCCGCTCTATATGATCCCAGTGTTTTTATTTCAGCATTTTGTCCGTTAATAAATGCATCATGAGCTTCTTTTGAGTCGGGCTGAACGTTATGGGTGATGTCACACTCTTTTAGTCCACTTCTTTACACAGTCTGTGATAACAACTGCAAATCACATGAGCCGCAAATGAAGAATGTTATGAAATTTGGAGAAATTAGTTCAGCACAAGGTATTAGAAAGTCATTGATCACCTACAAAAAGGCAACAGTGAACCTGAAACTGAAATTCATATATTTTACTTAAAGATGTACTGCACAAGTTTTCTGGTTTGGGGATTCAGTATGTCACCTGCTTGTCTCCACTGATATGTTATTGCTTTGCCTGTATCTAGCATGTATTTAATTATTCAGATATTTATTGTTTAAAAATGATGAAAAGCATTCATACTGTGTGCTGGGTCATCTCTCCACAGATATGACCTACTTAGTCTGGTGCCATCAGTGTGTTGTTTCCATGGAAGTAGATGAGTCCAGTCTCTGCTTCCTACACTACACTCATCTCTCTCTATGGAAACAGGAAGTTGATGGTTCTCCTTCATGATTCAACTTCATGGTTCACTACGTTCCTACCCTCACCTTTGGTCATGAGCTTAGGGTAATGACCGAAAGGACAAAACCACAGATACAAGTGCTCCAAGTGTGTTTCCTCTGCAGAGTGGCTGGGCGCGCCCCTAGAGATGGGGTGAGACAAGGGTCTGGACACGTCCCACCGGGAGGAGGTCTGGGGGAAGACCCAGGACATGCTGGAGGGACTATGTCTCTTGGCTCGCCTGGGAACGCCTTGAGGTCCCACCGGAAGAGCAGGGCGAAGTGTGTGTGGAAAGGGAGGTCTGGCAGTCCCTGCTCAGACTGCTGGCTCCATTGCCTGACCAGCCAGTCACTTCTGCATTCTCTTTGAATCCAGAAGGGCGTGGGACCAAACCATAGTGTGTGAAAATCCTCCATCCAAATTTTAGATGATCCCACCACAGCTACTAATTTGTATCATGTGTCTCTCAGATTTGGCAAACATCTCCTCTTGAAAATTCTCACATCATTCAGAACAAAATATATAACTTCTTATATCTGAAATAAATAAGTTTCATGCTGATTCTATAAAAATCTGCACTGTTGTTCAGTCCTGTATGAAGATTTTTCTTCTTTTTATGTGTAAGCAGCCATGTGTTTTAGACGTGAATGGAGCTTGCGTCTCTCTGATTGGTTAATCTGCCTGTCAGTCGTGTCCGCTGAAATCAGGGAGACAGGACACAGCTCCAGATCCACTCGTCTTTGTAAAGCTTTGTCAAAGTGTGTGATTCTGGCTTGTAACTGCCTCAGTGATCAAGCCCTGGATAAAGCAGAAGAAAATGAATGCTTGAATGAATGCAATACTGTGGAACATTCTAGGTATAGCCATAACACCTTTCCATGAATACAAGCAGGTGGTGGAAAAGTTACATAACACAGCTTTAAGTAATAAATTATATGACTGAGGCTTAAGGCTGTACATTCTGAGGCTACATCGCTGCGTGTACATCTTGACCTGTTCAGACAAAGTAATACCGTAAGAATAGCTTTTCTCCGGGATAATTCTCATAGTGAGTGGGTCAAAGGAGCATGTCTGTAGTGGTGGTGAAGCGATAGTGCCTTTAATTTTCTTTCTGTATCATGTTCTTCACTCAGGTGGGTCTATTGATTTCATCTCCTGTCTGTGCTGCGGATGAGAAAAGTGCAGCTCTCTTGGTTCATTGGACAGTGAGAACCCAAGGGTGGGGGGAAGAGAGACATCTATTATTATTACAGAGACACTTGGTCTGAATCAGGCTCCCAGTGGAATCGATAACATAGATACTTACAGCCTTTGTTTAGGTTTTGTGCTTTTATCAATACAAACTGTTCAAGGACAAGATTGAGATCTATTGGGAAAGAACACTCTATTCTTGTGTTAACTACATCTGACCTGTAATCCAATTTACATGAGAAAAACATACAACTACTGCTATCTGAAAACTAAACACAAGCTAGAACTAATATGGGACCAGATATGAAGCTAGTATAGGGACAGGAAGTGGGCTGGAGTCTGTTCACTGAAATTACAAACAAATTATCAACAAGACAGAGCGCAGTAATAATTTGTCAAGTCTACTCTACTAAAGTTAAAAGGCTTAGTTAAGATTTTATTAGTGACGATTAGACGGAGAGCCAAACAAAGACAGTTACCAGAAGCTGTACAAAATCTTTTTTACGTCTGTCTCGGAGGACTGTGAAAATAGGAGGCTACATTTTTTCGAACTGTTTTCTCAAGGACAGCATTAAAACTGACATCTGCCTCTGTATATGGTGTCAAGCTATGTGGAACTTGTTAAATAAAAGTTGAGCTAAACTGTACAAGGATAAATGTCACTAAGGAAAGTATTAAAGTTAATGAAATGTAAACCACAGGAGGATACTAAAGACATGTTTGAATGATCTGTGAAAAGAGCAGGGTTTATAAGATGTTCCTTCTGTTCATGACAGTAATGACAAGGCACACGGTTGGAACATGTATTTATGTTCGTTGTCAGATTTTTTGTTTTTCTTTTTAAGTTGATGCCAACAAAATGAAATGGGACAAGCAATAAAGAAGTAAATAAAACATTTTAAGCAACTGCCACTACCGATCTCCCCTACTATAACTCTTCACTATCACATTCACTATCCTTTACCAGTACAATACCACCACTACTAATATTTCCATTACCAGTACTACTAACACTATAATACAAGTGCTGCTACTACTACTGTTACTACTCCTACTCCTCCTCCTGCTACTACTACTCCTACTACTACTTCTCCTAATCCTCCTCCTCCTACTACTACTACTACTACTACTACTACTACTCCTAGTACTATTACTTCTCCTCCTAGTACTCCTCTTCCTACTACTACTACTCCTACTACTACTACTACTACTCCTCCTCCTCCTCCTCTTCCTCCTACTATTGCTACTTCTCCTCCTCCTACTACTACTACTACTACTACTACTACTACTCCTTCTCCTACTATTACTACTACTATTACTACAACTACTATTATTACTACTATTCTTCTACTACTACTACAACCATACTTCAACTACTTGTCTGATATAATTTCTACAGCACTGCATTACCACTCCTCTTTTAAAACATAACTCAAACTTTTAGCCTGCATAAAATGTTTTATTGTAATATTTGCGCATTAGAGCGTTAGAGTAAAGAGGGGTCCCAGACCAGAGGGTGTGTGCAAATAAAAATAAAAGTCTTCAAAATCCGTCTTCAGCCTCAGGCAAACTCAGCACGTCTTCTTACTTTAAAACAGAGGGCGACTGGCACACTCTTCCATGACAACACAGTACGCACTGGGGCGACCCCCTCACAGTTAGTGCTTCCTCCCAGCAGGTTGAGGGTTTGATCCCAGAGGTTGGCCTATAGCAATCTCTCTCTATGGAGTCTCTTCATCCTCCCAGTGATAACAAGTATAATAGAAGTACTGCTGTGTGTGGCATCTACCAAAACAAAAATAAGTAGAATACTTTGAATAGAAAGGAGGTGATGCCAGTGTGATGTTGGTTGGTAAGGTGTTATTAGGACCCTTCCCTTCTGAGATGCTAAGATCAGTGGTGGAAGGCAATGAAGTGCAAAAGTAAGAGTACAATACTTGAACAACATTTTTAGATATATGTACTTTAGTAAATTTTACAGTGGATACTTTTTATTTTTACTTCACTACATTTAAGAGCATGTATCTGTACTTTATATTACATTACATTTTAGATCTGCACTGAAAAGCAAAAAGTACTTTTTCTAATGCTGTGAGACCTGTTGAAATGGCTGAGAGTTATAACTTTAATTTTAATTTGAGTTCAAGATCTAGCTTTGAGCAAACCAAATACACAAAAACAGCTAGAAAAGATTAAGAAATCACTTAAAATCCGCTGAACTCATTGTCATAATCACTACTATCCTGTAATTGTTCTGAAACTTTGCAAAATGCTTTTACTTTTTACTCTTTAAGTTTTACTCTTTTGCATAAGTAGATTTTTTCATCTAATACTTTTACTTAAGTAACTTTTTGCTCCAGTATCTGTACTTTTACTTAAGTAATAAAACTGAGTGCTTCATCCACCACTGGCTAAGAAGCTCTATAAACAAACAGTTGTCCAATCAGTGGCACTTCATTTGACAATTATTAAAACAGATGAACATTAGACCACTATATTAAACTGCATGGAAAAGCAATCTTGTATATCTGTGACTCTGGATCATTTCTATGGCTGCTGAGACTGACCTTGAGCAGGACAAACAGATTTTAAAATGACCATGGACAAATCCTATATCCATGAATTATCCACAAAATAAGAGAGAGATTGTAGAGTTGTTTTCCAATGTCAGAGTTAAGAAACCTCCACTGCATTCATGGCAAATCTCTCCAAAATAGTAAACATGCATTGTGTAACTTTTTATGGAGATGTTATTGCTTTGTCTGAGAGGCGACCCCAGTCAGAATGATTGTTTTTCTAGCTATTTTTGAGTTATAAAACCACCTGTAATTAAATAAATGTAAGGTAGAGGTGTTTAATGTCATACTGTGGAACATTCCAAGCAGAGAGAAATAAGAAGGTGATGAACCCCCAAACAAAAAGTTACCTAATGCACTTTTAAGCTGCTTTTTAAAACATCGGTGTCATAACTCATTCCTGACGTAGTGTCTGGATCAAAGTATAGTGTTGATTTTGCCTCCCAGCCTCCCAGATTGCACAATTTGGATTAATACGCCGCTAAAAATAGTCCCGCGTATCTGTTCCAATTATCTTTTTTTTTGGCACCAAACTAACTTATAATACGTAACTTTTAATTACAGGCAAGATGATTAAAGGTGCACTGAGCAACATGGCTGGTAGAGGGTCCACTGCATGCTTATAGCTATGGTGATGGCAATAAACTGACGTATCTCCATGGAGACATCACCAGGCCAAGTTACAGGTCAGATCTGTGCAGAGGCAACCCCAGTAAGAGTAAGAATGCGTGTTTTCAAGGTAATGTTAACTGTTAAATTAAAACACCTGTAATGAAATAAATGCTAGAACATTTTAGACAAAGCAATGACATTATGGAGACAAGGAGCTGACAGACCAAAAAAGTTACGCAGTGCACCTTTAGTGACATGCTTGAGCGAACACATGTAGTCATTTTGTTCTTAGTGTAGGGAGAACTTTTGAAATGGTTTGACTTGGATAAAATTTAACTAAAGGAGTTTCCTGTTGTAATAAAATCAGCCCGGGAGCCACAGGTGACAGAGGTGATAATCTACAGGGGATTATCATGGGAAAAAACATATTTAGCTACCTGCATGTTCCCTATGGCTTTTGATTAGAAAATGGAAAAGTCTTGTTGTTTTTAGCTCTACCTGGCATCCATCAATGTTCTTAAGCGTTTTATAATGAATGATTAAAAACACCACCGGCTTGTTATTTAGAGAAGGGAAAGCACTTGTTCTGCAAATAACCAATTTTTGTTGTCATGGTGATAATGTTTAATTGACTTTTGTGCAATATATTGTATGGTAAAGTATGACATCACTCATTGCAGAAGTATTGTTTCTTATTTAGAATCTTAAAGATGAACTATGTAACTTCTTCTGGAGGGTTTTCCACCTGCTTTTCTCCTTGGAGATTTTATCAATTTGCAAATAATCTTTCACAGTATAGCATTAAACTAATCTAACTCAGTCTAACAAGCAGATGACATCACAGTACTAAAATTTGTAGTGTCACAGTACTAAAATTTCAACCTCAATTCCATAATACAATCGATTCTCAATACAGAATTTGATATCACAATGATAATACAAAAAAAAAAACTTTATTTAGACAATAGAATGTCATTTTTCAAATTAAATATTAGTACTTTCTTATATTATTTGTAGTAATCCTTATGTGTGCTACTAGTCTATGTGCTCTTATTCTTGTTCTGATACAGCTCAAGAGGTACGGCCATGTTTACCATAAAGAAAACCAGAACAAACATTATGAAATATTGTAAATCTGTTAAAGGAATGGAGCTCTGGAACAACTGTAAAAAAAAAAAAAAAAGGAAAATTGCACTACTCTCTTCCATTTTATAAAGATGTCTAAATGTTTAACTCTGGACAGATACTTGAATTTTGATACTTAGTTTGTCCTGTAGTACTTTATTGTACTGTTACTGAATTGTTGTTTCGTCTTGCTGTATTTATGAAGATACACTGGGGTCAAGAAGACACTCTGACAAAGGAATAAAAGGTAGGCGTAATAAGCTCAAGCTTCAGCCTACACCTTTTCGGTGAAATAATGTCAGAATATACCTGTGACCGAAATAAATCAAAATCAAAAGATAATTCCTTAAGTTATTCAAGAAAGGTTCATTTCTGTTCTGAGAATGTGACTTTTTTATTGTCAATACTTGCAAAAATTAGTATTTAGTTTCTATACTAGTTTGAGTATAGATTAGTAGTATTATTTATTATTACCTAGTGCCCGAAGGGTTGACCAGGTTTTGTATTCACCCTGTGTGTCTGTGTGTGTCTGTCCACCCACGATAATTCTGCCATTTATGAACCGATTGCCACTAAATTTGGTACATGGGTCAAGCCCCTGTGCCCGATGCCACAAAAAATGTTTGGTGACGATCTGAGGTCATTTGAGGTCACACAGGTCAGTTGAAATGTCATGCCATTATGAAAGATAGGTAATTTCAGCAATTTCTGAACCATCTGTGGGCTAAAACATTCACCCAATCATCACACAAGTTGGCACACACATAACCGGGGTACACTGGATGTTACAGGTTGAAACCGGTCAAGGTCACTTAAAGGTCAAGGTGACCAAGGTCAAATATGCGTTTTTGGTCATAACTCCATGAAGGATCGAGCTAGAGCAAAGAGAGTGGTCTCAAAATCTCAGAACAATTATTATCAATTTAGAATTCTATGCATTTGTGTTGTAAAATATTAATAGTTTTCGAGATAATCACTAATTGTAACTCCTTTCTCTTTCACTAGACCGACTACCAAAAAAGTTACGTACATACATACATCTTTAACCTAAAGTAAAATAAGATGTTTCCTTGTATCCTTGTTTCTGAAAGTAAATCTATATGTAGTAAGTTTTGAACGTTGCCTCACATTTTAAAGCTTTACATCGATCTCTGTCTTTCTCACAAATACCTGAGCTGTTACAATATGGCCTCCTTTAACTGGGGAATAAGAAAGCAGTTTGTTTATACATCTGTTCAAAGTTGAGATTATGATGCATTGCCAGAAAAAACACTAGTTGGAGTAAAAAAAAATAAAAAACAACTTTGCTCGAAAGGTATTGAATATTTTCCCTTTGTTTAGTTTTTCATTCCTTCAACTCTACACTGGAATTGTCATGATTTGTTTCTCGATGTTAGAAGATTTTACCAGATTTACCTGAGAAGAAACAACAGAATATTGGCACTGCTTCCAATTACAGATGGAGAAACAGTGATTCATAGTAGCACTGTAAATCTCCTAACAGCATAATTGAATAAAATGCATTTACAACTAAAATGCGAAGGACTTTGACTGTCTCCGAGCAGTAGTATCTGACACACTGGTCTTATTGTACCATCAGCCATCACATGTCAGCCTTACCTCTTCCCCACTCATCTTAGACAAACTAATAAAAAATACAGGGCGCCTTAAAGTCACTAAAAGGTAACAAATACAGAAAAATGCATTATTCAAGCACAATATGACAAATTTATGCAGTCTAGTGCCGTGGCTTTCGATTCTGCACGTTTGTGGACATGTAGTTGCATTAAACATATTCACCAAGCATATTTGTTTTTTAAAGGCTCCATATATATAGTATGCTATTTTCTGATCGATGTTATAATAAAAACATACCTGGAGACACAAATCTTGCATAATTGTTTGAAAGTTCTGCTCTCAAACAGAAACTTTTTATACTCCATACACCTTCACTAGCATCATTTGGATGATTTCAGCCCTGGAATTGCCAGTCACTACTGAACTAAATGTAAATGTAGATGTTAACTTGAAAACTACCGCTTCATGACATCACAAGGTGGAACAGAATATTTTGAGCTTTGGAGATATACCGTATTTTCCGGGCTATAGGGCGCACTCTTAAGCCTCTAACCGCATCAAAAAAACGACAGCACGCCCCACAATCCAGAGCACCCTATACACGAATCCACTCAGGTGTCCCAGCATGACTTCAGTAAAGCAAAAAAAAAAAAACGCAACCACACTCATCACTCCATGTGGACGAGGAATGGAACGGAGGAGCGAACTGAAAAAGCGAGTGCAATTTAGTCACTGCGAACACGCCGACAATCCAGTGGTCCCAGACAGCACCCTCCCTACACGCCACAATTGAACAAAGCCGAGAGTCACCGTGAACGCGCCAAACAAAGTCCCACTGACCCATCCAAGTGTTATGTTTCATTTAAAATCTGGTGCGATTTATTTGTGAAAAACGTTCGAAAATAGACCATTCTATGACAGTTCGCCTTATAATCCAGAGCGCTCTATAGTGCGGAAAATATGGTAGACAGACTCATGATAAAGGATTCCTCAGACATGTGTGAATGAAACAAAACACAACTTGAGAAGGCAAACATGACTTAAAAGTTACAGGAGTCAATTTTGTGTAATACAGGATCTTTAAATATGTTTTGATTGCTGAAAATATCTTGAAAAATATCCATTCTTACTGGTAGCTGGTTCACCTCTTCACAGGATCTGACCTGTAACTTGTCTCCATGAAGATAGATGCGTTAAATGCCAAACTGTGAAACATTCCGGGCTAAGCAATAACAATTCCGAAGAGCTAAGCGGGTGGCATAGATGTTACGCAACACTTTTTACATGTGCATTGTGAAATAGAGTTTGGCATGTTTATATAATAATGAAAATGAAACTTTTTTTCTTTTCAAAATTCATTATCCAATAAAAACGTTCCATACTGGCAAATACATGAACTTGGAGGACATACCCAGATGAACACTGCTCTGCCTTCTTCACTCATGTGTTTTGGCAGTTTTCACAATCACAAAAAATCACTTTCATTCACAATATAAATAATGAAATCAACTTATTATCTCATCCCTACAATAACATGAAACAGAATTGAAATAAAAACGTGATCTTTAATATATAATGTCCTTCAGAGCATTAGCATATTTCTATGATATAAAATGTTTAATTCAGAAGGCAGCTGGTGTGTAATTTCCACCCAGAACGCCATCAAGCTGTCACGATCCATCTACTGACTTTAAAATCACATTCACGAGGCGAGTATTTACCAGAAGACCACCAGAGCACTCACAGGGGCTTCCAAACGCAGCAAATGGGCCCCGAATGCCACGAGCATGAAAATATTGAGTCTCTTTTCAAGATGGCCGCATTGCACTGTTCATGCTGGCAGAGCTGTAGTCCATAACTGTTTGACTTCATAGAGATTTATTATTTTATTTTAGGCTAAACTATTACACCAAAGCCCAGTACAAACACCTCTTGGAAAAAATCAGTTTGATTTTTTTTGGTTTTGTTTTTTGCCAGAGTTAAATGCCAGTATTGGTTCAAATAGAAAATGGGGCTGCCAGCTCACAATTCAAATCACAGGAGGGAAGGATTCATTATGTTGTTGTATGTGTGTGTGGTTTCAATAGTCAAGCTGTGTACCCAATTTTCCCATGTATTTGACCAAAATATGTTTTACCCCAGTACAGATATATTGTATAAGCAGTTCATGAGATCAAAATACAGTATACCCACTGTAGGCAGTTTTCATGCATTTATCATAAAGTATTTTATTTGTTCAATAATGATGAAGTGTGTGTTAGCATGCTAGTTGTTGTTAGCTTTACCGTCACAGCAAAACTCTGCTCTGGTATCTGAGAGCTGTGAAGAGCACTTATAAACTCATCATGGGGAATAATTAGGATGCTCTGAATTAGAGGTCTGCGCGGAACTGAATTTTCAGTCCCGCTCTTGCCTGCAACTGCAATATTTTATCCTGCTCCTGCCTGCTTTCTTTCTCCGTCAAACACGGAGAAGCAGAAAGGAATTGTCTAAAATGTGCATGAGGTTAGACCACGTCCGCAAATTTAGGCTGCTTAAATTTTTTTAATTCATGCCAAATAAAATATTCAGCACAAATGATAGGCATACAGTCATCATTTGTATATTTTACTTTACATTTAGATATTTACATATAGTTTACGGGACTGCCGTTTATCATCCGACCTGCCTGCTCCTGCGTTGTGTAGTCCCGTTCCCGCCCGCGCCTGCAATGAGTTTTCAAAATGTGTCCTGTGCCGCACTGTTTCACGTCGAGTCCCGCAGGACCAGGGCTCTACTCTGAATGCATAAATTAAGTGAGGAATAACTCCGGACTACTGCAAAGCATTTAAAATAAACAAGTTTTTAGGACAGTAAAAAACAGTTAATGTATTTTGTATTCTTTAAAGGTACTGCTGAAAAATCTATTGAAGTAGCCTGGAAAAGAAGTGCCCAGCTCAAAATTTCGCTATCATTCACTGTACCTGATTTTTACCGTCTCGAAAAATGTTCCTCAAAGCATTCCAGCATCCTGATGATTCACTGATGACTTTACCAGTGCTGTTCGAAACTTTCAGAGATCTGAGCAGAGTTTTGCCATCACGGTAATGCTGTCCAACAGTTATGCTCACCGCACACTTCCTGATTCTTGGACATTAAAATGCCTTAGAATTAAATGCCAAAATCTGCTTTTACAATATATGTGGAAAACACATTTTTCTCAACAACAATGAAAAGATCGTCCACCAGTTTGTTTTTTTTGCCATTTCATTTTGCACATCACTACACACACCAGTAAAATAAACTGCCCTGTGGTCCTTATACACCACTGTACACACAATAAAAGAACAGCTCTTTGTTGTAGACATGAGTCACTCTATAGGGAAGGGTTGCATCAGGTAGTTTGAGCAATTCAATATGAATAATGCTATGATCCATGGAAGAAAAGCCCTGATGGATATACAAGAAACTGGATGAGGATGTGCACAAAATCTCAACAGAAAATACACAAAAAAGTCGGTGTGTGTATGCGACAACTGGACAATCGTGTCAGGGGATCTTTGAAAAAAAAATAAAGAGTTAGCAGTGCTGGTAAGTGGGTTGTAATCTCATGTACCAGTCAGTAATCAAATGGCAATATTGTTTTACAGGTATATAACTTTGGGACTTAAAGGCGCACTATCGAACATTTTCTGATGGAGGGTCCGCCGCTTACTTGTCTCCATGGAGATGTTATTTCTATGCCTTGAATTCTCCCCGGCATATGATTAAAAATGAACTGTATATGCATGGAGACAACAGGCAGGGTTCCCACTCTTTTTCACTGACAAAATTTCAAAAAATTTCCATTACTTTTTCATGACCTAAAGTGAATTTTCCATGACTTCATGACATCTTACATGTGTAGAACTGATCAGACTTTTAGGGCTAAATATGAAACATAAACCCTTTCCACTCACCTTATGGTTTGGTAATATAGTTTTTAACATTCAAAATACTGTCAGTACATTTATTGTTGTCTCTTTTAAACAAAAGGTGCATATGTTCTGAAATAATCATAATTGCCTAAAGATAAGTTAACAGAACGCTGTAATCGAGTGAAAGAGATAATAAAATTCCATGACTTTTCCAGGCCTAGAAAATGACACTTTCAATTTCCATGACTTTTCCAGGATTTCCATGGCCATGGGAACCCTGAACAGATGACACCACCAGATCAACTTACTCCGGATCTGTGGAAAGGGGACCCCGTCTTGTTTTTATTGTGAGCAATAAAAGCACCTTGTAATTGAATAAATGCAAACTGCAGATAAGGTAAATGTAACTAACCACACAACATATCAGAATGAGATGAATAGACTTTAAAAACACAGAGGAAGCATCCTTGATTTCCCTGTCAAAGCTCTGCTATTGGAGACTTTTGATATATGCTTTAATACTCAAACGTACAGGGATGAAAGAAGAAACAACTAGAGCGTTTTTGATGAAGAACCCGCTATAACACGGCCAAAAGCTCAGAAAAGAAGATTAAGAACTTTTCATACCAAGTTCCAGCAAAGAAAAGATTTGTCTTTCAGAGTAATTAATTAAACTTTGACTAACTTCCATGAGCCATAGTGCTGCCATAATTCACTTTTAAATCCTCTTCGCTTCATTATGCACAGTAACCAGAGTGGGGATATTGTTGCTATGTTCTTGTGTTTGGGGGGAAACACTTCATTGAAACATGATTACAATGGTTATGATCATTATGTGCCACCTGCGCGTCTCTACGCCAGCGCCAGGGCCAATCAAAACTCTCATCTCATCGCCATGGAAACTTCACCTTTTGTCTAGTCTATCGCAATCAGCTTTGTGTTTTTAAAAACGAGGGCCCCACTGGATAGAGGTAAACAAAATATCATTAAAATATCTATGGCGGGCCAGCCTCATCACGGCGCGGAATTGGTGCCAAGATCTTTTTCCATTCGAGCGGCTGCTGTTGTGTCTAATCTCCAATTACCTGACACATCTGTAACAAAAGCTAACTACTGTGCGCTGTTTAAACAGAATGGCCTGGTAATATGTTAGCTTAGCATGAAGAATAAAAGCCTGGTACTGTTTAGCAAGTAGGAAGACTATTGATTAAACAAACAGAGATCAGTTTAGAGCAACTGGATAAAGAGGAGGCCAAACGTGGAGAGGTGAGATGGGGTTTGTATGGTGTTCTTGTATTTTTATTATTATTATTTATATTTTTTGTATTTTGGTATATTAAAACATTCAAGCTTTTTTTTTTTTTTTTTTCCAAATGGTTTGTCATCAGCCAATCAGGAGAAGGAATATTGAGAAGGAGTTAGGTAGCCATACTGAAAATGTTAAAGTCACAGCACAAACATAAGCTACTTGAAAAGGCTTCAGTCGTTTACTGCTCTCTCTGGACCGGCCCAGTGCCACTAGATTTAGTTCTGTTTACTTTGGGGTCGGTCTTGTTCACACACACTGCGCATCCTTCAGCCCAAACACGCACCATGAGTCACACGAAAGTCCGTCCGCTGATTGCCAAACTTATTGTCATGACAACACGATTCAGAGCCACATACACACTCGCTTCCCCTATACACAGTGGACTTTTCTTTCACCTGTGGATACATACATTGTGAGCTCTGTATGTGCTGCTGGTGGAGGAGAAACATCTTTTTGAACGACACACAGACAGATCCAGGCTTACAGTATCTGTGCAGACAGAGGCAGGACGAGACGCTAATGCTAAGCTGATCCAAATTTCTTCATCAGAAGAATGTGTCAAGCTGCAGCTCTGCAGTGCACATTCATACAGATATATCTGACCTGAGCACTGTTTTCACCAAGTCCAGCACTGTTACTGTTACTCTGACCTGTGTATATCAGTCCCAGGTCGGTCATGTTCACATTACATTTGCTCCGCTCCAGAGTGTGAGTGGAGCTGCTCTGAGACCTCCTGTTTGACACACTCTAGGAGCAGCAGTTCACTGTGGTCCTGAATGTGACTGTTAGGTTCACACCAGCTCAAGAGCACCACTCTCAGGGTGACTGCTCCTTTATGTCAACCGAACAGGAGCAATGTGAAAACAACGTTAGAGATCAAATGAGTTTCAAAACAACAGCTAGTTTGGATATGTGATCACTGTAAAAGTGTTTTAAACCACATGAAGTGGCCTGGCCTGAAAGTTATGGAAGACTGTTGAAAATGAAGCAATAGACACCCAAACTGCACCTGTCACTCAGCTAAGTCTACAGAGTTCATTTCAGTCCACAACCTGTTTGCACCTGAAAACCATCACTGCAAAAATACAGTCTTTTTGCGAGTGTCACCTCACTGCCTTATTACCCTGCCAAACTCCACTAAGAAACAGCTGTGTGCAGTGAACAGCTCATTTGATAGGAAAATCATGTAGAACAGAGCGTGTGCAGCTGTGGGTGTGACATGCATGGAGCAGGCCTACTGCCTGTCACTCCACATTACAAACTCTCATAGACTCACACACTCTTTGGCAAGAAGGCCTCAACCTGCAGGCACTGCTGCTGGTGTTTGTTTTCTGTGCAAAACAAGTTCAGGCCATAAGAGATAATCAGCTGTCATAAATGCAAACTGAAGATAAGTAGATGATGTGTGCCTTAAAGGTGCACTGCTCAACTTTTCTGATGGAGGGTCTGCTACATGGAGATGTTGTTGCTTGGCCTAGAATGTTCCAGGGCATGACTTTAAACATATCAATCTAGTATTTATTAATTAAGGGTGTTTCTATTGCTCAAAAATACAATCATTCCTTCTGTGAATAGGAGTGACTGAAGATCTGAATTGTAGGTAGTGTAGTGCTGTAACCTGCTTGGTTCTCCAATGATAGACAGGTTTAATCTGTACTGTGGAACATTCTAGACAAAGCAATAACATTTCCATGGATTTTTGCATAAATTTGATATGGGTTTATATAGCCTTCAGCTTCTATAAAAGTTAACTTAATATGTTTGTATTTTAATTTTTACATATCTTCTGTATTTGCACTGGACAATTTTGGAAAAACAAAATCTAATTGATATTTTTAAGAAAACTTTGCAATGTGGGTTTAAAAAGTAGGATTCAGTTCAGAGTGCATATTGTAAACAACTCCAGTAGCATTCACATTTGAGAGAAGACCGCAGTATGAACTGATAAACTAATACAAGAATGCAGTGAATTTCAGAAAATGTTTGAAGAGGTCAAAACTTGAAGTACAGCAAGATCTTTCTATAATAAGGCACCACATTTTGTTCTTTGCAAAGTACATTCTACAACCTAAATAATTGCAGTCTTTGCGTTATGATAATTGCACCTACTCCCACTACTGCGTTCTTGTTTGATTGGAATATATTGTGCAGGCCTATTCTTTAATATTAAAATACTTTTTGTAGTATCAGGAAACTAAATATATAAATATACATACAGTAAATACAAAACAGTGCATTGAATATTTTTTAAAGGACCATGTTACACTATTTTCATATCTGTTAAAATCTTGTTTCCTCATCACAAACATACTGGGAGTTGTGTTTTGTTTCATTCACACATTTTAACACAAAAATCCTGCATATTTAGGCTTCTTTCGAGTTCTTTTCTCAAACTGAAAACACTGTTCCGCATTGTGACAGATTAATAATTCAGGTTTACTCAGACATGTGTGTGTGAATGAAACGAAACACAACTCAAAGTATGTTTTTGATGAGGTAACAACATTATAACATGGCTTAAAGCTCACAATAGTCAAGTCTGCATAATAGAGGACCTTTAAATGAAGTCTCCTCAAACAAAAAACTTTGTAAGCCACAGTAAACCATTGGACATCCTCACATTTTAACATTACACTGAAGTTACATTGACATTGCACCATTAATATTATACAAAATCTCTCCAAGAACCCATTCTGTTATCTGAGAAATGACAAAAGTCCTTGACAATCATCTCCATCTCTCAATTCTATCTTCTGTTTGCATTCATTTCATCAAGACACTTCCCCATTTGTGGCCTAGCATGACAGCTCACCTGCACTAACAACCATCCTCTCCAACTCCAATTTCAGATAGTGATTAAAATCTTTTCTCATCTCGTAAGCTCACAAACCCAAAACTAGCATCTGCACATGGCCATTTCTTTCAGTATTCAGACATATTTTGTCAGACTGGTAATGAAAAATGACAATGTTCTGTCATCTAATTTATCATGTCAGTACGTTTATGATACATTTCCTGAGAGTTTTTCCTTTTGGTTCAGTTCACACATGTTTAACACAAGTTCTTCTCTCAGAGTGAACACACAGTTTCACCTTGTGATGTCATCAAGAAGTAATACAGGTGCTCCACTGTGTTTTTAAACTCCATACACCTTCACAAGAATCATTTGGATGATTTCAGACCTGGAATTGCCAATCTCTACTGAACAAAAAGTAAAAGGTGGCTGTCCAAAATAGACAAAATTGACTCTTGTGAGCTTTAATCCATGCTATAATGTTGTTACTTCTCCCAAAACATACGTGGAGTTGTGTTTTGTTTCATTCACACATGTTTGATTAGCCTCTTTTTATTAGTGTGTCTAAAAACTCTACTGCTTCATAACATCACACAATGGAACAGAGCATTTTGAGCTTTGGAGATGTACACAGATTTATAATAAAGGGTTACTAAAGCATGTATGAATGAAACCAAACACAACCTTTTTCCTTTTGGTACAATGTTCAAGGCAGTTTGCTCTACTGAAACTCACAGGGAATCTGTTTTGCATTTGATTTGCATTTGCCAGTTAGATAGGCCTCGGTTTGCATATCTGCTCTTACAGGCCCAACATAAAGTCAAGAGCGCTCTTCTTATTGTCTGAGCTAAAAATGCATTATTCATTTTGCAGAAGGGCGCAGGTAAAACATTGTAAGTTCATTGTTTTCCTTTTCAAGCTGATCCACACTGACTAGACTGATCAATATATTTGGAGGGGCCGGTGGAATGGCAATGAGTGAGCACCTTTTTGTATTACGCTTTGTTGTGTTGGTAAAACTGGTGTGTTTTCAAATTCAGAACTTTAAAGGTCTTATATTACATAAAATTGACTCTTATGAGCTTGTAGCCATGTTAGAATGTTGTTACCTCCTCAAATACATAGTTGTGTTTGTTCATTCACACATGTTTGAGCAACTCTTTATTATTAGTCTGTCTATATCTATATATCTAAGCTCAGAATGCTCTGCTGAAGCAAGTTTTCAAGTTCACACCTACCTTTTGTCTTTAATTCAAGAGAGATTGGCTGAAATTGTCCAAATGATTCTAGTGAAGGTGTGTGGAGTTTAAAAACACAGTGGAGCACTCCCTGTATTGCCCCATGACATCACAAGGTGGAACAAAGTGTTTCCTTTTGAGAGAAAAACTCCCTAAATCTACATCGTTTGTGTGTTAAACATGTGTGAATGAAACAAAACACAACTCCAGGTATGGTTTTGATGAGGAAACAACATTATAAAACAGATCAGAAAGTAGGGTAATATGGGCCCTTTAAAATCAAATATGGCAAAAGATAAATAAAGAGCTCATTTGCAAAAACAGATAAAAGCTATTTTAAAAAGTCATCAGAAGCTTGCAGTTTACTCTTGTTATGAAATGTACTCATTCATTGCTGGAATTAAATACTATTCTTATGCCTTTTTGTTCGATATAGATGATGTAAGGTTGTTGTTGTTTTCCCTTTGACCCATCCTTACCAATGAGTGACCTGTCAGGAATTTTCAACACCCTCAAAACAGCTCCAGTGATCATGGGCGCACTTCCGGCTCCATCATTTCTGGTTCCAATTGACTTTACATTGAAAAACGGTCGCTCCTCTCTCGGTAACTGCTGCTGTGAGCCTCGTCATTTTGGTCTTAAAATGTCCGCATTAACCCGCTCTACGTGATCCCGGTGTTTTTATTTTGCTATTTTGTCCGTAAATCAAAATATGAACATAAATAGCAGACAAATCAGGTCCCGCTGGCGTTTGATTGACAGTGTTGCTAAGCGCCTGCTCCCTGCTAAACCCACGGTGCTTGCGGGAAGATCACCTCACTCCAAATTGGCTCTTTCGTTGCTATGATACTCGGAATTCCAAATATGGAACTCGGCTCCAAATGTGCCCCTATAATTGAAAGCCTCCATGAGCTTCATTTGACTGGAGGCAAACGCTATGCTCCCTTAGTCCACTTCTTTACACAGTCTAGATCTTGATCAGGAATAGCCAACTGGAAGATTACTACACACTACACATTTCACTACATCCTTTTTTAGTTGAAAGTAAACCACCCAGACATTTGGAGACTCTGCAAGCTCCATGCTTCACTCCAGAAATCAAACAACGGACATTCTTCCAGTGAGATAGTAACTAATTAGTATAAACATTTTGCAGAATTAATATATTCTGCCAGAATTAAAACAAACTAGGTTGAAAAGCCAAATGAATATGCAAATCACTGCCTACAAAGAAACCTTGCTAATACGCACAATTGTTGATCTAATCCAGCCGTTACAAGTTTGGACTAGATGATCAGAAAATGCCAAACAACTAAATAGTATTCACTGCATTTCTAGAGACAAAATATAGCTCTAAATACTCCGTAAACAAGACCTAAATTGATAATACTGCCTGCCGATATTCTATAGCGTATATTGACATTTAAGTGGTAGGGCGTATCTCTCCATGTGGCTTCAGTGATCCATGACTTCTGTATAAAAACATGCACCAATTCCCAGGAGAAAGCTGGAGTAGAGATGCAGGCGGGTACACACTGATCGATCTGACTGACTCATCTCCTAAATATAATTACCTCCTAAGTCATAGTTCTTATCCGGGGCAGTGGGAGCGGGGAGTTAAAGCCCGTGAGTCACTAAATGAAGACAGAATGCAGCTATAACATTTGTGTTGGCATTCAGACAGAGGGGAGATTCTCCAGAGAGTAGTTGGCCCCATCACGCCAACCACATGAGCCAAACTGCGTCATGCTTTTTACAGAGAAAGGCAAGTCACGGTCGTTCAAGTACTGAAAGTTGCCTGGTTGTTTAGTCACACTTGCAGCTCAGTTTGGTTTTGTAAAAGGTGAAATTAAAAAGATTTTGGAGTAACAGTTTTGTTTTGATGGATGACGCTTGAGTTATTTTGTAATGTCACTGAGGAATCATAGGAGCAGATGACTCATTAGGGGCATGAACAATGATGCGAAATGTGACTTTGGTGGCCGTTCACACCTTAGGGTAGTTCAATGGACTTAACAAGAAGAAGAAGTAGTAGAAGAAGTATTGGAGTACCCTATTTTATGTTATTAGGTTCTTTTTACAGACCAAGAGTTTGTCGTACCTGACAGTTTTGACTGCTCACTAGCGGTCTTCCTCAGAGTGATCACGTGATGTTGCTGTGATGTGTCCGGTCAGCTGATTTATATAGGTTTTGGCGCTGTCTTCCTACCGGTGGAGGCAGGATGACAGCGCCGTCATCGTCGATCTCACTGGACTATTAGAGTACCCATTTAAAAATGTACTTAAAGAGTAAAAAGTAAACATATTTCGCACAGAATTTGAAATCTAATAAAGCTTCAAAAGTAGTGATTTTGATACAGATTTGTGCTGAATTTGTTCAACAGAAACAACTGAATCTATGTTGTTGTTTTTTAACCAGTTGGTTTTATTTATTTGTGTTTTACGTTTAAATTATAAACGTGTTAAAAATAAACCCTCAGCATTTGCAGCAGGTCTCACACAAAAATAAAAAAAATGCTTTTACTTTTCAGTTCTGTTCAAAAATATAGTGGAGTAGAAATTACAGATCAATGTAGTGAAGTAAAAGTAAAAACTATCCACTGGGAAGTCTACTTAAGTAAAGTACAAATACATGTTAGTTTATTAGTTTAGTTAACTTCTTCCTTCAGGCAGATATTATTTTTATTATTATTATCTAAGGTGGAAGGTCTGCTAGGGTATTTCTTTGCATGGAATGTTCCACAGTATAGCATTAAACAATTTATTTAATTACAGTTTTTAGTTAATAGCTCAAAAATACCTTGAAAAACACAAATTCTTATTGTGTGCAGGCTTGCTTCTCCATAGATCTGACCATTACTTATGTCCATTGTGATAAGCAACTTTATTTCCGTACTGTGAAATAACCAAAGCAATACAGTAACATGTCCAAGTAGGAGACAAGCAGGTGGCAGACACTTCACCAGAAAAGTTACACAGTGCACCTTTAAGACAGTCACAATCTTTTGTCCATTTGGGAGATAACCGTTTTCGGTAACACTTTATAATAACTACACCTTACTTAGCCTTAATAAAGCATGAACAAAGACTTAATTAATAATAAACAAAGATTTAATTAATGATGATTCATGCTTAGTCAATGCTTAATAAAGTATAATTCCTCTTCACTTTAGAAAAGCTCTCAAAAAGACTAAACTAACAGATAACAGCTGCCTAAATTATCATTGCTTTGCATTATTAGTAAATCATTGTCTCATAGCTTACTAATCATTAATAAATGCTCAAATGGTTAGTCCACGAGTAATTAAGTATGAAATAATTATGAGTAAGTATTTACAGCACAGGCAAATTAAGTGCAAGTGCTATTTAAGGTAGTAATTAAGTAGTTACTAAGCATGAATCATTATTAATTTAGTCTTTGTTATTAATTAAGCCTTTGTTCATGCTTTATTAAGGCTAAATAAGGTGTAGTTATTATAAAGTGTTACCCAGTTTTCTTTTGCAATGTAACTAAGGAGGTTTGTACTTTTGAAATCTGTAAGGAGCAACACCCAGGAAACTTCTCCAGATGTTGAATAAGAGGCTCGAGAGTACCTGGCTGGTGGATACATTTGCAGTTATTCTAGTTGTTGATAAGGGAAATAAGAGTCCCTCAAGGTAATTAACCTAAACTCACAGAGACCAATTAAACTCATATACTGGGACTTGCATACAAATACAAATCTATCACTATATGAATAAATAAACAAAACATTGCAAGGTTTGCTGTGGCCACAGTTGAAATAATAGCGTCAACAAATCAAGATAGTACCTATGAAGAATGGATGGAATAAAACACAATTCCCCCCAGACGAGACAAAACAAGATTCAGCATAATTTATAATAAATCAATTTTGCGGTTCACTTCACAATTTTAGCCACACAGTTTATTTATTTCATTTTTTTGCAGTTATTGTAAAATGCTTTTTTCGAAATACCAGTTCTCAAAACATAACTCGCCAGCTTTGAGCCCTTTTCTTATCATCCAAGTCAAATATAAACATGGAATAAAGATCTCACAAGATAGTTTTCCTCATATGTGCACTATCTTGAGGCAATTTTATTTTGCAACATCTGTAGTACAGGATGTCCCATCAGTACTATGAAGTAAGTTTGGCAGCAGTAAAAAGTACTGTAAACATTGCATCATACATTAGTGAAACTATTTTAAAGGTGCTCTATGTAACTTTTTAGTTGATTCATCACCTTCTTGTTTCTATGGATCTGTCATTGCCTGGAATGTTCCACAGTATGACATTAAACAGCTCTACATTTATTCAATTACAGGTAGTTTTATAGCTCAAAAATACCTTGAAAAACAGACATTCTGACTGTGAGTGTCTTGCCTCTCTACAGATCTGACCTGTAACATGGTCTGGTTTGGGCTCCATAAAGATATAAAGGTTTAATGCCATACTGTGAAACATTCCAAACAAAGGAATAACATCTCTACGGAAAAAAGCATTTGACGGAACCTCCACCACAAAAGTTACACAATGCACCTTTAATTTCCAGCTACGTTGCAATGGCACAATAGAACCAGAAATGCCACACGGGGTCCGTAATCTAAAACGGTGGCCCACTAGAGACAAATCTCTCAATCAATAGCAGCTCCTTGTAAAATATTAACCTTTAAATGCCACCTTTTATTGTTCAACCTTTGACAAAAACTCTGGAGTATGAGCTGCCTGCGCTGAAGGCTGATTTATGTGGAGTCTGTGGCTGACTGACCACTACATCACAACAACTCTGAGTTAAGGCTTGGATGGAGGCACTGCACAAACAACGTCTACACTGTAAAACTGTGCTCAGAAAGTTTCACAAAAAGTTATATGAGTTATATTAGTTTGGCTGTTACATATATCAAAAGTAATGAGCTTTGTTTTGTAAATTGCTCATTATTTAAAGTTCTATATTTCGCAAAATGGACTCTTGAGAGCTTTAAGTCATGTTAGAATGTTGTTACCTCTTCAAAAAAACATACTCGGAGTTGTGTTTTGTTTGGTATAACAAAGGTCGTCTCCATCTCCCAAGCTCAAAATGCTCTAGTCCACCTTGTGATGTCATGAAGTGGTAGTTTTCAAGTTAACAGCTTCCTTTTGTTCAGTAGAGAAGGGCAATTTTCTGTTTCAGAGAAAAACTCAGCCGAACTGTGCAGGGTTTGTGTGAATGAAACAAAACACAACTCCAAGCATGATTTGATGAGGAAACAACATTATAACCTAGATCAGAAAATAGTGTGATATGGGCGCTTTAAGAGACTACTTTTTAATTTATTTTCAATTATGTAAGTAATTAAGTCGCTTGAGTTTTGGGCACCAATTTTTGTCTACCTTTTTTACAAGAGGGAGACTCAAAACCATAAAAAATGTAAAACATGCCATTCTGAAACAACAATGGACAAAGAAACAATGACACTAAAATAGATGAGTCTGTTAATTGCTTCAGGTCTAACAATCCCCCTATCCAACTCCCATTTCAGTCCGTGATTAAACTGTTTTCTTCAGCTTGCAAACACCAACCTGGCATCTGCGCTGTTGGGCCATCTACCGCTTTCATGTTCCACATAATAATACCTCGGGGTTTGCACTTGTATGTGACCCCAATCAAAGCCCATAGTGATCTTCAACTGCAGTATATTGTTATATTGATCCAGGTTATTTAACAGGCATTACTTGAAACTCTGAGTCACTGTGGTCAAATGTATTGGCTACATAAAAGTTGTCTTTCAGCCTCATTTGCTTTGATCAGTGAATTTTGACTCTGGTTTTCTTCGCTCATACTCTGAATATTTTCACACCAAGTAAATCCACAGTAAGTCAAAGCTGAAAGGCACGCTATGTAACTTTTCGCTGGGTGAGCTTGTTTCTATGAATATGTCATTGATCTGTTGTGGAATGTTCCACAGTATGAAATTAAACAGCTCTACCTTATTTTTATTCAGTTACAGGTGGTTTTATAGCTCAAAATACCTAGTAAAACAGGCATTCTGACTGTGAGTGAGGTTGCCTCTCCATAAATCTGACCTATAACTAAGTCTGGTTTGGTCTCCATGAAGATAGAAAGGTTTAATATCATACTGTGAAACATTCCAGACAAACAAAAAACATGTCCATGGAGAAAAGCATTTGATGGACCCTCTACCCGAAAAGTTACACAATGCACCTTGAAGTAAAAAAAAAAAATTCAGTCACGTCTCAAATTCTCTGTGGGCTCACTTTGTCGTCAAGTGGAATCAACAGGATGTCAGCGAATGCAGCATCGCGCATCATTTTCTCACCTGTCCAATCATCTCATCAAAAATGCCCTTTCTTTTCGCAGTTAGACCTATGGGGGTGCGTTCAAACAAAACAGGATTCACAAACATTTATCACATCTTTGGAGTTGTCTTACCTGCCAGGACGTAGACCAGAGAGCCCACATCTCCCTCCTTGATGATGAGGCTGTGCTTGGCGTACTCCACCGGGTACATGCAGTCCACGATCTCCTGGATCTGAGACGCCTCCAGGTTGCTCATGAAGTCATTGTCCTTGATGGCTTCCTTGATCAGCTCCTTGGACCTATGAAGATTACAAAGGAGAGACATGTAACTATAATTGTGTCCAAACTATAGAGCTTGTCTAGATTGTATGGTTACATCATTGTTAGCAAGGACCGTGGTTTGATGGATGAACCATGTGGGGCAATTTTGTATAGACTAAGGTTGTCAGAATAGAGAGAATCATATACTCATATAGTGGAGAGATATCAGTTTTGTTTTACTATCTAACTAACGATTTTTGTACTTTCAAAATCTGTCAGAAACAACCCCCAGGAAACTTCTCCAAATGTTGAGCAAGAGGCTCAAGAGTATCTAGCTGGTGGATAAATCTGCAGTTAATCTTGTTGTCGAAAAGGGGGATAAGAGTACCTCAAGGAAATTAACCTAAACTCAAAGAGACCAATTAAATTATCATAAGCCGGGACTTGCATACAAATACAAACTATCACTATATGAATAAATAAACAAAATATTGCAGTGTTTGCTGTGGCTGCAGTTGAAATAGTGTCAACAAATCAAGTACCTACGAAGAAAGGATGGAATAAGATACAATTCCCCCGAGACAAGACAAGATTTCAACATAATTTATAATAAAATCCATTTAGTGGTTCAGCTCACAATTTTAACCATGGCATTTATTTTTATTTTTTTTGTAGGTGAAAGTGCTTTTTGTGGAAAGTATCAAAAATCAGATACTAATTGATTCAACTAAAATTACAGGTAGTATCGAAACTAGAGGCTCGTTTGAGCAGGTATCGATACTAAACAAGTCACATTCACAGGATAGAAATGAACCTTTCCTGAATAGCTTTAGAATGATCTTGAGCTGTATCAGAACAAGTCTAAAACCAATTTTTTACTATCATTGCAGTATCGGAATTAGTATTGCGTCTATCTTAGTACTGAAATAGAGTTTGAAGTTTTACTCTCATGGTTTAGAGGCCATGCTGTATCTGCCTAGATGTTTTGTTTATTTAGACAATTTATTCTACAAAAGAAGTGAGACCTATAATTTCTGAACAAAGCCCAGTAACTTTGTGTGTGAAGTTTCTAATTCTTGCCCCCATCTGGGTTTTTGTGGGTTATTTTGTTGCACCCTAAAAAAACCTTCCTTGCAAAAGTCAGTTGCAGCTGGGAATGTGGAGAGAGAGGGTAGAGATGTTCGGTCAAGGCCAACCTCACCAACCTCAAAGAAGCTAAATAAGAGCCGCTGATTTAAAATTCCTTCCCAAAATCCTGAAAAGGTCTCTGTGGTCCCCGAGTCAGGTCCACCCAGTGACATTGAAGAATGGCTCTTATTACACAGGGCAGCTCTTCCTAAAGGGACACATTGTCTAAAAATAAAAAAAGTTTACAAGTAACAAGGATCAAACCACACACTTTCAGATCCTGTTTGTGTATTCTTTATTCTGTGACTATGAAACTGTAAACAATATCTACGTAAGTTCAAATAACTTTAAATTTAAGAATAGTTTACTTTATTTGTGTAGATTGAACTTGAAAAGTAAAATGATAAAAAAGTGTGGTTACTTAATTCAACCAACATTAGATTTTGTTTGTTATTTTAAGTGCTTTGTTGTTTTTCTTAAGTATGTTCATACTTTAAGTACATAAAGTCTCATTCCAGTGAAGTTAACTAAAATCATGATCAAACTTTCTTAATTCGAGTAATGTTAACTTGGTTGGATTTTAGTTTGCCAGTGAGAAGGTAGATTTCTTTCATTTTATAAACAAAATTAGATAAACCTTCAAACTGAAAACGATGAAAATGATCACAGTGCTACACCATAATGTCACCTTCCTCTTGTTCCCTGGATAATAAGGCAGACATTTTTATTATGTCCAAACTGTTGAACAAGTCACTAAACCACAGAAGCCGGGGCTAATGGATTCAAATGGCTGCACATCAGAACCTGGCCTTGGAACTGCAGACCTATTAGTCCAATAAAAATATGTTTAATAAGTGGACTCGGCTACGTGGGACCAGCTTAAAACAAGAGGCAACCCATGAAAGGGGGCGCTATGTCAGAGGAATAATTTGACCTTTGGGGAAATCAGTGTTTCCGCTACAAGCTAATTGAGAGGATGAACACAGATACAAGTCCCATTTGGCTAATTGTAAGCACCAAGTATGCAAAGCAGGGACAATGCAGGGGCGAGCTAACGTCAGGAAATAGGCTATTATGCACAGAGCATTTACAGACCGTCTCCAAAGACTTTAGATAAAGCTATTATTAGTAACAGGAGTTTCACTGGTACTGAAGTGGTAGCAAATTTGGAATAGCAGTAGCAAATGGTGATAGTAAAAGTTCCTAGAAGAAGGATAGTTACAGTTGCGGTGGTACTAGCTGTAGTCATAGTAGTAATTATTGAAAGAGCCCACCTAGCAAAAGTCACAGCCTTTGTATGAAAAGTGCCTTCATAATAAAGTTAATTGACTTTTGTTTCAACTTTTTTCAAAAAAGTTGAAAAACTTGCTGTTGCTTTGGTCAGTTTAGATATTTAGACGATAGTGTAAAATAACTATTTTGTAGTAGCAGTAGTTCATGTATAGCAGTAGTATTTTCTTATTAACAGCTTTGTTCAAATATATGTTTAACATTATGAGACATTTTGGGGCAACGTTGGCTAGTAAATTGCCTTATTACCGTATTTTTTCAGACTTTGCACTTTTTTCCATGGTTTGGCTGGTCCTGCGACTTTAAAATTTTCACACTGACAGCTGCGAGAGGGCGCTATAGGTTTGGGTGTGTTTACTATGCATGTCTCCTGTAGAAAGAGCCATTGTCCTGTCTGGTATCATGTCAGTCAATTGCACCATTACTTCCATAACACAGAAAAATTTAAATTTAAACAAACTTATAAAGACAACTGAGAAGACTGAACACAAAAGGAAATCATATTTTGCAGATTACAAGCTGAAGCAAAACATGCAGCCGAAAACAGTAATCATCTCTCATGCAGCTTTCCTGGAAGTTATTAGATGGATGGACAAAGCCTGGACTTCAGTGACACCGAAACCATCCTGTCGGGATTCGGAAAGGCCGGAATAATTCTAACTGGAACTGATACTGAATTTAACGACAGCTACACAGAAGAGGAAGCAGTGCTCCATTTACCTCTGGAGGTTGCAGAGTTAGTCAGAAGTGACACAGAGGATGAAGAATTCAATGGATTTAATGATTTGGAGTGAGATGGAGAGTTTGGTAAACTTGTTCTGTTCTGTTGTTTATGTTATAGTTATATGACTAATTGTTCATATGTGATGTTAACAGCCTGTTCTGTTGTTATTACTACAACTTGCCTTTCAAGATGAAATGTCAGTTCCTGTTCTCTGATTTTATAAAATAAATTTCTCCCAAAAAGTGCAACTTATAGTCCACTGCGACTATATGTTTTTCTTTTTCATTACGCATTTCATTATGCATTTTTTGGCTGGTACAACTTATATTCCAAAAAATATGGTACACCAATTTATGGACAAAAATTGGATATTGGCTGATATCTTGGAAGCTGATGTTAAAGTATAGTAACATTTTATGTTAAATGGCATGGACTAAAAGTTTGTATCGTCTAGGTCCATAAACCTTAACATCAAAACCCTCCCAGGTCTACACATACCAACACTCTTTCAACAGCATATTTCAGAGAGACGTGACTTTAAATGACATTGACATTTTCCAAGTTGAGGTTAAAAGCAGATTTGTGAAGAGCTGTCCATCTGTCCACTGCAGCAGAACCTTTGCCAAAACCAGCCGAGACCCGTCGTCACGCACCACCAAAACACAAAAACAGACCTGACCAAGCCCTGCAAGCTCAGACCCTGTTCTTCCATTTACATTTCTTAACCACAGAATAGCCCCAGAGCTGGTTTTAGGCCGGTTTAGTGCTGAATTAGGTTAATATTATGTATCAGGGTTAATCTGACATGGCTCTACTCCTGCGGTGAGCCTTTTTACAGTATCTTCTAATTCATAAAAGGGGAACGCTTCTTATCGCACCTGCTGCTACGTTTGACAGGCAGAGCTGAAGCAGTTTGTATTGTGTGTGCTGGCCTTTTTAGACAGAGAGGGAGAAAGAGAGAGAGGGAAGGAAAGAGAGATAATGAAGAGAAAGAAAATGAGAGAGGAAGAGAGAGAGAAACGCTGTAGGTACTCATCACCAGAGGGGTATGGAGCTAAAAGGACAAATACGCTACAAAGGCGGCACAAGGCTCTTTCTCAGAAGAAAAAAATACAGTACCTGCAGGGAAATATAGCAAACATAAATAGTGGAAAATAAGCATTTCATTTTACATTCAGGCATGGAAGAAAGCTTAGCAATAAAAATAAGGGCTGTCTAAACGCTAAGAGGGACATATATTGTAGAATTTCTTCTTATTATGAGAACAAAATGTCATTATGATCACCTTGAAAATGATGATTATAACCTGCAGTTTTCAAAGTCCTATATCGCCTGTGATGCATAAAATTATATACTTGACTTATATTTGACAAACCTGGAGTTGTGGTTTGTTTCATTCATTCCTGATTGTTTCTTCTTCATATTTAGCCTGTTCCCAACTCGAGAGCTCACAACAGTTGCCCCCACCTCGTGATGTCATCTCGTGATAATTCATGTTTTCTGAACTCTGTTATGACGTTGTTTTTTCATCACAGTTATAACTAGAGTTGTGTTTTGTTTCATTCACACACAAACCCTGCGTATTTAGGCTGAATTCTTCTTCTTGGAAAACACTTGGTTCCACCTTGTGATGTTATGTGGTAATACAGGAAGTGCTCCACTGTGTTTTTAAACTCCATACACCTTCACTGAATCAAAAAAGAAAAAAAAAGACACAACTCCAGGTATGTTCTTGAGGAGCTAACAGCATTGTACCGTGGCTTTAAGCTCACAAGAGTCTATTTTGCACAGTATAAGATTATTAAAGTCCCCTCACAATAGTAGACTTACAATGCTAAAATGGCCTTTGCTCCCTATAGAAGCCACTTCTATAGTGTGGCGCAGCAGTCATGGGTGCTATGGCAACGCATCCAGTGCCACTCACATCAACTGTGGTTTTTGTGTTGTAGAAGATGAAGAAGATGAAGAATTTCTTTGTAAACGTTATGTAAAATGTACTTTTTTTGAACCTTTTTAACAGTGTTCCTTTATCATAGTTTACTCAAAGTTATATTTAAGTTCATTCGTGCATGTTTGCATTACCCTGTATTCAACACTGAAGGCTCAGAAAAATCCATTCCTTCCACTGATCTGTACATTTGTGATTATATAAAAAAAAAAAATCCATGTCTAGGTCCATTCACGTAGGGTTCAAAAATATCACATAGCCATTTTTCGATACTAAAAACACATAATTGAAAATCCACTGCCGTCTGCTGTAAAATAAACTAAATGTAAAGTCACAATCATAGTTTATTATTAAATACACCCACACAAATCAAGTGTATTTTTTAAACATACAGTGACCTCAACCCTATCACTTTGTTGCTCTTTTAAAGGGTCAATATTGTGGTATTTTCTGATCTATGTTATAATTAGGGATGGGCATGATTAGTCGATTAATCGATAATTGATCATTAAGAATTTCATAGATTACGTTAATTTTAATCGACAAACCAAATGTAGGTTTCTGTGCACAGGGTGACCAAACGTCCATGTCCGGGGATAAACAGGGGTACATGTGTCTCTCTGCACGCAGAAGGAGCGAGCAAACACAGACAGTCGGTCAGTCTGCAACGTGCCAAAACACAAATGCGTATTTAACAATGACTTGTACAAGAAATTCCACGCTTTCTGTTCCGGTCAGGACAAGTGCAAGGCGCATGTGCACAGAGTACAAATCAGCACATATGTTTCGGTGTCCAGTGGGAAAAAGCTTTGCCAGGTGAGAGTAGCTTAATGTCGATGACGAGTCCCCACCTCCGTACGGTGTCCTGGTTTTGACAAACGCAAATATGGTCACACTAACCTGTATTCCACTGAGTCGTGTCCTTTAATCCGGCCAACAGAAGTTGACCGCATTTTTTTTTTCTTCGCTTAGTTTATGCAAATTAGCAATGCAGTTTTAAGTTTCGTTTCTGTGACAGTTGCGCAAAGCTGCATTAACCACATTATAATCTCAAACAGGCTGATGTGGCTCTAGAGTGATTACGGTTTATATGTCATAAAGTTGAATTTATTTATGCAGATTAGTAGTGCAGATAGTAATAATAATGATGATCATTTTAATATAAAAACGTTAATGATTAATCGATCATCGATCGTTAATTCTTCTGACGATCGATTAAGAAAATTTAATCGAATGCCCATCCCTAGTTATAATGTTATCTCCTCATCACAAACATACCTGGAATTGTGTTTTGTTTAATTCACACATGTTTACCACACAAACTCAGCATATTTAGGCTGAGTTCTTCTCTAAAACTGAAAACACTCGATCCCAGCTTGTAGTATGGTAATACAGGAAGTGCTCCACTGTGTTTTTAAACTCCATACACCTTCTCTGGAATTATCTGGATGATATCAAACCGAGAATTGCCAGTCTCCACAAAATGCTCTGTTCCTCACAAGGTGGAACTTAGCACTTTGAGCTTTGGAGATGTAGACAGATGAATAATAATAAAGGATAACTCAAAATGTATGAATGAAACAAAACACAATTCCAGGTATGTTTTCGATGACGTACCTACATTATAACATGACTTAAAGCTCACAAGAGTCAATTTTGTGTAATATAAGACCTTTAAGGAACTGTAATGTACCATGACATACGATTTCTGTGTAATAACGTGTAGATGGCAACATTAATATTCACATGTTGCAGTTGAAAGCACAGGACCATAAATCAAATCCCTCACTCCAAAACTGGGACAGTCCAAGGAGGATGTATTCAGTAGATCTTTCAAAGGAATTTGTTCAATTTATGTTAACTGTCCTCCATGGATCATCTCAATTGACTTAAAACAGTGGACTTGGTATTTGCTTTTTTTTCTTTATATAAGCCCATGGAATCTCTGATGTTATAAATCACCTTAATGGGATGTTACATTGTAGATCACAAGAGAAAAACTAAACTTGTATTGTCCTTTTGGTCAAGTTTCAGTTTCAGTTGTGTTTTTGGCATTTCTTCACCGTGCTAGGTCACTCCCCCTTCAGAGCACTATCACAACAATTCTCACAAGTGTTGCAATGCAGTTCACTAACTACTGCACATCGGACCAGGTTGTGAAGTTGTAGTGTATAGTGTGGGAGCATGGGTGACATTGGCTTGTGGGCGGAGCATTGGACTCTTACAGCTATCCGCAAAGAGAGTTCGAATGGGGCTTGGGAGAGATCTCTAGATTATTCAAACATGCATGGATGACATATAAAACCTCTTCAGGCATGTTTTTGATGAGGGAACAATGTTATAATATTGTAGAAAGCTAAAAAAAAAAAAAGATTTTGCTTAACCCCCCCTTAAAATTCAATATACAGTAAGCATTCCCATTTCTGTTACATTCTTTCTAAATGCTTTTTAAAGACAGCCTGATTCATCAGCCGGTTTCACTTCATGGAAACCGTGACCTTGCAGAATTAGGATTCATTCGCTCAACAGTAGGCGGATACTTTTTTTTATTTAACCAATCGCTGCTACTTACTTGCATTTGATGTATGTAATGCGTCAAAGAGCAATAATGTCTTTCCCCTTGATAAAACACTCTCTTTGTTCCGGCTTTAAATCCTCGATCTCGGGAATCGTTGCCAACACAGAATGTATGGCTTCATCTACATCCATCTCGACTGCTTTGTTTACTGTTGTGCTGTATCACAAAAGGGACCCAGTCAGGCACTTCAGTTTGACGTCATGGCTTCACAGCTCTTTGCTGATTGGCCGGTATGCAGTCTACAACTTCTGGGGTTCTTGCAAACCGTCTAGTGTATTCTGATTCCTGACCGTATTCTCTTGACTTGTATGTGAAGCACTTTGATGAGCTGAAGTTGTTTTAAATGTGCTATATAAATAAACTTGAATTGAATTGAATAGTCGCTGGAGAGAAATGAAATTGAGCAGAGGCACTAGGTGGCACCAGCCAGAATGTCTGTTTTTCTAGGTATTTTTGACCAATAAAACCGCATGTAACTGAATAAATGTAAGGTAGATCTTTTAATATCATACTGTGGAACATTCCAAGCAGATCAATGACATATTTATAGAAACAAGCAGGTGACGGACCCCCAACCAAAACACAGTTACACAGTGCACCTTTAACACATTTTCATAATTAATATATTACTGAAATATTACGCTAACTTATGTCTGCTAAGTTTATGATTTGATTGAAACTCTAGCCAACATCTTCAAATTCTTAAGAGTGTGTGTTAAAAAACCCTCTATGCAGTGATTCACTTTAAGCTCCAACCCGAATAGAATGTCAGAAAACAGATTTGGACTTTTAAAAGGAAATTAATTCGATATGTTTTCTGGGTAAAAATAGCGTTCTTGTTTGAAACAGCTATACTCAAGGTAATGGTGCTTGCAAGTTTGCCAATTGCTCCATTATGCTGGCTGTCACGTTGTTTACTATTAGCAGGAAAGTTAAATGAATTGTACCAGCTATTTCTGTGCATTGCCTTAAATGTGTCGCAGTTTTGTAACATGGATTATGACTCTATAACTGATTCTAGAACAGTTTCTGGCTTCTTATTGATATTGGGCATGGAAAGTGATGGGAGGAATACTTTCAATACTTTGTAACATATTCCAATACATGGACAGAGTACTTTATTTTGAAAGGGCAAGTTGGACAGTTTTTGACTGTTTAATCATGCATTAATTTATCACTAATTAGAAAAGGAAAGATTGCACACACCACCATAAGAGCAATGTTTTCTATTTTTCTCAGTAATATCGTGCAGTTTAAAGCCTAAATCATATGATCAAGTACAAGTGATGTAACAATATCCAAATCTCTCGATACGATACTTACACTATCTGTATCACACGGTATGATATTTATTGGAGGCTAACAAAATTGTGAATATGCTACTTTTCTCTAGATATTCAAATAATTAAGATTTAAAATGTTCTTAATAACAGTTAGTTCAGCATGTAGATTGAACTGAAACAGAGCAAAGGATCATGGTCTGTCTAGTTCTCTCTGCTTTTTTACGCAATTTACACAAAAAATGTGTAATTCGATACATTGTGATGGCCTGTGGTATTACTGTGAAACTTTTGATGACACAATATTTCAGACAGCAGCAGACAGCTGTACAGTGGCTCGTGGCACAGGCCTACGTCACACCAGTGGTTGTGTCTTGCTAGACCTGTGTAACTTCCAAAGCGGTCTGGGCCCATTGTAATGGAAATGTTTCCTGTGTGGGGGCTCCCTCCTAACTGTTCCATGCCAAGGCAGCCCCAGGCGAACCGTGCCAGGGAAATGAGGCTATAGAGACATATTTTGA
The DNA here is from genome assembly GCF_026225935.1 of Boleophthalmus pectinirostris. Taxonomy (NCBI): domain Eukaryota; kingdom Metazoa; phylum Chordata; class Actinopteri; order Gobiiformes; family Gobiidae; genus Boleophthalmus; species Boleophthalmus pectinirostris. The sequence continues at coordinate 28,869,882 of NW_026571404.1, read as the reverse complement.
CCTTAAGAGTTGCTAATACAGTATATCTGTACTGTGGTAGGACGAATTTTGTTTAAATACTTGGGAAACATCAGGTCCAGGGCCTTTAAGTCATATGTCATCAAACCAAAATAACATGGTGATTTGTTATTACAATGAATCACAAATTTCTCAGTCTTAACCCAATCGTTGATTCCCACACTATTCCCAGGACTGAGCAATTTAAAATGTTAACCATGATCGATTCAGCAAATTCTAATCATCAATGATATGCAAGATGTGTTTTTAATCAGCAGGTCCACAGTCAAACCTGTCTGTGGAAATTAACCAAAGAAAAAATCCCTCCCACAACCTACCCATCTCTCCACAGCCCACTTGTCTCTCCACAGATCACCCTTCTCTCCACACTTCACACAAAACTATGCAACAATAACAAAAAAAAAAAGCTCTAGGCATACAAGCATCAACAGTCAAGTCCAGTCCTGTCAAAATGTTCAAAAAAGGTGTCCAGGTCCGTTTAAAAAAAGTATCTTTACTTTTTACATCTTGCTCAGTCCTATCTAGTCCTGAATCACAAATGTTGGCATCCATCTGAAGCCTGTGTTTTGGTCTGTTACTTGGCCTGGCACAGCTTCAAATCAAAGTCAGTGTTAGCCCACCTGTGATTAGTCATCTGCCTTTTTCCAATATTTTTCATCTTGATCCACAAACATGATTCTTTTTTTTTCTTAGTCAGATCGACCGAGAACCATGAATATAACATTTGAATACCGTAGCCCCTATGTATGCACTATTAATGAACTTTTCAGGCCAGAGGTTTTTGCATTTTGCTTGTCTCCATGGAGATGTTACTGCTTTGCCTGGAAAGTCCCACAGTATTGCTGTCTATTAGTATTTATTCAATTACTGGTGTTTTTATAGTTCAAAAGATGTATTCTGGCTTCTAACTTGGCGTGGAGAGATAACCTGCATGTCTTCGTGGCAATACACATGTTTTCAAACTCCATACACCTTTACTAAAATCATTTGGATTATTTCAGACCTGGAATTGCCAATGTCTACTGAAAATAAGATAAAAAGTAGCTGTTAACTTGAAAACTACTGGCTTCATGACATCACAAGTTGGAACAGAGTATTTTGGGCTTTGGAGATGTAGGCAGACTAATAAAAAAGGGTTACTCAAACATGTGTGAATGAAACTAAACACAATTCCAGGTCTGTTTTTGAGGAGATAACACCATTCTAACATGGCCTAAAGATCACAACAGTCACTTCAGCCTAAAATATGACCTTTAAACTAAGTACAAATGTGGCGTATGACCCATAAGCAACTGCTCCTACCCTTGGGAAAGTAAGCGTCTCTTGAAAATTGACAGATTAAAACCTATTTTGCATGCACCTATTTTTAAATGCTGCCTGTCAATCCTCGTGGCACCCTAAAAATGGAAGTAGTTTTGCCTTATTATCTTTGCCAAAATAGCATTTAAAGGAGCATGATGCAGAGTTTGCTTTCTCATAGGCTTATTCTCTGGTTGGTTAAATCCAGAAACCCTATTTTGTCACAGTGCATAAGAAAGTGGAATATGTCAAGATTTGCAGTTTTCTCAAATGAGGAAAAAATTGTAAATTTTGTCTAGATTATCCTGCTACACTTTCATAAGTGAACTAAATGATGCAAAATAATGGTGCTATGAACACAAAATGTAATGGCAATTGAACTACATTACAAAGAAAGAATTAGGATATAAAGAGAGTAAATTACATCATTATTACATTACAAATTATGTGTTAGGAGAGTGAGGATAGTGTTAGGATCATAGAAATAACAGCAAATGACTGCACACTTTTTCAAATCTACCAATTGTGTTTTCCACAATTTTAAGACAACAAAAGTAAAAGGAGTAAAATCAGGTACAATGTCAAAACTTCATAAAATAACCACCATTGTTCACCTAACCTCTGCTTTTCAAAAAGTCTGAGAAAAATTAACAGAATTGTAACTTTCCAGACATTTCCACTTTCACTGTTGAGATGCAATTAAGCTAACATGGAACAGAGAAAGCAATCTACTTACTAATTTTGACTTTGAACTTTCAGAATATTTTACTTTTAACTTGTTTTTCATTTTCTTTTACAAGATTCAGCAATGAGAAAAGGTTGATCCACCATTAGGCTTGTCTAAATATATAAATATATATTACTATACTGGTCACATTGGTCACATTTTTATATAGGAACAATATTTTTGAGACACAATATATATATCGCTTGTGCATTTTCTGTGCTAGTGGGGATTTTTTTTTTGTTTTTTTTGTAGTACAATCATAGACTGTAAATGGACACAGTTATCTCGCTAGCCATCATGTTCCAAATAGGAAGTGAACATGCTCCGGGCTTCATCAACTCTTATAGGGAGAATCCGGAATTTTGGACATAGGACCTCATTTCCTCATAAGCCAGAGTGTTGGAGACGTGTGGACACACTTTTTTAAATAGTTCATCCAGTCCTTGTATTTGCACAGGTTGCTGGTGCTAGGCTAGCGTATGTCAATGGCCATAGTTAGCCTGCCACTAAAAACAGTCTCCACAGTGCACCTGATGCAAATCTATTATTACACAAGACTGCCGATGTGAATGTCTGTGTTGATAGAATAATATCTGAAATAAAACTAACCTTGCATCGCATGAATCGTCGCATGTTGAGGGACTATTTTCTCAGCAGTAGTGGAATTTTACTTTGCAGGTAAGATAGGTGCTAGGTGATATCAGTCCGCCGCTGCCAAGCTTTCTATCAGGAAGTACAACTCGCTGCTGCTGCTCAGACATAAATTTTTCAAATGCAAGGTTGGTTTTACTTAAATTATTCTGTTGACACAGACATTTACATCGACAGTCTGGAATAATAATAGATTTACTACGGGTGTTTTGTGAAGTGGGCAAGACTGTTTTTAGGCGGCAGGTTAACTATGGCCATTGACATGCACTAGCCTAGCACCAGTAACCTCTGCAAATACAAGGACTGGATGGAATATTTTAAAAAGTGTCTCCACACGTCTCCAATACTCTGGCTCACTAGGAAATGAGGTCCTATGTCCAAAATTCCGGACCGTTCCTTTGAAATGTTCATATTAACCCGCTCTACATGATTTTGGTGTATGTATTTTGTTATTTTGTCCATAAATAAACTCTGCTCCAAATTTGTCGCTGTAACAATAAACTAAGTTTCATTTGACTGGAGCTGAACACTATGGATGACGTCACATTCCCTTAGTTCACTGCTTTATACAATCGTTGAGTACCATACAATTGTGGCAGTTGAAGGTCAAACAAGTACCTTCTACCTCTGACCACAGACTAATTAGTGTTTCATTCTTTTTTTTATTGCAGCTCATGTTTTTCTTAACAATATTATACATTTAGAATATATTTTTAGATAGATAATACTGCTTAAATTGTATTGTGTCAGTGGCATAAAATCCTTTCAGTATTATCATTTATCATCTATATTTTCTTCAACAACATATCACACTTCAAAATTTGTTATCGTGACACTCAAACATACACTGCAAAAAGTTATATCTAAGTAACTTAAAATTGCTCAAATTAAGAAGATTTAACTTGACAAGTAAAATTATCTACCACAGGAATAAGTATTTTTTTCTTAATTCAAACATTTGATTTAGTTTTTTATTTTAAGTACAAAAAGGCTTGTTCCATTGGTAGGTGATTTAACTTATGTGAAATTTACTCAAATCAATATAATGTTCTTAATTCAAGTCATTATAACTTGGCAAGATTTTAGTTTCGCTTTCATAGTGTACCATTTCAACACACTACTTTAACCCCAAACTATGTAATTCTCCTTTAATGAAGTTTAATTTGAACTGAAGTCTCCCGCTGGTCTTTTTAATGCTACTTTTACTGAGCCTGGTAAACTTTTAAGAGCACCTCCGTCCATGAAACCCCTTTATCCATCTGACCTTATCTGCTAATCCACTATTCCATCACAATTACACCCAGGAGAACTGACTCCATGTTGCTCAAAAGTCCGTCTGGCCACGGGCTTGCAAAAACACCAGCCACTTTATGAGGATGATATATTTCCTCCAGTCCAGTTCAGGGCCCTGGCAAGATCCTTAAAAGGAGAAAATATGCAGCTTTTTAAGGGGGAAAACAAAAAGATTAGCAGATGGAAGGATGGAGTGAACAACTAGTGGAGATGAAACAGGAGCGTGAGATACGGAGATTTGACGCATTTCACAAAAGTAATGTACAGTGTTGTAATCTTCTTGACGTTTCTGGGCCAAGCACTTTGGAAAGTATTTAGTTTGCATCCAGACGAACATAGGGCCAATCAAGGTTAAAGGTGCACTGTGTAACTTTTTGGTTGGGGGTCTGTCACCTGCTTATGTCATTGCTCTGTCTGCAATGTTCCACAGTATGACATACAGATCTACATTACGTTTATTTAATTACGTATGATTTTATAGCTCAAAAATACCTCGAAAAACAGGCATTCTGATTCTGAATGGGGTGGCCTTTCCACAGATCTAGACCTGTTATGTGGTCTGATTAGGTCTCCAGACAAAGCAACATCTCCACAGAGAAAAGCATTTGACAGACCTTCCACCAGAAATGTTACACAGTGCACCTTTAATATTGAGCTACTGATATAACAGAGATTTGAGGAGTAAAATGCTAAGCTGAATACGCAAAGACTGAATTGCATGCTTCTGGGCAATTTGATAGAAAACTGATAATATAATGTGGGATTTGGTATTGTTACATTCCTCTGAGTAAGGATATTGGAAAAGGTAATAACTTGGCTCATTAGAATAATTGCATGTATATAGGTAAAAACAAATTACTTTAAAACAGGGGTCTCCAACCTGTAGCTCAGGAGCTACCAGTATCTCTCCACCCCCTTCCAAGTAGCTCACCACGGGATTACTGAAATACATGTACTGTCCTGATAAAGGAAAAATTTTATTAATTAAATGCATATTACCATTATACATGTATCATGAACGTTGTATGGACAATGGTTTGCTATATACTGTAGGCATCTAATTGGACCTCATCTAAGGCTCGACATGGTATATATTTCCAATTTTATGCCCAATTTCTTGTCCCACTAAAATGAGTAGCTCTCTGGCATTTTCGTTTTCTAAAGGTAGCTCACTGGAGGAAAAAGGCTGGAGATCCCTGCTCTAAAACTAAGCTAGATTTAAATATTAAGATTCAGAAATATAATTTATATCATGTATGTTATTTTGAAGATATGCAGATATGAGTTTAAAGGGCCCATATTACACTATTTTCTGACCTATGTTATAATGTTGTTTGCTCATCAAAAACATACCTGGAGTTAAGTTTAGTTTCATTCACACTCATGCTTGACACACAAATCCTGCATATTTAGTTCTTCTCTCAAACTGAAGACACTCTTTATGACCTTTTGTTGTCATCATAATACATGAAGTACTCCATTGTGTTTTTAAACTCCATACACCTTCACTAGAATCCTAGTGGATGATTTCAGCCCCGGAATTGCCAATCTCTATTGAACCAAAAGTAAATGCAGCTGTTAACTTGAAAACTACTGCTCCAAGACATCACAAATTGGAAGAGAGCATTTTGAGCTTTTGAGATGTCAGACTAATAATAAATAGTGTGAAAGAACATGTGTGGAAGAAACAAAACACAACTCCAGGTATGATTTGACAAGGCAACAACATTATAACATGGATTAGAGCTCACAAGAGTAAATTTTAGACCAAATAAATATTGAGTATACTGTTATAATGGAAAAAGCTGCAAAAAGAACTGGTTAAAATGGAAATGGAAAAATGTACGTGTAGTGAATATATGCATAAAGAGAAATGTATGTAATTTTAGTGTACGCCAACCAATATATTTAAAACCGATTTTAGATTTGCATAATGTTTGAATATTATCAGATATTCCGGTCAAAGTCACCACGTTTTTAGTTATCAAAGCACAGCCATTTTTAACCAGGTCTGTCTAAATAACCAAAACCAGAATTAAAACTCACAACTCAGAGAACTAAGAGAACTAACCACAAAAAAAAAAAAAAAAAACAGGTCTAAAATGATCCTTCCTACTCGAAGGACTGCCCCACATAAGTCTAAATACAGTCTAAATAGTTCTAAATCCTGAGTTTGCATTGCCTTGTAGCTCACAGCACTTTGACAACCACAGCTGGAGAAGGTCTTTGAAAGCTCTCAAACATTCACCACTCTGATTAGATTAGACCGCTTTAGAACAATCCCAACTGGGTTTCAACTAATAAATCAAAGAGAAATGCTGTGTACATTTGAAGGCTGACTTTATGTGTTCAGTTTGATAAGGACTGAAAGGAAAGGGGGAAAAAATGGAAAGCAGTGCCAACACTTTTCTGGAAATTGGGGAATAAGTTGGAAAGCTTTTGATGGAAGTTTGGGCTACTTTTTCTGCTATTTATTTCAAGTAGCAATACTTATTTATGGATTTTGCTTGTGTCTATCTGGCAACACTCCAAAATCACTCTAGTTTCAAATGTTTTCTGAAGTGTTCCATGATTGCAGTGTGTAATTGAGGAGAACTACGCGACAATTCCCATTAAAAATAAAATTGAGAGATAGAAGTCCTCGAAAATACGGTGGGCACACACTGGGTAGTGCAAATGAAGCTAATGAAATGATCACTTGAGCACCCTGCATCCGGTGAGTTAGACCAGTAAACAAAGGATTAAATGTGGATTAAGAACGATTCGGATTCTGAAAAAGCAAGTTGAAGATTGACTATGTAACTTTTCTGGTATGGGGCTCTGCTTTACTTGTCTCTATGGAAATATAACTGCTTTGCCTGGAATATTTCAGTGTAAGGCTTCAAATGTACATACAGTACTAGTATCTTGCATTTATTCAGTTACAGGTGTTTTTATTGTCAACAACTAGGGCTGAGTGATCTACTGTTATAGACCGAAACTCGCGGTCTTGGATTTTGGGAACGTCAAAGCTGCATTTTTTTTGCAGTGCTCCTAAAGCCCAATTTTAAGGTCAAAGTATAGTTCTGTGTCAACTCAACGCACACTGCTGCCATCGCCTTGTCAATGTCATTTTTGATTCATGGGTCTGCGTCGAGGTCTGTGCACCATAAAGTAATTCACCACCACAATGCTAGGAGGCGAGGATTTAAACCTGATGTTCATGAAAAGTTGAGCATGAACCATCTCCAACGCGATAGAAGTACAGAACTTAGACTCACCATCATCAGCACATCCTTTGTCACAGAAAGAACACATATATTCCACTGAGTTGTGTCGTTTTAGTCACACACAGCCACAGAAACTGACCGCATCCGACTCAAGAAGCGAACTGTTTTTTAGCGCTTATAGTTTAAGCAAATTAGCCATGTGGTTTTAAGTTTCGTTTCTGTAAAATGTAAACAAATGTGCGCAAGCGGTCCAGCGCCAAATCGTCAGTGTAAGACTCTGGTATGATGTAAGTTTCTGTGATATTTGCAAATGTTCATGAGCACGAAAACTTGATTTGAAGAAAATAGTGTATGAAATCGAAATTGCAATGGCTGCCAGAAAAATTGCAATTCAATTTTCAAAGCATTCAGATTTTGAGTATTGTTGAGATGTGTAACCACAGACTGTATAAAGAAATGGAATAAGTGAGTGTGACGTCACCCATACTATTTGGCTCCAGTCAAATGAAGCTCACCGAGGCCGGCAGTAAAGCAGGTGAATTTGGAGCCGAGTTGCATTAAAAAAAAGACAAGAGAGTGAAAAAATCACAAATTGTGAGCATTGTTGCCTCTCCAGAAATCTGACATTTAACTTGGCCTGCTTGTTGACATGTACACTGATAAGTTTGATGCCATATTATAGAAAATTCCATGAAAAGCTGTAATATCTCCATGAAGACAAGAAGTTACATATTGCATCTTTAAAGCAGGGCTAATCGAGGTTGATACCAGTGCTAAACCGGAAAAGAACTCAATTAGATTTATTAGTATGACTGAAACCAGGTATCAGGGCTGGACTAGATCAAAAAAATGTCTTCCTGGAGGGTTTCAGGGCCTAAAGCAGGTCTGAACCAGAACTAAACCAAGTCTAAGTCAGGACTTAACAAGAACTGTGCCTAAACAAGAAGGAGAATACAGTAAAACTTTCTCCAAACAGCACCACAGATCAGCTTAAGTGTGCATGCTTCCTTTGTTCTTCTGTGGCGCACAGTGAAACTGACAGGTGAAACAAAGATTAATAGCTTTTTCTTTTCCCAAGCAAATCTAGTGGGCGGTTACTCTGATGCGATCCCAGGAGCTGTGTTTGGCTGCTTGTCGACACCATAATGACATTCATATCTGACACATCTGAGCAGCCGCCATGTTTGTTTACGCGTGCCTCTTTCCGGAAGATACACAACTCTCGATTGTGTTGTGCCTTGTGACCTTAGCTAAGTTCATGGGAGATGTGGAGGATGGAACACAAACAGAATAGTGACCTTGGCTGTGAAAATGTAATTACTATAAACATTTTAAAAGACTTTCCATGTCCCCAGAGCCAGCTTCTAATGTCTAGAGATATGGTCGTCGAGGCCAGTGACTTCGACTGCCCAGACCCCCCTGCACTGGCCCCTCATGGATCCTCCTGCAGGTGGAGGGTCCATGGAAGGACGGCCGTACATTGCTCCTTTGGCCTGTGCCCAGCCAAACTTAAACTTAAAAAGAAACTTAAACTTGTCATAAAGGGCATAAAAGGGCTTAGTCTGACTCGTCACCCAGGACCTGTTTGCCATGGGAGACCCTACCAACCCTGACTCGATGGCTCCCAGGATCATTCTGGTGTTCAAACCACTCCACCACGTTCAGGCGCCGGTTCAAATAGGGGCCACGCCTCTCTGGGGAGGGACTCCAGCGTGTCCCACCAGAAGGAGGCCCTAGGGAAGACTCAGGACATGCTGGAGGGACTATGTCTCTTGCTGCAACCCAGCCCCGGACAAGCAGAAGAAAAGTAGATGGATGGTATTTTTACATATTATCAGGGCTGTAATTCTTGGTCGACCAAAGGCATTTCCTGCTGATTGATTAGGCGAACAGAAGGGTAGGGGCAAAACCTTTCAAAACCATTAAACTTTAAGTATCTATGTGTCTAAGCGCTTTTGAGTAGTGTGAAATATTACTCCTATTAACTCATTTATCATATTGTTCTATTAGAGCTCATAACTACGACACATAGGATGATCCCTCCTAAACTCCCCATCTACATCCAGTTGAACCTTACGTTAAATGACCCACTTTCGGATTTGAAAGCACCAGCATAAATCTAGAGCAAACTGTTCTAGTGACCCACATTTTATGCCATTTGTATCCGAGGCACAGCTCTTAATATGGATGGCACGATACCACTGTCTCCTTTTACATAAGATAGAATATGCCAATGCTGAGAAACTTCAAGAGCCCACGGTGTTCTTCTGTATACTGCATAATAAATGAAAACAGAACTTACAAGGTCAAAATATAGGCTATTTGAGTTAGTACGCATGGATAATACTTGATAATGTAGTTTGATTTGAATGTCTTGGCTAGGGCTGCAAGATTATGAAATCTAATATTGATTTTTCAACAGAAGAAAGAAGAAATATGAGCTTTGTACTAATACAAGAGTCAGAAGTTTTTTGTAGGTCTAAAAAGTAATGCTGTGATTGCACATACTTCAAGTGTGACATATTGTGTAGTCCTATTCTATAGTTTATAATTAAAAGGCCTTTATTTAAATGGCCAAAGTCTACAGGTTTTGACCATATAGAGTTAGCTAAAGTCATGTCCTGACGAAGACTGTGTATGGGACTTTGACTTTGGGACTACAGACCTTTTAACTATACTTTTCCTTGTGCAACTTTTACTTTTCTGGAGTGCTTGGATTTTACTGATTGGAACGCCTGTCGCAATCAGCCACATCTTTGTTGTCTAAATATTAATCTTACTTCATATTTAAGAAGACATATTGTGTCTGCTATATAGTTGGATCATTGTTATAATTTTTGCCATTTTAATTTTCACAATATTGATCTAAAATGACTTAATAACAGAAACAAGTTTGCCGGCCCAATGGAAGCTGACGTCAGCATGAATGTCATCATAATAAAGAGGTGTTGTCAGCACCTCCAATGGATACCTGCACATTTTCATTTGTACCATAATGAATACGCAATGCTGCCAAATCCATGTGTATCACAGCTTAAGAAAATAAAATTGGAGAACAAAGTACAGAGCAGTGGGAGTACGCCAGTGGTGGTGAAAACGGGCGTCTTGAAAATAAGCGATAAAAGATTGCTCAAACATGCACGAATAACTCCAAATACAACTTTGAGAGGGTAAATGAGAAGAAATCAGCTATAACATGGTTAAAAGCTCTGTCAATTAAAAGTCAATTTTGCATAATAGGTCTGCTTTAATTAACAGGAATAAGAGGCCAGCGAGGACACAACAACAATATCAAATTTGACAAGCATCACACTATCAACTTTAAGGTGCACTGTGTAACTTTTCATCACTTTTTTTCTATGGATATGTCATTGCTTTGCTTAGAATGTCCCGTAATATGACATTAAACAGATTACAGGTGGTTTTATAACTCAAAAATACCCAGAAAAGCAGACATTCTGACCTGCAACTTGGTCTGGTTTGATCTCTATGAAGATAGAAAGGTTTAATCCCAGACTGTCAAACATTCTAAACAAAGCAATAACATCACCATGGAGAAAAGCATTTGATGGACCCTCCACCAGAAAAGTTATACAATGCACCTTTTAACTACATTTTGGTCTAAATTGTTTACCCTGAAGAACCTTTCTGTACCCCACTTGCAGTACTAATACTTTGACTGCATATACTACATTCGAGTACATTCGGAGGAGGAAGTATATTCTTGAGCTCAGTGTCACACAGCTGGACTTCTTCACAACCGTGCACTATTTTAGCCCCACTTTAAAATGGCTGTCAAACTCCGGACAGCAGTGTTTGGGTAAGGACGGACAGCCAGATAAACAGCAGACAGTAGAGCTCTGTCTTGTGTTACCTCGACTTGGGCTGCGCTTTGAAAAACTTAAAACTGAACTACCAGTATCACAGAGTAGAACATTAACTGTGATTACTGAGGGAAGAGACACTGCAGATGCAACGATTTAGTTTTCAGTTTCAATTTCGATACCGGTTCCGATACTATAGCTTTAAGTATGTGCTGATCCTCAATATCAACGGATACCGGTGCAGAAACTGAGAACAGCATTTATTTACTTAAAACAAAAATAAAATAAGACAAAATCTGATCAAATTGTGTTTTATAGCTGTCATTTATCTCTGAAGTAACTACAGAACAATATAATATAAAAGTTTAAACATATTGACAGTTTCTGGGCTGACTGTGACCACTAATTTGTCTTATTACATCAATTTATAAGTCCAACTAGGATACCAACTGAACCAATATTTGGAAATCAATACCCAGTTTTTCAGTATCGGCACCTTTCAACCAGTCACCCCCTCCTTTTTCTTGCCGTCAAATATGTGCCACAATTCTACCCCGCAGTAGCAAAACAGTCAGCCTCCTCAGCTTCTACCTTCTTCCCCTCATTAGAGTCTAGACTTCCCAAACCATTACGCAGTATTGACTATTCATTCAATAAATAATCCATCAGTACAATTGAAAATGGATGACAGAGAGTTGTAGATAACTGTTACTGCAATTACAAATGTTAGCTCAAGTGAAAGTTTGTGATTATTGCTTCAATGCGGGAACATATCTTCAGTTCAGGGGTCAATTACTTTTATTAAACAAAAATTGAAAATCATTTTAGCACTGGAGCTGCCAATCTCTACTGAACTAAAGGTTGCTGTTACCCTGAAAACTACCGCTTCTTGACATCATAAAATCGACCAGAGCATTTTGAATTTTGGAAATGAAGACAGACTCATGTACACAGACTAATAATAGTTACTCAAACATGTGTAACTTAAACCAAACACAACTCCAGGTCTGTTTTTGCTCAGGTAACAACATTATAGCATGGCTTGAATCTCACAAGAGTAAATTTTGTGTAATATAGGCCCCTTAATTTCGCTGATACACCTTTGAATTTAAATTGCAATCCGGAGTAAAATGTCTTGCACTTATAGAATAATGATTATGAGCTGCACGCTTTGATCTGTCATGAGAGTCGTATCCTCCTCCACAACACAAGGATTAACTTCAGACTGTGCCAACTTGAAAATCAGGGCATCCAAAATTTGAAAGTATTTTGGAAAATCATCATTGTAATACTTTTGTAGTTGCAAACCGTAGCGCACTCACACATTTCATTTTCCATGTGGTAAAAGTTTGTGATTGTGAGAATCTATTCATGAGTTTCAGCTTCCTCTTATATGGTGCCGTTTTGAGGACTATGCATGTGCCCAAATGTCCAGTGCGTGAAATAGTACCGCACTCAAAAAATCCTGAAAAGTAGTGAGCACTGGTGATTAGTTTAAGAGATATATTGTGTTAACGGTGCTAAATTTTCATCATTCTGAAACTCAAATATAGAGACTGCTTTACAGAATGACATGGATGCAAAGTTCTGCAATTCCACTGTTCTCTTAATTCACACCTGAGACCTCTGTTACTATAGCAACGCCATGTATTTCAGGTATAAACTACAATCTGCAACTTTTTGTTTTACTTTAAGTCATGTATTGTATTTTTATATTAGACTACACATCAAGAGTCTCCTCCCTTTCTCCTCTTTGACCGATATGCGCAGAGAGCAGACCGGGTACCTCAAATGACTTTGGCAAACCTGATCCGTCTGTGCCACAGGTGCTGCGCCTGCTGCTGCACTGGAGAGACTATTACGCATCAAACAGACTCGCACAGGGACCACTATCTCCGCTACCACAGACAAACCACTACCCTCTCTGCTCCTCTCCCACACCAGCTGCTTTATCAGGGGAGGGGGGTACCTACTCTGCACTCTTGTCGTAGAAGGGCAGCTTGTCATGGCTCAGGATGTTGGCGGTGGGCTCGGCGGAGATGGCCTGTCTCTTGGAGCGCTGGTGCTCGCGGAGCTGGTTGTGCTTGTGGACCTGCTGCGTGGCGGGCTTGATGACGGAGCGGTACTTGTCCAGCTCGTTCTGCAGTCTCTGGATGAGCTCGTCCTTTTGATCCAGCTCTGCCTCCAGTTCGTCTATGAGCGTGTCCCTCTGTCGCAGCTCTTCGATCTTCTGCTGGAGCGCGTACTGCAGGTCGCGCAGCGTGCCCATCATTGCACTTCCAGCGAACTTTCTCTCAGTCACGGCGCACTCCGAGTCGTATAGCTCCAGGCATAAAAGTTTAATCCGGTGTTTCCGTGTGTGTAACGCTCCTTAAAACGAAATCCCTCCTCCTCCAATCTGGGTAGAGCTAAGGTGAACCCATAGCGCGCGTCTGAAACCCAACCAGGCAAAGTTTCTTCCTCTTCCTCTCTCTCTCTCCCGTTTCTCTCTCTTTCTCTCCTCCTTCCTTCCCTCCCTCCTCTCCTCGTGTGACAGCGGAGGATCGTCCTGGCCGTGTGTTGCGTGCGTCAGGCTGCGACCCGGCGGACAGAGCGCGCGGCGGGAGAAGTGCAGTCTGGCTGGCGCACCGGAGCTCTTCGTCTCACATGAATAATGGACCCGGAGAGGGAGCGAGAGAGTCAGCGGCGTGTCATCATCATCATCACCCTCGTACCTCCGCGAGTCGCCCCGGGGCTGCCGAGTACACACGCGCGCGCTTAGGTACAGACGAGCGGCGGCTGGAGGTGGAGGTGGAGGTGGAGAGGGGAACTTGGGCAATTTGGTTGTTAAATGAAGCGTGAGATACGTTTGGGGTGTAGGGGAGTTGTTAAGAGTCAAGTGCAGTAACTACGACGATATGTTTTGTTTTTAATCTATGCTCAATTCCACCTTGGCTGCTTTTTTTTTTTTTTTTTTTTTTTTTTTTAACAAATGATTACGCAAACAATCCATGCCAGCCACACATGCCCAAAATAAAAGTGGTTAAATATAGAGCTATGGGAAACTGCAATAGAGCCATTTTAGGTTACTATTTTTATTATGTTTTTGTCTGGTTGGCTGATTCTCCAAGAATCTTATACAATATTTTACGTTATACATTCAAAATTGGCTCAGTTTTTGTGAAGGAATTCCCCTGGCGCTATTCTAAATTCGCACCCTTGACCGTGAACCGTGTGCTTGTATCCAACTGTGAGCAACCGTAAAAAAGGACGGATTGCACGAGACAGACATGCAAATTTCCAGTCTGCCCCTCTCTCCTCTATTTCTCCCTCTCTCCTCCGTCTCTCCAGACACTTCCTTCGCGCGTAGCACCTCAAACATCCCCCCATAGCCTAATCTAGCGCGCGTCTGTTGGACTTTCTGTGTAAAAAAAAAAAAAAAAAAACCCGTGTTATAATCCCAATGACTCATCCACAAAAATTAACAGCTCAGGTCTTTTTGGCACGAAGTCAGCTCCCCCCCAAAATTTCAAAGCTGTCAAGGACGATCTGATAAATAATGAATTACCGGACGTGCGTAACGTGCGTAAAAAGACAATGGCGGTTAAGCTTGGGTTGTTATAAGAGGCTTTTTGGGGAGATGTGGATATCCGTCAGACAGAGGTGTTGACGGGAGGGCACGGTGATTCCCCTTGGTCCTGACACCACTGAGCCATGTAAACAAATGGGACGAGACGCGCGCTGCTAAGAAAAGACCGCAGCTGCCCTCTTGTGGTTGCTACGCATAAACAAAAGCAGGAATTAAAGGCATGCTGTAATAAGCGCGCGAGCTTTGGACACGTTGCCTTTCCATTGAATTATAAGAATAGACCGGTGTGGGACACAGGGAATAAAGTGTGCATTTGATGTGGGGAAGGACAGATGATCCATGCTTAAAATTGTAACAGACGAGGCGAGCAAGGACTCACACTTTGACTAATGTATTTGATCTGTTTCTTTTTTTAATGAAAGGTGTATATTCTACCTTTTTTCCCTTTTAATACATATATTGTTTAGAAGACTATATACAACAGGTTATATATACTTTTAAAAATATATATATATATATATATATACACACATATTTTTACTCAATATTTCATGTAAAATTAAGTCAAATTTAAAGATTTCCTATCATTTTTTCACAATTTCTGCAGTGGTAGAAAAAGTATACATAGCAATTTATTGACTAAGTGGAAAATATGTGAATTTAAATGGATCCTGTCAGCAATAATAATATTAGTCATAATCATATTAGTAGTAGCCAGTGCAATGAGCTGTACTTGCAGTGCAGTACTTACAAATATTGTATTTGTAGAAGTATTAGAATTAACAGTAAAAAAAAAAAAAAGTGGTAATTGTAGCAGATGAACAGATTGGATTAATATAGTAATACAGCACAACGTAGTAGCAGTAGTAGTAGGAGGAGGAGGAGTTGTTGTTAGTAGTTGTAGGAGTTGCAGTAATAGTAATAGTAGTAAGTAGTATTATTAGAAGTAGGTGTTGGAGTCATAGGATTAGTAGTAGTTGTAGTTGTTGTTGTAGTAGTTGTAGTAATAGCAATAGTAGTAAGTAGTATTAGTATTAATAGTAGTAGTAGTAAGTAGTATTAGTATTAATAGTAGTAGTATTAGTATTAACAGTAATAGTAGTGGGAGTAGTAGTAGTAGAAGTAGTTGTTGTAGGACTTGTAGGACTTGTAGCAGCAGCAGCAGCAAATAGTATTAGTATTAATAGCAGTAGTAGTAGTAGTAGTGGTAGTAGTAGTAGTAAATAGTATTAGTATTAATAGTAGTAGTAGTAAATAGTATTAGTATTAATAGTAGTAGTAGTAAATAGTATTAGTATTAATAGTAGTAGTAGTAAATAGTATTAGTATTAATAGCAGTAGTAGTAGTAGTAGTAAATAGTATTAGTATTAATAGTAGTAGTAGTAAATAGTATTAGAATTAATAGTAGTAGTAGTAGTAAATAGTATTAGTATTAATAGCAGTAGTAGTAGTAATAAAATAGTATTAGTATTAATAGCAGTAGTAGTAGGAGTTGTAGGAGTTGCAGGAGTTGTAGTAGTTGCAGTAATAGTAGTATTAGTAAATAGTATTAGTATTAATAGGAGTAGCAGTAGTAGTTGTTGTTGTTGTAGGAGTTATAGGAGTTGCAGGAGTTGTTGTATTTGTAATAATAGCAGTAATAGTAAATAGTATTAGTATTAATAGGAGCTTGTAGTAGCTCTATATTAGTAGGCATTTTACAAGTACTTGATGTATTATTTGGGTGATTATAAGTAGTAGTAGCAGTAGTATGAGTGATCATTTTTTGTAATTGTAGTAGCGGTAACAGTTTTGTGGTTGTGGTAGTAGGAAAACCTCAAACTATTGTCTACTTGTATATACTTTCTCAAAATAAAAGTTTGACAATACCATTTTGTCTTCTCAAGTTAAAATATTTTGAAACAATACTAACTTCTTCAAATACTTTTATAACTTTAAGCCCTCAATATGCGAACTTGTGGTAAAGTGGATTCTGACAGATATGCATCACACATCACTGTATCCAAACGCACAATCCCCCATAGGTTCACAAAGCAGGATTTTACGAGCAGATGTTTGCAATAAAATCTCCTCCTTAGTGACGTTTATATCTACATTTTGCATGGTTGGGCTGGTCTTACTGTGGATCGATTACACATTTTTTAGGGAAAGCAGTGTTTGTACTCACAAGTGGTAACAATATCTCACAAACATGACGTCAGGACAGTATCAGTGTTGATTAAATTCACATAAATTCACTTTGAGACAGCTTTGAGACAGTCTTTTCTATTTGGAGATAAACAGAATCAAAACATTTACATATTCTGTCTGTTTGTCTGTTTTCTTATATTCTTCTGTCTCTCATGAGCTAAGTTTGGATCCCTCTGCACATTAACAAAATAAAAGAGGACTTGGCTGACATTACAACTGAATGTCACAATCCCAAAGTGTGTTAAATAAACGGACTGGGTGACATAATCCATCTGGAAATGTGGATCGAGAAATGATTATGCAACAACAGCGGCTTTGGGGGGGGGTACGACCAAGTTTATGTCACAATAATAAGAGAGCGCATATTTAGTTTTTTTTTCTAGTATTTTTAGATGATAATTTCACATTTAAAAACTACTTAAAGGTGCACTGTGTAACTCTTTGGTTGGGGGTCTGTCATCGGCTTGTTTCTATGGATGTGTCATTGCTCTGAATGGAATGTTACACAGAATTTATTCAATTAAAGGTGGTTTTATAGCTCAAAAATACCTAGAAAAATTTACATTCTGACCGAGCGGGGTTGCCTCCACAGATTTGACCTGTAACTTGGTCTGGTCATAGAGCTAGATAAGATAGAAAGGTTTAATATCATACTCTGAAACAATCCAGACGAAGCAATAACATCTCCATGGAGAAAATCATTTGATGGACCCTCCATCAGAAAAGTTACTCCAAAAAACCCACTCATTTCCAGTTCAAAACAGCGGAAGTGATTTCTGCCCGCCACTTCATATCACTTTAAATGTCATCACAACAAAGCGCCGTGCTCCATGTATGGATAGTTAAATATAGTATAAATAGCTGTGGGACACTGTTGACCCTTATATCACTCTAGTAAGTAGTGCGTGTATAAAGGGGGCAGGTGAAAACAAGAATTTTCCAGAAGATTGCTAAGCTTGTCACGATAACACATTTAGAATTTTTGAGAAAATATTGACAATAAATGACAATATTGAAACTTACTTACTAATTTATGACATTGACACAATAACCGAGAGCAGATTTAAACCACAAAAACTATTCTAAATGTGCAATATTGTAAAAAAAAAATATTAATAAAAATCATGAGCTGCTTTTGTGTCTTAAATCTTATCATAGAGATAAAAAATAACCACAAATTTCCCAGTAGTGCAAAGAAAATATAAATATTATAAATACTTACCCCCAAAAATATTGTTCCAGCTCTAATAAACTGAACAATAAGTCAATATATAAAAAAGAGAATACTCGAACATGCATAAATCACTCAAAATATAGCTTTTAATGCATGAAGGAGTAAGTATAACCAACTTAAATACCAATTATTATAAAACTCTTTGCTAGCAGCTATTGTTTTTAGCCTGATTTAAGCTGCCTCACAAACATCACTCTGCCTCACATACAACGTTTTCTGCTCATTTTAGCCACATTTTTCTCTCATGCTTAATAGCCACATGGTTGAAGGTTTAAATCCTTTGCCAACCCATCACGGCCAGTCGAGCCTTTGTGTCCTACTGGTGCTTCTGTAGCTGGTCTCCGGATGCTGTCACTTGTCTGGATGTTGGCGTTAGCCCTGTGATTAGCTGACAGCTGGGACAGACTCTGGCCCCCACAGGATGCTACTTATCAGCTGCTTGGTATTTAAAGCTGTGTACGCTATAAGGAAAATATGCTGTTGTTTAATGTGTGTGAATATAAAACATGAAACGTCACAACAGTGCGCTGGATAAATGTCTCTATTGTCGCAGGGTAATGGGTTAAGAATGAATCTGGAAACAAGGGGGGAGCCAGCTGTCGTTAGGGGTGTGCAAAAATACTGAAATATCGATATATCAAATCGTTTAATGTGATGATACAGTATCGATATTGTGGGCTGCTGTATTGATATATCGCCAAGAGTATTTTTTGGTATATTTTACTAAAGTATTTTGTTACAGTGCTACAGTTTTGTTGCTTGTTTAGAGGAAGGAAACTCTTCTATGCGACACATTTGACATTTTCACTGTTTTAATGATTAAAGTGAGCGTGTTTCATATTAACTTTGCACAAGAAGTGGTTTAACAAAGATTTTTGGTGTCACAGTCATGATTTAGCCTTTAATTTTTATTGAACTGTATCGAATCTGTTTGAAATATCGCATCAAATCGAAAGCGCACTGTATCGAGATGTGTATCGTATTGTAGTCTATGTATCAAGGCATGTATCATATCGGCAACTTCTTAATGATACCCAGCCCTAGTTGTTGTTGTGTCCTTGAGCAAGACTCTTGTGACTGGTTTGCTCTTGTGTTCTCTCAGAAAAGAAAGAAAGTCACTAAAAATATTATAATAATGTCATACTATAGAATACAGGGAGACTGCTTATTTCTTGTATAAAGTCGATCACTGAAAACTTATCAGTACATATAAGGGGTACTATAAATATTTGTTAATTATAATTACAAGTTTAGAAGTCTTTAAAAGGTTATTAATTCACAATAATCCAAACACCAATCATACAGGTATTACAATGTAATATTGTGGCATTCTTAATCCACATGTACATGCAGGCTATTCTTATCTTGATCCATATGATCCACCTCTGTCCTACATTTGCTGTGGGAGGTCATGAGCTTCAAATCTGCCATCAAACACCAAGCAAATACAGCATCTGGATTAAAACATAACGGCTGTCTGCAAAGTATGATTTGCTGTTACTGTTACGGCCCCAGGCCTTAGTTCTAATATTTCTGCAGAGTTCTCTTGATTCCTGCTGCACGAGCCCTGGTCTGTGATTGGTGGGGCAAGTCGACGCCCACCTCACCTGCAGCCACCTCCCCCTATTTAAGGAGATTGCCAGCACCTGTTCGGGGCTGCTGGCCTTGGTGGCCAGTATGCCATTTTGTTTCGTGTGTGTGTGGTTTAGTTTAGTTCTGTTTTGTGCCTTTTTTGATTTGGTCACTCGATTCTGTTTGTGGGTTTATGTGGTTTAATTTGGGGAACTTGTGTTTTAGTTTAGTGTGTGTCCCTAAGTTTTACCACTTGTTTTTTGTAAGCCTGCGTGACCCCCTTTTCTGGCACAAAACTCTGTTTATTCTGTTGTTCTGTTTCTTAGTTTAGGTTGTTTTCTGTATATTTTTAGTCTTTTGTTAATTTACCTTTACATTCCTGTTAATTAAACATTATTTAATTTATTCCATTTTACATCTTGGTTTTATTTTTTGTTACTTCCCTCACCCCAAACGAGCTGGGTTGTAACAGTTACCACAAGGATAGCTATTAAAGCATTTATTTTACTCGCCAGGTCAATTCAGGTTACTTGACATTATTAATCTCAATTGACATAAAAATTTAGAAGGTTAAAGTGATCATTGTAGCCCATTAGATGCAGCCAGTGACTATTTTGGTATTTGACTAGTCTGATTATTTTTTCTTATGATAGTTGACTAGTAAAAATATTATTACTGTTGAACATTTGGTTTTTCATTCATTTTGAACCAAATAAAGGTTGAAATGGTGACTGAAAGCTTCTGGATAGAAAATATTTACAGATGAAATATTATTTGGTTTCTTCTTTCATTTCGTGATTTCATATTTTAGAGTCTGTATTTATCGTGGGAACTTTTTCTTTGTACTAGTGGGACATTTTGTGTTATTTTCCCTGCAGTATGATATAATGATATAAGATTTCAACCGTAGAAGATTAAATTATGAACCAAAAATACACAAACTAATGACTTACGGGTTTAACAAAATCATATATTTAGAAACTTTTTTGTGAATAATTCTGCTGTTTTGTTTCACTGTTATTGTTTATAATCTATGTTTACTTCAGTACTTTAAAATTTGTTGATGTGACAGGTCTATAGTCCAGATAACGATTATCAAAATACAATTACAGTTATTCTGATCAGCCATTGTGTTCGTATTGATAGTCCTTTTTCTTCCCCCTCCCTATTCGCCAACTCATCAGTAAAGTTACCATCACTGAAGTGCATTTTGAACTCCAGCTCCTTGTACGTTGTCCATCCTGCCGTCCTCTCCTGGCCCGTGTCCTTCAAACCTCCTCTGGGTTAAATTTCACCTCTCTAACCATCCTAGCTCAGCCTTTTTTTTTCCCTCCCCTCTTCCGATCGATGGAAACAGGATACGGAGCTCCATGCCGCGGAAACATGAGGAGGCTGATGTACCGTCCCATACAAGGCCTCTCCAAAAGGGGATGGGGTGGGGGGAAATGGGGTTGGCATGGCGATGTGGGTGAGTGAGGGGGGTCTCTCCAGTCTCTGCCCCGGGACAGAGCACCCACAGGTGAATGACCTCACAGCTATAGTTCGCTCCTCATTTGTGGCTCCATAAGAGGAGTTGTAAACAAAAGATTATTTGCTCTGGGGGGTAATTATAAGAGGCAATCTAAATGAGCCATAAAAAGCTGAGATTTGAGTTGGTGTTAGCAGAGTTTTAAGGGATAATATCAGTTGGAGAAACAAAGATCGAAATGAAGTATTTAATAGCTTATTTTCACTTTAAATTTCTAGAAAGTTTTGGTCATTTTAAAGATGCACTATTTCACTTTTCTGGTGAATAGTTTGTTTTCATATGCCATTGCTTTGCCTTGAATATTCTGTAGTATGGCATTAAACTGAATCTAAAAATCTATTTCCATGGAGGAAAGCAGGCAACTTCATTATGGCAAGTTACAGGTCAGATCTGTGGAGAGGCAGGCCCACTCACAGTCAGAATGTGCATTTTTCTGTGTATTTCGGAGCTACAAAAACAACTGAAATTGAATGAATAAATGAAAAATAGAACATACTGTGGAACAATCCGGGCAAAGCAATAACATCTCCATGGAGACAAGCAGGTGGTGGACACTTTACCAGAAAAGTTACATGGTGCACCTTAAAGTCTGTGTTAGATCTTCCCAAAAAGTCAAGGAGAAGGGCAACAAAACTTAATCGTTTCTGACAAAAATCTGAAATGTGGTTCAGGTGTCTAAATGACTAAAGCAGCACAACTTGTATTCAGATGAGATGAACTATCAGAGCGCAATTTAACCCGCGGCCTCGAGTGTCCCTGGACTGACTGACAACAACTATAACAACAACGTGCCCTCAATTTATAAATGCAAATGAGCAGAGGAAGCTGTTTCGCCAGTGAAATAAAATTAGCCAAACTGTCCAATGCATTTTAATCAAGTTAGAAGCTTGTGTCTGCTGGTGTTCATAATCCTAATGAAGCAATTTGTTTAGATGAGTTTGTGATTAGTGCGTGGTAATAAGGACAGGGTGATCTAAACTTCTTATAGCCACGCTCGACCTCACGCACAGCCACACGGTCCGAGGCTAAAACCAGCGCCTAAAGGTGATGAAGGAAGCATATGGTCAAACAAAGCGCTTTCTAATGGTGTATTAAATATCCTCCGACATGCACTTCTGGTCCTCAGCGTCCAGCTCCTAAAAGCCAATAATGCATCGCGCTTCTTCCTGTCTGCGCCCTGTGGGACTGCCATGATGGATCTGATCAATTAGGAGCTCTTTTCTGAAGCTGCTACGCCTGCCTTGAAGCTGCGTCATCGGCCCCAAAGAATCAAATAAGAATCAAGAAGTGCTTAGTCCATTCATGGCCGCACGGACCTGTTTACACGTAAAACCACACGCAGAGGACAGTGGGGGGAAAGTGTGCGTGCGGGGAGTGAGTTGGTGCACAACAAGTTTGACGGTGCCAAATGAACTGATACAAATGCTTTATGTGCGTGTGAGAGCGCACAGGGGAACACATGTACTCACCATTCCGACTTGGCGTATTTCCGAAAAGCCTGTCTGGACAAGTCCTGCTGCGTTTGAGGCTCCGCGGAGATGCCCTGCGCTCTCCGGGTCCTCGGTCCGATAAGTTGCTGAGCGCACGGCAGAACGGACTGACATTTGTGCAGTTTCCTCTTGAGTTCCTGGATCTCGTCGTCCCTGTCGGCCAAACGCCGCTCCAAGTCCCGTATCCTCTCCTCTTTGAGCAGCAAGATCTTGGCGAAGTCCTCCTCCAGATCACTCATGGTGGCGATAAACTTTGCTCCCTCCGTGTGACAGTAGAGCCGAGTCGCTTCCCGTACAGGCTGGAGGAACGGTACGCACTGAAATCCCTCGCACGAGGATTGGAAACAGCGGTGAAGATGGTGAAGCTCGCGATGATCCCTTTCTGGGCCACTTGTTTATTTCACAGGAGCGTCCGAAGTGGCGCTTGGAGCACGCCAGCAGCTCAGAGCAGCGAACCCCCCGGGAGCAGCTGATGAGCCTTCATTGAGAAACCAATTACAGCTGCGCCCTCCCCTCCCTCTTTAGACGCACGCAGACACGTACGCGCACGATCTCCGAGTGGACATGAGAGCCCAGACAACTCTCCACACACTACTTGACCGCGACTCACACACTGCAAATGCGCACACGGGAGAGGCTATTTCTGCTACCGATACCGACCGCCGCCTGCCAGTGCCCCCGCTGCTGCCAAAGATTTGTTTGTGCTTTCCTCAAAGTAGCTCCCTCCAGCTCCACACCCGGTCCTGTCCTGCGCTGACCCGGGACTCACCGGTGCCCCGCGGCGAGGCGTCACAACACACGGCAGCCAGCCTGGTGAGACGGAGCAGGCAAACGGACAATCTGCT
Source organism: Boleophthalmus pectinirostris (assembly GCF_026225935.1). Taxonomy (NCBI): domain Eukaryota; kingdom Metazoa; phylum Chordata; class Actinopteri; order Gobiiformes; family Gobiidae; genus Boleophthalmus; species Boleophthalmus pectinirostris. The sequence goes on along the minus strand of NW_026571404.1, from coordinate 28,846,433 downwards.
TTCTTACAGTTGGAGAGGACGAGCCAAAAGACAGTTTATTTTAAAAAGTAATAACATTTCATTACGCATCAACATACATGATTGAATATCTACCACACACCCCGAGTTGGAACACTATGCCACTACCAAATAAACCTGCTATTAACAATTTATCCGATCATTTTTCTCAACGTGTTGAACTTGGTTTTGGCAACACACAGGTGCAAGGAAATGTACAGGGATTTTTTTTTTTTTACATATCTACAAATATTGCAATACATACACATAGTACATACTATTGTTACGCCAGACTGTCGATGTAAATGTCTGTGTCAATAGAATGTTTGAAATCAAACTAACGTTGACATGTCTTAAAGCTCACAAGAGTAAATTTTCTGTAATACAGAACCTTTAAAAAACGTCACCATGATAACACATGCACAATAACTGGCATTTTACTGTCAGAAATCCAAGTACATAACTTTGGTTGATTTTTTGTTTGTATATCAATTGCTGCATATTTGTATGTGTATGCATGAATTCTTCTCTCAAACAGAGCTTGCTTCCACCTTGTGATACCATGTGGTAATACAAGAAGAGTTACATTGTTTTTAACTCCATACACCTTCACTATAGAATCATTTGGCAATTCCAGGGTTGAAATAATCCAATCTCTACTGAACAATGGGTAAATAAAAAAGGAGCTATTAACTTGAAAACTGCAATTACATGACATCACAATGTGGAACAGAGCATTTTGATCTTTGGAGATGTAAAGAGACTAATTATAAAAGGTTACTGAAACGTGTAAATGAAACAAAACACAACTCTGGGTATGTTTGAAGATTTAAAGGGACAGTCCGGAATTTTGGACATAAGACCTCATTTCCTAGTGAGCCAGAGTGTTGGAGACGTGTGGAGACACTTTAAAAAAAATATTCCATCCAGTCCTTGTATTTGCAGAGGTCGCTGGTGCTAGGCTAGTGCATGTCAATGGCCATAGTTAGCCTGCTGCTAAAAACAGTCTTACCCACTCCACAAAACACCAGAAGCAAATCTTATTATTACACCAGACGATCGATGTAAATGTCTGTATTCATAGAATAATGTTTAAAATAAAACTAACCCTGCATCGCATGAATTGTCACTTGTTGAGGGACTATTTCCTCAGCAGCATTCAATTTTACTTTGCCGGTAAGGTAGGTGCTAGGTGATATCAGTCCGCTGCTGCCGAGCTTTCTATGAAGAAGTACAACTCGGTGCTGCTGCTCAGACATAAATCCTCCAAATGCAAGGTTGGTTTTACTTCTAAAATTATTCTATTGACACAGACATTCACATCAACAGTCTGGTCTAATAATTGTTTTGCTTCATGTGCTGTGTGGAGCGGGTAAGATTGTTTTTAGTGGCAGGCTATGAGGCTATAAATGAGGTTCAAAATTCCGAACTGTCCCTTTAACAGCATTATAACATGTGTTAAAGCTCAAAAGAGTAAATTTTATGTAATATAGGACCTTTTATAGGCATTTTACAGTCAGAAATCCAAGTACATCACTTTGGTTGCTTTTTTGTTTGTATTCTGATCACAAACACAGCCTTGAAGTTTTCCTCCCAGATCTGCACCACATATGATTCACAGGTGTTTGTTGTCCACCAAACTCCAGAAGGGTGGAATAAACTTGGGGTAGCTAAACGTTTTGACCAGACTTCCCCTTTGACTTCTCCTTTTCTTCTGAGGAGGGGTCGGTGCAATACTGTTGATCCAAGACTTTTTAGGAATCTACTGACCAAACATACACGACCCACGGGAATACAACTGGCCTTATAGAGACCACTGGGTAACATGTAGCTGCCAAATACACAACATAAATTCTTCGGGGAGAAGTCTGGATACAAGGTCAGCAGTGGTTACACAATTCTGACCAAGCAGTTGTAATGTGTAGTTTTGTCTGCTGAAGTCTGTGTTCTCATTAAATATAACAATACAGTGTTACCCATGAAAGTCTCGTGAGCAAAGTTTCCACCATAGACTGCATGTATAAATGGACAGAGCTAAATTGTTAGCCGCCAAGATCCAAATAGGAAGTGAGCATGGGGGTGCTTCTGGCTTCATTGACTCTGTTTCCAATTGATTTTACAGTGGAATTGTCTCTGTAACTACTGTTGTGAGCCTCATCATTGTGGTCATAAAATGTTCGTATTAACCCACTCTACGTGATCCTTTGTGTTTTTATTTTGATATTATGTAATTAAATAAGTTCCTATTCACAATATATATAACTTCCAGCCTCGGTGAGCTTCATTTGACTGGAGTCTAGCACTATGGGTGACGTCACACTTCCTTAGTTGACTTCTTTATATAATTTTTAGTCTCTATATGTACCCTGCTTATACTTGTGGTGAGTGAGTGAATAATTGTCCACTGCTCTGAGAGGCTTGGAAATTGCAGTTATTTCCAAGCCATTATTTTCATTATTACTATGATTATTCACAACTGAATTTTTTTTAAGAGGTCAAATTGTAGAAAAAAAAGAATTATTCTTATTATATAGCTAGTAGATTTTGTATGAGCAAAGTAGAACAATTCTTTCAAAAGAAACATTCATATTGGTAATTCTTAAAGCGTCTGTAATCTCTTCTTTTCATGCTTATGTACCTTTTCAAATGATCTCCCTGTCTTCATGGCGATGTATTTGCTTCAGCTAGAATATTTCATTCATCATTATAGAGACAAGCAGGTGACACCACGTAAACCTGCTATTACAGAATAAACGCAAGATGGATAAATTTCAAGGTCCTATATTACACAAAATGGATTCATGTGACAAAATGGATTCACATGAATCCATTTTGAATCCATTCTGTAAAGTTAACTAAAAAAAAAAGTTTTTCACAGACATATGTCACAAAGAAGTTTTACAGAGCTTTATTCATTCACTCCATACCTGGTGGTGGTAAGCTACTATCGTAGCCACAGTTGCCCTGGGGCAGACTGACGGAAGTGCAGCTGCCAATCTGCGCCATCAGTCACTCCGAACACCACCATCACTCACACACACACCACTTTCACACTAGGCAATGTAGATGAAGCACCTTGCATAAGGACACATCGACAGTTTTTGTCACTGGCGCCACACTCTGGCACCTGGAATTCCCAACAGTCTCTCATCCAAATAGTAACCAGGCCTGGCCTTGCTTAGCTCTTAGATCTGACGAGATTAGGCTTTGACAAGCTGGTATGGCCACAGGTATTTGCTTCATTCACATATGTTTGAGTAGCTGTTTGTTATTACTTTGTCTTCATCTCCCAAGCTCAAAATGCTCTCCTCCACTTTGTGATGTCACGCAGTGGTAGTTTTCAGGTTAACAGCCACCCTTTGTCTTTTGTTCAATAGAGATGGGCTGTGTGCTGAAATCATCCAAATGATTCTCGTGAAAGTGTACAGAGTTTAAAAACAGTGGAGCACTTCCTGTATTACTACATGCCATCACAAGGTGGAACAGTGTTTTCTGTTTGAGAGAAGAACTATCCAGCATCAGTGTGTTAAAATGTGTGAATGAAACAAAACACAACTCCAGTTATGTATGTGATGAGGAAACAACATTATTATCGTATCAGAAAGTAGTATCATATGGACCCTTTAATGCCATATTGAAACATTACAGGCAAAGCAAAACAATCTCCCTGGAGACAAGCAGATAACAGCCCCCATTAAAAAGGTTACATAGTACACCTTTAAAAAGAAACACTAATAATAATAATGCCTTCTGAGCTGTAGCTAACCACCATTATATTCACCTGTTCCAATATGTCTCCCTGCATCTTCTCTCATCTACAATGCTTCTCGAAAACCCAACTCTACAGAGACCAGATTAACCCCAGAGCCCTGCAAACATTGATTATCTTAAGCAGTACTTTTCTTTGACAGTCCAACATAATTAGCCATTTTAAATTTCCCTGCCACATCTCTCCATGTTGCTGCTGCCTGAACGCGTGACTGTGTGGATAAGAATAGCCCCAACACTGTATCGTCTCTCTCTCTCTCTCATTTCTATGCACCATCTATTTTCCTTGTTTTATCTTTTTGAAAGGTTCTATATTACACAAAATTGACTCTTGTGAGCTTTTAGCCATGTTATTATATGTTTATTTCCTCGAAAACACACCTGTAATTGTGTTTGGTTTCATTCACACATTTGAGTAATCCTTTATTATTAGTCTGTCTACATCTCCAAAGCTCTAAATGCTCAGCTCCACCTTGTGATGTCATGTAATGCTGGTTTTCAAGATAACAGCTACATTTTACTTTTAGTTCAGTAGAGATGGGCAATTCCAGCAGCTGACATTTACCCAAATAATTCTAGTGATGGTTTATGGAGTTTAAAAACACTGTGAAGCACTTCCTGTACAGCATGACATCACAAGGTGGAACAAGTGTTTTCATTTTGAGAGAAGAACGCAGCGCAAATCTACAGTGTTTGTGTGTTAAACATGTGTGAATGAAACAAAACCCGACTCCAGGAATGTTTGTGATGAGGAAACAACATTATAACATAGATCAGAAAAATAAAAATATGATGTAATATGAATCTGTGTATCATTCGTTCATTTGTTTTTCAAAATAAAACCAAAAATAAGAAAACAAAAACTATTTTCTTCATTATTTGTCTCCAAAACCAAAATGAAAAAAACGGATAATGATTAGTTTTTTCAGTTTTCGATTTTGTGTTTAAATGAATAATGGAAAAAATGGATAAAGGTTGTTTCCCGTTTCCGTGACTTAAACTGCGATGCCGGACTTTTGTGCCACATATGGACTGAACCAGGACTAAAACAGGACTAAAACAGGACTTAACCAGGACTAGAACAGGTCTAAACCAAGTCCAAACCAGTATCAGTCCTGGTCTGGTCCCGGTCTCAGTCCTGGTCTGGTCCTGGTCTCAGTCATAAACCAGGACTAAACCAGGACTAGAACAGATCTAAACCAAGTCTAAACTGGTCTCAGTCCTGGTCTGGTCCTGGTCTCAGTCATAAACCAGGACTAAATCAGGTCTAAACCAGGAGTAAACCAGGTCTATAAACCGGTCTCAGTACCGGTCTGGTCCCGGTCTCAGTCCTGGTCTGGTCCTGGTCTCAGTCATAAACCAGGACTAAACCAGGACTAGAACAGATCTAAACCAAGCCTAAACTGGTCTCAGTCCTGGTCTGGTCCCGGTCTCAGGCCTGTTTTCAGTCCTGGTCTGGTCCCGGTCTGGTCCCGGTCTCCATCCTGGTCTGGTCTGGTCTCAGTCATAAACCAGGACTAAACCAGAACTGAGCCAGGATGAAACCAGAACTGAACCAGGAGAGTCGGGACGGGCCCAGAGGTACGCATGCGTAGACTGTGATCAGGAAATCGGGACCAGACCAGGACATAGACCGGTTTAGACCTGGTTAAGTCCTGGTTCAGTCCTAGTTTAGTCCTGTTTTAGTTCTGTGTTAGTCCTGGTTCAGTCTGTATGCAGCACAAAAGTCCAGCATTGTAGTTTAAGTCAGGGAAATGGGAAACGGACGTTATCTGTTTTTTTTTTCCATTATTCATTTAAACACAAAATCGAAAACTGAAAAAAAAAATCGTTATCCATTTTTTTCATTTTGGTTTTGGAGACAAATAATGAAGAAATAGTTGTTTTTTTTTTCATTTTCTTATTTTTGTCTTTATTTGAAAAAACAAATGAACGAGTGATACACGGATTAATATGGGCCCTTTAAATCTGTTTCAAGTCCTTCATTGATAAAAACAATGACGTGTAAAAATAGTATATCTTTTTCACTTTGGTTTAGCTTCTTGTTCTTGTTCTTAGTCTTGTTAATATTCCAAGCGCTTCTTATTAGCGCCGTAAAGAGCAAGTCTGTTTGTTCAGATTGCCCTGTAGAGGGTATCGCCATGGTTGTAAAGCCCAGTTTAAAAGGCACAAGGCACGCCTGGTTTGCTAATCGTGGCTAATGCTATCTAGCGGTCCTTTCACTGTGTGTTTGAAAGCAGATTATATAGCTATAGTGTGGAGAATTGTGTCATAAGTAGCAGGAGGAGTTTGTTATTATTAGATATTGCTATTGAATGAACATGATTTGACTTGTTTTGGTAACTGGTTTGGTAAAGACGTGATTTTATGGATGTAGTTACAGGAACATTTCACTAAATTGATAATTAAAGGTCATGTTATAATGTTGTTACTTCATCAAAAACAGACTAAAGTTGAGTTTTTTTCATTCACACATGTTTGAGTAATCTTTTATTATTAGTCCGTCTGCATCGCCAAAGCTCATAACGCTTTGTTCCACCTTGTGATGTCATCAAGTTGTAGTTTTCAAGTTAACAGCTACTGTACTTTTTACCTTTTGTTCAGTAGAGATTGGCAATTCCAGGGCTGAAATCATCCAAATGATTCTAATGATAAAGATATTCAAAGATATTGGTGCACTGGTTAAAAACAAACTTCAGAATATGGACAGTCTGTGAATTTCCTTGTATTTTTTTCCTAAGTATTCTCCAGAATGTGTGTATTTTTCAGTGTATTTTTTTTATACAGATGTGTATCAGTCTGGTTCCTACGCCCTCTACTGTGTTTGAAGCCCGGCCAAATGTGATTAGCTTTTTTCAGTGATACTTGTGAAATGAAGGAGCTCCTTGTTTTTTTTTTTTTTAAATGTATTTATTTTGGGCAAGTACGAGATTTACATTCTTATACAATGGAACATATAGAATTAGTGAAATTATAATGGAAATAACCACAATCCCCAATAATAAATAATAAGAAATAATTCCAGTCCCTTGTGATATTTTTTTTCCTGTACTTTTTCTGATATGGACGAACTAAGCACGCCCCTGATTGGCTAATTTATTTGTCAATCAAACCCATCTAAAAATGAGGAGATTCACTGACCAGACACACATCTACTTATATACCGTAAAGTACTATAAGTTTATTTATTTATTTGAGACAGGGACAGCACACAATTTTTGCATTTTTACCTTAACAGGAGAGATGCATTGTACATCAGGTTGTAGCATCAGTGCTAATTTCCACCTGTATCCCTGGGCAGGTTCATTGATTGATTGTATTTAACTGACCTTGACTATCAACTGTTCTGGAGACCTATGTAGCATGTTTTGGGTTGGACTATAAGCTGCTACTTTTTTCTCACACTTTGAATCCTGCAGCTAATGAAATGATGCGGCTAATTTATGTATGGATTCTTTGTTTGGCACATTGTCCATTCATATATACGGTCTGTGGTTTGGCAACACAGCAGGTACGCGCAGCCTGAGTGCAGAAAGCGTCCCTGTCTGTGCGGGTAACACATGGATCTAGGGTTAACATGAAGTTGCTTCACTAGCTAGCGATATTGTCAGCACACTCAAACAGTGTATCGCCGTGTGATAAAATAAGTTATGATGCTTATTTAACATTAGTGAGGGGGATACGTCTTACCCGTATGCATAAATGATGACAAGAAACATCTCAAACTTCAGTAGCCGGACATCCACTCAAACCTGATTGATAGAACTCACCTAGCCCCTGGGAAAGTCTGAAATCTGCTGAAATCCTCCAAGACACTGACATGAAGACAAGACAGGACAGCGGCTCTTTCTGCAGGAGACATGTGCCGTAGATCGCAGGGAGAGATGGAGTCACACGCCGAGGAAGAAGCTCTTCATACGCACACCCTCCTCATGGAAAACACATGAAGTAATGCAGATGATGCAGCTGTTAAGTTAACGACAATTGATTTGGCTGTCGAAGAAGGAAATCGAGCTGCTCCACGTGAGCTCGGCATCAGTGAGTCGATGGTGAGACTTTGGCGATGGCAGCGTGACGAACTGACTCAATGCAAAAAGACGACAAAAGTTTTCAGAGGCAATAAAAGCAGACAGCCTGAATTTGATAAAGTTCTTGAAGACGTGGACACCTGCAGTTTATATTCCGGTGTGGAGTATATATGTACAATTTTAATATTGTGTTAAAATTAAGTTGATGCGTCTTATATAGTCGAGTTTCATTGTTGACAAAAGCGCGCGTTGCATGCTGGGAATATTTTGGTCGGCGGTAAGAAACACTAATTCAACATGACGGACGGAGTGAGAAAGCACGTAAAGGGTATTGATCCCGGTTATTTATCCACTCTAACGGCAGAGGACCGAAGACGATTTGACCAGAAATTGTTCCTAAGCATCGATGGACGCCAAATCACCCTTTTCAACCCCTACAAAGCCTGGACCAAACCAAATTTCTGGTCAGAATCGCCAACTACCTGGCTAAATATTCACTTTGGCGATATATAATGACTTGGTGGAAACTCCTGGGCCATTCACAGCAGAAAAGATGAAAGCCTCCAAGAGTCTTGATGTGTTGCTGAACTTATTGGAATCCACGGTTTGCTAGGATCTTCTACATTTGCTCTGCGAATGTTTGAAAGCCATTTAATTCACCGTTGGCGGTTCTTTTCACTCGGAATACAAAAAAGACATTTTCCTTCTTCCGTGCTTCTATTTGTGCATCCGATAATGCAGCAGGAATTTACCATTATCGGGGATAAATACGCAAGGTTACGCACTGTGTTTGACCGCTATCGTGTTTCTTGCCTCCGACCAAAATATTTCCCAGCATGCAACGTGGGCTTTTAATAACAATGACGTCAGCTGAAACTCGCCTATTCAGGTGCGCTCAAAGGTCCGGAAAATATGGTGATATTGAAGAACTTGCATTTCTTCCATAAAAATCCCCCCCATGATTGGCTTACATAACTCATCTCTGAATGCTTCAAATATTAATGTGGCCTTTGCTAAATGCTAGGTTAGCTGATCCGTAGCTAATGCTAATTCAGATAGAAGAGTTGCTTTTTGTCATTTGCTCTTTACTGCACCAGTCTGGTTTTCACAAAATACTCTAAACATAAACATATACACTATACACATAACCATCCACATGTTTTGGCACACTTCCTGTCTCGTCACATGTCTTGTTCTATAGGTTACATATGTTATATAAAGGGTCGTGTCTTCGCTGATATCAGTGTACAAACACTTGTGGATTAATTATGGATGCAGCAGGCAGCGTGTCCATTACAACAGAGGTAAATTAAGTGTCACCTTTTGTCCATCGTGGCAGATTCACCACAAAGACCGCACACGTACAGGGGGAGGAAAAGAAAGGCCTATTGACATTGCATCTAAGAAGGAGGTATTCATGTGATATTACAAAACACTAGTTAATATTCCATAGACAAAAATATGTTTTCATCTCGGAAGCTTTTTGCTAAATAATATGGAGAGGTGGAGCTGCCTTGGTGCATAAGCTGCTGTTGACACACAAGAAAAGATAAAAGTGAATTGTGTTATGGAGACAACTAAAGCTTTTAAATTTCTATATATATCTTTTATTTTGGTAGCGATGGGAAAATAAACCGTAATATAACAATAATAATATAAAAAGGGTAAACAATAATCTTTTTGTAGAATTGTGATAATCACCAACAAAGAAAATCGCCCTTATATCACCCAAATGTTAAATCATAAAATAATTCTTTGCATAATGCGTTGTGTGATTGCAACTTTATAGCAAAAAATAGCAACGATTTTTTCTCCTTTTGTCTACATAAATGTATTACCAAGGAACTTTTTGTACCTCCTCTGTTTTATGCCGGAAAAGAAATAAAAAACAATGTTGCAAATGTGCTTGTTTGGACCTTGTTTTGAATAAAGGGATTACAGAGATCGAGGAGAATTCTTTAAAATGGCAAACTGTAGCCAACGGTTGCAAATCAGACCCTAAAACAAATACAAAAGTGCTATCTCCTCCTCAGTAACAGCAGATAACATTATGAAATAGCACAGTTGTAGTTCTTGTCATCAACAAATCATACAGGGTTTACTTCAAGGTAATGTAACTTTTTAGTTGGGGGTCTGTCACTTGCTTGTTTCCGTGGAGATGTCATTGCTCTGCCTGGAATGTTCCACAGTATGACATTAAACAGTGCTACCTTACATTTATGAAATTACAGATGGTTTTATGGATTCTATACGTGATATAACTCAAAAATACCTGGAAAAACAGGCATTCTGATTGTGAGCGGTGTTGCCTCTCCACAAATCTGGCACTTGATTAACTTGATTCATCAGCCTGTTTCACTTCGTGGAAATGGCCTGAGCATTCGGATTCGTTCACTCGACGGAAGGCGGTTACTTTTTTTATTTAATGCTGCTATTTGGCTGTGACGCATGTAATGCGCCACAAACAGGGCTAACTGGTATATTAAGCTTTTCCCCAATCCCATAGGAAATAGGGCCATAACGTCTTTCCCCTTGATAAAATTCACCAAACATTCTCTTTGTTCCGGCTTTAAATCCTCAATCTTGGGAATCATTGCCAACACAGAATATATGGCTTCGTCTACATCCATCTTGACCGCTTTGTTTACTGTTGTGCTGTACCACAAAAGGGACCCAGTTATGGCTTCACAGCTCTTCACTGATTTGCCAGTACGCGGTTTATCACTTCCAGGATTCTTGCAAACCATCGACTGCATTCCGATTCCTGACCTAGTCACTGGAGAGAAATGTAATTGAGCAGAGGCACTAGGTTATGTCCATGGAGCTTTGCTTTCCCTGGAATCTACCACAGTATGGCACTGAACTTGCTTATTACTTAACTATAGATGTGTTTTATAATAAAGCAATACCTATAGATAAGTTTAATATCATACTGTGAAAGATTCCAAGCAAAGTAACATCTCCATGGTGAAGGACCCTCCACCTGGAAAGTTACATAGTGCACTTTTAACTCTTCTGGTGTCTGTCATCTGCTTCTTACAGGATACTGGTCAGATCTGTGGAGACACACGCCAGTTCTCCACAGAAGAATGCATTTTCCAAGTATTGTTTAGCCATAAAACATTTGTAATTCTATATAAGCAGACAGATGAAGTTGAATGCCTTACTGTGAGACATTCCAAAGCACATCTTCCCATATTCACGGAGACATGTTACATAGTGCACCTTTAAATAGAAAGCAGGAAAGCTCATTTAATAAGGAAGATTGTTCTGTATTTTCATCCAGCTCCTTCCTCTTGTTACCTGTCTATATTCAATCGGCTGTCAGTCAGTCAGAGCGTACAGCCAGTGCCTCTTAACCAATCACCTTCAATTCTCCTCATGTACTGTATCTCTTCTTCTATTTCAGCTTTAAACTGCATAATGAAGTGAACGTACGAAGGGATTGTGACATCACTTATAGCATTCAGCTTCAGTCAAACAAAGCTCACGACGCTTGCAGTTATAGAGGTGAATTTGGAGCCAGGTCCATACTGGAAAAATACATTTATTTAGGGACAAAACAGAGAAATAAAAACACCAGGATAATGTGGAGCGGGTTAATACGAATATTTTAAAACCAAAATGACGAGACTTAGTTACAGCAGTTATAGAGAGAGGTGACAGTTTTTTCAATGTAAAGTCAGTTGTAGCTGGTGTCGATGGAGCTGGAAGTGCCCCCCATGCTCACTTCCTGTTTGGAACGCAACAGCAGCTAGTGAGTTACCTCTGTCTCTTTGTATATTAGGGATATCCAAATCATATGCTTATTTCTTCATGACGTCTCCACTGACATGTAGCAAAGGATCATGGTCTATGTAGTTCCCTCTGTTTTTTAGCTATTGCTGCATTATAACTATTCATTTAAGCGAAGAGACTTGTAATTCGATATATTGTGATGATCCACGATATTATTGTGAGACCTTTGATGATATTTCAGTTACCGTTACATTATATATACTGTACAGTCTATGGCCACAACCCATCTCCATCTCATTTTATCACAACAGAAGACATTTACAAGTTCTGTGAAATAGTCCAGTCACCTGTGGTTAGTCAGTAATATGTCTAGTGCTGTTGAGTGGGTGAGAACATTATTAAGTTTTATGGCAAGTTTGGAGGATCTGAAGCTGTGTTTGGATTAGAAAATACTGGTAGACTGGTTTTGGTGCAGTGGGAGGATCTTGTTTTGAACATGTAGCCAGTAAAATTGTCTATCATAACTTGTGTTTAGATTCCATGGAAAAACTCGTTTATTCATTGTTGGCCTTTAACTTTAGTTTTTACTTTTTAACCTTTCTGGTGGAGGCTCCATCAAATGCTTTTCTTCATAGAGATGTTACTGCTTTGTCTGGAATGTTTCACAGTATCCTATTAAAATGTTCTGTCTTTATGGAGACCAAACCAGGCCAAGTTACAGGTCAGATCTGTGGAGAGGCAAACCCGCTCACAGTCAGAATACCCTTTTTCTAGGTATTTCTGCGCTATAAAACCACCTGTACTTGAATAACTGTAAAGTAGAGCTGTTTAATATACTCATACTGTGGAACATTCCATTCAGAGCAATGACATATCCATAGAAACAAGCAGGCGATAGACCTTAAACCAAAAAGATACATTGTGCGCTTTTAACTTCAAGCGTTTGCCCATAATTTTGACTCAGTGGTCTAAACAAAGCATAATTAGTTCTTTGTCGACTCAGTGCACACTGTCGCCGTTGCCTTGTCGGCGTCGTTTTTGATTTATGGATCTGCGTCAAGGTCTGTGTGCCACAAAGTAATTTATCGCAACAACACCAAGAGGCTAGGATTTAAAACTGGCGTTCATGTATACAAAATGAAGCGGGAAAGTGGAGTACCGGAAATGTATGTAGAGTGATGGTAGACAGGACCAATCACAGCCCTTATTGTCCGCGTCACTTCTCCTTGCTGTCTGCATCGTTTTGACACGTTTTTAGAAAATTTCAGACGTGCACGTTGGTTGACGCAGATGCTCTGTGGAAGGGGTTCACGACACAGACAATTTAACGCATGACCATAAACTGCCCTTAAAGGAGTGTATTTGGCTGCCATTTTAGCAAAATTTGTGAATGGTTGATGAAATAATGTTGAGTAGAAAATATATTTTTTACATCTTTTTGGAAAATGTTGTTAAAGGTGCCCTATGTAACTTTTTGCTTTGGGCTCTGTCACCTGTTTGTTTCTTGCTCTGCCTGGAATGTGCCGTGACATAACATTAAACAGCGCTATCTTATCTGTGAGCCATGTCATTTTGGTCTTAAAATATTTGTATTAACTCGCTCTACATGGTGCTGGTGTTTTTTTTCCGTTATTTTGTCAGTTCAAAAAATTCCTATCCTTGCGTCAGATTTGCTCCTGTAACCTCTAGCATTGCAAGCTTCATTTGAGTGGAGCCAAACGCGATGGGTAAAGTCACACCACATACTTTTTATACAGTCTATAGTTGCCTCTCCACAAATCTGACCTGTAACTTGGTCTGTTTTGATAGAAAGGTTTAGTAACATCTCCATGGAGAAAAGCCTTAGACGGGCCTTCATGCACCTTAAATTTTCAGTCACTAGTGAACTCCAGCTAACTTGAACCATTGCTGTAGGATGTGTCTCCAGTCGTTTTAGCATTAATGCACGCGGAGCTGCTGCGTTTATCATTATGAGTGGTCCGTAAGTGTGTAGGCTTATCTCATCCAACTATTTCCGTGTTTACATAGTCTGAGTAATGCAGCACTACCAGTTTTGGCTTACGCGTGGTATGGGTCATCTCCCCTGGATGTTGTGGCTTAGGTAATGGAGGCCAGTTAACCTCGTGGCCGTGCAGAGACTCTCTGACTGCACCAACTGACTCCGTCCATTCATGAACATTATCGAGCGCATTACTACAACGGGGGCAGTATGACTCAGGGGTGAATGGTGTCACTGGGCTAAGGGGCTATAGGCATTTAGTGTGAGCTATTATAGTGCTGTAATTATTCATTCATACGCAAAGTAGAATAAGCAATAACGGCAAGGCAGGTTTATCTGTATAGCACAATTTGTAAATAAAAGTTCAAAGTGCTTTACAGAATAAGAAAGACAATGAAGTCACAATGCAAACAAATATAAACATAAATAATCTGCATAAAATAGAATAAGATTATATTTAACATAGCCCATTTGTATAAAATTGAGGCTAATTCTCAAAAAAAAAATGTTAAGAATGGTATACAATTTGTGTAAGTAACAATTAATAATACATTTGTATATAAAGAGAAAATAAAGTCAGACCAAAAATAGAATATTTGATGCCAAGTTTTTAGAAAATATTAGAAAATATTGTTGGCAAATGCAAACCTAACTTAAATCTAAAAAAAACTCTACTAAACAGAAGACAGCCGAATAGATAGAAAACATAGTGTTTTTATTTATAAAAAAAATAAAAAAAAACTATTCAGTTCATGTTACAATACAACAATGTGTGATGGATATTCTATAGAGATTGTTTCATTCTTTGTAAGTTGTTGTACAAAATCACATAAAATAGAACAATAAACTTATATTTAACATAGCCCATTTGTATAAAATCTACACTAATTCTAAAATCAAATTAGTTTGCTTCTTATCCAAGTAAGGGCTACATGAATGGAATGGTCTCTTCCAGTTTCCTGACCATTGTTGGCATTCTTTTTGATTATTATGATAATTTTACCTTTTTTTTTTTTACATGAGCAGTAGCCAAATTCTGAAGCTTAAGAGACATTTTATTGCTAATGCTGATCAAAAACAAAAATCAACATGCTACTTTTACAGATAGGATCACAAACCTCTGTTTGACCAGTGTCCACCGCTGTTCTTATTATAACTGTATCATAGGTTTAATATCTTGCCATATTGTGCAACATCTTTGGACAGTGAAAAGACCGTGCCCTCCGGTTTGCCTCGGGGGCCGATCGGATTACAGAAGACAAGAGGGCAGACATTAGTCACTGTTTTCCTGTAAGGCACTCTCTCTCTCTCTCTCTTACACCGATCGAGATAGAGGGGAGACGTGGGGAGGGGTCCGAGGGGGGAAAGGGGGGAGGGGGGTGTCTTGGGTATATGCAGACCTATGCTTGCACATCATTACCACCCACTCTCACACACTCTTGCATACAAAGATTTATGTAACCATTCATAAAATCCCCAGCAGCAATGCCAGTAACAGCTTAGAGAAACATAGCAACCAAAGCTAGCATGAGAAGTTCCAGCACTCTCCGGAACATACCGCATCGTGTGGGAGATCCCAACATGGGTGTGGGTATAAAGTTCACATTGTTATTTCTGGTAATAGCAAAACGTTTTTTTTAAAAGCCTTAAGGGGGTTCACTGAATGTTACACAATCAGACATTCAGCTGGTGTTGTCCTTGAACCGAGCTTATGACTTACGAGTACAATTGTTTTTATTATTCATAATAACAGTCTTTATTTAGAACTGAATTTACAAAATGATTCACTAGACAATACAACAAAACAAAAAGATGAAGAAAGGAAGCGCATGCATAAAAATAAGCAAAAGAAATCTCCTAAAAAGACTTTAACTCCAATAAAAAAGTTTAAAGTTCATGAATATAATTTTGTGCTAGACAGTTATGGCGAGCTATAGCATATACTATAGCGGTGCATTTAAACAGAAAAGAAAATCAGACCTAAAATAGATAAAATAAAGATAAAATTTGCTAAGGTGACTGTAAAGTAAGTCCAGAGTTTTTGATGCCAAGTTTTTGTGAAATATTAGAACATTTTGTTGTCAACCATGTCAAATGCAAACTTATAGAGACTTGAATTTAGCACCAATAATTATTTTAAGCATCTGATATTTATGGTAGAAAATACTACTGTTCTGGAAAAACAGAAGACAGCTGATTGATGCATACAATTTTGAAACAAAACAAAACAAAACAAAAAAACCCAACAATCAATCTTCTAAAACAGTTCAGTTCTTATGGCAGTACAACAATGTGTGATGGATAGTCACCATAGAGATTGAAAGTTGGTGTACAAAATCACATAATGTATGACTTCTTTTTGAAAATAGCTATTATTATCAGCACAGAAAAGCTCAAAATGTCCGTCCATTGTGAATACAGTTTATTGATCCCAAAGGAAAGTTTGGTTCTTAAGATAGCACAAATGTCACGAGAACTGGACAGACCGAGATAAGCACGGCTGTGGCTCTGACAGTATGAGATTGTGAAGTCATCAGCACGTACAATAAAAGCACAAATGGTCAATGTCACATGTATTTATAAAACTGCTGTACAGGCAGTTTATATATAAAATATTCTCATAAGGCTTTTTCAGATAGTGTGACGCCAAAGAATTACATAATATGTTTCAAAATGTGTACAACATTTTCAGACTGTATATACAGTATAAATGGACACAGCTAACCCGCTTGGGCGCACTTCTGACTCCATTGACTGACCCCACTCTCTGTAACTACTGCTGTCAAGCTTCTCATTTTGGTCTTAAAGCAGATTAATATGAACATTTTATGTGCTCTGGGTGTTTTTATTTTGCTGTTTTGTTTGTAAATCAAGATATGAACATTAATTGCTGGGTTTCAGACAACATCACATCATTTAAATACAGATGGGGACAAGTTAAATGATTATTGCTCAACTGTAGATTTTTATTGTAATTTAGCAGGGTCTTGGGTCTAGTCAGTAATAGAAATGATCAGGTTCTATATTTGGGAATTTACCTTTTCAGATATTTCATGGCAAAGTACAGTCATCACTGTGTCACATGTGTCAAATAAGGTATTATTATATAAATGTATATGTGCAAGTCAAAATAAAACAGAAAAATAAGTAATACAATATAAAATCTCAGCTATATACAAGAGTTTATAGCAAGAATGATATGATTATTGACAGGACATAGGGTTGTCCATTACATAAGCGTGAGTTGTTTTAAGACTAATTAAACTTATTTTTACCTCAAGAGCTACTTATACAATATCTGTGCTGGGACAAATACACAAATTTTGCTTGAATACCTGGGAAAAAACTGAGTACAGGCCCTTCAAGCTGTAAACTCAAATGGTTTCTTGGCAATCATCTAATTCTGCATCACCACAAACGAGTGCGATGATGAAGAGATCAGTGATTATAACGCTGTGACAGATCGCCGTACATTCCCTGTGAGACTCTGCGTTGACCTTCCAGGAGCCTAGATTAGAGGAGACTCCATCCCCCGCGAGGACACCATGTTCCGTCTGCTTGCCGCCTGCCTGCCCGGACCTGTCTTTCCCACTGGACCAGAGGAGAGAGAGAGAGACAGAAGGAGAGAAGAAGAGAGAGGAGAAGTGCACCATGGGAACAGAACAGCTCCAGAAATCGTGCACTTTAGCGGCGATACCGAACGCGCTGTAGCATCTCGTGGACGTGGCCTTGCATTGTAACCTGATAGC
Organism: Boleophthalmus pectinirostris; assembly: GCF_026225935.1. Classification (NCBI taxonomy): domain Eukaryota; kingdom Metazoa; phylum Chordata; class Actinopteri; order Gobiiformes; family Gobiidae; genus Boleophthalmus; species Boleophthalmus pectinirostris. Next base: position 28,829,154 of record NW_026571404.1, on the reverse strand, counting down.
CGACCCGCGTCCTCACGTCAAGAGATGAATACAAGCAGGGGCCAGGAAATTGACTTAGCAAACGCAATAATGATACTTCCTTCCTGTGTTCCTGCTAGTAGCATCAAAATCAGATAGGTGCGGATGAGAGGAGCAATTATTTCACGTTTTGGAGCTGATCGCTGAATATGAGGTCCTAATAGAGACATGTGTGTGACTGATTGATGTGGATGTAAAGGGCTCTCCAGTCAATCTGGCTCTGCCTCCTAGAACACTTGAGTCCCCAAGAGTGCAGGAGTAATCTGCACTTGCAAATCATCCCCTATTGATTACCGTGTCCAGGGAGAATGTTGACGAATATATACGTATACTGGTAGTAATTACAATGGTGATGTAGGTAGGAGAGTCGTGAATGGGTATTACATAAGGATGCACTGTGTAACTTTTCTGTTGGAGGGTCCACTACCTGCTTGTCTCCATGGAGATGTTATTGCTTTCCCTGGAATGTTCCACGGTATGACGTTAAACATTTTTATTTAGTCGGGATGTAACAATAAACGAAATATTGTGATATCGTATCATCAAAAGTCTCACAATAATATCATGAACTGTCACAATATATCGAATTACAAGCCTCTTTGCTTAAATTAAGTTAAGAGTTATGGTGCAGCAATAACTAAAAAAAAAAAAAGACAGAGGGAACTACATAGACCATGATCCTTTGCTCCATTTCAGTGCAGACTACATGAAGACATAACAGCTCTAAGCACTTTAAAGTCCAGCCTCCACAAAATATCGCAATAAATATCATACCGTGAGGTTTGTACCATAACGATATCTAGCATTTATTTATTACGGGTGTTTCTATTGCTCAAAAATACAATCATTCCTTCTGTGAATAAAGGCGACTCTACACAGATCTGAATTGTAATGTAGCGTAGTGCTGTAACCTGCTTGTGTCCCTGCTGATAGATAGGTTTAATCTATACAGTGAAACAAAGCAATAACATTTCCATGGAGACAAGCAGCTGGTGGACCCTCTACTAGAAATATTATGCTGCACATCTTTAACCAGGTCCAATGTCCTGTTAATTTGAGCTACCCAGCTGCGCAAGTGCACAATCCCCAAGTGCTGTTACAGTCCAAATGCCCGTCGATTTGAGCTCCCGAAGCAGAAGTGGAGAAACATTTTAAAAGTGTATTGGTTTTATTCTATGTTTTGACTAGTTAAGCAATGACATGTGCTTGTTAGATTTGCGGCAGAATACCTACATTAGATGATTGAATAGTTTGGATTAAATATTTGATTTTATTGTTATCATTTTCATTACATCATATTGTATTTAGTTTCCAGGTGTAGAAAATGTTGTAACTTTGTTTAGAAACCACTGTATAAATAAAATATCACTATATTATAATAGGAAATTCACACTGTAGCCTATGATGTTAATTTAGTATAAAGATTTCAGTGTTTCCAGTAATGTAGTGGGGATTCTATAGTGTGAGCATTATTCAATGGCTAAACTGGCCTGTCGATATGTGCTCCCTTTAGTCAGAGCCCTATTTGAGCATAACACAACTGTCGAAATGAACTACGCATATTCATATTAATGAGTTGAAATTGTACATAACTCAGTTATAAAGTGTGATCACCATGTATAAACAGCATCAAACCCGCTGTCTCTAATTCAAAGAAATATGTTGTCAAACCGGGGAGGTTCGCTTTATTAGATGTATACAATTGTACACGGAAAAACATAAAGTAGTTTATTTCGACAGGGTAACATGAATCAAATAGATGTTACTATCGATTTAGGCTGCGGCTAGCTCATTTCGACGGGACAGCTCATTTTGACAGAACACTGGCTCTAGAGGGGTGCAAAAGGGAACGTTATGTTAAGCGATCTTATTTTAAAACATCCTTCATTTTAGTGCAGGTTAGTTAATGACGCTTAATGGTGGTCTATTGTCTTTGCACCCTTTTGAAACACATACACACTATAGACTGTTTAAAGAAGTGGACTAAAGGGAGTGTGTCGTCTCCCATAGCATTCAGCTTCAGTCAAATGAAGCTCATGGCGAATTCGGATCCAGGTTCATATTAGGAAGACGAATTTATTTACGGACAAAACAGTGAAATAAAAATACAGGGATCACGAAGAGAAAAAAATGACAAGGCTCACTGCAGAAGTTACAGAGGCGTAATGATTTTCCTATGTAAAGTGAATTGGAGTTGATGGAAATGGAAACGCCCCCATGAACACTTCCTTGGATTGATTGGAACGTGGCAGCTAGCGGGTTAGTTGTGTCCATTTATAAATACAGTCTATGGCTGCGTTCAGACTGCAGCCTGAAGTGACCCAAATCCGATTTTTTGGCTTCTATGTGACCTGTATCCGATCTTTTAATGACAGTCTGAATGGCACAGATCCGATTTTTTCAAATGCAACCCAGGCCACTTGGATATGTGGTCCTGAAACCGATACATATCCGATCTTTTGACATGCGACTTCAGTCTGAACGGCCAAAGCGCATTCATCCACCTACACGTTATCAACAAGCCACAAAAGTCACTATTCTGCGCTGAAGTAGGCGAAAATTGTTAATGAACTCCGTGTCACTGAAGTCAAGCACATCACCACTCACCACTCTTGGCTACGTCTCCACATCCACACGTTCCTTTCATCGGACATTGCTGCCGCTGTCCCACAAAACGCCACGGCCAAAAACCTCGTCCTTCTCCTTCTCAATCTCCTCCTTAAAACAAGTAAGTTGTTCATGTTCTGGCTCCGGTACAAGAGGAACTTTAAAATCGCCAGGTGCTCAATGCTCGCATCCATGGTCCATGTTTGGACAACTTTCATAAATACAGAGCACGCTAGCTGCGGTTGACATCATCGTGTCCTCCAGTGCACATGCGGAACACTTTCGGGCCATTTACTGTTCACACAGCAGATCGAATACAAGTCGCATTTAATTGGAAATGTGAACGACATCGCAAAAACATCGGATTTCACAAAAAAATCGGAATTGAGTGTTAAGCCCTGCAGTCTGAACGTAGCCTATGATACGCACTCTCTGTCACTTTGGTCTACACCCACTGCAATTTTACAAGGTATACAGTAGTCTGGTCAGCCATGCTTTTTCTGTAATATAAATGCAAATAGTTAGCTTTGTGTGCATTGATTCAAGCTGAATTTCAGAAACAAACAAATTGCTACAGATTAAATGCAGTTGGGTGGATATTTAACAGAAAATAGAGGTGCTGTCAATACATACGCCTCAAACACAAATTGTAATGGAATAATTCAAGTGTGAAAATAATAAGGGTACTCTGGATTTCAGTCCTGCTATATGTAACGGTATAAATGAATAGGCCTGTCTGGATGGGCTCACCAAATACTGTTCAAACAATGGGCTTCTACTGGCTGGGTTTGTTCTACGTTGGCATTCCTGTTATTGTATCCTTGGGCAAGACTGTTCATCCACCTTGCTTATGTGTGAATGTGACTGGCAGTGCTTTGAGGGGCCAATGGTGCAGTCAGACAGTGTCATTTCAGCCAGTCTAACCCAGGAAGTTCAACAGCACAAAGTATGTTGAGAAAGCAATTAATGCAATACTGTATATATAAAAACATATTGCTGTCAGTGACTTATTCCAGTGTACATTTTACAAGAATTTCTGCTCTAATACAGTTCCTGAATTAGAACTGTTCCATTCCCACATCCTTCAACACATGAGTCTGCTCTTATACGTCAGACTCGGCCCTTACCTGGGATTGTGTCAGAGTTTTCGCCTCAAAAGTGAAGTGTTTGTAAATTATGTTACATATCGCCACCCTCATAACATATAAGTACTTTTTTTGCCCATACTGTATAGTGTATATATATTATTTGCATAAAGGTGCACAGTACTACTTGTCTCCATGGAGATGTTATTTCTTTGCCTGAAATGTTCCGCAGTAGTGCATTAAACATTTCTGCCTTGCACTTGTTCCGTTACTTGTGTTTTATAGCTCAAAAATACCTTAAAAAAAAGTTAATTCTTACCATGTGCAGGCTTGCTTCTCCATAGATCTGACCATTAACCTTTTCTCCATTGTGATTCATGATCAAGGCAAAGGTAACTCAAAGGAAAAGGTAACTCAAAGGTATCTCCATGGAGACAAGCACAGTTACACAGTGCACCTTTAACACCAAAATAATTTTCCTCAACTCACCTATTGATTCCAAAAAGAAACACATCAAAAATGAAAAGGCATTATTATTTTAAAATTTAACAAAAGACTATAAACTGTTAAATTACTGTCAAACAGCTCCTGGCTCTGAACACATCCAAATGTTTTAAAAGGCGTGAAATGGTCTCTGTGTTGACAAATGTTTGGCATTTACAGAGCTCCATGTTTGAGCATAAGGTGAGAGGATAATTACACAAACACCAGAGCTGATGTCCATTGCCCTGAAATCCTCTGTTTAAATGTGTCTGTTGTTACAAAGGGAGTGCGCCATTTTCATAATAATAAATAATAAATAATACATCTGAGTTATATAGTGCTTTTTTGATCAATCAAAGACCTTTTACAAACAATCCAAACAGTAGAAAAGGGCAGTGGAAATCATGGGGGGAATACTAGAATATAACACAAATGCATCTGTAATGACCAATGATGACGATTTTTAAAAATACAATAAAAACAAGAAGCTATTTTGCATCCATTACTATATTAAATGTCAAGTCAGTTATTAGAAATATAGACTAGAAATACTGTATAAGTGAACTTCTGTACATATGCAGCTAAAAATATTGTAATAAACAACATAAAAAGTCTAAACTAAATAACACTAAGAACATTGTGGAGGAGGGCTGGACATGGGAGAGATGTCAGTAAGACTTACTGCAGGAGCTTCCAGGAAGTATACTCGTGTCAGTGGGTTAAATAGAGGTGAAAGGTCACGGCAGGAATGCAATTTTCCCCTCATGCTCCAGGTGTAGTGTCTGACTAACACAGTTAATGACCACTGTCACATGACCATCCCAACACTACCACTGTAGACATGTGTTTACATGCTCTAAGACACATCTGACTCTTCCGCTACCTTGTACAATTTATCCTCTTATTTCTGTTTAAGCATAAGGCAATTTGAAGGGAAATATTCAGCTATAAAGGTAGTTTTGACCAAGTCTTGCAGCTCAATTGCAGAGGATAAATGGGGGACAATAAGTGTACCTCAAGCTTTAAAGGTCTGATATTACACAAAATTGATTCTTGTAAATTTTAAGCCATTTTAGAACACTGTAACGTCATCAAAAACCTACCCAGAGTTGTTTTTTGTTTTTTTATTTTATTTCAAACACATGTTTGAGTAATCCTTTATTATTAGTCTGTCTACATCTCCAAAGCACATGATGCTCTGTTCCACCTTGTGATGTCATGTAGTGGTAGATTTCAAGATGAGCATCTACCTTTTACCCTTTGTTTAGAAGAGATCAGAAACTTCAGAGCTGAAATTACCAAAATGACTCTAATGAAGGTGTATGGAGTTTAAAAACGCAGTGGAGCAGTTCATGTATTACCACATCACAAGGTGGAACAGACTATTTTCAGTTTGAGAGAAGAACTCAGCCTAAATATGCAGGACTTGTGTGTTAAACATGTGTGAATGAAAGAAAACACAACTCCAAGTATGTTTTGGATGAGGAAACATCATTATAACGTAGATCAGAAAAATAAGGCAACATGGTCTTTTTAACATAGCATAATGGGAAATACTGAAACTGTTCTTTGTGATATTTATGTCTCTGAAATGACCATTTAGCCATACATTTCAGTTGCGCTATAATTTTACCATTGCAAAATCCAGTCAATGCCTTGGTTGAGGTCTTTGTCTTCTTTTTTTTAAACCATGTTTTTTACACACAATAAAACACTTAACCATTATTGAAAAGGGCCATACACCTCCATGTGTGCAATCCCAATACTGTGCCCCATCACGCATTTCTCTTTCATACAAAAACCCCAAGCTTTTCAACATCTCTGCATGCTTCTTTGTTGAACTGAAATTGGAAAACGAAATGCAAATGGGAGAGGGAATAACAGCTCCACACGCAATCTGCATCTTCTGCCTTATTGCCCTGCCATCCCTGATTCAGTTTGCAGAGCGTTTTCGCAAACCAAAATGGCCGCCGAGCCGGAGCAGATTGTGTGGGTTCCCAGGTGGGCAGGAGCAGAGGTGAGGCGTCTCTCCTCAGAGCTATGTGGCACTGCGGCGCTGTGGTTTGGTATTAGGGAAGCTTTACTATCCAATACCAAAATGACAATGTGTGAAACCTGGAGTTAATCTGTAATAGAAAATAACTGAAGATAAGTCAGGGGTCATCAAACTAAGGCCTGTGGGCTGACTCCGGCCCTCCACGCCCCTTTGATCGGACCGCACACCACTTGAACTGGTCCTATGAGGCAATCTTCAAAAGTTGTCATGGCCTATTTATATGAAGTATTTATATTTATATTGAAATAATTATATGATGTATTTACATTTGCAGCTGAATTTTCGTCATCTGACAAGCTCAAGATCAAACAGTGACAGTCAACGCACACACAGAATACTGTAGTGCAGTTAAGGACAGCAAAATTTAAAGTATATTAAAGTACAAAAAGTTGACAGAGAGTGCCAAGTTTTCAAAGAACAGTGGATGACTATTATTTTTTTGTTCAGTGTTAGGACCGTGCAGTTTGTCGGATATGTAAAGAAAGTGTGACAGTTTTCAAAGATTATAATCTGCATCATCAGGGTCGTACAATTCTGTTTTACGGCCTACCCAATCCCAGCCCCCCATCACAGTCAGGAGCGATAATGTGGCCCCCAGAGAAAAAAGTTTGATGACTCCTGAGATAAGTGATCAAAGATTGCTCAAATATGCATGAATCACTCCAAATACAACTTCTAGAGGATAAATGAGATTGGCAACAACTATAAAAAGGTTCAAAGCTCTGAAAAGTCGATCTTGCCTGCTTGAATGCTTATTTTGTTTATGGACATAACTATTTGGCTATTAACTATTTGCCTCAATAATCTTTGACATTTACTAGACTATTTACTGTGTTAATAAAGCATGAAAAATATACGTTCTTAAAGGTGCATTGTGTAACTTTTCTCTGGTTCGTCATAAGCCTTTGTCCATGTCCATGTTATTGTTGTTTCACAGCATGCCATTAAACCTTGCTGTCACCATGTAGACTAAACCAGGCCAAGTTATACGTCAGATCTGTGGAGTAGCAACACCCACTCACAGCCAGAATGACGTTTTTTCTTCTGTATTCTGTGGAACATTCCAAGCAGAGCAATGACATATCCATAGAAAAAAGGTGATGGACGCAAATAGTATCGAGCAAACAGTTTATTAAGAATTCAAGCTCAGTAGTGACTTTATGAAAGGGGTTAGGGCTATGGTAGTAAGGCTAGTTGAGATGTAGATATTATAAAGTGTTGCATTTTCTTCCTATCATTGTTTTCGCAAATCAGAATGGCTGGAGCAGATTGTGTGGGATCCCAGGTGGGCAGGAGCAGAGGTGAGGCGTCTCTCTTCGAGCCCGCCGTGAGCTATGTGACACTGTGGCGCTGTGGTTAGGATAGCTTTAAGTCTGTGTATTTATTTATACTGCTGCCAGGGATAGTGAGGTTTAAGAGAAGGCAGCAGCTGCGCAGGTTGTGACCATGAGGGAGTTAACAGATAAGGAAATAGTTTTAATGAGGATGCTGGGTACTTTTATTTAGGGGTATGGCAAGCGATATTGTCTCTCATTACGGGGGATTATAATAGGTAGAATGACTGTTTCAGTATACCTAAATGTAATGTTTTGTTGGATCCTCTTAACTGCACACATGGAAGCCAGCATAAGGAAATTACTGTTATAAAAGTTTGGTTTTGTGATAGCAGTGACAGTATAATAATTGTACTAAAGGCTATTTAATGACATTACAGCTATGTGCAATCAAAATCCTATTGGGCTAAATTAATAACATTGTGGTTTATAAAGTTAGAGTGATGTGGTAATCCCTATGGTCTCAGAGACAAACCCCATTTATCTAATATTTATTTTTTGAAAGTCCATAGCAAAAAAAGAGAGTACCTTTTTCCTTCACCTGTACCTGTTTTAGTCCTGGTTTTAGACCTGTTTTAGACCCAGTTTTTTAGACCTGTTTTAGTCCTGATTTTAGACGTGTTTTAGACCCAGTTTTAGACCTGTTTTAGTCCTGTTTTAGACCTGTTTTAGTCCTGTTTTAGACCTAGTTTAGTCCTGTTTTAGACCTAGTTTAGTACTGTTTTAGACCTAGTTTAGTCCTGCTTTAGTCCTGGTTTAGACCTGGTTTAGACCTGGTTTAGTCCTGTTTTAGACCTGGTTTAGACCTGGTTTAGACCTGGTTTAGACCTGGTTTAGTCCTGGTTTAGACCTGGTTTAGACCTGGTTTAGTCCTGGTTTAGACCTGGTTTAGACCTGGTTTAATTCTGGTTTAGTCCTGGTTTAGACCTGGTTTAGACCTGGTTTAATTCTGGGAGACCGCTTTCACGGTTCGTCCAGTCCAGTACCAAATGACCCTTGGTCCGGGGGTTGGGGACCTGATTGAAATAACACATGCATAAATACAGACCTGCACTATGACAGACATCTGTTTTTTTATATCTTTACAATTGATCAGTTATACACATGACACTACATCACACATGACACTACATCACACATTCTACTGGAATTTTTCAGCACTGATTTATCAAACTTTCGCTTGATGTGAATTAAACACTTTCTTATTTACATTTTATACATTTATATTTGAAGCTCTTTTTGTTTTTTTTCCTCTGACAGACTACACATCACGCGCAAATATGTCTTGCATTCCTCTCAGTGCTGGCACTGATCCAAGGGGGATAGAACAGAGTGAAAACAAATATTCATGAATGTTTGAAACACCTTAAAAATGCACTTTGTAACTTTTTGTTTGGAGGTCCATCACCTGCTTGTTTCTATGGATATGTCACTTCTCTGCTTGGAATGTTCTGCAGTATGACATTAAACAGCTACGTTACATTTAGTAAGTTATGGGCTTTTTTTTTTTTTTTTTTCCAGGTGAAAGATACCAAGAAAAACAGGCATTCTGATTGTGAGCACATATCTGACCTGTAACTTGGTCTGGTTTGATATCATACTGTGAAACATTTCAGACTAATATCTCCATGAAGAAACACATTTGACAGACCCTCCACCAGAAAAGTTACACAATGCACCTTTAATAGCCTTATGTCAAGTACTCTGTCTCTTCACTTGAGTTTTGTCACCACAGTCTCCACATAGCTGTGCTGTGATGGATCTTGTAGTGGAGAATAGAGAGCAGTATTCAGGAGGTGGAGTCTGATACATGTGGTGGAGTTTCTATTTGGAGAGTGTGATTTACACTGAAGGTGTGAGTGTCACTTCTGCTTCTGCATCTCAGCTCTGTCAGGAGCTTTGACTAACATCCACTTATAGGAGCCGTAGAGGTAGAGGAGAGATGAGAGTTTAGAGATCACATGCTGATGGCAAACTAATAGGTACTTTGTTATCTGTTAGTACATAGAAAGTACTTATTAAAGAAGACATATTGCATTGTAATGCATATTCATGTAGTACTTGAACCTGCTATGGTTATGACACCCATGGATCTTTTTTTTTTTTTTTTTTTTATTGCAATATTTATCTAAAACAATTTAATAAAAGTAAGAAGTCTGCTCACTTCCATGTTAGAAAACTGTGGGAGCAGATATCGCTTTAAATGTCATCACAACAAAGAGCCTAAAAGTTGTTGGCACCTCTGATGGATAGACTGCTCCAAATCGCTCCAAATACAACTTCTAGAGGGTAAATGAAAAGGGGAAACGGCTATAACATGGTCTGAAAAGTCGATTTACATAGTCGATAGACCTGCTTTAATGCTTTTTTGTTTATGGATATGTTTCACAAGTATTCAATAGCCTATTTACATTGGTAACCCTTTACAATAACTACAGTATTTAGTTTTAATTTACTGTTAATAGAGCATGACTATTGTACATTTATTTATTCATAATGAACAAATAGTTTATTAAGAAAAAGTGTCCCTCGTCTGTGTCCTGCAGCATCACAGCAGTGTCTAACCAGGGGAACCAGGTGAAGGCAACAGGAAAGGCCTCATTCTTCCTCTGCTCTGATGTTTCAGTTGGTGACGAAATGGGCCATTCCCTCAACGTATTTCCTATGGAAGGCCTTCTGCCACATTTGCTTACACGATCTCCATGGATACAGGAAAAACAAACAGCTTATTTCACACAATCCACCAGTCTACAGTACCTTTGAACTGTACATGCTGCACTTCTTAGTTGGTTAAAATCCCATGATGATGTTAGAAACTGAGCTCAAAAAAGTTTCAAAAACTGCTCAGTGTGTGGGCCAGGTAACCACAAGAGCAGCCAACCGTTCCTTTGCCATTAATAAGTCTTTGATAAATACTAACTAATAACTGAATAACTTTTTTCCTGGCATAGTTACCTCTTAGTGATTAATATGTGCTCCCTAAGTGAAATTTCTACCATGTAAATGTTCATAACTGTAAAAATAAAATATAAAACTAAGAAGAGTTCCCTTATCCACATTATGATCTGGTCATACCTGTTATTAAGTGCACAGTGGCATGCTTAATAAATAAATATGACATTTTCCAGTATTTTTAAGAGCCATTGTACTTGTTAATATTACTTCATTGTTGCTTTATTAACCAATGTGCTTATAAAGGACTTTGAACGGCTTGAGTCATTCAAAGTGTCTAGGGAGAGGGAAGTCCTGGATATTTCTACTTAGTGCACATTTAAAAAGTTAACCTGTCACCAATTACATGACCCTGAGACTACACAATTTGCTATTTTTTTGCACTGATTTAACCTGTTGTGAATTAAAGGGCCCATATTGCGATATTTTCTGTTATAATGTTGTTTCCTCATCAGAAAATATAAAGAGTTGTGATTTGCTTCATTCAGACACTTTTAACACACAAACCCTGCATATTTAGACTGAGTTGTGATGTCATGTGGTAATACAGGAAGTGCTCCACTGTGTTTTTAAACTCCATGTACCTTCACTAGAGTCATTTGGATAATTTCAGCCCTCTAATTGCCAGTCTCTACTGAACTAAAAGTAAAAGCTGTTCACTTGAAAACTACCACTACATGACATCACAAGGTGGAACAGAGCCTTTTGAGCTTTGAAGATGTAGACAGTCTAATAATAAAGGATTACTCAAAACATGTGTGAATGAAACAAAACACAACTCCAGGTATTTTTTGAGGAAGTAACATAATTGTAAGAACAGTAAATTTTGCGCAGTATAGGACCTTTAAACACTTATTTATATTCATTTCCATTTTAAGCTCTCGATAAATTTCTACCAATTCAATTTTGCCATGACAGGCTCTTCGCATAACTTGCAAATAACGGCTTGCATTCCTCTCAGTATTGCCACTGGTCCAAGGGGGATAGAATGGAGTGAAAATGAAATATTAAAAAAAACTGTGCAGACTCTCCCTTGTGAGGAGTGATACAAATAACATTACGTTTTACTTAGTTGTTGTTAGCTGCAGCTGAAACAACATTGTAATGGCATTGATGGGATGTAATAGTTAGTTATGGTTGAAAAGAAATGACCCTGTTAACATCTGCAGTTCAGCCAGAAACTTGGTGCAAATGAGTGAGTTGTGATGTGTTGCTTATTTAAAGGATAAGGCAGCAGGTAATGTGATGAAGGGAGAGAATAATGAGTTTTCTGGGAGGCCTGGATGGTGGTAATGAAGAGGAGAAGATAGAGAGGTTGAGGAGGCAGACAATTCTCATAATGAAGGAGGGAAGAGATTGCTTTAAGGGTCCAGTATTACACAAAATTGACTCCTGTAAGCTTTAAGACATGCTAGAATGTTGTTACTTACCCAAAAACATACCTGGAATTGTTTTGTTTCATTCACACATGTTTGAGTAATCCTGTATTATTACATTTCCAAAGTTCAAAATGCTCTTTTTCACCTTACGATGTGATGAAGCTGTAGTTTTCATGTTAACCTCTACTAGGGATGTAATGCTCTCCATATTTTTCTCTACGATATTTTCACAATATGCATCTCATGGTATGATATTTATTGCGATATTTTGTGGAGGATAACAAAATTGTATACTACTTTTTTCCTTGACAGCCTTTTGTTCTGTCACAAACCAAAGAGTTAAGATTTAAAAAATGCTGAACTGAAACAGAACTAAACCAGGACTAAACTGGGTCCAAACAGAATTAAACCAGAACTAAATCAGGACTGAACCCAATTGTGTGTTGCTGCTGTGTCGTTGTCGTTTGAGTCTGGTCCTGAGCAGATGATCCTCCTCCAGCCTCTGAATGTGTCTAAGTCCTGGATCTGTCCACAGGGGTTTTCCAGAAACGCGGTGCTCACCTGTCCACTCCTGACGCCCCTGTCGCACCTGTCACCTGTCCACTCCTGTCTCTTTGATTTTGTAAACACTGTACAGTGTCATTGCTCGTTAAAGCCTTTTAAAAAAAAAAAAAAAAAAAAAAAATATATATATATATATATATATATATATATATATATATATATATATATATATATATATATATATAAATGCTTAATAAGTTATTTCATTGTGTAAATTGGACTGAAACAGAGCAAAGGATCATGGTCTATGTAGTTCCCTGTATTTCTTTTATTACTGCATCATAACAATGAATGTAAGCAAAGATACTTGAGATTTGATATACTGTGATGGCCCATGATATTATTGAGAGACTTTTGACGATCACGATATTTCGGTTATTGTTACATCCTTTTACCTTTAGTTCAGAAGAGATTCATCATCAAATCATCAAAATTATTCTAGTGAGGCGTATGGAGAGCTTCCTTTATTACCACATGACATCACAAAGTGGAGAAGAGATTTGTTTGAGAGAAAAGCACAGGTTAAATATGCGGGATTTGTCTATTAAACGTGTGAATGAATCAAAACACAACTCCAGGTATGTTTTTGATGAGGAAACAACATTATGGCATTACAAATAGCATAATATGGGCCTTTTAATTAAAGAATGTTGTGAGATGTGACTGATTGAGAAGGTGTGAGTGACTGACAGCAACAGACATGTCACAGGACGTACAGAAATGACGTTCATGACGCTTGGTTAAATTTTTGCCTCAGCTCAGTTTTAGTGTTGTGCATTTCTTTAGTATCTTGTGGCTGAAAGGCTCATTTGGGACAGTGCTTCATTACTGCCATGCTGAGATACAGGAGAATGCTCCTTTATGTTTACCTTCGCCGGACTTATTCATCATTCAGCTCTCTAATTGCCTTCACTACTTTGATTACGCAGCCCCTCGCAACCATGGGGTTTTGTATGCTCAGAAATCAGGAGTAAATTTTCTGCATGGTTATATTGTCTAAAGGTGCAAAAAATGATCTGATGGGTGGGCTGTAACCTGCTTGTCTCCTTTTACAGTAGATAGATAAGTTTAATGTCACGATGTAGAACATTCCAAGTAAAGAAATAACGCATGTGTGAAGAGAAGCAAAATGCAAATCCTACTCTAGAAAAGTTACATAGTGCATCTTTAAATACTAAGACTTGGGCTGAGCGGCATGGTAATAATAAAGTCATTATCTCATCCCTGTGACGATGAGCTATTTTGGTCATAGCGTGATTAATTATTTCTCTATATAATGCAGCTGTCTTCTCAAACACTCTCCCATCTACTTCCCATCTGTCCACTGGCGTCTGAGTGACAGCTGGATATAACCAATCACAGTGAATGTGAGCTTTCAGAAGAGGCAGATTGCTTTATTTACCTTTAAAGAACCCATTTTGTGCCTGTGTCTGATATATGCACTACCGGTCCAAAGTTTTAGAACACCTTAATTTTTCCAGTTATTTATTGCAATTCAAGTCGTGCATAGCTTGATGAATGAATTGCTTGAAATGGTGCAAAGGTAAGAACTGAACAGCCAGAGGTTAAAAAAAAGATAAAAGATAACAAAACACAAGTCCAAGCTCTGCCAAAACTACCTCAGGAAAAAAGATCAAGATGGAGCTTGAAAACATGGAGCGTCCAGCACAGTCTCCAGACTTAAGCCCCATCGAGCTGGTTTGGGATGAACTGGACAGAAAAGTAAAAGCCGAGCAACCTACAAGTGCCACACATTTATGGGAACTTCTGCAACAGACTAACAGACTTGGGAAGAACTTTCTGACGAATATTTGATTTTGATTGTCAAAAGAATGAGCCACGAGTGTGTTCAGCTGTTATATCTGCCAAAGGTGGACACTTTCATGAATCAAAAGTTTAGAATACGTTTTGGTCAACAGTAAATGGTAAAAAAAAAATTGAAAAAAGTGTGACATTCTAAAACTTTTGATCAGTAGTGCTGTTCTAATCTATGACACCAGTGGATCATCACATCACATTTTAAATCGCAATATTCATGTAAAATAACTTAATAAAAGAAACAAGCCTGCTGACGTCTGTGTTAGAAAACTGCGGTGCCCAATGGCAGCCGATGTTGCCGTAAACGTCACTGCAACAAAGAAACAGCACCGTCTACGGATCGTTGCAGATCACACTAGGGAATATTTGATTTTTCATTTGTACCAAAATGACTACACAACGCTGCCAAATCCTAATCTTACCAATTAAGATAATAAAATTGGGGAACGAAGTAAGTAGGGAACAGTGGGTGTATGCCGACGGCGGTGAAAATGGGGGTGGATCGGCAAAATAGCGTCTTGACAATAAGCTATTAAAGACTGCTCAAACATCACTCCGAATCTCTCCAAATACAATTTCAAGTGAGTAAATGAAAAGGGGAAGCAACTATAACATGACTAAAATCTCTGCAAAGTCGATTTTTGGCTCCAAAAAATCATGAGTATTCAGTATTTTTTGCCATATCACCCATCACCCCAAGACACTAAAACTGTCTTTGGTTTAAAAAGTCTAAATAATGCATAACATAGGTCTTACGAGAAAAATCACTCAGGCTTGAACTTTCTGACCTTTACTGGAGAGCCCTAATCCATGAAAATATACGCCTACTCATCCCTGTGGGGCATTATACTCAGAATGACTCCACAAGCCAGCAGACACGCTTCAGACCAGGAGAGAGAGAGAGAAAGATAGAGTTGTTTGTTGTGTGATAGTGGCTAAGCACACCTGAGTGATGATTCAGCCTGTGGAGAGAGCGCACATCAGACCTGCCTCTGCCTCTGCTGCTCAAGAGGAATGCGCTTAATGTGAGCGAGTCCCAGACAGAGCGCGTACCCTCCCTCCCTCTCTCTCCTGTAAACTGTACCATATGGTGTCTATACGTCAGGCGTTGGGTCAAAACTATTTACAAGAACCTGTCACACAAGATGGATGCCCACGGATGACATAGAGTATAAATGAATGCACAATAAGGGTGAGTAAGTGGTTTGAGAAGCGTGGTAACTTTGGGGAGAGCTTAACAAAGATATCTGATTGTGATTTTTCTGAGAAGCAATTGTGGTTTATGTTTTGTTCAAGTTCACGTTTCAGACTTGTTCACAAGAATTCCTATATTACACAAAATAGATTCTTATGAGCTTTAAGCCATGCTATATTGTTCATCAAAAACGTCATCAAAAACATACTTGGTGTTGTGTTTTTTTTCATTCGCACATGTTTGAGTAATCCTTTATTGTTAGTCTGTCTACATCTCCTAACTTAAAATGCTCTTTTCCACTTTCTGATGACATGTAGTGGTAGTTTTCAAGTTAACAGCTACCTTTTATCTTCACTTCATTGCAGATTCAGGGCTGAAATCATCCAAATGATTCTAGTGAAGTGGTATGGAGCCAAGGATGTTAATTTTGTCTTCTTAAGTCATGTTACGCAGAACAGGAAAACCTAAAATCCGCCATATCAGGCCACTGTAAAAGAAATAACCACATTATGAACTGGGACGGGACTCTGGTCATTGGATCGGAAAACAACAAGTTCAAACGCTGGATCAGGGAGGCCTTTGAAATCAGGAAACGAGGCACAGACAGCATTAACTGTGATGACGGAGTGTTCCTGGGACACCCTCCTCCAGAGAACACCGGGCGACAGGAGGCATGGTCAGTCTGAGCGACCTGCCAGGTCCATTAGGCTGACCACACCTACAGGAAGTAACAACAGCTGATATACAACACATCACCAAAAGAAACAGAAAATACACAAAATTCTTGTAGAGGTGCAAATGCAAAGAGCAGCCAGACCAGGGTGAAAAAATGCATAGCACACTCGGTTGGCCGATGTCCAAAAGCTTTTTTATTAACAAAATAAAGTTTCGGCAAAAAAAGCCTTCATCAGATATTTTTCTTGTCTTGGACCACAGGACACAAAATGGTTGCCAGCTCAGGTGCCCATATACCCCTTCAATGAATGGGAGGTCCCAAAGTGAGGTACACGGCACGTCACCACCAACACCGGTGACATTTCTGAAGATGGCTTGCAGCTAGCAGCCGAAACATGTCAACATGGTAAATACATTTTACTGTATTGTCTTTAAAAAGAACCTAAGAAATTGAAGGGGTATGGAGTTTAAAAGCACAGTGGAGTACTCCCTGTACAGCCACATGACATCACAAGGTGGAAAAGAGAACACAGCCTAAATATGCATGTGTGTGAATGAAACAAAGCACAAGTCAAGGTATGTTTTTGATGATTATAACATCTAAAAGAATCCTGAAATATGAACTGCAAAAAGAATCCCATACATTTCAGAATATGTTGTAAAAATCTTGGGTTATAAAGTAAACAGAATAAGACTGACTCAGATATTTTGCTGTTTGCAGAGGAAATTAGGTTTATAATAAATGCAATCATTCAAAGTGTAATTTTGGTTTGATTGCAGTATCTCTTGCAGCCCCACCAGGACCCAAAGAACTTTCTCCAGTGATTCATAGAGCCATGTAATATTCCTGACAATGTGTTCAGACAAAATGGAAAAGATCATTGAA
Organism: Boleophthalmus pectinirostris; assembly: GCF_026225935.1. Classification (NCBI taxonomy): domain Eukaryota; kingdom Metazoa; phylum Chordata; class Actinopteri; order Gobiiformes; family Gobiidae; genus Boleophthalmus; species Boleophthalmus pectinirostris. Next base: position 28,812,102 of record NW_026571404.1, on the reverse strand, counting down.
AACACAATCAGTTTAATAGAAGTGTTATTCACCTAATCTTGCAAAGTCCAGGCGGGAATATGCTCAGTAGCAAATTTATAAAATAAATACAATCAATAATCGATTAGTTAAGAGATAAAAGAACCATATTGTACCATATTATTCATCTCACAATATGGAAATGCAAGTGTTGCAATGCACAGTTGAAAAACAAGATAATAGAAATATCATATCTAAAAATCTTTGCTGTTTTGTTTTGTTTTGTTTTGTTTTGTTTTTTTCCTCCATGGGGACATTATTGTTTCACAGTATGGTATTAAACCTTTCTGTCTTCATGGAGACCAAACCAGACCAAGTTACAGGTCAGATCTGTGGAGAGGCAGCGCATGATAACATGATTCAAATTATTTTCAGTATTTCACATATTATAGGAATATGATATACTAGTGTATACAGGTCTATCCATGATCAAATTCTTAAGGTGCATTATGTAACTTTTTGGTTGGGGGTTCGTCATGTGCTTGTTTCTATGGATATGTCATTACTCTGCCTAGAATATTCCACAGTATGACATTAAACAGCTCTACATTTATTCAGTTACAGGTGGTTTTAGAGCTCAAAAATAACTGTAACTTGATCTGCTTTGGTGTCCATGATGATAAAAATGTTTAATATCATACTGTGAAACATTCCAGACAAAACAATAACAAATGAATCAATTCAAAACATTGCCGATAACATATCTCTTAAAAGCTTTAACTCCCCTAACAAGGAGCCCAAATCTGTAGCTTTCAGTATGAACTTTATTGTAATCTGGTAACTACTGATAATATTTTTTATAATCTTTGCGGGTGCATTGTGATTTCTCATACAAGAAGTAATTTCTTTCTTTTGACATTTTCTCCAAACAATTTTGCCAAAATTGCTTCCATTTTTTAAACCTGTTTTCCTGTGGTGACATCTGTATATGAGAAGCCTCTTAACAGAACAAAAGTCACTGTGGGTGGCAATAAATCCATTACAGCATGAACAAAAGTGTGTATTGTCAAAACATAAAAATAGGTTTATTTTTGGGTACATTTGACAACTTGACTGACATGGTGGGTGCGTGGGTATAGAATAGAACCATATTGACAGAGACAAAAAGAGAACAGTTTGAACACTTGTATGCTGTATATAAATGCTCAAAAATAACTAAATGTTCCAAATTTCAAGTATTAAAAGCACTCTGATTTTTACAGTCTTGAAAATGAACTAGTTCATTTTTAACTCTTGAGCTGATGTCATCATTATGAGGATTAATTCTAACCACAAGCATGGCTGTCTGAAGTTTTGTTAGACTTCAAGTTAGTCTCAAGTTAGACTAAAAATTACGTTTGTTTTTTTGTTGGGATCATGTAACGATTTAATTGTGTATTTAAATGTTAATGCTATTTATATTTTAACAATTGACTTTTACGTGAACTTATGATCGTTTAGGGAGCGTATTACCATAATTACCTTCATTCAGGTACAATTACATTATTGTAATGTTTACACTGTCCCACTGAAATCTAAATAAATAAAAAGCACATCCGAGCTCTGGTGTGAATGTCTCACCACTATAAGACCAGCCCCACACTGAGCTGCAGCTGGACCGGGTGCTGTCTGTGCATGACTTTAGCCCTCTGCAATCTCATTCTTCTCTTCATTAACCAGAAATTCCAAATCCTGTGGCTCTAACCACTCTAACCAGTGGTCCCCAGTCTCTCCAGAGTTGTTGAGCACAATGATAAATCAATATAGTAATTATTGTGACAGAGCCACATGGGACGGGACTACCTCTGATTCATCTTGTAAAGAGACTATTGTATATGTGATACACAAGCACAGTGCAGTAAGAATGAAAAAAGGATCCCAAATGGAAAACTTTACCAGATCAGAAGCTACTGTAAAATGGAACACTTTGCCGACGATGTTAATCTGATCATATAGTGCCACAGGAGGAGATGCAGGTCTGTCTTCTTATTGTACAGATGTATTTTGGACAACAGGTAGTAAAATCATTGATGCAATAATCACATTGCATTCAACATTCTCATTTTGATGTTTGTCTATTTCAACAGCAGTATTATCTTGAGAAACACTTGATGTCTCTGCTTCTCGTCGTCTCATTTTTTTCTGTAAACTGTCAGACAAAATTTGTTTTACTTTTGTTTTGTTTTCATCAATTTCAAGTGTTTCTTCTCATCACTTTCAAGAAATTTCGGATCCACTCCAACCAGTGATCCCCACTCTCTCCAAGCTCATTTTGCATGGATTGTTCTGCATTATACTAGAAACCAAAGATCTTCAGGTAGTAGCCTCTTTAACCAATGGTTCCCAGTCTCTTCAAAGTTGTTGAATGGGATTTTTTTTTTTTTTTTTTTTTTTTTTTTGAAAGAGAACTGCAGTGAATAAATTCTCCTGTTTTATTCTCTTATTAAGACAAAAGTTGTGGGTTGGCATATTGTTGATGCACTGGGCAGTTTTCCTCATCACTTACTAGAAATAAAAAAATCTTCTGGGTCAGACTGCTCTAACCAGTCACCCAGTGTCTTCAGACTTTTGAATGTCTTGTGATGAGAATTGCTCTGACAAATTCCTTCCATTTGCTTGTCAGAATTTAAAACATCAAAACAGAAGTCACAGATGGGCCTGCTGGTTATGTACAGGTCGGGTAATGGGATGCCACTGTTTCTTTTTCACGGATGGTTCACTTTTTTCTCTCTAAGGCTGTGAAAGCAAACCATATTGAACTCATCTGATGAATCCATATCATGATTTGATATTGTGGAACTCTTAGACAAGACGAAAGCTTCGCAGTTTGGAGGGACTCGATACAAACCTTCTCCAAAGCCAGTCCAGGTAACCAACTCATTATCAACTTCATCATTGCCATAAAAGTTGTCCCTTTTAGTAATAGTCGTCTTCTCTTCATCATATAAAGGGTGTTCTGGCTGTAACCACTCAAACCGATGATCTCCAGTTTGTCCAAAGTCATTGAGCCCAGATTTTTTGATCCAAATTGCACTGACAAATACCTTCCGTTTTCTTTGTTGAGGTTAAAATATCAAGACAGAAGTTGCTGATATAGTGTGTGTCAGCAGGGGCGCTGTTTTCCTGGCTTGATTCTTGTGTAATGACTATATTAGTTGTTGAGTGCCAGAAATGTCTGTGCAGTAAGGTGGCGTTAAGTGTTACGATGACAGCCAAATCACTTTCTGGCTTGCTTCTCCTGATTTGGTGTTTTCTAAATTTCACACTGGGGTTGAGATGCTTTATAATAATCCACATGTGCTCTTCAAGGCTTCAGAGATGTTCCCTTGTTTAATTGGATTTTTTACCAGTTCCATGTCTAAAATTTATATTTTGGTATGATGGAAACCAAAACAGTCACTTTAAGAAGCCAAAACATCTATGTATTTACACTTAAAGTGCCTATGACAGGTTGGACAACTCATTTTACAAAAAACACACACCAAAATGCCCAAAAGCGATTCTAGGTGAAGTTCTCTATGGTTGCCTGTAGACAGTTGTACCTTCAGACAGTGTTTTTCTAGCCTTGTCCAGTGAGTTTGGGTGTGGATGGTTGCGGTGATTGGGGGGTCGTTAACACTTGGTTGTTGACCTGGAGCCAGTGGGGGCCTGTAGAATGTCCAGCTGAGCCAGGAATGTGTGGAGACCCGATGGGCAGGGAGAGACCAGGGATCAGCCTCTGGAACATATGGGACTGTTATACAAGAGTGCAGTGATATCCAGTCAGTGTCAGCACAATGTCTATACAAGTGTGAATGGGAGGGTGGTAGTAGTGACATTTTTGATTATTTCTGACTATATGTTTCAATACTGCAATACTCGGTAGTGCGTCCGTCACCTTCTTGTTTCTACGGAAATGTCATTGATCTGCTTGGAATGATCCACAGTTTGACATTAAACAGATCTACCTTACTTGCTCAAAAATACCTAGAAAAAAGCATCCTGACACAGATCTGACCAGTAACTTGGCCTGGTTTGGACTCCATGATGATCAACCAGAAAAATTACATGATACACCTTTAAGGATGAGTAACATTTCCATCAGAAACTATGCTCAAATGCACCTGTAAAAGTTCTGGTTCTGCTCCTAAAGATTTGGTTGAGAAGTTTTGCACAAAAAGTGAATACATATACAATACAAACTAAACGCAAAGTACCAAAATATCACCTTATATCTTATGTGAAATACTACAAATGCATCTTTTGTATTCTTTTTAGTTATTAAAGGTTTCCCATAGCTCAAAACAGACACGTGTAAACAGCTTTATTCAGCACTTTTAAAAAATCTTTTCATTATAGTTGATAACATTAAAATTAATATATTTTTTTTCCATTTCAGTGCTGTCAACATAAAAATATAGGCTACAAAAATATCACTCTCATTTGAAAGATTACAATGAATGCATTTTAGTATGATTTTTTGCTAATACATTTCCTTCAAAAACACAAGCATCTGGACTTCAATGCAATAAACATCATAAACCAATACTGTGAAAATCCTATAGTGTTACATCCTCATAGTGCAAAATGTGTTCTCTTTCCACCTCAAAAGCTTCAAAACAAAGCTAGAGCTGTATGGTGACAGGCTAATGAAGGCGCACTAAGCCACACCATCTGAGGACCCAGCCTCCGGGGGTCTAGAGCCGTGATTTATGACTGTCCCTGTGATGGCCCTGTCTATCTTTAGCTCTGCCCTCTCTTTTACGAGGAGTGGGGTGTTTGTTGTCTAAGCTGGTCCCAGACATTCTGAAAAAAAGAAAAAAAAAAAAAACTACCAACAAACCAGCTACCCACCACCAACAATGTGACATAACAGGATCCCCCTTTAGGCTGTGCAAGCTCGCCTGGAGTGACGGGACCCATGTGGAGATAGGCATGTGCTCTAAAGTATTCAAGGTATTCACACAGTGGTGGGAAATAACTGAGTACATGTACTGAAAATACTTATTCTGAATACTGACTTTGGGCAGTGGTGGATGGTAACGAAGTACATAAGTAAAAGTACCAGTACAAATGCATCTGTACTTAAATTTTTTTTTTTACAGTGGATACTTTTTACTTTTACTCTTCTATGTTGGAGAATGTGTACCTGTACTTTCTACTCCACTACATATTAGATCTGGACTGAAAAGTAAAAAGTACAAATACACAAAAATGGATAGAAAAATTAAGAAATCAATTGAATCACTTATAATAAGCTAAATTCTTTATCAAAATCATAACATTTAATTCTTTAATTGTTCTGAAAATCTCAGCAAAATGCTTTTACTTTATACTCTTTAAGTAGTTTTTTAAACAGCTACATTCATATATTTACTTAAGTAGATTTATTCATGTGATGTTTCAGTTTTACTTGAATAACTTTTTGTCCCTGTATCTGTATTACTTAAGTAACAAAACTGAGTACTTCATATACCACCAATTTTGAGTAACTGTATTCTGGTACTTTTTCATTTGGTGGTATTCAGAGTACAGTTACTTAAATTTCTTAAATTAAAAGGAATACATGGCATTGCTTTATCATGTAAATTTGGTGTTGTAGTAGTTATTAGTTATTAGTGAGAAATAAAGAAAACATAGCTCTTGAAATGGGTGGGCATGATTTATTTCCTTTGCTATTTAGACAGAAGTTAATGCATGCAAGCAGGACACTATGCAGTTTTTTATTTTATTTATTTTTTAACTAAAGTATAATAGACCTCGATGTAAATGTATTCTATTTGGAATCAAAGTAATGTTACTTTGATTGACCCATGCATCATAACAAATACATTACAAAACACATTTTAATTTGGATATTCAGTATTCTGTAACCAAATACATTTTCAACTTCTACAGAAAAATATCACGATTTACAATAATATATAAACTTTTTTATACCACTTACATAATGGCCCTAAAGCAGGAGTAAATCATATTGTTAAAAAAAATACCCAGCAACATGTAAACAGCACATTTAAACGCTGTAGTAATTAGTACTTGTATCTGTAAAGTGTCATAGACAAACTCCCTTCTTGTGCAAAGAAAAGGTACATATGATATTTATTGAACATGAGAAAGTATCATTCTTTCTATCACATATTAAACGATAAGTCGATTTAGTAATTATCGTGACAGACCTATGGGCACAAAACAATTCATCTCCTACTTGTCATAAAACTGATGTCCACAAAACACAATGACTTGGCAAAAGATATGATGTAATATGATGTAATGCTAACACAGTATAAATCAAAGAAAGGCTTTAGTAACAGGTTTGTGTACAGTTCTCTCTATGGCGTAGCACACTCTGAGACCGACCTCTTGCTGATGCCCACAGTCAGGACTAAAGCAGGACTAATGCAGGACTAAACCAGGACTAAACCAGGACTAAACCAGGACTAAAGCAGGACTAAACATGGGGAGTCAGTGGTTCAGATTTCTTCCTGAACATGTGATACAGGCCTTTACTTTGACCATGTTTAAATCCAGGCTTTTGTATAGCTGTGCGTATGATTGAAAGGTTTTTATTCCACACTCTTCTCTCTTCTCTTAGTAACTTTTCTGGTGGAGGGTCCGTCAAATACTTGTTTCCATGGAGATGTTATTGCTTTGCCTGGTTTCACAGCTTGGCATTAAATCTTTCTGTCATCACGAAAACCAAACCAGACTAGGTTACTTTTGAACTGTAAAACCACCTGTAACTGAATAAACATAAGGTAGAGCTGTTTAATGTCGTACTGCGAAACATTCCAGGCAGAGCAATGACATATCCATAGAAATAAACAGGCGACGGACCCCCAACCAAAAAGTTACATAATGCACCTTTAATGTTAATGTTTGTTTTGTGGTTTTAATGATTTTCTTTTTCTGTAAAGCACTTTGAATGACTTTGTGTACAAATTGTGCTATACAAATAAACTTGCCTTGCTTTGCTTTGCCAGGCTGAGCGCATAAATATTCCGGAGAGGTGCGCAGAAGTCAGGAGGCTGTGAAGTGGTTTGAAAAAGCGTTGGGGGTGTTTTGCTAGGGGACCGACTTTAATCTGACTTTAAATGATAGCTTCTTTAATAGCGTGTCTCGGCTTGGTGCAAAATGGGGAACTAAGCCAATCAATTGCAAAGTCAGTTTTCTATTATAAAAGTAAAGGATTCATCAAAGTCTTACGTGTGGGGATAAAATGTTGTAGTGACGGAGACAAGCTAAGGTCAATACCAATAACGGAAATGTGATACTTGTTGATATTTCCGTAAACATCAGTATCAAGAATCTAAAAATAGTTAGTTTCTCTTATCACTGAGAACAGCACGTTTTCAACAAAGCAGTTTGCGTGAGGGGAATTCAGCAAACTTTCACAAATGTTCTTTTACTGACCCCTTGTGGCTGGAGGTGACAGTGATAGTGGCTCGATCTTACATTTTACAGAATTCTTAAACCCCTCGCGCTCGCCCACCCGTTCCAATTAAGTAATAAAGTAATACATGTCAATTAAGTAATAAAGCAATACACTGTCTTAAAGGTGCACTGTGTAACTTTTCTGGTAAGGGGTCCCGCACAAACTTGTTTCCATGGAGATGTTATTTTTGCCTGAAAGGTGTCACAGTAGGGCATCGAACTAATTTGTTTTGTATTCATTCAGTTACAGGTGTTTGACTGCTCCAAAATAGTAGGAAAAACATGCATTCCTACAGCGAGTAAGCTCACCTCTCCACAGATCTGACCTGTAACTTGGCCTAGAGGCATTATGGGCTTGTCTCCATGGAAATAGGTAAGTTTAATGCCATACTGTGGGATATTTCCATGAAGACAAGCAGGTATCGAACTCTTACTCTGTGCATTTTTCAATTTAAGGCCTATAAACTGTAACAGAGACGTGTCCAAATTATGACACAAACTTTGGCTTAAGCAGAGATTTTACCGGAAATTCAAAAATCATTTGCCATCTTAACTTCAGTGAGAAACATTTTGGTGGGAGACAGACTTGACATTACGATTCCAAACCTGAATACATGGTGGCTCAGTCTAACCTCTGCTAAATGCACCCATTTAATAATTCATTGTATTGACCACCAGTCTGTGGCCATTGATGAAAAAAAGTTGTCTGAGTCCTTATCTGATCTTATGAAATTACTCTTAAAATTAGATGGCCTAAAGTGCACCACAGTTCTTGGATCATATTTGCACTACTATATGATGATAGCGTTTGAATACGTTACGCAACTGTTTTCGGGTCATACACTTTCAACCTCCTAACGGTGCAGTTACGTTTGAATGGCTGTGCATCTGACGGTCTGCAGAGCTAATCTCTGTCTTATTGTTATGTGATTGCTGGTTTCAGATTACAGTATTATTACTGATCAAAGAGAAATTATCGAAAAGCTCACTTCAGTGTAAATCAAAAGACGTATGCCCGCTGAACAGTCTCATCAGTATCAGAAAAAGCTTTACTGCCATTGTCAGGGAACAAAATTCACAAACCAGGAACTAGGAAACAATGAATAATAATAGTAATAGATAATCTTGACAAAATAAGGGCTTGCATCAAAAAGAGATGTTAAATCAAAATAGACTTTGAATATAAATACTAAATATACACTATGGACAACATGCAGTGCAGCTTTCGGCTTTGCTAACCGTCTAGCCCTCACATTCCAAACAGGAAGTGATCATAGAGGAGCTTCCAGATCCATCGAATCTGGCTCCTATCGCCTCTATTCAGGCTTATGTCACAAACCAGGAAGATATTTGGAAACATGCAATGACATCTCCCGCCAGGCTCTGTTCACAGTAGTACATCAGACAAAATCTAGGAAAAATGAGAAAATGACCCAGTTTTCTTCATCTACATGTTACTGTAGCGTTCCGATATGTTTGGCTAATCAACAGTTACAACCATACCTCAGTTTTCATAATTTCCCCACTGACACACAACTCCGAGCGCACTGGGAACATGCGATTAGAAGAGATGAGAGCGCCAAATTCAAGATTATTCCAAACAGCACATACGTACGCAGTTTTCATTTTACCGCTGATCACATTTACTTTTTTGTTTTTTATCACAGTCAGTCGGCGAGCCCAGTGTCGGTAACTACACTAGAAGTTGCCATTGCATGTTTCCGAACGTCTTCCTGGTTACCGTGAATAGAGCCGATTGACTTTACATTGAAAAATTGTCACCCTTCTCTCTGTAATTGCTACAGTGAGCCTCGTCATGTTGACCTTAAATTTTTCGTATTAACCCGCTCTACATGATCCTGATGTTTTTATTGAGCTATTTTGTTCGTAAATAAATTCTAATATAGAACTCAGCTGTAATGGCTAGACTCATGAGAGACTCCATCCAAACACTACAGTCACACACTCACTTAGTCCACTTTTTTTACAGTCTATGGGAAAAGGTGAGGATGGAGTCAATGATGGTCGTGTAGAATTGCATCATCTGGGCTGCAATATATGCCCCATGGTGTTTCATCTATTATAAAATGTGATGGGCCAGGCAGTGCTTTCATTTTTGCAGTGCAAGCAATATTTCAGATTTTTCTTTTTCATATTTCTAAACTGTGAGATGTGTCTTTTCTGTCTATATGAATTACATGTGTAAACTATGAAGACGTTGCAGATGGTGAGGTGCAAACATTGACACCCAAGACGGCGCGCTAATGAATTAAACGATCAATGGAAAGAATATGTCAGCATTATATAAACAGCAGCTTTTCACAGTGAAATACCAAGGCTCCTGTCAGTCCAATTACGGCGTGTAAAAGTTGTTGTGGTGGTTGAGTGACACTTGCCCATGGCGTGTTGAAGGGTGAGGGAGGGGCGTTGGAGGTCTTGTCTCAGCTGTCATCCTGGTTTTCTCGTGGCAAAGAACATGCCCACGTGCTTCCTCCTGGTCACATCCAAAGCGTCGTATCCATCAGCACCTTTGAATCACCGCTGCAAACTCGCCCTTTTACCTCAAATAACTGTATAAGAACTTGAATTCAGTTTAAAAGTTACATTTTACTAAAGCTTAAAATATAATATAGCCTTGATAAGATGGTGTGTAAGGTCAGCCACATTCATTCAAATTTTTCACATTCTCCTGCATTGGAAATAGGGCCGTACAGTACAGTAAACAAATCTCTACAAATCGATTCTCACAAAATAAAGTGTCTCGATATATCAGTATTTCGATATTGTGTCACACCCATAGACTGTATAAAGGAGTGGAGTAAGGGAGTGTGACGTCACTCACAGCATTCATTTCCAGTCAAATGAAGTTCATTGAGGCTGACTGTAATGGGGCAAATTTGGAGCTGAGTGCCATTTACAAAATAGTGAAATAAAAACAGCAGGATCCTGTAGAGTTCGAACATTTAAAGACCACAATGACAGCTGTTACAGAGAGAGGGGTGACAATTTTTCAAGGTAAACTCAAGTGGAACCAGAGTGGAGCTCATGTCTTCCTATTTGGAAGACTTCAGCTAGGGGCTTTTATGCTAATATTTTGCCTAAAATTTGATCAAATTAACTGGAAGTAGTTCACTTGGTGAAGTGTTTGCCAGTGATACAGAGGCCTGTGTCTAATCCAAGGTCCCACTACTTTTGTTAAGCCCTTAGGCAAGACACTGTCCAGACAAGTCTCCAGTGGATACAATTTTATTTTATTTTTATTTATTTTTTTATTTTATTGGAATGTTCCTTGAGATGTGCAAAATGTTAGTAACAGACAATACAACAGACAGAATACAAAACCTATATGTGTACATGACAAAACATGCATACAAATATGCAGTTTATGTTTAAGCTGGTGTTTCTGTGGGTTAAAACGTAGTTCTTCCCATGCTGTAGTGCCTCAGGAGGTGAGGGCGACTATCTATGGATCTTAAGGTATAGGTTTGATTAGGACCACCTAAATGTTAACGAATCTATGACAGGTTAGACTACTACTCTACTCATTTTACCAAAACACAACACAATTAAATAATGGGGGGAAAAAATTGTTTCTTGTGTTTAAATTGTGCCGACCTCTCCAGTGTGATGTTTTTTACACAAAAGCTTCAAGACACCATAAAGAAAACCACACACACTTGTTACATAACACAATAGACCTTTCATTCCCAATTCTAATGCAAACTTTTAGCAGCAGGTCCACTTTCATACCCCCTGTAACAGCTTTGCTTTTAGTGTCATTTTGTCCGTGCCCATTAGGATCTGGAGTGCCTTTCTAACTCACCTTCATTACTGAGAAGATCTGTGAGCGACTGATTTTCAAAACAACTGACCATTTTCTTTGTCAGAGGCCTGCTTTGATGTCACGGGAGACGAAGACTGTGGCTCACTCCTGATTACGTCCCAATTAGCATAACAAAGCAACAGTGTTTAATATTTGTGTGTGTGTGGTAAGGGTCTTATCTTCTCTACTTCTTCTTCTTTAGTCTTGGGCTTGACGCGGTTGCCTAGTAGCCGCTGATGACCTCTTCTTTTCCAATCGGCATCACTTGGAGCCAGAGGAGATCACCCTGAATAACCGGCCAGGGCTCCCAAGGGCTGTATACCCCTTCGCACTGATGTAATAGTGAAAGCAAATGGCTCCGCTGAAATGAATGGTGTTAGTAATATTACTGTTGACACTGGGAGACGCAGGATTCAGAAAGAGTCAGATGAAGGCGGGCTGGTGTTATGTAACATGTAAATACACCCAGTGGGGTTAAAGGTCCTATACTGTGGGAAATTGACTCTTGTGAGCTTTAAGCCATGCTGTAATGTTGTTACCTCATCAAAAACATGCCTGGAGTTGTGTTTTGTTTCATTTACACATATTTGAGTAATCCTGTTTTATTAGTCTGTCAGTATATCCAAACGTCAAAATGCTCCGTTCAACCTTGTGATGTCATGAAGCTAGGTTAGGTTAGGTTGCTTTTATTCGTACCCGTAGGTAAATTTGTTTTGCATAGTTGAGAGGCAGGTCCACATTTCACATTTCATTCATTCACATTATGCACAATAAACACGTCTAAAAACACAATGACAAAATAAACTGTTACAGTGCTCCAGTGCAGAATGGTTTGTCCCATAAACAATTTGTTAAATTCATCCATCACGCTTGGCTAAAAACACAATAAATATTAAATGTATATAATATGGTTTTCAAGTTAATGGCAATTCCAGGGCTGAAATTATCCAAATGATTCTAGTCAAAGTGTATGGAGTTTAAACAGTGGAACCATTTCTGCATTCCTATGACATCACAAGGTAGAACATAGTATTTTCTGTTTGAATAAAGACTAAATATGCAGGATTTGTGTGTTAAACATGTGTGAATGAAACACAGCCCTGTGATATATATCTGGATGATGTGGTAACATTGTTGGCAACACTTCACATTGCTCCATATGTCAAGATTGTCTAGTATGTTGTTTAATTCTCCTGTAGTCAAACTCATTTACATTCTTAGTGATGAATATTGGCCCAAATCTCAACCTAAAACATGTATTCGAACTGTGAGTGGGGTTGCCTCTCCACAGATCTGACCTGTAACTTGGTCTGGTTTGGTCTCCATGAAGATACAAAGTTTAATATTGTACTGCGAAACATTCCAGAGAAAGCATTTGGCAGACCCTCCACCAGAAAAGTTACACAATGCACCTTTAAGCATTTTGTTGAGTTATCATTGAAGATTAAACTGGTGCTTGGTCTTGAACACCACAACGCACAGTGGAAAAAACCTGTAACGCCCCGCTCTGAGTTGTTTAATCCGCTTATACCACCAACTGAAAATAGTTCCCTTTTAAATCTGACAACCTTGTGGCTGTCCATGGATGTTCAAGGCATTAGTTATTTCTGTTTCAGTGGAAGCTAGTCCCTCCTAACAATAGTTCATTTGTTTACCCGTTGCTATAGTGATGCTCACGGCGTAGTTATATAGAACAGTGATTAACTGTTGCCGGACTCCCTGTGTTCAAAAATAATACATGGCAGTGAGCCTTACAATTCTCAGTGACCAGGGTTTAATAATAAGGAATTGTGGACAGTGCTATGAAGTAAGTATTAAAATATTTTAAAAAAATCTTACATACCCTGTAGGACTGCACGAGGAAAAAATATCAAACCGTTTTTTTCTGACAAGCAATGCATTTTTTTATTCAGAATACACTTATGCATGTGCTTGTGGGGAAATTATGATACTTAAAACATTGCAGCCTTTGCAATTTGCTAATTGCATCTATGTAAACTGTGGATTTGATTTGATTGTGATTAAAGGGCCCATATTACATGATTTTCTGATCTGTGTTATAGTGTCATTTCCTCATCACAAACATACCTGGAGTTGTGTTTTGTTTCATTCACACATTTAACACACAAACCCTGCATATTTAGGCTGAATTTTTCTCTCAAACGTATGTTGCCGTATGTTATATTTTAGCCCTATGTCTTATTTTTATACACATTTAAAGGGATGATTCAGAGTCATTTCAACCTAGGATCCTGTGCACCATGACCTTTACATTACATCTGTAGTCAACTGCTGCTGGATAACAGGTTGGGTGTGACTGATAACCAAACTGGGAAAAACGGGGATAAATTCTGATGCAAATTGATGATAAAGGAAATGAGGGAACATAGGGCTCAGGGAACATAGGCACGCTCCCGTTAGCTGTCGGCGACTCAGTTATGGCAGTTTGACTATGTTCAGAAAATACTTACACAACTTAACACATCAAAATGACGACAAGACAATTATCTGTATTTACTGTATGTGATGCCATTTTTGCTGTGACTTAAATCCAGTGAACTTGGTCTATGAGTTGACTGGATTTAAGTCACATACCAAATGTTCGCTGCAAACTCGGGATGATTTAGGCAGTCAAAGATTACCTTTTTTGTCCTTCCCATGGATCAGTACTGCCCATCTCCTTCGCCTTTCACTATTTTTCAATTCCGATGGGAAAGGAAATAGTTTAAACAGAGGTTTGCAGTCACACACATCTGATTCCTTTTGCAACTATGGAGTTCACAAACCAATTTCTCGAGCCGTTTTCCGCTGTTAGGACATCCAACAACCACACAATTAACGATGTCCAAATTCCAAAGCTAAAATATGACAATATCAGAACCAGAAACAAAAGCGATATGGTTCAAAAGACTTGAAAAGATCGGCTTTGACAATAGACACATCCCACTGTAAAATCAAACATGGCGGTTTGATGCTCACTTTTTCGGGAAATCCTTCCCAGTATGCATTGCGCAATGACCGGAAGTCAGAGATTCTTGATGCCTGTATGGCTGGCACAACAGCAAACAAAGCAGAGAGTGCACATGTCTGTCAAAGATCATTGTCGTTTGTGCGAGATGAACTTGTGAATTAAAGGTGCAATAAAAAATTTGAAGTTTATATTTGACAAAGGAAGCCCAAAGGAGGATAGCATATGCAGTCTGCTATCACAGCTCGAGTTGGTTCAGCTTTTCACTGATTGGCCGGTGTGCAGTCTACCACTTCCAGGGTTCTTGCAAACTGTCTGGTGTATTATGTCGCTGGAGAGAAATGAAATTGAGCGGCGGCACTAGGTAGCGCCACCCTGGCTAGGTTTTCCATGAGTCCAGAGCACAATAGAATGCGGCATTAGATACATGGATATAAACCTACTCTAACTCACTGGAATTAAAACAGACAAATAAATGTACTGTACTGCAATACTTTATAGTATAAATGTAAAAAAAACTTACCTGTTGGGAGTTAGTCACACGGCAGTACCAACTCAGGACCTCAGCCTCCCTCCTGACCCAGCCTGGACCTCGTGCAAAAAACACAGTTTTCAATATACCTGGAGGAGGGACAAATACGATCCATAGTACTCTCGAGTGTACCTGTATTTTGTATGACAACATGGATATAAGCCTCCTCCTCCACTCCACCTTTCCACAGTTCCATCTTACTGGAAAAAAACAGACAAATTAATTTACTGTACTTCAATAATTCAATACTATAAACTGAAAACCTGCTTGTACTGTATATTCTTTGCTTCTGTTGCTTTAAATTCCTCTCTTTCTGCAGGGTCACGTCTGGCTGGTGTTGGAAGCTCAAAAGAAAAGAAAAAAAGTATTACATTTATTTGCAAAGAAATGTGGTAATAATGAATCGTACTCACCATTTTATCCAATATATTTGTCATATAATCCTATATTTAAATCCCAAACAGCAGGAAAAATATGTGTGCTCCCTAACTTGAATTAATTAAAGTTAGGGAGCGTAGACTTTCCTATTTTCAATGTGGATTCAATGTTAAACTCTAATTAAGGAACAGAGCAAATACTATGTATATACATATACATTAAATATGAATTACATTTTGTACATATCACAGTTTTAATAAATTAGTAACAATTGATGAAAAACAGTTCTTACTTACTTTTTCCTCTCTTTGGTCATCCTTCTCAAGTGGCTGATGGAGAGCAGGAGGAGGACAGCTGAATAGTGCCCAGGCACGGCATGGTTGGGACTTTGGTCCTGTTGGGACTTTGGTCCGGTTGGGACTTTAGCCCAGTTGGGACTTTGGCCTGGTTGGGACTTTGGCCCTGGTTGGGACTTTGGCGTGGTTGGAGAAGGTGGGCCAAAGCACGACACAGTTGCACGTGTACACGCACGACTTTACTATACGATCCCTTTGAGTGCATTGATGTTATTATATCCATAAACTCACGGAGGAGCGCGTATCGCAGCAGGACCACGTGATGTCGTGATGCGAGCCATGTGGCCAGCGTTTCAGGCGGTTTCGTGTTATGGAAGGCTTTGATTGCAGTTTCCGATACAGTGTTGTGGTGATACGGTGATTCGTTTCAGTGTAAACAGAACCTACGGCAGCTCTTAACATGAAAACTACCACTACATTACATCACAAAGTGGAAAAGAGCATTTTGACTTTAGAGGATGTAGACAAACTAATAAAGCATGTGTGAATGAAACAAAACACAACTCCAGGAATGTTTTTGAGGAGGTATAAAGCTCACAAGAGTCAATTTTTGTTAAGTTTATCATAACTATAGGACCTTTAATCTTGAAGCCCTAATACTCATACCATTAAGTGGCTAAAGCGAAAATACTTGACCACTGCTTTTGACCGATCTAGCACAGATAAAAGTTAACAGTGATGACATAACTGCCTCTGGACAGTACAAGCACTAGTCATGTTCTATAGTTCCACCCCACATAACAGAAACACCCTGAGGACTTTGGCTTCAAACTTGTGCATGTAAAACTCCCAGTCTCTGTGTTTCCATTCCATTTCTCTTCATTTACACACTGTACAGTAAATCTAGCGTGCATGCCTCATTTAACGACCTTTGACCTTAGCGCTGTAAAGACTCACTGTATATAGGACCAATCTCCCTTTCTCTGCTGGTGTGGGGCTGTCTGACTAATACTGTTTGATTTGAAGCCATTTTCTGCCTTTTTATAGAGAGGTAGAAGGTAATATTCCCACGGGCCAGGAGGAGTTTTAGCTGGCTCCTCCATAAATCAGCTTTTACAACAGTGGAGATGAAAATCAAAACGCAGTAGAAGAGTTTAAAATCCCTAAATTAAGAAGCAAGTGTCTTCGCAGAATGCAGATATGACACATTGTGGGAGCGCTGAGGGAGAATGAATTTTGTCTAATCTGAAGCCACGAGTCACCTTGGCTCATTTGGAAACAAGCAGGAGGGTTGCCAGACAGAATGCAAATTTGATTGACAGCTTAAGGGTTAACGAGAATTCAATTTGAGGAGTGTGAAGATGGAACTGACTTAGTTTCACATATTAAAGGGCCCATAATACGTGATTTTCTGATCTTATATAATGTTTCCTCATCACAAACATACCTGGTGTAAATAACCTATAGTATAATTCGTCTTGGTTAAAACCTCTTGTGACATTTTTTAAATTGCACTATTTTCTGTTGTTAACCATAACGAGAACGGAAAAATGAGCAAATGTATACATATATATTTTTAGATATTTTTCATGTCTTTGTTTAGCTTCCCCTCTGAAGAGGCACAAAGGTATGTTATTGATTTAAATATTTCTTTTGAATAACTTTGTGTCTCTTTCTGTTATTGTTGTTGATTGATGTTGTCAAGATGAATGTAAATAATAATCAAACTTGCGTTGAGTTTGTGTATGCGTATTTACACCCTGTATTTTGTATTCCTTTTAGCTCTTACGGCAGATTGAAAGATTTATTGCCATTAAATCTAAAAATCGCCAGTTCAAGTGTCAGTCTTCACTCAGAGGGATACACTACACCTGGAGTTGTTTTGTTTCATTCACACGTTTAACACACAAACCCTGCATATTTAAGCTCAGTTCTTCTCTCAGAAAGATAACACTCTGCTCCTCCTTGTGATGTCATCTGTTAATATAGGAGGTGCTCTACTGTGTTTTTAAACTCCATACACCTTCACTACAATCATTTGGATAATTTCATATCTGGAACTGTCAGTCTGTACTGAACTAAACTTAAAGGGCAGCTGATAATAAAGAGAATTTTGAGCTTTGGACATGTAGACATACTAATAATACAGGGTTACTCAAACATGAGAGAATGAAACAAAACACAAGTATGTTTTTGATGAGGTAACAACATTGTAACATGCAGTGGTGGAGCGTAAGTTTCACACCTAGGCCTTCAGTAGTGCTCCATCTGAAACAATCCACTCCTCAATAACTATTTTATAGGTACATTATACACAATGTAAAGAGCCATGGAGATTCTGTGCACGGAGAATTGAGGAGAGGGGGGTGCGTGGTGCACGGAGAAGAAGTGAGGAGCGCTGCAGTGTTAAACCAGAACTAAACCAGGAGTGTTTGTCGGGACTGACCCGAAGATGCGCCCGCGTAGACTCTCGGGTGACTGCAGATGAAAAAAACGTGCCGGGGTCGGGGCCGGGGCCAGGGCCGGGGACTCCACACTGCACCGAGCCCCGCTGCCGCATGGGGCTCAGTGCAGCTGCCGCCCGATTTGCAGGTGCTCTCTCACTCACTCGCTCTCTCACTCTCATTCAAGTCCAAGATTAGTCCTGGTGTAGTCCTGCGTAAGACCTGGTTTAGACCTGGTGTAGTCCTGGTTCCGTTACAGATGCAGTTTGCTGCTTTGGCTGGTTTGCTCTCTGACTGTCCAATCACCAGGTCTGAATCCGGTGACGTTGCCGTATGTCTGCTAGAAGGCCCTGGACGACACAAACTCAAAATCTGCTTAGTTGAAGCAACAGTTTCATGGACATTTTATATGGGTATTTTGTGTTGGAGGGCCTGCAGAACGGATTGTGAAGGCTTCAGGCACAGGTCTTTGACTTTGACTCTGCCTAGCAACAAGTGATGGCTGAAATGTGATTGGTCAATGCTTTAATATGAAGATGCATGTGTGGAAGCAGCATAAACATCGGAAAAGCTCTGAGAGGAAGCGGACAGGACATCTGGAATTATCTCATAATAATATAATTAACATCAGTTTGTGATTCAGATATTTTATTTAGGCCAGTAGAGAAGGCCTTGCAGGCCCTGACGCCGCCACTGATAACATGGCTTACAACTCACAAGAGTCAATTTAGCATAATATATCAGTATCAGAGTATGAAGATGAACAGGGAGGCAGAGAGATGCTCAGGGTGATGAGCTCAATTCCAAATGCCTCCAGGTCTCCTCCCTGGGGAGGTAGTCCAGCACGAGGAGGAGGCCCCAGGGAAGACCCTGAACACACTGGAGGGACTATGTCTCCCAGCTGGCCTGAGAATGCCTTTGGGTCCACCCTGAGAAGCTGAAGGAAGTGTCTGGGGGGGGAGGAGTAATGGAGTCCCTGCTTAGACTGTTGCCCTCGCAGCCCCAGATAAGTGGATGAAAATGTACAGATGTAAATCGATGAAATGCCAGGAATTATTATTCATTTAAATTAAATATTTGCTCTGTACAATTAATAAAATTAAAAGTCTACTATGTTATTGTTTATTTTTTATCAGAAAATATCATAATATTTCTTGTTTAAACTTACCTTGCTCGTCCACTGCTCTTGGGGCGACCTTCTATAACCCAACTTGTCTTTGTTAAGATCCATCAGACTGAAAAGAGCCGCATGCGCCAAGTGAAAAATGAATTATGGTCCCAGAGGAGAGGACTCTTGATATTTCATCACTTTTATAAGACACAAAGATAAACTGGGCCCTATGTGAGATCTATTAAGATAAAGTGTGTTGGCTTTCACATTAGCATTCAGTCAAGTATTGTGCACACAGATAATGGATGTCTACTTCATATACATTATATAAATCAATGTTTATCAACCAGGGGGACAAATAAGAGTATTACTGGGTAAAACTCTTTTATTTCTGTATTCAGAGGTAAAAGGGGGTAGCATTCACTTTCACTTCAAGCTTTGCTTTTCACTTCACTTTAACCATTTTTAGATGTATACATGTAGTGTATTCAAAATGAAGACGTATAAATCTAAGAGAGTCAGTTTATTTGGTTGGTAGAATTCCACCATCAATCGATATCACTATTCAATATTACAATGCAATATCCTTAAAGGGGGGAAATTATACAAAATAGATTTTTTTGAAGCTTTTTACCATGTTATAACATTTCCTCATCAAAAACATACCTGTAGAGGATTTAGGTGTCATCCATACATGTTTAATTTAGCAATCTCTCCCAGGCACTGTTCCAACCCAAGCCTACGTCACCCATGCTCCACACGACAGTTCTCCTTAAATACAAAAACATGATGCAAAACAATACACTCTAATTTCACAAACCTGATGCAATGTGCAGCAGCTTCGTTAGTGGGATGCACGCAGATTGTGTTGTGATGGGGTTTTGAAGGGGGAGTGACTTAGTGAAGAGAGCAAAGGGCCTCTTAGCATTAAAAATGAAAGTGAACGTACTGTATTAACATTATATGTTTTTGGCAAATATAGTTTTCTCTAAACTATAAAAGATAACACGGTCATCTAAATATGTTATGTGCTACCAGTTAATGCCCCAAAGAAGTGTTAGAAGTCTTTAATGCAATATTGTTTAAAAAATATAGTTCCAATCTTATATTTTATGACTCCTGGTTACTCCAGGTGAACTCCTTTGATGTATGACAAACTTTGCATTATAATCAGAATCTTGCTTCTAACATTTCCTCTTGTTCCTTTCTTCTGTGTGGAGGCTTTGTTGCTCTCTGCATGCAGCTAACTACTAACCACTAACCGCCAAATGCCAAAGTCCACAGCCCAAAAGTCACACTGTCATTTGGATCAAAGGCAGTGGAGGCTTCAGACGGCTCTTCTGTGTGTACATGACCCACGGCAGAGCGTATACAAAGGAAACTGGTCCAGAACTGACTGAGAGAGGGACGTGTGCAGAAGTCCATAAGGGGATTGACAATGAGAGACAAAGTAGAATGTTAGGTGTTGCTCATTCACTCAATTAAAAATGATTCTTGTGAGCTTTAAGCCATAGATCAGAAAATGGTGTAATACGGGCGCTTTAAACTTGAGAATTATGAGTTTAATCTGCCTTTTTACATAGAAATCCAAAAAAAGCTAACTAACATTTTTATTATTCACATGGTTAGAATCAGGAATCATAGATGTATTTCTTGTTCATTTTGACAAGAAAGGTAAGTTTTTAGTTTAAGACAAGGTTTAGCTGACAAAAATGTTCTTCTTAATTTACTTAAGAAAGTCTCAAATAGTTTTAGTCAACCAGACAATCTTTTCTTTTGAACTATGATTTATTGCTTCATGGGACATGTTGTACAGATGTGTTTTTTGGACGTCGAGTTTGTTTATGGTCTGGTTTGGGCCTCTGGGATTGAAAACTGGAGCTCAAATCTAGTCTCCACTTGTTACTTTCATTCAGTTTTAATTTAGTTTTTTCTTATTAACGGTCTTATATTATGCAAAATTGTCTCTTGTGAGCTTTAAGCCATGTCATCAAAAACATGACTGGAGTTGTGCTCAAAATGCTCTGTTCCAGCTTATGAGGTCATGAAGCAGGAGTTGTCAAGTTAACAGCTCCTTTTATCTGCAAATAATTTTAATTTTTTATCTGTTTTATGTGCAAAACTGTGCATAGGTCAGGGGAATGTGCAATCAAAACTGTATATAGGTTTAAGGAGTGTGCAATTATTAATAGAATACAAGATTGCAATGATCTTGCATATAAAGAGTGACTTAAAGGACGTGTTAATGTATCTCTCGTGGTCGTACTTGGTCTTTTATTTTATTTATGTTCTATGGTGGATATTTGTATGATGCTTTTGTTGTTGCGTTGTCCTGTCTTTTGATAAAGCATGTGATCCCCTGTCCCAAGACAAATTTCTTCCATGGGAGACAATAAAGGATTATTTTATCTTATCTTTGGCTCTGTGGAGATTGGGAATTTCAGGGCTAAAATAGGTCAAATGATTATAGTGAAGGTGTATGCCGTATAAAAAACACAGTGGAGAATTTTCTGTATTGCCACATGACATCACAGGGTGGAACAGTGTTTGAGAGAAGAACTCAGCCTAAATATGCAGCATTTGTGTATTAAACATGTGTGAATGAAACAAAACACAACTCCAGGTATGTTTAGGATGAGGAAACAACAGTATAACATAAATCAGAAAACAGCGTAATATGTGGCCTTTAATGTGAACTTTAAGCAGAATCCTATTGTTAAGACATAAATGGCAACTGCAATCACTTGAAATTGAAATTACTATTCAAATTTCTTCACAAATCTATCTACTATATATACTGCTGCTATGGAACCAACTCAAACCAGCAAATGACTGCTATTACTTGCATACATTTCCTCATAATTGGCAGTGCTGTGAATGACTTACCAGCCAGAACCACACGCTTTGGCAAAACTTTACAAAGATGAGTGGATCTGGAGCTGTATCCTGTCTGCCTGATTTCAGTGATTGACAGATGGATTAACCAATCAGAGAGATGCATGCCCTGTTCCTGTCAAAAACAAATATGTGACAAGTGCAATCAGAGAGAGCAACCTGGTCCCCCATGAGGCATCGGTGGAGGCAGTTCATCATCACAGAAGCAGCTTATGAGGAGCCCAGCCCATATTACATGATCATTATATCCACAATGCAATGTGTGTATCTGTACAGTGCCGTGAACATTTGTGTGATATTGGTCACACATGAGAATGTCTGTGTTACTAGCGTGGAATGAAAATATAATTTTTCATGAGTTGCGTATACGTCAGTTCTGTGACTATAGATCAGTGTGTTGTGTATCACCAGAAAAAGAAGAAATGGAAATTATTTTGGTTCCAATTAGAATTTTAACGGCATACACTGAACATCTGGAAAACTACTAATATTTTACAATACAAATGCATAGAATTCTAAATAGATAATAATTGTTCTGAGATTTTGAGACCACTTCCATTGCTCTAGCTCGATCCTTTGTGGAGTTATGACCAAAAACGCATATTTAACCTTAGTTACCTTGACCGGTTTCAACCTGTAACATGTAGTGTACCCCGGTTATGTGTGTGTCAACTTGTGTGATGATTGGGGGTGAATATTTTAGCTCGCAGATGGTTCAGAAATTGATGAAATTGCCTATCCTTTATAATGGCGTGACCTTTCAACTGACCCGTGTGACCTCAAATGACCTTGGATCGTCACCAAACTTTTTTTGCGGCATCGGGCACGGGGGCTTGACTCATGTACCAAATTTGGTGACAATTGGTTCATAAATAGTGTAATTATCGCGGGTGAACAGACAGATACACACACACACACAGGGTGAATATAAAACCTGGTCAACCCTTCGGGGACCAGGTAAAAAAGGAAAAAAAATATAATAAAGGACTGAGAAATAGCTTGGATCTTCTCAGAATCAACAATCGAAGCACCAAACTTTTACTTATATCAGGTAAAAGAAGCTGCATATTTTGTTCTGAATGAGAATTTTGGAGAGGAGCTGTCGATACAAATTAGAGGCTGTGGTTGGATAATCTCAAGCTTGGACAGAGGTTTTTCTCATTCTTTGGTCTGGTCCCAGTCCTTTTTGGATTTGAACAGAATGTAGAAGGGAATGGCTGGTCAGGCAAAAGAATGACTGATTTCATCCTACCACAGCTTCAATAAAAACTCATAAGATTTCATAAGAATCAGATCCATGTAAAATGTTTTCTCTAAGCCCAATTACTGCAGGTTTGTTTTTGCCAACTGATAAATGTGATCTGGCATAGCTTTAATTCTTTACCTGATAAAAAGTTTGAAGTCAGTAAACAGGAAATCATATCTGAGCTTTAAACAATGGTCAGAAAATAGCAGCAGGGAAGCCATATTTTATTCGGCATGTCAGAGGCTGGCAGAAACACCAGCTGGGTTTGTTGTGCGTGATAGATGATAACTGTTCTGTGATAAAATTGTCCAACTAATGAAGCAAGACAAGAAAGTTTGATCTAAGCACATTGAAATGACCTGCTTTGATGATGTAATAGAGATTTTTTATGCCAGATGACTTTACTGTGACACGAGTGGGCACTGTCATTGAAGATTATGCACTTTGGGTGGGAATTGGACTGGAAACCTTATCATCTGAGGGTCAGTATGACTATCACCACAACTGATACTTTGCAGCTGATGTCCTCAACATTCCCTAGTGGTTTGATGCTAACTGTAGGCACTGCTCTGTCGGAAGTGCCGTTACTTAGACTTTAATCTGAGCTTTATTTTAACACAATCTGACCAGAAAGAACTGGTTAAGGCTACATTGAGACTGCAGGGCTTAATGCTCAATTTGTTTTTTTTGTTTTTTTTTGTGAAATCTGATTTTTTTGCGAGGTTGTTTACATTTCCAATTAAATGTGACTTGTGTGTGATCTCCAGTGTGAACTTTAAATGCCCCAAAAATTTCCTGCATGTGCACTGGAGGACACGACGACGTCACACACAGCTCAGTGTTTACGGAAGTAGCCTAAACGCTGGGCTTGTCTCCCAAAATACATTCTAGTTCTTCGTAAAATGGACAGATTACACGTCTACAACCGCTTCATTTGTTTGAGTCTTTAGCCTCCTTGTATTTGGCTTGGAGGCTCTTTATTTTTTGTTGACATTGGAGCCAGGACCGCCTGTAGCCGCGCTCAGCCATTTCTTTGGAAATCATTTCAAAAACTGCCCTATTCCGATAAGACCCCCTCCAATTTGGCTTGAATACAGTAATCACCCAAATATTAATAAACTCACTAACCTCACTTTCTCTCCATTGCCTTGACTCCGAGCCTGACGTGTAAGTGGGATGAATGTGACCTGGCCGTTCAGACTGAAGTCTCATATCAAAAGATTGGATATGTATCGGTTTTAGGAGCACATATCTAAGTGGCCTGGGTTGTATTTGAAAAAATCTGATCTGTGTCATTCAGATAAAGTCATTAAAAGATCAGATACAGATCGTATAGGAGCAAAAAAATCGGATTTGGGTCACTTCAGGCTGCAGTCTGAACACAGCCTTAGTTGGAGCTACAACAGACGATTTGTGCTGTTATGTCACTCTTAAATAACTTCTAAACAGGACCATGAACGCTCGTACGGCTCACAGGCTCCTGATGTGTTGTGTTGTTTAAATTAATTTTGTATTTTTTCTTGAATTTTTAGAATATGTTAAAACTATTTTGGCATGTGTTTGCTAAAGTGTGCATTGTGTCACCATCGTAACAACTGAAACACGCCATAGAAATACATAAGACACCCCCAGCATGAGGTCTCACCTTATGCATTGTTTGTATTGTTTTTGGCCTATAAACATTTTCTTGAGTACATTTCCTGGCAGCAGTGGGAATTACCATGGGGAAAGCATCATAGCTGGCAAGTTAATGTAAGCAAGCAGTTCAATTCAAAACCAGAAATGCTCAGAACGAGTCTGGTGATGATTTAGGGATTCCAAAACACAGGAGACAAAACATGCGACCAAGCCTGACACCTCAGAGTGTCAGTTTACAGTAGCAAGAAGTAACTTTCTATCAGAGGTGTGTAAAGAAGCCAAAATTATACTCAGGTAGGAGTAAATAATGTTGGTTCAAAAATAAAATTACTCAAGTAGAAGTATAAAGTATTGATCCAAGAAATTACTCAAGTAAGAGTAACTTAAAGAGTAACTATGTGTATGTAACATCTGATTTCTAATTGTAAATGTAACTGGAAAGACAAAACATTAAGTCATGCAGAAAATCTAGTACATTCACAATCACAGAGACAAATATGAGAAAAAGTAATTCATATCTGAAGGAGCGGGACAAGAAATACAAATGTTCAAATCATTTCAAGCTTTTGTCACTTTTAGACTTAAAGTGGGAGGAGTAACTAAAATTTTTACTAGAGTTACTTCAATAAATATGCCGCTATAGAAAAGTACTCGAAAAAGTATAATTTCTTGAAAAAGTTACTCAAATAAATGTAACTGACTCTACTCACTTCTGTTTTCAATCAAATTTGGCAATACAGCTTTGCTTAAATGTACATGAATAACTCAAAAAAAATAAGGGAAACTATATACTCAACCTGATTTTGCATATGTCTCTACAAAAATTTGAAACTGACACTCAGAGGAAGAGGACATCATAAACAAAATTAAAGGTCCTAGACAATGCAAAACTGACCAGGAATAAACCAGAACTAAACCAGAACTAAATCCAGGATTAAACTCGGACTAAATCAGGACTAAACCGGGACACTAAACCAGGACTTCACTCCGTGAAAATATTGTCCCTAAGAGCACCGCAACCCCTCCCCCCTGGTCCGCAAAATATTGTTGGACATAAAACCGGTCTGTGGCACAAAAAAGGTTGGGGACCACTCATGTAGAGGTAACTTTCAAGTTAACTAAAAATATCTTTCAAATTAATCTAGTGAAGGTGTATGGAGTTTAAAAACACAGTGGAGCACTTCATGTTTTACCAAGTGACATCAGTGGAACAGAGTGTTTTCATTTTGAGAGAAGAACACAGCCTAAATATGTAGGATTTGTGTGTTAAACATACCTGAACGAAACAAAACACAACTCCAAGTATGTTTTTGATGAGGAAACAACATAACAGATCAGAAAACAGTTTAATATGGGCACTTTAATTAAAAACATGACTGAAGCCAATAAAAAAGTCAATTTTGCATAATATGTGTCTCTAATATTACAAAGGAGCTTCCAAACAGAAACACACTCTCTCACATTAGCAGGTGGTTCCTTGCATGTATCCGAGCACAGACCAAGGAGCAGATAAGGCTCTTGGGAAAGTGTGTAGACAGACCCAGGCCTATGATGGTATGTTAATTTTGGCTTCGACTGGCACTTGAAAAATGATGTTGCCATTAATTATATGAGGACAGAATGTGACCATAGCACACGAGGAAATGAGGGGCTAAAATTAGAAGATTTTCCCTTCACCATGATAAAAGTCTTAAGGCAGCTCAAACCACCCATAACGCCACGTCTGGTATTCTTTGAGTAATTAATGAGCAGGGTCGGATTATAAATAAAAGCACAACAGCAACGCAATCCATTTTCACTTTAGAGGTAAAGGTACACTTCATCAGAAAAAGTGTAACTTTTCTGGTGAAGTGTACACCAGGGAGAGTCATTGTCTTAAAGGATCTTTAACTTTATTTTCTGATTTATGTTATAATGATGTTTCCTCATCAAAAACAGACCTGGAGTTGTGTTTTGTTTCATTCACACATGTTTAACACATAAACATAAAAATATTTAGGCTGAGTTCTACTCTCAAACAGAAAACGCTCTGTTCCACTTTGTGATGTCACATGGTAATAAAGGAAGTGCTTCACTGTGTTTTTAAACTCCATACACCTTCACTAGAATTATTTGGATCATTTCAGCCCTGGATTTGCCAATCTCTGCTGAACGAAAGGGAAAAGGAGCTGTTAACTTGAAAACTACCGCTTCATGACATCACAAGGTGGAACAGAGCATTTTGAGCTTTGGAGATGTAGACAGATTAAGGCCCCATTTACATGTACATGGTTATTTTTTTAAAACTGAGATATTTCCCTTTGTTTGTACCCATTTTTTACGCTCAAACAGCAAATTTGCCTCTGAAAACGAATCTTTCTAAAAACTCCAGCTGAAGTGGAGATTCTGGAAAACTATGGTTTCACATTTGCATGTAAAGTGAGATAAACAGTTTTAGGAGCTGACGAGCCAAAACTGTGACCAATGTTTACATTTTGCTGTGATGATGATCATGGAGCATTCAGAGCAGCAGTCACATTTGTTCTGGTTCAAACACTTTTCATGTGTTTGTATTTGGACACACAGCTGATGTATCGTATCGTATCGATGACCAGAGACGAATGAGTGCTTGGAGGTCAGCAATTTTGCCACTTTAACATATCTGTGGAGAGGCGAGCCCGCTCTGTAATGCATGTGTTTCAAGGTATTTGTGAGTAATACTTACAACTGTAATGAGATAAATGCTACTCGGCTAGGTGTAAACATAGCCTAATTATAAAGGATTACACAAAAATAAGAAAAATATATGACTGTCAATTACAGTTTAGGCTAAAAATAATTCTTTTGATATACTAGTAGTTGCAAAAATGCATATCACCCCCTTAATCCAACAATAATCTTAAACCCAACCAAACCACCAAGTACAATACAGAACAATGACAATCTTTTTACAGTCTCTACTTCTCTTTTCTTGTGCCAGGTGGTGAGTTCTGTCTGCACACTGTAAGACCGACCCTTCATTTGAACTTTTGCACTTGGTACATTTCACATTGTCCAAAACTGCACTCTGCACAGTGGGTAAAATGGACTGAGATCTGGCTCCGTTTTCCCTGTAGTGACCCGAGGCATCCATTCTGACCACCTTGTCCAATTTGCTGCTATGAGAGTGTGTGCAGGAGAGCCACCTTCAAACTGCAATACAATTTAAAGCAGTCAAGAGCTCTCAACAGCTCATCGGCGCAGGCTGACGGAGCGTGGAGAGATGAGTAAGAATATAAAGCTAGAATGACCATAAGCTGTTGCGAAAAGGTAGAGCTTTTGAAATGAAGGTGATGGCAACAAAACACAAACATAAAGAAGGTCTAGAGAATAGTGTATTTTGAAATTGTTGTACAAATAATGCGTCAGATTTATGTCTTTATTTTTGCACTTTATATTGTTCATTCTTTCACTCAATACTTATAGTAGCAAGCTCTTTAGCCCTTGGGTAGACTGGTAAGATGGGCAGCGTCTTGTTTAAAGGTGCACTATGTAACTTTTTGGTTGGGGGTCTGTCACCTGCTTGTTTCTATTCAACAGGTCTACCTTACATTTATTCAGTTGCAGATGGTTTTATGGCTCAAAAATACCAAGAAAACAGGCATTCAGACTGTGAACGGGGTTGTCTCGTCACAGATCTGACCTTTAACTTGGTCTAGTTTGATCTCCGTGAAGATTGAAAGGTTTAATACCATACTGCAAACAAAGCAATAACATCTCCATGGAGAAAAGTATTTGATGAACCCTCCACCTAAAAAGTTACACAATAATATCTGATCCTGGTTAGTCTTCTTTAGTCTTGATTTAGGCTCATTTTAACAACCCTGGTTCTACTCTCAGTTATGATCAAGAGCTTTACATCGTACCACAGGTGGTCATAGTGAGTAACTCCTGCAGGATAAATAGGTGATACAGTGAACTCAGTCACCCAAGTGGAAAACATGGACAGAAATGTGATGTGCAATGCAAGCACGAGGCTATGAAATGTGGCCTATAGATGAGCCCCGCTTAGATCATTATCCAACAAAATTCAAATCCAATCCATCCTTGGAAGCTGTAGACGCTCTGTCAGCCAAAACATGAGCAGATTTCACAAAATCTACATTATATGCTATGGGAGAATTCTTTTTAGGCCAAGACTGTAGTCCCGGGCAGAGGGACCAAGTCTTTGTTTTGCAAGTCTCAAGTCTTTCACCTCAAGTCCGAGTCAAGTCCCAAGTAAAATACAGGCAAGTAAAGTTTGAGTCTCGAGTCACTGGCCCATAAGTCCAAGTCAAGTCCAAGTCGCCTGCTCTGAGCTTCAAGTCATTTCAAGCCTTTAAACTAAAGTACCAAATATACATTAGATTCTTGCAATTTATATGAATTTTAAACTAAATTGTACATTAAAAAAACATGGTATATTTATATATGAGTATTTATATAAGAGTTGTACAAATTGATTTAGTTAATTTTTTCTTTTTAAATGTCTTGACAAGATCTGAGTGTGAATCACTGTGGTCAGAATAGAAAGAATTCAGATTTAAAAGTGCTTCTCAAGTCTCAAGTCAGAGGCCTCAAGTCTAAGTCAAGTCTCAAGTCATTAACTTTCAAGTCTAAGTCGAGTTCCAAGTCTTAGTCGATTTTATCAAGTCAAGTCTCAAATCCTAGAAATAGTGACTCAAATCTGACTCATGTCCAAGTCATGACCTACAAGTCCCCACCTCTGGTACTGAGGACTAGATGCAGTACTAATACATCCATGATCCTATAGCCTCTGACAGAAGTGTCCACTTTAAGAATGCCTGATCTCGTCTGAAATTAAGCAGGTGGGGCCTGGTTAGTACTTGGATGGGAGACCAAGTTTGAGCAAAAGTACTGAGGTACATGTTTGAGAGGTATAAAAGTGTTAAATTGAGTTATTTTCATGAAGAATTGTGCTGATTTTTGGCCAACAATAGTAATACAAAAGTTACTTGAACTGAAAAAATTTTAGTCAGGATGTGACCATGAAAATACCAATAACAAACCCCAAATCATGGTATTTTCAATTTTTTCAATCTAGTTAAAAAATATAATGGAGTAGAAAGTACAAATACCTTCTCTCAAATGTGGTAAAAGTTAAAAGTATCCACTGTAAAACATATCTATATTTTTAAAATATTTGTGCAATTTGTTACTTTCCACCACTGGATATAGCAAGATAAAACCAGTTAAAATATCCAAAAACTTGCTCTGAACCAGAAATAAAATGAGTATAAACATAAAAGACCTCAGTATTTCTCATATTCTGAGCAGGGCTGTGATGAAGACTGTGGTGGTGAAGAGGTGGCTGCAGTGTTACATCTCAGCAGCTCTAATAACAGTGAGTGTGAAGAAGAAGAAAAAGTTGTGATTATAAAATGTAGCTGGACTTCAGGGCGGATGGCGTTTGGTCTCTGGGGGATCACAGTGAGAATGGTGGACTTTACTGACATCACAGAGAGGCCACGGATTTACAGCTGAATAAAGCTGTAAGAAGTCTCCAAGGTTCAATAAAATGCAAAACTTCCAAAACATCCATAGAGTTCTTTTCGTTTAAAGGGGCCATATTACACTAGTTTCTGTTATAATGTTGTTCCCTCATGGCAAACATACTGTACCTGTTTCATTCACACATTTAACACACAAACCCTTCATATTTAAGCTGAGTTCCTCTCTCAAACAGACACTATTCCACCTTGTGATGTCATGTGGTAATACAGGAAGTGCTCCATTGTGTTTTTAAACTCATTCTAGCTAGCACTAGAATCATGTGGATGATTTGAGCCCTGGGATTGCCAATCTCTTCTGAACAGAAAGTAAGTTATGTTGGCCAACTTTATCTGCTCTGCATGTTCTTTTAATATTGATTTAAAACTCCCCACAGGGACTGAATACAACAGGAAGTGAAAACCTGCACTTTTGAGTTTGAGGCAACCTGAACTATATGGACAATATCATTAAAGGGCCCATCTCATGCAAAATCAACTTTTCAGAGCTTTCTACCTTCTAAGACTGATGTGTGGGTGTGACAGATGCTGTCCTCGTTTTGTTTTACCTTGCCTCTATCCACCACAGATCCACCCACCCCGGATCCGCCCAGCTGATCAGCCTCACCGGGCCTGCCTGATCAGCGGGGGTGTAAAAGCCGGAGCCAACACAAGAAGAGTGACCAGTGGGTCCACCGCTGCATCTTTCCTTAGTTGTTTATTTTTGTGTTACCTTTATTTACTTTTTGTACACCTTTTTAGCACTTTTTTTGTAATAAACATCCTTCTTTTTTCACCTCGCCAGGCTTCCCGTTTTGTTCCACACCCGGTTCATTTTAACATCTTTTTCAGTTACCGTTCCACTCCCTAGGCTCCCATGGCACGTAACAGTGGGCCTTGTATATGTCGCTGAAGTGGGTTTTAGATTTATTCTGTGTTTTTTTTTAACAAATTGCAGCGTATTTCTGTCACCCTCCCACGTGACAATGAATTAAAGCTGCTACGATGGCGCAGCCAGCTACACCTATGACACTTTTGATGTAGCAGAAAGCGCTTCGCACCTGCCACTCCACCACCTCTGCCCTGACTCCACCCCACATCGGCTGACAATTCCCACATGAACACCTAAACAAAAGCGAGAGCATAAGCTCATTGTTCTTCACTGCAGTGTCCACGATATAATAAGTTTATCTACTAGCGTTTATTAATACTTTATCAATCAGTAATGTTCAGCTGATGTTGACGTGGTGCGTGAGCTTCGTGCATCTCCAAGTCCTTGTCCGATTCCGGGTCCAACACATGCGGCTGAACGCGCTGTATCGCCATGATGAATAAAAGTTTATTTCTACCACTATCAGGGTCACGCCTGTCTCCCCCTCCCTCCCTGAGATGGGCGGAGGAAGGGCGGCTCACTCAGAGCCTACATCACGTTTGGAGGGCAGAGCCTGAGCTTTCTCAGGACGGGCGGGGGGATGAGCAATAGTCGGCCTTTCACAGTTCCTGGTCTGTGACTGTCTCCAAGAAATCAGTAAGATTTCATAACTATTGTGTAATGGATGTTCCAAAACTCAAACTGTGCTTGTTTATGTGCAGAAGATACAATGTGAAAAGAGTTATTTTGCATGAGATGGACCCTTTAAAAGAGCCTATTTTATTTAGCTGAAAGTTATAATCTGTTTATAAACCAAACTGCAGTCAAGTTAGTGTTTCATTTTAAAAATAATAAAACAATAAATAATTATTAAAAAATAAATAAATAAAAAATACACATGTTTAACAGGCTGAGTTTTTCTCTCAAATTGCACACTCTGTTGTCTTGTGTCTTGTGATGTCATGTTACTACATACAGGAAGTGCCCACATGTGTTTTTAAACTCCATACACTTTCACTAGAATCATTTGGATCATTTCATGACATCACGAAATGAAATCACAAAGTGGAACGGTGCAATTTTGAGCTTTGGAGATGTAGACAGATTTATAATAAAGGGTTACTCAAATGTGTGATTGAAACAAAACACAACTCCAGATATGTTTTTGAGGAGGTGATAGTATTATAACACGGCTTAAAGCTCACAAGACAAAAATTTCTGTAATGTAAGCCCTAGAAGAAATGTTAGAAATCATTATATAGAGTTATTTTAATACAGCTATCTGCATCTCTTAAAACAGCAAACACCCCCACATACAAAATGACCAAAACACTCATTTTCCATAAGAGACAGCTTTTTCTACATTACAGTAAATAGCTATCAGTTCTGAAAGACAAACAGAAGCATATGGAGAGATCCTGCGCCTCATATCGACCTCTTGTACTATTGATTATGAGAAAATCAATGTATATTATGCTAGTCTTTAGTATGATGTGTGTATATGAGTGCTGTGTACATTTCCATTAGCCTCCAATAAAAGCAGCTACAAGACTAGTGGGGATTTTATTACACCAATCCTTCTCTCTTAGCCCACCTACGCCTTTAAAGGACCCAAAACATGCACTTAAAAAGCCTAAGTATGGCATCACAAATCTGCCAGGAAGCTTAAAATAGAATAGTAAGGCATGAATCAGTCTTTGAACATAAGGAAAGATATTTAGTGAAATGTTATGCAATAATTGTCTGAGCTCGCGATGGTAAAGAGGAGTTGGGTAAACGCGGGGAGAGAGAGGAGCTGACAGATTGGAGAACAGGTTGGAGCTTGGACACAGAAGCAGCCTGAAAAATAACATGGTTTATTTGAGCTATGAGAATAAAATCACAACATACAGCAGTTAAATAAAACTATATTACTCTAAATGGATTCTTGTGAGATTTAAAGGTGCACTGTGTAACTTTTCTGGCATATTTTAAACACATATATCCTGTATTTATTCAATTGTGAGTCATAACTACAGCAAAAACATGTATTAACAGCGTGAGTATGCTCACCTCTTCACAGATTTGACCCGTAACTTGACCCGGTGATTTAGCCTGTTTGTCTCCATGGAGATAGTTAATTAAATGCCATGCTGTAGAACATTCGAGGAAAAATATGTACATGGAGTCAAGCAGGTTTCAGACCCTAAGGCTACGTTCAGACAGCAGGGCTTAACGCTCAATTCCGATTTTTTTTGTGAAATCCGATGTTTTTGGGAGGTCGTTCACATTTCCATTTAAATGCGACTTGTATTCGATCCCCTGTGTGAACAGTAAATGGCCCGAAATCTGCACCGGACACACGATGACGTCAACCACAGCGAGCGTGCTCTGTGTTTACGGAAGTTGTCCAAACATGGATATGAGCATTGAGCACCTGGAGATTTTAAAGTTCCTCTCGTACCGGAGCCAGAACATGAACAACTTACTTGTTTTAAAGAGGAGATTGAGAAGGAGAAGGACGAGGTTTTTGGCTGTCGCGTTTTGTGGGACAGTGGCAGCGACGTCCGTTGAAAGGAACATGTGGAAGCGGAGACTTAGCCAAGAGTGGTGAGTGGCGATGTGCTTCGCTTCAGTGACATGGAGTTCATTAATAATTTTCACCTACTTCAGCGCAGAATAGTGATGTTTGTGGCTTGTTGATAATGTGTAGGTCGGATGAATGCGATTTGGCCGTTCACACTGAAGTCACATGTCATAAGATCGGATATGTATCGGTTTCAGGACCACCTATCCAAGTGGCCTGGGTTGCATTTGAAAAAATCCAATCTGTGCCGTTCAGTCATTAAAAGATCGGCTACAGGTCACATAGAAGCGAAAAAATCAGATTTGGGTCACTTCAGGCTGCAATCTGAACGCAGCCTAAGTTACACAGTGCACCTTTAAGACATGTTACGAAGTTGTTTCCTCCTCAAAAACAGACCCAAAGTTGTGTTTTCTTTCATTCACACATGTTTGAGTAATCATTTATTATAAGGGCCTGTTTACACGAGAACGCTTGCGGGTAAAAACGAAAAAATATTTTATCGGAAGTGCCTTTCATTTAGACAGTGATGGCGTTTTTGGGGCTTACGCAAAAATCTGAAACCACCCTCCAGAGTGGAAAAGTTGAATATGCTCTGTCGTAGCGTTTCTGTCTACACTGACCAAGACGCAAAACTCTGGTCAGAAATGCTCACGTCACATACACGTTTATGTCACATACATCACCACCTGGCGTCACCATCTAGCCACCTGACATGCACACCCAATCGAATTCCACACACTTTTGTGTCACTGTATGTACACAGATTTCCTCCCGAAAACACTTGTCTAAACGCGGAATAAAAAGTGAAGACGCAACGCCACTTTTGCGTCTTCTGTTCAGACTGTTATCATATAAATGTAGCCTTAGTCTATCTACATCTCCAAAGCTCAAAATGCTCTGTTCCACCTTGTGATGTAATGAAGTGGTAGTTTTAACTGCTACCGTTTTTCTTTTGTTTAGAAAAGATTGGAAATTCAGGGTTGAAATCGTCCAAATGATTCTAGTGAAGGTGGGTGAAGTTAAAAAACACAGCAGAGCACTTCCTGTGTTTTATTTATTTATATATATATATATATATATATATATATATATATATATATATATATATATATATTTTTATTAGAGTTTTATTTATTCATTTATTTATTTATTTATTTATTTTTAATTAGAGTTTCAGTTTTCAGTTTGAAGAACTCAAAGAACTCAAGAACTAAATATGCAGGGTTTGTGTGTTCGTGTGAATGAAACAAAACACAACAACATTCTAACAAAAATCAAACAGTGTAATATGTGATCTTTAAATATATTATATGTAATTAAAAAAGGAAATCTGATAATAAGTTGAATAAATCATAAATAAATGTCCATCACAAGCTTGAAGTTGCGTTCTAATTTCATTTGGCCATACCTGCTTGTTTGTGTCAATGTCCGATCTGATCAAATCTCAGAAGCTAAGTACGGCTGGGTCTGGTTAGTATTTGGATGGGAGGCTGTCGGGAACACCAGATGTCAGAGTGCTGGGAAAGCAGTGCCTCTAGTGGAAACAGTTGTTGTGTTCATAAGCAAGACACTTATCTCGCATTGCCTAGTATGAATCTGGTGTGTGTGTGAGCGATTGATGATGGTTGGAGTGGACGTTAGTTTGGATTGGTAGCCTCGCTTCCGTCAATCTACCCCATGGATTGTATAAAGAAGTGGACTAAGGGACTGTGACGTTACCCATAGTGTTCACCTCCAGTCAAATGAAGCTCACTGAGGCTTGCATTTATAGGGCAAATTTGAAGCAGAGTTCCATATTAAGAACAGAAATCTATTTATGGACAAAATAATTCAGTAAATCACGTAGAGCGAGGTAAAACGAACATTTAAAGACCAAAATTACAAGGTTCAACGCAGCAGTGTCGGAAAGAGGGGAGATGTTTTTTCGATGTAAAGTGAAGTCTGCAGTCTGTGGACAACCCCAGAGCATCTGTGACTATGAGTAGCTTTATACCACTGAGGATGGAGAGAATGAAAATTGCACTCTAAGGCACATTGTATGTCTTTAAAAGCTCTATATAACAACAATCAATACATTATTATTATTCCGTGGCATTAAGCAACATTGAGCCAACATATTTCTCTTTTTTCTCTTGGGAATTTTTTCAGTCTTCATTGTGCTTGTATAGTTTAGATCTTGTATCTTGTGGGATGGTCCGTGTAACATCGTTCTTTTGAATTTCAATTAGAATGAAAAGCAATAATATTGGAACACATTTTGTTATTTCATTATTCCGTTTTAGTGTCAAACAAACAGATTTTGACCTCTATTTCCAGTATTTCGTTTAATTTTTATTTGAAATAACACCAATCAAACAGTCTCAGTGCCTTTTTTAATTTTGATATTTTATTCTCTCTGGTTTATATGCCCCAGAAGTTCTGCTGCAGTGTCAACCATGGATCTATAATAAAAACAATTTTTTAATAGTTATATGGTGTCAGCTGAACAAAGGAGAGTTTATCGCTGCTTCTTTTTTCTCATCATGGAGTTCAACAATGATTTTCTAGGACTTGAAAGTAAATGCGCCACTATAAAAGAAGACATTTGTCTACAAAATTGCAGTGATTTTTCAGGTAAGTCTTTCTAGCAACAGAATAAACCAGAGAGATTAAAATATCCCAATTGAAAAAGGCACCAAGACTGTTTCTTTGAAATAAACTTCCAATTAAATATTGGAAATAGAGGTCAAAATCTTTTATTTTTTGTTTGTTTGTTTTTAAGCAGTTTGTCATCCTTAATTAATATTTAAAAGAGCGAATGGTACACGGACCTGGGATGATGAGTATGAAGTGTTTTGCTCAGGGGACACAACACTACTACCAGAGATACTTAAGTTGGTAGTTTAACACTCAACCCATAAAGTCAATGCTGCCTGAAATATTATGAAATCCAACTGATGAAAATGTATGAGCACTGACACACACACACACACACGCACACACATATCTGTCAGTTTTGATTGAATGTACTAAACAAGCGTAAATATAAGTGTATTCTGTGAGCCCCATTGGCGTTAATTGCTGGAAAAAGTCTTTTGTTCTCATCTGGTGCTGCTAAGAGGAGCAGGAGGTCTTCATTTCGCTCTGGATGAAAAACGGGGGAAATATATTTATCTTTTCTAACCAGCCCGAGAATTCTGCTGGCACGCGGTTTCGAACTCTCCGGCCAGCTCATGTCCAAACTCCCACACTCCTCTACTGTCCACACACGGACGGAGAGAAGGGAGGAGGGAGAGGAGGAGAGGAGGGGGAGAGAGAGAGGGTGAGGAGAAGAGATAGAGAGAGAAGGCAAAGCAATAGGAGGAGAGGGAGGAAGGAGGGAGAGAAGGAGACAGAGGAGAGGAGGAAAGGGAAGGGAGGAGGACAGAGAGAGGGAGAGGAAAGAGATGAAGGGGAGAGGAAGGAGCGAGGAGATGAGAAAGAGGGAGAAGGGGAGAAAGGGAGGGGAAAGAACAGGAGTAGAGAGAGAGAGAGGGAGGAGTGAGAAGAGAGAGAGGGAAGAGGGAGGAGGAGGAGAGAGAGAGGGAGGAGTAACAAGAAGAAAGAGAGGACGGGGAATGGAAGAGGAAAAGGAGAGAAAAAGGAGGAGGAGGAGTGGGAGGAGAGAGAGGGAGACGTGAGGAGGAGAGAGGGAGAAATGCAGAGGACAAGAGAGAGGAAGGGGAAAGAAGGAGAAGAAAGAAGAGGAGAGAAAGAGGAGGAGGAGGACGAAAGGGCACAAAGGAGAGGAGTAGACCTGTCACCGTAACAAAATCTGAAGTGTGATATATTGCTAATGAAAATATAGACGATAAACGATAATATTGAGGAGAGAGAGAGGAGGAGTAGAGAAGGAGGTAGAGCTCAAAACATCTTTCATTCACGGGGCTTGATTAAACATCCAGGCCACAGCGATGCTCTCAGGGCACGGAGGAGCAGGGTGCAGGTGTGGAAACAGGAAGTGGGCAGGCAGCGTTTACATAAGAGGGTGCCGGGTTCAAATACTTTACAATTTGTCTCATGGTATAAATTGTTGAAACATTGATTCATTCAAACATCTCATAAATCACAGTTTGTTTACTGCAGATGTGTTTTCTGCATGAGGTTGCCGTGGATTTTTGTTGTGAAGTTGTGTTTGTACAGATATTTTCCATTTACACTTTAAAGGGCCCATCTGATCTAATGTTGTTTCCTCATTAAAAAAAAAAAAAAAACCTCACACATGTTTAACACACATTCTGTATTTTGGGGTTCTTCTCTCAAACAGAAAACATTGTGGCACCTCATGCTTCCAGTGAGCTATTTGAGATTTGAAAATCTTGAGAGACCAATACAGGATTAGTCTTTGAGGAAGTAATGGCTTAAAGCTCACAAGAGTCAGTTTTGTGTAATATAGGACCTTTAAGTTTTGATGTTATTCTGAAAACACAATAAACATTAATTCACACATTTTTGCTTCTAAACCAGGGGTCACCAAACTTTTTTCTCTGGGGGCCACTCAATCCTGACTGTGATGGAGGCCGGGGTCGGGTCGGTCGTATAACAGAATTGTATGACCCTGATGACGCAGATTAAAACCATCACACTTTCTTTACGTATCAAACAAACTGCACTGTCCTTGCATTGAACAAAAAAATAATCAGTCATCCACTGTTCCTTGAAATCTCTCTGCCAACTTTTTGTACATTAACACTTGCCATTTTGCTGTCCTTAACTGCACTACAGAACTTTGCGCATGCGTTGACTGTCACTGTTTGATCTTGAGCTTGTCAGGTGATGAAAATTCTGTGGCAAATTTGGCGGCAAATAAACAAACGTGATAATAATTTTAATATAGATATATATACGTCATATAAATATCATTTTTTAATTGGAAAAATCAACAAACTACAAGATGCATATGTGTTATTAGTTACTAAAAAGTAATTTTAAAAAATAGGCCATGACAACTTTTGAGGGTTGCCTCATAGGGCCAGTTCAAGTGGTGGGGGGCAGAGGTGCTGGGGGGGCCGGTCAAAGGGGAGTGGAGGGCCAGAGTCGGCCCCGTGGGCCTTAGTTTGATGATCCCTGTTAAACTGTGTCTATGGTGTTTTAACATTGTCTATGTTGCTACTTGCCAAGAGAAATATTTTTGTTAATGTTATTTTCACCTATAAAATATGCACTTTTTGAATATCTCAATCTTCTGTGGAAGGATCATGTCAGGTCAAAGTGATGTTTTGCAGGGGGTGGGGGGCAATTTTAGAGCAAACTATAGGTACATTTTCAACTTTGTGTTCAAAAACTGTCAAATAGAAGTACTACATGACATCACACAGAACTTAATTACAGCATTACAGCCAGGTATTTCTGATTAGACCTGGCTACAAAGGCGGAGTTTGAATTGTGGACATGTGTTAAACTTTATGAAGATTTGAGTCTGGCCTCTGCTCAATCTCCCAATTTTCAAATAGGTCTGACTTACAGGCTGCTGAAAATATAGTGTTCCCTCATCAAGCTTGTATTTAAATGGATGTATTTTGTATCATGGTTTGACTGCTCAGAAAAATATTTTCACGTATCCCATAATTCTAAACACTTTTCTGTACATACTTATGCTCAGCTCAATGCCTTCAAATATGCAAGGAAAAGATCAGAGAGTGGCAGACTGATTCCCACTTAATGCATACTGTTGTTGTATCCTTAGGCAGAACTCAACTTCAATCACTATACCCCACAACTATCATAGTTTTTTTGCAGGGAGGGCATCTGGTGTATATGTTTGCCAAGAGAAATATTTTTGTTGATGTTAACTTGAGCATTCGCCTGTAAAACATGCACTTTTTGAGTATCTCACTCTTCTGTGGAAGGATCACATCAGGTCAAAGTGAAGTTTTGCAGCTCATATTCTGACAGACAGACCGGTGTAATGTAAGATCCAGCACCATTTCTTTTAGAACTCTGCTAAATCTTTTTATGCCACCACCTATTAATAGAGAAGAGCTAAGAGCCTGAAAGCTTTCAATAATACATGGCAGAAAGGAACGGATCTAATGCTTTTACCTTTTGGGTCCCATGAAGTCAAAATTAAATAATTTAATAATTCACCTAGTACAATAATGCTGACTTTATAATGATGAAGAATGAGGCTTTTTTTTTTCTTTTGTAATGTGCATTTCTTGGTCCCAAAACACACACATACCTTAACCTAAATCAACCCATATCTGAACTCTAAACCAAGTTGTTTTTAATTTTTTTTTTTTTTTTCATTTTATTTATTTTATTTTATTTTCATTTTTTATTTATTTTATTTTTTATTGTATTTATTTATTTATTTTTATTTTTTTATTTTATTTGTTTTATTTTTTTATTTTTATTTTTTTATTTATTTATTTATTTATTTATTATTATTATTATTATTTTTATATTATTTTTTTTATTTTTATTGTTTTTTATTTTATTTTAAATTATTTTTATATTTATTTGTATTTATTTTATATTTATTATTTTTAATTAATTGTATTATTATTATTTTTATTTTATTTATTTATTTTTGTATTATTTTATTATTTTTTTATTATTATTATTATTATTTATTTTTGTTATTTATTTTTTTTTTTTTATTTTATTAAATTTTATTTTTTTATTATTTATTTATTATTATTATTATTATTATTTTTATATTTATTTTTATTTATTTTATATTGATTTTATTTTATGTTTTTATTTTAAATTAATGTTATTATTATTATTATTTATTTAATTTTATTTTTTTATATATTTTTTATGTTTTTTTATTAACAGCATTTTAACATGGCTTAACGCTCAGAAGCTTATAGTCTAATTGACGTGACGCTGTTTTATGAGACGATGCAGTCCGTGCTGACAGAGCGTGTGTAGGTGGTATGTTCACGATAACATTAGCTCCTGGGATCATATCATGCGCACAGAAAGAATACGGAATACGGTGCAGTCTCAATAACCTCCAGTATAACATAACGTGTCAAGTGCTGACTAAGCTCTAGCTACGTATGGGAAAAAAAAAAAAAAAAAAAACAGAGAGAGAAATCTGCAACGTTTGACACTGTAGTCCGCTCTTATAGTTGTGCTGTCACATGCAATATTACCTATAGCTCAATATGCCCACCTGCTGGCTGAAAGTAGTACTACTATGACATCATGTTTAAAGGTCCTATAATAAGCAAAATTGACTCCTCTGAGCTTTAAGCCATGTTATAATGCTCTCATCAAAAACATACGTGCAGTTGTGTTTTTACATTACTTTTGTTGAGATTGTTGAGATTAAACACGTGTGAATGAAACATAACACATTTAGGCACTTGGTATGACATTAAACTTACCTTGCATTTCTTCAATTACAGATTTCGATTACAAAAGGGGGGAAAATCTTTCTTCTTGGCCTTCTTACTGTGAGCTGCTTTGCCATGGACGACCTGACCTGCTATTTGGCTTGTGGAGACACCTGCTTGCCTCCTGTGAGATAAGAGTTTAATACTGTAGAATACTGTGGAAAATTCCAAGCATGGAGACAAGCAGGTGACAAATAGAAAAGTTACACTGTAGGCTTTTAATATAGTTACAACAGCTAAGTGCACTGAGTAAGAGATACTGTATATTTGCTAACCTAGAGGTAATTTGAGTAGTGAACATACATGGATTTAAAACCACAAAGACACAAAGGAGCTTCATGGATTACAGTCATATGGATTAACTATTTTTAGCTCTGGAGGTGAACTAAATAGGCAAAATTTCTAAACTTGTAATTGTAACACAACTCCAGGTATGTTTTTGAGAGAACAGTCGTAACAGAAAATCAGATGAATCAGGTTTATAGCATCTTTTTATTCCAAAGTGTCCCAAATAGAACCCTTTATCATTATCTTACAAACATCTGGTATACACACGAGTAGGGACAAAATGGAGGAACAGTCGAAATACTACAACATAACCTCCTCATGGTCAAGAGAACACTTCATTGGACACACTGATCTACCACCAGGAGAGCCTCGCTGCGTAAACAGACACTTGGCAGGTCTCCCAGTAGAATATGGCCGTATGCAAGGACCCTACTCCCAGCACAGAGCATGAAATAATAATGGACATTGCTACAAGAGGAAAATGCTGATTGTGTAAGACATGGTTAGCTGCACAAGCCCAGATTTGAAATGTAAGAAGATGCTTAAAGGCGTAACTTTTTGGTTGGTGGTCCGTCAGCTGCTTGTTTTGATGGATATGTCATTGCTTTGCTTTGAATGTTCCACAGTATGACATTAAACAGCTCTACTTTGCATTTACTCAATTACAGGTGGTTTCAGAGCACAAAAATAACTAGAAAAACAGGCATCCTGATTTGTTAGTTGTCTTGGTTTGGTCTCCGTAAAGATCAAAAGGGTTAATGCCATACTGTGAAACATTCCAGGCAAAGCAACGAAGCAATAATCTCCACGGAGAGAAGCATTTGATGGACCTTCCACCAGAAAAGTTACACAATGCACCTTTGAGATAATCCGTTAAACTCCCAGGCTTAGTGCAGTTTTCATCTATCAAAGCTAATCCAATTGATGTAATTAAATAATACTTTTACAGTCAAATAAAGACACATTTTCACATTTATGGAACTGAAAAGCTGCTGTCTGCATATTCGTGGCCACAAACATCATCGGCTGTGTGCGTCATGCAATGGTTTGTTCTCCTCACTTGACATCGTGCTTCTTACTATAAGAAGGCAAAGTTTGACGTCATAGACACAGACTGTCTTCACTCTAGAAGCAGCAGCTGGATTTGGACAGTGACACGTAAAATGTAAAATACAATACTATTATTAATTTAACCATATTTGACAATCCTTAACTGATTATGACCAATACTACCAGAAAGAAAAAAAAAAAGAAAAAGAAAGAAAATTCAGATGTTCAATTTAAAACCGTTGATATATAGCATAGTTTATATAACCAGGCACGTTTTAAATTTGTTATATTTATTTCATTGTTATGATGGTTACCTTATGAAACCACCAAAAGGTTAAAAAGTAATTGAATGAGAAAGGACTAGCCAAAATATGCTAAAATACTTTGTAATACTGCGTGTGTCTCACTTCAAATTGAACAAATGAAATCCATAACCCTTTCCATAATGCTCTTTATAACCGCACCATGACAAATGTATAACAGTTAAATCAAATGTGAAACAGAAAGAGTCATTGGAAGGGAAAAAAAAGTGTAGTGGACAAGCTCCGTACACATAGAACTTAATGAGGAGCAGATAACACCCTGGTGTAAAAAGGTTCGGTACATATGAAATGATATAGACATGATAAAATACAATTAACAGTCATAAATCTCTTTTAGAACAGAATTATGTGACAAAGTTGACATCGTAGAGTATCCATGGAAAACGGGACATTTGACTCACGCTTAATTTTGGGAAGACCAATTTTCTGATAAGGCTGGCTTTGTTGATTTTACATTCATGGGAACAAGATTTTGAAACTATTGTAAAGTACCGCCCCCTGCTGCTGTGAGGGTGCAACAGCAGCACAGAGACACAAGACACATAGAACTTGGACTGTTTTACAATCAAGCGAAGGAAGGCACTGGAGAAATGCTATACTATTTTAGCTCTGTACGCTCTTGCTGTCCATCTTGAAAAAGGTAAAAATCTAAAAATCTTGGACATCATTTGAGTTTTGAAAAATAAAGTCTCAACATACTTAGAAAATTCTGTTTTTGCATTTCGACTCATCTTAGCAAGTACAGTTTACAAAAAGTAATCTGCTATAAAAAGAATAAATGCGTATGGCATTTTGGTTATCAAACAAGCTTTTGATTGACACAATTTGCACTAAAAAATTGTAAGAATATGAAGACATGATTATTTACATTTTTGTGCTGCAAGAGAAAACATTGCTGAAATGCTTTGTCGTTCTGCTAAAAATAAGCAGGATCATTTGTAAAGACACTAAACCTTTATAAATTAGTGCTTTTTGTTGGACAGGAAAAGGATGTGAGACAACTTAAAAATATATATACAAACAAAAATCCTAAGTGGGTCACAGTGTTACCCATTTGCACAGGTCTGTTAGTGGAGGTGAAGAGACAGCGCTACATTGAAAGTGCAGTGGGAACTCTTTTGCACTTTTGGAAGTCCTGATCCACCTTTCTCCCTTTCTCTCTGTCTGTCTCTCTAGTGCTCATGGGAGGTCCAGCCTGCTGTACCGGACCCCTCGGCCCCACTGCACGCCTCTC
The DNA here is from genome assembly GCF_026225935.1 of Boleophthalmus pectinirostris. Taxonomy (NCBI): domain Eukaryota; kingdom Metazoa; phylum Chordata; class Actinopteri; order Gobiiformes; family Gobiidae; genus Boleophthalmus; species Boleophthalmus pectinirostris. The sequence goes on along the minus strand of NW_026571404.1, from coordinate 28,768,155 downwards.
CACGTGGGCAGCTGGTAGTTCCTGGGGACGGTGCCACGGACGTTCTCCTCGAAGTATTGGAACATTCGAAACCACCAAACCCGCGAGAATGGGTTACTCTGAGACGTCTCTTTGAGTGACTGAAAAATAAAAAAACAAAACAAATTATATATTTTATCCAGCACAAGTTAAAAGGTGCATTGCACAACTTTTCTGGTGGAGGCTTTGACTAGAATGATCCACGATAGAGAATAAATGTTTCTATCTCAAGGGAAACTAATAGGCCAGGTCACCTCTGTGAAGCGGCAACCCTATTTTCAGAGACAATTATTGTATTTTTGAGCACTTTTTGAAACCCCTGTAAATAATAGATAAATGTGTTTAATGTCATACCATGGAACATTCCAAGAAAAGTCTCCATGGAGACAATTAGGTGACGGACGCTCCACCAGAAAAGTGGTGCAATGCACAATTAAGGAATTAAAAGTAATTATATGAAATTAAACATTTTACACAAGAAAAAAAAAGTACAATGTGCCCTTACTGTTTTTAAACTCCATACACCTTCACTAGAATAATTTGGATCATTTCAACACTGACATTTTTTTGAACTAAATGTAAAAGGGAGCTGTTCACTTGAAAACTACAGCTTCATGACATCACAAGGTGGAAAAGAGCATTTTGAGCTTTGGAGATGTAGACAGAGAAATAATAATAGGACTACACAAACATAAAAATAAAAAAACAAACTGAATGATATGGAATTCATCCCACCCACTTTTGCCTATAAATGCAACTAAAGTACTTCTTGGTTGACACACTTCTCTATTGAAAATTGACATTTGCAAAACAGCTCATACAGAATCCCAAACAGGATTACAGTTTTCCTGCATTAACGCAAGCAGTATACAGGATATAAAAATCCTTTGTTGACAGATTTTGGGTGCTCTCAAGCATTTGCTTTTTTGCTGTCATGTTTGAATTTCTTTATTCAAGTGAGAGTTTGGTACAGGAAATACTGCTATTAAAAAACTAAGACCTGACCATGTATCTGACCAAAACAGCACTCACAAGACAATAACAACTATTAATACACTGTGTAAATCACCTCACTAATACCTGCTGTTGTCCCATATAAATCCATAAAATCTAAATAATTAGTCGACTAATAAAAAATGTGGACTAAGACACCACTGAAAGATTAATTGATTAATTAGCTAAAGGACTACAGCCGTAAATCAAACCATAAATACTAGGGATGGGACGAGATACGCAAGATCAGACAAGACACGAGATTAGGCCCACAAGAACGAGACAAAATGAGATTTTGACATAATATATAATAAATACATTTTGCAGCCCACAGTTCTGGCCTCACCATTTTTCTTTACTTTATTTAACATTTTTTGCCATCATTGCAGCACTGCTCTTTTGAACTACAGCTTCTCAAGAAATGTAACTTGTCTGTAATGAACCCCTTTTAATGTCCAATCCAAATGTGACAAGATAATTTTTCCCTTGGGTGTACAATCTTACGGTAATTTTGTCTCAAGAGATCTTGTCCCATCCCTAACAAATGCACGGGAGTTCCTTGGGTCTGAAACAGAGGATGCTGACCTGCTGGTTGGCCATGGAGTGGTACCACCAGAAGAGACGGGTTGTGATGAAGTAGGCCACCACCACATCCACAGTGTAGTGGTCATGGGCCAGGAGGATACAGAAGATTGCCACAGCACTCAGCACCCAGCAAATCCAGGGGTACCACCATAACCTCCTGGGAGAATCTGCAAAACACACACAGCATGTTAAAAGGCCCATATTCTTCTATAATCTTGTTTCCTCATCAAGACATACCTGAAGTTGTGTTTTGTTTTATTCACGTAAGTAAAGGTAAAAGGTAGCTGTTAATTTGAAAACTACCGCTTCATGACATGGAAAAGCGGATTTTTACCACTGGAGATGTAGACAGACTAATAATAACAAGATTATACAAACGTGTGACTGAAACAAAACACAGCTCTAGATATGTTTTGAGGAGCTAACAACATTATAACATTTTGTTTAATATAGGACCTTTAAGAGCAAGTCTCCATTTCTACCACCAGATGTCACTATCACTATAAGTCAGGGATGTCAACACCATCTTCAACTGTGTATGTGATGTAGTAGGGACAGATTACTCAGAGCTGTAATGAGCAATGTGTTTGTATATCTTGGTCAAGTACTTAAACTTTGTGACACTTAGTGGTGATCTCGGGTCTTAACTTGTCTGACACGACAGAGGAAGTGCTCATGTGAGGAGCGTGTCAGTCCACAAGGATATGAGACACTTCCTCTGCACTTCCTGATGCAGCTCAGAGCAGATGGTCACAGAACAGAGAAATGTGAACAACCAGTAAAATATAACTGGCATATACACATATATTTAAGACATACAGCAACTTAATCTGCCACAAAAGTGCCACATCCCGTTACCAACCACTAGCCACTAATGTATTAATCACATCCACAAAAATGTCAGAGTTTAACTAGATATAGCTCAAATAATATATTATTTAAGATCACAAATAGTGAACAATTCAGAATAAGGACCACTGAAACATGAAGAGCGGTTTAAACTACTCACATTCATTGATGAAGAGGTATGTTATGGTTAACATAACTGTATGGCCACTGTACAAATAATCTCCACACATTGTGTGGGAACCAGTTATGGAGAGACCACCTCCAGCGATCATCTTCATGACTCTTCTCATCTGTGCCTCCCAGTTGCCCATGAGCTGAAACACAAAACAGAAGGGATATAAATGTACTGTTTCACCATATTCACATCACTCACTGTCAGTTCAAGATCAGCTATACTGGAACTGTATTGATTAGTTATTGGAAAGGCCTGAGAATATGATATTTTATAAAATCAGACAAAGTGATGTGGCTGAAAAGGTGCATTATGTAACCTTTCTGGAGGAGGGTATGTTACCTACTTGTGTCCATGGAGATGTTATGGCTTTGTCTAGAATGCTCCACAATACGGCATTAAATGTGTCTATTTCCACGGAGAAAAGGTCAAATCTGTGAAGACCCAACTCCCTGTGGGAATAACAAGCAGGTGGCTCCACTCCAGAAGAGTTACTTAAGGCCACCTTAAATATTCCTGTCTAGAGTCTGTGTATAGTCTGCATAACAGTTATTTGAATGCTAAATTTGCTGAATCTTATTTAAAATGATCGACAAGTTACAATAAAATTATTCAAGTGTTTCAGCCCTAAGGGGAGGTCAAAAGCCTCAACCAGTAACATATTCTACATAATCTATTGTAAAAAAAAAAAAAAAAATGTATAAGAGCAGTATGCACCAGTAAATACAACTGTGTAATGTTTAATGCATTTGCACTGTTCATTTCACAAAGAGTCCTTGGTTCCACTTTATGCAAATTCGGTCAGATCAAATGTTGCAACATCTTCCCACAATGACTAGAGTCTTGTCAATGCATGACCTGGCTCAGGACATGATTATGTTCCAAAAGCACTGTTCTGAGTAGATTCACATGATGATCTAAGCACAAAACTATTAGGAGTCAAGAGACAGTTAAACACAGATACAGTATAGTCTAGAAGAGCATGACTGACCTTTGGAGAACATTTGAAGTGCATCCCAGGAACAGGCAGAGTGGTGATGTACATGGTGATACACCGATACATATAAAGAGTGCCCACGATAAAGAAAAAGCGCCTGCCTATAATTGACCTGGAACAGAGCAGAGGTTCATCAGACTGAGTTACCAGACTGTAGCAGAACATCAAACCAAAGAGCTCCACTGACCTGTGCTTTAGCAGCATCCATTGGAGAAACCACAGTAAGACCAGCAGCATCCCAATGATCTCACAGATGGAGAAGGCCCACTCTTTCCTGTCGAACACGTCAAAGAACTTATCAGGCAGAGGAGGAGTGTGCTCTTTGGATGGGACCCTCTCATGGACCACTGAGATGACCACAGTGGTGGTGACGAAGCACACCACGGCATAGATGAAGGACACTGCTGTTTTGGGCCACTCTGTGGGGAAGGAGGAGCGCAGCTCTTTAGTGGGAATAGGGATCTGCACCATCTCCTTGTCGTAGTTCCTCATTCCCAGAGTGCCGTTCCTGTGGGGCTTGGCGGTCCCGTTGGGCAGACCCCCGACGTGCCCGTTTGCATGGCCATTTTTATGAGTCTCGATATGATTCTCAATGAGCAGTGTTTGCACACGCTCCAACAGCTGCTGTCCTCCGTCAGAGGACACGAGGGACAGCGGCATTTTCCTGAAGTCGTCTGGAGTGAGTCTGAGCAGAGCTGGTCCATCTGTCCCCTGCAGAACATCCACATACTCAGGCATGCCCTCCTCTGTCAGCCAGCGCGACACCTCCTCTGCTGTCCATGAGCCCGCCTTCTTCATCCTGGGACAGAGGAGCCACTGGAACACTGCACAAGTCTGTGTCTATGGGGCAGGGCTGTGTCCTCTCCTGCTTTGGCACATGGTGAGGATGGCAGCCCGGCTGCCTCTTCAGTTGACGACACAAGGTAGAAAAGTGTGCACGGGACGTCTTCAGCTCATTGGTTTCCCCTCAGAGTCCAGCCCTGACAAAAGAAATGAAAAGAGTGTGAGATGGAATCTTATGATGATGAACACTGACACACCCAGAGTTAAGGAAGACATGTGACTCATATGAAGGCTTTGATACAGAGGCCATTTCCTGAACACATCACTTAGCAACTTGAACAACCTTAATCGCAAAAACACTATCCCACTCTATTCTCCAAACATGAAAGTATTTATTCTGCTCTGTATATGTTTGAAATCCAGGCTTTAGCCCACAGCCAAAGCCAACAGGGAGCTCCACATGTGCTGCATATGTGGGGTTTGTTTACAGGGTGGGACGTTGGCGGTGGACACGGGGGGCTGGGCTTGTGTTCAGGGGAGTGTGAGGTCCAGTGGGGAGTGAGTGTGTCTGATCTACTGCCTGGGTAAACTGAGAGTGAGGGGAACGCAGGACAGGGAGGAACTCATAAATCAGAGCGGAGGTCAGCAGCTATTGGCTCCACCCCTGTAACGAGGGCAGTGAGCCAGCACGCTAAAGCCACAGGAGAAGGAGGAGACTGATGGAAGAGAGGAACAAGAGAGTGCAGAGGCGGATTAAACACTCACAACTACAATATTATCATGAGTTATACTGTGGAAGAGTGCTTTTGTGTTTAAATGTAACTTAATTATGGACATGCTTTAGGTCAACATTAAGATGGGACAAGATCTCGTGCCACAAGACCTTAGAAGACAAAAAAATTACTTGGTGACATTTCTTCTCATGTATCTACATTTTTATTAGACAAAAAGAGGATTTAGCTGTGGCCAGGTCTATTTCTTGAGAAGCTGTATTTCAAAAAAGTAAATAAAGTAAATCAGAAAGTAAGTAAATCAGAAAACTGGTGAGGCCAAATTGTGAACTTGAGAACTGTGAATCACAAAATGTATTGATTACAAAGATGTCGAAATATTGTCTCATCTCGTAGACTCTGCCTCATCCTACCCGTAAGTAAACATGTATGACTCACTTTAATACAACTCTGAATGACTTAATGATGAGGAGACACCATGATTTATAACTTAACTCTTAAAAGTCAAATTTGCATAATGCGTTGTCATTAAGTAGTTGTCTAGGGTTGTTGTACTACTCAAGCTTTTACTAGAAATATTCAAATAACTACAAAGAGTGTTATAACTGCACTTGCCTTCAACCTGAAAACTAAAATGAATAACATTTTCTCTCATGTAGCATATTATTAAATTACAAATTCAAGCACACTTAAAATAAACATTGTATCTGTTTTTTGTTTTTTTTCCCCCTGAATCAGATATTGGTTTGGATCAGTACTGCTTGCTCCCTGTTTGAAAAAAACAAAACAAAAAAAAACTGTCCATCTTTTCTCAATATACTGATTCAACTCTCTCAGTAAAGGTTTTTCCCCCAGTCTCACTCCAACAGTGAAGTTCTCTGGCAGTAGATGCGGTTGGCACGACAACACACACACATACACACAAACACACACATACAAGAGCTCCTCTAGCCTCCTGTAGCCTCCTCTCACCTCCTCTCACCCCAATACTTGGCGTATTCAGAACAGAGGATTATAATGCTGTAGCCTCCATATCACTGTACAGCCCGTGGAGCAGGATTTATCCGCTGTAGCCCAGAGGGAGCACTGTCTTTGACCTGATAACCCTCCATTCCAAGGCTGTAAAAACATGTGGCAGGGGAAACTAGACTGAAATGAAAGGGGCAAGAGCATAGAGTGTATATATAAATGGCCATAGCTAACCTGCTAGCCGCCGCATTGCAAATATGAAACGTTCATAGGGGAGCGTTTTGGTTCCATCGACTTGGTTTCCAATTGACTTTAGTTTTGCTGTAACTGCTGCTGCGAGCCTCTGTATTTTGGTCGTAAAATGCTCGTATTAACCCACTCTACATAATCCTGATGTTTTTACTTCACTATTTTGTACATAAATAAATTCCTATTCCCAATATGGAAATGGCGCCAAATTCGCTCGTATAACTGCTATGGGTGACATTCCTTAGTCCACTTCTTTATACAATCTATGGGCAAGAGACTAGAGAGTTGCATTATTCGTTTGAGGTTTAAGAGATGAAATAACACCAAATATGCAAAAAAAAAATGCAAACCTGATCATTTATATTACTGATATGGGAAATGTTGCACTATATCTAACCACAAAAACAGACTATGGAGGGACAGATGAGCTCATTCTCCAACAGACTCCTACAGCTCTGCACAAACAGTGAGAGATACAGGACTAGAGTCAGACCATACTCCACTCAACTATACAACAACTCACCATTATGTAATAGAAAACCCTCTGTCAATCAGCATTTAATCTTTGCACTGTTTCTCCTTATGACCTCTTGTATACAGCTGATATATATTTATTATGTTTTTTTGTACATATAAAATATCTGAGCCCAAGTTCTAGAAAGTGATGGTCTTTTTGGTAGTAGGGATGTAACAATATCCAAATTTCTCTGTACAATATTTTCACGATGCATCTCAATATTTTGTGGAGGTTAACCAAATTGTGAAGATAGTACTTTTTCCTTTAAAAATGCCTTGGCCCGCCTTTGGTTCTGTCATAAACCAAAGAGTCAAGATTTAAAAGTTCAATTTAAAAGCAAAGAAACTTGAGATTTGATATATTGTGATGGCCCGTGATATTACTGAGAGACTTTTGATATCATGATATTTCAGTTATTGTTACATGCCTACTTATTAGTAAAGTAACATTGTGAAAAATACACATTTGCCAGCTTAGTCACCAGTTCCAGTTAACCGGGTTTGGAAAAACTGAGCACTAAATAAGCATGGAAAGCACAAACCTATTTATGTATGAAAACAAGACCATAAATTATGGGCATTAAAGGTGAACTGCGCAACTTTTCTGGTGGAGACCTACATATTTCCACTGAGATGTTATTGCTTAGCCTGGAATGTTCCATGGTATGACATTAAACATATACATCTAGCATTTATTCATTATTCTATTGCTCAAAAATAAAATAACTCCTGAAACAGAACTGTAATGTAGCATAGTGTTGTGACCTGCTTGTCTTCCTCGTGATAGGTTTAATCTATACTGTACATCTAGACAAAGCAATAATATTTCCATGGAGACAAGCACATGACAAACAAACTCTCCACTAGAAATGTTGCGCACTGCACCTTGAAAAGCAAAAGAGTTAAAAATTTGCCTGTGACCAAGTAATAATTGCTGTCAATTTTAACTCATACCACATTCGTTCTCAAAATAATCGCAACTCAAAAATGTGACACTTTTCAAATTGACATCTTCACAGTGAGATAGCACCTCAGCTACGTGTCAGTGGAGCTGTTTAACATACACAGTTCTATAGAAGACTCGTGTTTAATGGAGATACAGGCAAACAAGGAGACAAAGGGTGCTGGCGTCAATCTGTTAGCAGAGCACAATTGAGACAGATCAGAGATTAGCTGTCACTGAGTCAGCTGGCTGCACTGGACCTTTGCTCTCTCTCAATCAGCTTATACAGTGAGGAAATAAGCAGGCCCAACAATAAAGCCACCAACAAGTGCACCCTTTCTGTAAACTGGACTTTGTTTATGTTCTACTTAGGGATCTGGTTTGGAAACTGCTCATGGACTACATAAACAGACACTCCACATCTACAGTTACAGATACAAACTTAATAGAAAAATAGTCAAATATTGTAGGAATGTCAAGATTAGGGATGCACTGATCCAGCTTTTTCAGTTCCAATAATGATATGAAATATATATACTTTGGCTTTTTTATTAACTGATACCCGATATTAACCAATACCAGAGTAGGGATGGAAAAACAATGTTAACTTATTAAACAAGATCCAATTTGTTACGTAACTCTACTATCCTTCATATCAGCACTGATCAGCTTTGAATCAATAAAAGTTCAAACATCCCCAAAGTTCAAAATGCTCTGTTCCTCTTTGTGATATAATGTAGTGGTAGTTAACCTTTTTTCAAGTGTTACCTTTTCTTTAGTAGAGACTGGTAATTCCAAGGCTGAAATGATCCAAATGATTCTTAGTGAAAGTGTATGGAGTTTAAAAACACAGCGGAGCACTTCCTGTATTACCACATGATGTCTCAAAAGCGGAACAGGTTTCTGTTTGAGAGATGAAGTCAGTCTAAATATGCAGGGATTGTGTGTTAAACATGTGTGAAGGAAATGAAACACAACTTAAGCATAAAATGGGCCTTTTAAGTACATTTTTAAAATATTAAAAAGATATAACAGATGTGAAAATTGGTGGTGACCCAGGAAACATGAGTTATGATAGCCTACAGGCAAAAAACTCAGCAGTAAACAACTTGTGACACGAATTTGGAAGCATGCTTTTAATAACCAAGCTCATAACATTTTCAGATGAATATCAACTTTGCTACTTTGAGACATCTAAACTGCTTTTACATCATGCTTACGATTGCTTTTTTTAAAAATACTCTTTTTAATTGTATTTTTTGTACAGCATGTTTGAATGTTTAGAAAAGCGCAGTATAAATAAAATGTATTATTATTGTTGGAAATTCCAAAGTGTAAGTGTTAGTTCAGTAACTGTTTATTTAGGCATTCTTAGGCAGCTCAGGGGTCCTTAACTCCTGTAGCTTCACTTCTTTACCTACCTACATCTGTGTCTATGATAGACGTGGGTTTGTACACATGTTTATTTATTATTTAATTGTTCCTTAATTGTTGTGTAAATGTTCTGAAGTTAATCTGTTACAATAATTTCGGTTAGAAATAAGATTCAAATTAGATACAAAGATATAAGAAAGGACATTAAAGCTCCATAAATCTACTCCTGTGTCCTCCTTCACTCTCTGATTGGAGCATTGTTTTGGATGAAGTGTCCCAGTACATCAAAGTCTAAAAGTCCTAGATATCCCCAATTATTATTATTATTTAAAAAATGACTTTTCTTTTTTTCTTTATTTTTTTTACCCTTTCTTAGTTCTATACATTTCACACTACATAATGCCCATTACATTATCAGCTATGAGCACCTGTTGCATCCCTGGACCCACAGTTTCAGCTAAACATATCAGTCAAGTGTGTGTCAGTCAGTGGACTTTGCCCTGTCAGTTACACGTCCAGGCTATAACAACAAAGAAGCACCATGAAATCCACAGGTTCAGTTATGCAACACTCAGTACATGTGACACAACAAAATGAAATCATAGGCACTTTTGATTCAAGGTACTTCATGGGACAGGAAGTTTTAGGCGGAGTCCCATTGTTCATTTTTGACTCTCGCCAGCTACCACTGAGAGCACGGGTATTACAGACTGTGCCGGCAGTCTACATTTGTAAAGTGTGAAGTCCATTAATTTGTACTAGAATAGGTATTTCTTAAAAGGCCAGGGTGTAATGTAAAGGTACATTGTGTAACTTTTCTGGTGTCAGTCAAATGTTTGTCTTTGAGGAGATTATTGCTTTGTCTGAAATGTTTCACCGTATGACATTAAACAGCTCTACCTTACATTATTTATATTGCAAATGGTTTTACAGCGCAAATACTGGCAGGCATTCGAACTTTGAGCGGGGTTGCCTCTCCACGGATCTGGCCTGTAACTTGATCTGGTTTGGTCTCCATGAATATTTAATGCCATACTGTGAAACATTTCAGACAAAGCAATTTGACAGACCCTCCATCAGAAACAATTACACAATGTACCTTTAAGACCTTTTAGGACTGTGCAATATTAAGGCAAAGTTATTCCACTACAATAATTTTAGTTATTTCCCTCCCTTGATGAAGCTTAAAATTAAAATATTATGTTTTAGTTTGGATTTGAGCATGATCTTTGCTCATTTAGTGTTGATTTAGTTCTGTGTAATATGGCAAAAAAAAGAAGAAAATCACAATTAGGGATGGGCATGATTAATCGATTAATCAATAATTGATCATTAAGAATTTCATCGATTACATTAATTTTAATCGACAAACAGAATGCAGGTTGCTGTGCGTAGCGTGACCAAACAGGGTCCGTACATGTGTCTCTCTGCACTCAGAAGGAGCGAGCAAACACAAACATTCGGTCAGTCTGCAGCGTACCGAAGCACAAATGTGTATTTAACGATGATTTGTACAAGAAATTCCACACTTTCCGTTTGGGACAAGTGTGAGGCCATGTGCACAGTGTACAAAGCAGGAACATATGTTTCTGTGTCCAGTGGGAAAAAGTTTTACCAGGTGAGAGTCGCGCAATGTCGATGACGAGTCCCTACCTCCCACCCCCCGTACGGTGTCCTGGTTTTGACAAATGCAAATATGGTCACACTAACCTGTATTCCACTGAATTATGTCTTTTAATCTGACAGAAGTTGACCGCATCAGCGACACAAGAGCTGTAGTTTTATCTTCGCTGAGTTTATGCAAATTAGCGATGCGGTTTTAAGTTTCGTTTCCGTGAGAGTTGCACAAAACTAAATTAAAAACATTATAATGTCAAACAGACTGATGTGGCTCTAGAGTGGTTACAGTTTATATATCGTAAAGTTGAATTTATTTATGCAGATTAGTAGTGCAGATAGTAATAATAATGATGATCATTTAAATATAAAAACATTAATGATTAATCGATAATTGATCGTTAATTCTTCCGACGATCGATTAAGAAAATTTAATCGAATGCCCGTCCCTAATCACAATCATATTTTTTTATTGATTTTCTTACTAATAACAAATGTTTATATTCATTAACTGAAATACATAATAGTCTAATATATTATTCCAAAGTCTGAGCTCCAAACCACATGCTTTCACTGACAGAGAATTAGCTGTAGACGTCTGGAAATACCCAGGGTGATTAATGACAGTTTGAAACTAACGGATCTTGATTTGATTAATATATTGTTTGCACAGGCCTTATTAAAATACTGATTAAAATAATATAGTTATCAGTTGTTTATTTTATGTTCTATTATTTTAAGAAAACTGCCACTGTGCACAGAGCCTACATTTTGTCAGTGGCATACATTTGTTTCAATATTATCATCTACATTTACAGCAATATATCGCATTTCAAAATCATGTTGTGACAGGTCTAGTTTATAGTCAATATAAAAAAAAGGAAGTAGGAAGTAGAAAGTGAAGGTTAATGTGTCTTTTACAGAGGCTGTAGTTTGATATTTGGCAACAGGGACAAAACCTGTACGAGTAAATGAAAGACCATCTCATCTTCGGTTAACAGACTCATCTTTCTCACCTCACGTAGTTTCAGTGTGCTGCCACTGAAAAGCCCTCAGCCTTTGGCCTCATTCTTCACCGCACGCATGCTCTGCTGATTTTATGCCAGGTTGAAAAAAAAAAAAATTGCCTAAAGTGAAAATTATTTTGAATGGAGACTTTTGCAAATGCTGATTTAATGCCGGCGTACTTAAAGCAGGAGGAATGTCACACTAAAACAAATCAAGCTTAAAAGGTTCTTCATATATGTGCTGCATTAAACATTAAACATAAGCATTAAACATACCTAATTTCACTGAGACAAGCCGTAAAAACATATGACTACCGAATAAATGCAATCTGTCATGGTAAGGCTAACAACAACAGCAACAACTGGCATGCCAATGTGCACTTCCTGATTATCGGACAATAACACCTTTTGATTAACACAAATTTTGCTCAAATACATGGGAAAAATGGGTATAGACTCTTTAATCTCATACTTTTAAACATTATGAGCATCGAAATAACATCTCTATTGAAACAAAAGTTGCATAGTGTACGTTTACTTCCAATAAATACACAAAATAAAGTACATATAGATTCAGTACACTATGTAGAGACAAACCTACACCATATCTCACCTTGAGCTGCTCCACTAGATTAATAGCTGTCTGATTTGCCTATTCAGTTGCATTCAAACCAACTCATTTGTTTCTGTCATCATTAACATAATCACTCCAAATAGATCACTAGAAAACCACATCAAGACTTTCTATAAAAAACAAAACAATGAAAAGCGGCTCAATATAATATTATCTAGGAAAAGAGAGAATACTGTAGTGCCTTTTTGTTGAATGGTATAACAACTGGAGTGTATAGTTGAACTTTATAATGACCACAAACCACCCACACTTTTGTATAGAAAACAAAGCCACCATCATATTACGTTACCATGGAAACCTAAAACCACTTTTGAGTAGTACAGTTTTATTCATGGATACAGCACAGAGACAGTTTTAAATACAGTTTTACTCATTTAAGGGTTTATATCTGGCTATTTTCTGATTTTGTTATAATAAAATAATAAAGGATTACTCAAAAAACATGTGTCAATAAAACCACACAGAACTCTGAGGCTTTAATGAGGTAAACAACATTATAACATGTCCCACACACAGGAATCCATTTTGAGTAATATAGGACATTTGAGCATGAAAACAGGTCACAAGAGCCACAGAAAAATATGTGAAACAGCCTACAACTTCAAATTAATACAGGAAGTGGTGGAATAGTTACTCAGTTGCATAATTTAGTGGAAGTGGAACAGCGCTTGTAAATCCTTGATGTCACGACACTACATTTTTAAACACAATTTAAATACTAACGACCGATATTCGATACAGATTTCTATGCCATAATAATAATTTGAAAACACTCCTTTATAGACAACAGATAAAAATACAAATTCCAAACAAAATAACTGTACTTTCTTTCTATGATCATCCTAAAATCGTTCAGGTCAAGGCAGCAAGGTCTTTTCCTGTTAATTTATTACATTATTTACTGTGTATAGAATGTTGTTTCCTCATTACAAACATACCTCAAAGTTGCGTTTTGTTTCATCCGCACCTTTAACACTTTAACACACACATCCTGCATATTTAGTCCGGTTCTTTTCTCAAACAGAAATCCCACCGTTCCACATACAGGAAGTGCTTCACAGTGTTTTTAAACTCTATACACCTTCACTATAATCATGTGGATGATTTCAGGCTTGGAATTTCACATTTTTACTGAACTAAAGGTAAAAAAGTTCCTACTTGAAAACTACTACAACATGACATCACAAGGTGGAACAGAACAGAGCATTTTGAGCTTTGAAGATGTAAAGAGATTCATAATAAAGGACTGCTTAAACTCCATCTCCACACAACTCCACATATTTTTGAGAAGGTAACAAAATGTATTATAACATGGCTTAAAGCTCACAAGAATACATGTTGTGTAATATAGGGCCTTTAAGTATTGATACTTGTTCAAAGAGAATCTAGTTTAGTTAGTCTCAGATTTTCGGTACATTTGACAATCTCAATAAAATTTGGTGGAAACAAACCCCAAATAGAAAAAATAATAAAATGATTCAATTGTCACGGGGCAGTGGTGCTGACAGCTGAGGTTGTGGCCAGTGGAAACGATGACACATAGAAAGTACATTATCCCTCTCCTGACATAGTAAATGTTTCCCCTCTCTCAGTTTGGTTTCCCGGGAGAGGGGAGGCTAGCTAAGCACAGGGCAAGCCATGTGAGTGGTCTAGAAAACACAGGAGACAATATGTCAAACAGACGTAATCAGACACAGCACTTGAAGCCCATCTTTAGATCATTCCTGTCCCTCCCACACCATCCCATAAACAGGAATGATCTCACCAGCAAACCTCGGAGCAAGATCTGGATTCTAGGCAATGTTTATGTCACAAATGGAGCACTTTAGCTCTATGTACACAACTCATCTGAACAGGAGATTGGATATTGTGGGTCTAAACAGGTAATGCTTTGACTACAAGTATGTATTATACATTATTCTTGGAAAGCACTCAACATTTTCACTATCGATCAACCACCAACATGCTTATATTTAGGTCTGCACGATACTTATATATATAACTATATCATTGTATTGTTTAATATATGAAAACTGGAACTATATATTTTGGGGGATCAATATTTAGAGTGCATATATTTTCTTTCTGGGATGGGACAAGATCTCGTGCCAAGTGACAAAATTGCCTCAAGATTGTGCAGACATGAGAAAAATCTTGTGAGATTTTTTTCCCCCTGAATTTATCTTTGGCTTGGACAAAAAACTGTTAAGAGCTGGTGAGTTATATAATTTGAGAAGCTGTAGTTTCAAAAAGCAGTCCTAAAATGATGATGAAATATTACATACAATAAATAAAAATTGTGAAACCAAAATTGTGAAATAGATTGCACTGCTTATTTATTATAAATTATGTCAAAATCTCGTCTTGTCTCATTCTCGTGGACCCAATCTCGTGGTGTGTCGTCTCGAGAAAATTGTGTCTCGCCCCATCCGTGTTTTCTTTGCATTACTGGAACATTTTGGCTATTTTTTTGGCTATATGATAAAATTTAAGACATAAAAAGTTTAATTAATTAATTACAAACGCAAGCTAAGTACAAAGTGTTTCATTCTGCTATTTATTTATTTATTGCAGCTCATTATTATCATTATTTATTTTACAGTATTGTACATTTAGAATTGTTTTGTGGTTTAAATCTGCTTGTGTAATTGTGTAGATATATATTTATTTTTACTTTGGCTACTAGAAATGCACTCAACATTTCCATTATCAGTCAATCTGAAACATGCTTACATTTTGGAGTATTTGATCCACGTCTTTGGAGCCACTACCTGTTGACTTTTCTTTCCCTATCTCACTGCATATGTTTCCTGTCCTGTATCAAAAGAGGTCTGCTTCAGAACTGATAGGAAATAGGCTTTGGACTTGAAACCAGCAAACACCTACATAAACACACACACACACACACACACACATGCTGGAGAATATGACAAAGTGATTAATGACTGTTTTATTTTATCTTATTAAAACTAATGCAATGGTTTTCAATATTAATTTAATGAACAAAAATGAACTTTTAAATATTTCCTTTTAGTACTACAAACAATAGTCAAGTTCCTTTCTCCAAACCAGGTTCTTATTGTCTGGATTGGCTTTAGCTGTGACAGAATAATTAATGATTCATGCAAGATTACTGATGCTTATTAATACAGGTTAAAGGTGCTATATTATGCAAAATGTATCTTGTGATGTTTTGATGTTAGAATCATCATAAACATGACTGGAGTTGCTTTTTGAAGTACTCCTAAATATACAGAGTTTGTGTTTAAACATGTGCGAATGAAACCAAACGCAATTCCAGATATTTTTTTGATGAGGAAACAAGCAACATTATAACACAGATTTTAAAAAATAGCCTAATATGGGCCCTTTAATTATGAATACAGATTGGATAGATGAGATATTTTGTTAGCTGAGGAGGTGCTTTCTATTGAAGTTCTAGGAATCTGGAATGCTGTTGCTACCTTTGTCAATAATTTACCAATTCAGATGAATACTATTAACTGTTTTAAAGTACAAACTAATGAACAATCTTGCAGTTTGTCATAAAACGCAGCCATCTTGCACAAGTGATAAGTGAGAAACAATACAGGTGCAGGGCCAATGGGACCTATGAAGTGAAAAACTTTAATCTGATACGCAAGGCTGATTACTGATAGCCCAGCCAAGCACCAGTACAGTGGGTCTTGCTATAAAAGGTGCTCTGAAATAGGCAAAACAAAAAAGCAATTATTCACAAGATGATCCCGAGATGAGTTTTATTGATGCATGGCTTCTCACGTTGCATCAAACTGAGGCATCTAGATATGCTTAACAATGGAGCAGGCGTATTTGAATGGGGAATATCTGACCCAAGCCACGTACAATATGCACCGAACAAAGACGCAAGGATTCCTCTCAAGAATGGCTGCTTTGTTTGACTTTTTCAGCACTTTCTCCTCCTCGGGGCGGTGTCCAAACTGTATATGAAAAAAAAGAAAACTCCCACCCCAGGACATTATAATAACAAGCAACACAATCTCACCTGTATCCGCTTACATTCATCTCTTCAATAATCCAGTGACAACAGTGAGATCTAATATTTGCACTACTGATACTGGCCAGTGCAGTTAAAAATTAACTGTACGCAGCTGTTATGGATCACAGCACACAGGACTCTGCTACAGTGACTCGGGTTTTGGTGAAATATACCATCGACAATCATTCATTGACTTTCAAGAAATGCCAAATGGACCGCATAATTACTTAAATGTCAATGAGTTTACTACTTCAGTCAATTTAAAGGTACACTGAGTAACTTTTCTGGTAGACGGTCTGTCACCAGATTCTTTCTTTGGAGATTTTTTCACACCACCAACAGCTAGTGGTGTGAAGAGTCTTTTATCTGCTGTAAGAATCTATTTCTGTCTAGACAAGTACAAATTTTGTCGTTTCCACAAAACCAGTTTAAGATTTTCTCAGTAACCAGAAATAGGCGCATAAAAATATCAATTGCCTGTTTTTTTTTCTCCAAGGAATGTTCCACAGTATGGCATTACACTTATTTCTCTACAGCAGGTGATGCTATAGGGTCTTGTTACATGTCATGTCTGTGGAGAAGTGAGCCCACTCACAGTAAGAATACAAGTTTTATGTCAGTAAATGTTATCGAGTAAATGCGAGATGGATACGTTAAATGCCATACCAGGACTTTCCAGACAAAGCAACATCTCCATGGAGACAAGCAGATGCCGGACCATTCACTAGAAAAGTTACACAGTGCACCTTTAAAGGGAAATCTTAAAAATGCAAATGGTTATAACAGAATAAATGCATTAAAACTAGGGCTGCACAACATATTGCAAAAATAATGATATCGTAATATTGGCAGACGTAATAACAGATATTGCAAGAACATAAATATACTGTAACACAGGGCTCACCATTTTATAGAAATGTACTGTTTTTGATAAGAACATTGATTGGAAGATAGTATTTATAATTTTCCTTATTAGGCCCTACATCCGACTGGTCTTGGTTTAGTTACTGTTAAGCTTTTTTTTACGTTTACACAGTTTGACATGCACTTTGAATGTATGAAAATTTTTGGCTTTAACTGAACAAAATTTAATATTGTGCCAAAACATACATTAAAATCTCACTACCATTATCACAATACAACACATAGTTATCAAATATTTCATGTTTTTCTTATATTGTGCTTCCCTCGTTGAAACCAAGTGGAGATTAAAGTTTTATTTGAAAACAGCTGGTGGTGTGAAGAGCCTTTTTTATCTGCTGTAAGAATCAATTTCTGTCTGGACAAGCACAAATTCTGTCATTTCCACAAAACCAGTTTAAGCAGATTTTCTCGGTAACCAAAAATAGAAATATGAGTTTCCTGTTTTTTTCTCTCTAATAAGATGGCAGTTTGTCAGGATGTATTCCCGAGGCAAAAAAGTTTACATTAGCTCCACTAATTAAGAAATTTCCAGAGGTTTTCCACTCATTCTTTTCCAAACAAAAACATGTTCATTTAAAAGTACTGCACTGTGTTATAGCTACACATAATACAAAAGTGTTTTCTTTAAGTACTACAACTATTAGCTTTCCAAATGTTCCTTTACAAGTGCAACTGTGTAACTTCTCTGATGGAAAGTCTATCACCTGCTTATTCCTATGGATATGTCATTGATCTGCCTGGAATGTTCCACAGTATGACAATAAAAACCTCTACCTTACATTTATTCAATTACAGGTAGTTTTATAGCTCAAAAAAACTATAAAAACAGGCATTCTGACTGCGAAAGAAATTGCCTCTCCACAGATCTGACCTGTAACTTGGCCTGGTTTGGTCTCCATGAAGATAAAAAGGTTTAATACCATACTGTAAAACATTTTAGACAATGCAATAAAATTTCCATGGAGAAAAGCATATGATGGGCTTGTTACCAGAAAAGCTACACAATGCACCTTTAAGGAAGTCTCCATTTTGATATTTGTTTCACTCAACATTAAGCTAGTGAACGCAATGTTCTTGACCCCGTCTGATTTATATCCACTGATAGCACGAAAGAGTTCAATTTTCCAGCTTTTAAAATCATGTCTTCTGAGAAATGACCAGACCTTACCTTGACCTATCCAACATTTATTCTTCCTTGACAGTAGCAATAAACCACATACAATGACACAAGTAATGGCCGGCTATAAAATGCTCGCAAGTGGCTAACTCACCTTGTTGTGTGCCTCTCTGGGAGTGCAATGATGAACACTAGACCTACGCTTGTCTTGGTACGCTACTTTCTTTACATTGTCCAGCCCTTAAGACCACATGCACGAGATATAGACAGCCCAGCCCAGAGGAACAGATAGTCACGTGACCAAATGATTGCTAGAAATGTCTGGTATGCTTGCTGACCTGACACTAAGTTCCTGGAGGGAACCACAACAGAGATTACAGGGATGTCACAGAAGCATCTGGAAAAAGACAAATTCCATTGAGTCTATTTTATTCAGTAGCGTCTACAGTACACGTACAACAGCGCATTTGCTAGAATCGTAACAAGTGAAAACAAGGCAAGCTTAGCCCTACTGTTTTAACAGCAACAGCTCCAAACAGAAAATATAATGCAATAATCAAACAGACTAACCCCATTAAGACCAATGAATCACACATATTCTATTATATTGACATAGTGGATGGATAGTCATAGGCACTGAGGCACGTATTCATGGAAAAATATAATAAAATAATCAACAAAATTACTACTATACCTACATTGCTAGATTATATTATGAAACTGACACCCAGTAAGCACAAAAAACTTTATTCAGCACATGGCAATAGTGAAACACACAAAAAACACAATGGAGAAACTAACTACAGATGTAACAATAACGAAAATATTGTGATATCTTTAATAAATGTTCCTGAACTTATTAACACTGTAGTGGCTCATTCAAACAGTCAGATGCAGCATTTTGAAAGATTCACTTCAGTATCCTGTATCAGGGGCCCTATACACACTGTACAAGGCCCTCGGTGAAAAAAGTTTGGACATTCCTGGTCAAACTATGTTGTAGGTTGTCGCAATATATCAAATGAGAAGCTCCTTTGCTTAAATGTATTGTTTTAGTGTAACAGCAGGTAATAAACTATGGGAACTACACAAACTATAATCTATTTCATTGCAGAAAACATTAAGAAATATCTTTTATATATCTTCATAATTCTTGGGATTATGACAATTAAGAATTACATCAAAGTCAAGGTATTTTAAAGCAAAAACTAACCTATCTGCAGTTCTATAAAGCTAATCAAAATGTTCAATAAAATCATACTGTGAGATGCTGTGAGATTTGAATATTAACTATTACATCTCTAAAACTAACTTATCAAATTCTAAAGGAATAAAGAAGGAGGAAGGCACATTGTATAACTTTTCTGGGAGAGGGTCTTTATGGAGCTGTTATTATTTTGCCTGGTATGTTCCACAGTAAAACATTAAACTCGTCTGTCTCCATGAAGATGAGCAGAAACAAAACTTGGTCAAGATTGTGGAATGAATTAAATGCAAAATAGGCAAGTTTAATAACGTATATACTAGATAATTATAAGCAAAGTATCACATCCCTGTGGAGACAAGCAAGAGGTGGACCCTCTACCAAAAAGGTATACAATGCACCTTTAATGAAACTACTTTCTTTTCAGAACGAGAAAAAGAACGCAACAAGACTGCCCAAACAGAGGTAGATTAACTGTTGCCAGAGAGCCATTGCAGATTAAATGTCAGTCCACTTGAAAATATGTAACATTTACTTAGATAAGAGTGTAAAGGCCATAAACATTGCCACATATCGAGGTTATGTAAATCCCCAGAGAAGAGAAGTACTCTGACTGTAGCCGTTGTACTATCAGCTAATGAGAGCCCACCTGTATGAGTCTGTGATTAGGAGGTCCAGGCCCCTGCTGCTCAGCTCTGTGGCAGCTTCTCTCAAGTCTCTTCTAAAATAGGACGCAGTGGGACTCTTCACCTGGGAGTAATTAGCTCACACCACAGCACCCAGCCAGCTCTTCACGCATCTGTGTCAACAAGGCCCAAATGCCAACAACAGACTGTGTATTATGGAACATGGGGCTACGCTAACAGACCAGCAAGCAATAATATAGGCCAATGTCCATGCAAAAAGACTGCTTAGACCTCTACAAACATGTTCGGACATGCTTGATTCTGTTGTGATAATTACTTTATTGACGTTCAATACATGATAGATGGAACAATTTACAGACTAGCAAACTAAAGGGATGTATATTGTGAAAATACTGTATAGAGAGATTTGGATAACGTTACATCCCAAGCAATAATAGGTTCATGTTCATGAAAAAAGTAGAAAATGTACACACAAAAAAACACTTGGACCTCTACAAATATGTTCTGATATGCTTTATTTTTGTATTAGTAGTAGGCCTGTCACCACAAAGTTCAATATAGAGGTCAATATTTATCATGGGAAGTTTTCCGTTGCACTAGTGGAAAGAATGTGGTTAACTTTATGTACTATGATAAGGTATAAGCTGAAGAGGATTGAATAGATCACTTCTATGACTCATTATAGATACACACTAACTACCTAAGTGTCGCATTCTGTTATTTATTTATTACAGTTCTGTTTTCTTTCTTTTTAACAATGTTAGATTTAGAATACATTTTGGGGGATAATTCTGCTTTATGGTTAAGTTTCAACATTACTGTTTGACATCTTTTCCACTTGAATTTATGAGTTTACTACTTGAGTCAGTTTACTCTGCACTACCATTCAGGTTGTGAGTAATCTACCATGGAGATGCCATAGCTTTGCCTGTAATGTTCCACAATATTGTATTAAACTTATATAAGATGGATTTATTCAATTATGGGTGTTTTATTGCTGAAAAATACCTTTTTAAAAACATGCACTCTTACTGTGAGTGGGGTCACCTCTTCACACATCTCCCCTGCCCTGGTGGTGTCTCCTGTTTGTTTCTATGGAGAGTTTCATACCATACTTTTGAGGTAAAGCAATTACATCTCCATGGAGACAAGTAACTGGTGGGCCCTCAACCAGAAAAGTAACAGAGCAGAGAGGTTAGGGCCTGGTTTTGAGATTATGGATGAGGATAGAGTCAGGGTGGGGGTTACAGATTTACTAAAACATCTTTTAAATATGAGAAAACGGGGCAATGGGAACTATGCCCTGCACTTTCTTAAAAGGTAGGTCTGTCACAGATGTGTAAAAAGATAGTAGCTGGGATATTTAGTTTGGTAGTGAAACTGGAATGCTTCAAAATGGGAACGAAACTCTGAGCAAGTCCCAACAGGGGGGATACAGCTCAAGTGTTGACAATGCAGATCTAAACAATAGAAGGTGCATCGCTTTACATTCTGCAGCTAGTGTTGCCAGAAGAGCTTTTTTACCACATAATGTACAACTAACTTTACAGCTGGGGATGCACCAATCCCGCTTTTTCAGATGCAATATCGATACGTAAGCTTTAAAGGTGAATGGTGTAACTTTTCTGGCTCAACAGATTCTTTTCTATCCGTTCTATCTTCATGGAGACCAAACCAGACCAAGTTACAGGTCAGATCTGTGGAGAGGCGACCCCACTCACAGTCACAATACCTGTTTTTCTGGGTATTTTTGAGAGGTAAAACCACCTGTAATTTAATACATGTTAAGCAGAGCTGTTTAATGTCATACTGTGGAACATTCCAGGCTAAGGAATGACATATTCACAGAAATAAGCAGGTGACAAAGCCTCAACCAAAAAGTTACACAGGGCACCTTTAAGTATCACCCAGTACCCGACATTAAAAGATATTATTGTAGGGGTGGAGAAAGGCCCTTTTCCCCAAAAAACACACTTAAATTATTATAAGCAAGTACCTACTGAACATCTGTGTGAATAAAACTTCAATCATTATGAGACGTCCTAGGACTATATCAACCAGTAAATAGTCTTTATCCAATATAAGGCCCAACCAGAATATCATGAGACTGATATCCAGCCAATATCTGGATAGGTGTATATAGGGACACAAGCTGGTGCTGAAATTAAGGCATTCCTTTTTGTTAAATATAATAATTATCTTTAATTTTAATTTCAATAGTACAATGTCTGTCAAAAGTATTGTGAAAATTTTTATGCAAAAAATAAAATAATTGCTCAAATTTTATTCCCTACCTTTTAAAACCGAACTGCAAGTAGAAAATACACTGGTGTTTCAGTTCAGTTCTTTGTGTAAAATGGTGGTTAGAGCATTTTACACGGTGGTCTATCATGTGGGTAATTTGAATTTACAAAAGACACAGGCAGAGACACGCTTAGAGCATCTATTTTTTACCTAACTAAGTCTAATCACTAAAATTATCTTGGCAAAACTAGGCTACATTAAAGTGCTACTAGCCTAGATTTCCCTAAAAAACATTTGTAGGCCACAGGAAACTGGGACGTGGTCATGTGAAGGGTGGAAGGGCTTCATGTGTTCCCAATTAGTGGAAAAACGAGAATGCTTAGAGATTGTTCCAAGATGGCTGCTGTAGCCTTAAGAAAAATTATGGATCACAAAATATTACAGTTACAATTACAATATTGATTGACTTATCGTTCAATATATGAAATCTGGAAAGTATTTTGGAACTCAATATTTCAAAATTGATTGATTTATAAAAAAAATTTAATAAAATAAATCAAAGTGTGGATATTTTAGCCCTTTTTAAGTAAAATGAGCTGTAACTGATAGAACATAACTGTTATGGCTAATTATTGGTTAATTCTGCCATTTATTTGTTGCAGCTCAAGCTTTTTAATGATACAGTCTCTTTAAAGGTGCACTATGTAACTTTTTGTTTGGGGCTCTGTCACCTGCTTGTTTCTATGGATATGTCAAACCAATTACAGGTGGTTTTACTTAGAAAAACAGGCATATTGACTATGAGTGGGGATGCTTCTCCACAGATCTGACATGTAACCTGGTCTGGTTTGGTCTCCATTAAGGCAGAAATGTTTAATTCCAAACTGTGAACCATTCCAGAAAAAGCAATAACATCTCCATGGAGAAAAGCATTTGACAGGCCCTTCACCACAAGTTCCAGGCCCTCCAGAAGTTACACAGTGTAAATTTTTAAATATTTTACTGACATGATGTTACTTTGTGTTTCTCTGTAGCAATATATCGTGCTTCAAAATGTGTTATCGTGACAGGCATTCATCTGTTGTTTACATTTTTAACCATGAATCTACTCTTCTATTAAATAACAAGACGCAATGCAAATAGAGTTTTGACAGGAACAAAGATGGTGGACATAAACCCACAACAGCTCAGAGCTTGATAAAGGTAATATTTGCCCTCAGGTTGCGGTGGTGACATGAGACCTATGTACAAATACACGCTATGATTGATTTGGAAACAAAAACCTACTGAGTGTATCTGGAGTCAACGGCTGAAGAGGAGCAGAGCAGTCTGAAGCCATTAAAAAGGCCATAAAATGATAACAAAACGGATGAGATGACATCTGGTGCCTTCTAGTTTGGTCAACGACAGTTACTTCTGCCGGTCATTGCGTACTAAGGTAATAGAAATGCAAATAGCCATTGTAATTTTCAACTGACATTTTCAACAAACAACTGCTGAAATATTTATTGAAATTGCATTATACATTAAAGGTGCACTGTAACTTTTTGGAAGGGCTCTGCAACCTATACTTTCTTACCATGACAGTCGACTCACCACAAATCTAACCAGTGATTTGGGTTGCAAGTCTCCGTGGAGATGAATACGTTTATGGCAACACTGTGGAATATTCTAGGCACATCTCTCTCAGACAAGTTACTCAGTGCACCTTAAAATTAAGTGTAGTGCACATAGTGGCTAAGGTATCCACATCATTCTAATATGTGTGTTTTAAAATTATGACAAAGAATGTGAAAATAAGTTACAAATTTGATAAGAAATATATAGAGATTTACTGTATACCTTCCAATATGTAAAACATTTATTGACCTGTTATGTAATTTGCTTGAGTTAAAGGTGTATTGATTTGTGCTGCCATATTGTTAATCGATGTTATAATAAGTCACGAGGGTAACAAGTCACTGAAGTCACTGTGACAGTACCAGGTACAGCAGGAAGGGCATCTGTCAAAATGCAAAATCAATATGCTAATGAAGCACAAGAGGAAGTGTGTTTTATATAAAAAAATAAAAATAAAAATAAAAAAAAACAAGAGGAAAAACCTCAAAAGCAAAAGACAGAAAAAAAAAACCTAACAGAAGAAGTGCTGAAAATCAGATAGTAAAAGATACTATCAAAATTAGATAATTAGAAAATTTGATCTTTATCTCATAGTAACGTAAACAATAAAGTAATATTATTTTGTGTATGAAAATTACATTCTATTACTTTAGAAGGTGCATTTCATCTTCATTTTATCTTCATTGTGGCATCATTATCAGTGTAGACTTTCCCTTAGTATCAAAATGGAGTTAACCGATAATTTTAGTATCGTGACAACACTAGTTCATATTTGTAAGCTGTTCATGGGTTCATTCAAGGCAGTTTGTAGACAGTTGGGACAGTTATTCCAGACCAACGCTGAATGCTCATGCGACAGAAAACTCATTGTTTCCACCAAATTCCTAAAATGCAGCTTTGCACTTTATGCTTAATCCAGCAATTAGTTGATCGTCGAGAGATATATCTGTATTACTGTATTTTTCTATATTTTAGTTTTACTTGTACATATACTATTATATAATTCTGCCATAATTGACATCAGTCTCTTGCTATTTTTGCTACTTAAAGTTGCATTGTGTTACTTTTCTGGTGGAGGGCTTGTCATCTGTTTGTTTCTACGGATATACCATTGCTTTGCCTTGAATGTCCCACAGTATGACATTAAACCAGCTCAATCTTACATTTATTCAGTTACAGGTGGTTTTATAGCTCAACAATACCTAGAAAAACAGGTATTCTTACTGTGAGTGGGGCTCCCTCTCCACAGATTTGACCTGTAAGTTGCCCTGGTTTGGTCTCCATGAAGATAGAAAGGTTCAATACTACACTGTGAAACATTCCAGACAAAGCAATAACATCATGGAGAAAAACTTTTGATGGACGCTCCACCAGAAAAGTTACACAATGTGCCTTTTAAGAAATTATTACCATTTATATATTTTTTTGGTCTTCGTTATTATAATATATTGTGATGTGTGAGCTACTGTGTCCAAATAATTTCCCTTGTGGATCAGTTAAGTTTGTCTAAGTCTAAATCGGACATGCTTTTGCTCAACTACTGCGCAACTGCTGACAACAAACAACCCCATTCACTTGATTTAACATTTGCCCCTTGAACGCTCTCAACAGTCGCACCGTTTTTGTCTGTGGAAAGTCTGTTTCCTCACACACAGTCAGCTCTGTGTCAGTTGCCGGTCGATTACACAATGACTTGAATATAATTTTAATACATTTAGGTGTTATTATAATGATCTATGGAGAATGCATAAATTTCTGGATACAGTTAGAGCTTGTGCTGATTCATTGAGTTCCAAGTAGGGTAGTCAAAAGTATCAAAAAATCACATACAAATCTATCCTAAAACTACTGTCAGATCTAGATACTTATTTGAGTAGGTATCAATACTAAATAAGTCATATTGACAGGACAGAAATGAGCCTTTCCGGAATAGCTTTAGAAAGATCTTGAGCTGTATCAGAGCAAGTTTAAGCACACAGACTAGTATACACCCATGGACCACTATGGAACCTACCTGGACGATTGAGGGTTTACAGAGATATGAGACTAAATGGTAAAAGAAAGCATTCTTGTTGAAAATCACATTCTGTTGTCTAAAGAGTGCTTTTCATTTTCTCTGTAACAACTGAAGATTGTGACAACTCTAGTCCCAAGTCATTATCCTTGTGAACCAAGTTTGTCCAAGTCTCTGAATTTATCTGCCTCTCAAGTAACCCTGAAGAGCTGCTGTTACTGACTATTGCTATGAAAGGACACGCCCCTGCATGAGATCTCTTGGGAAAAAAGTTGTAGTAGTAGAGCCTGTTTAGGTTTACACAGTACCCAAATAAGAAAGCTCTACAAGCAAAACTATGTCAGGAACAGCTAGTTAGAACAGGTAAAAATTGATATGAGATTTAAAGCCAAAGTACATGTAGTAGTAGAAGTAATATTTAAAGTAAAATGAAGCCTGTGGCATTTTGATGCCCACCTACACAGCAGAATAGTTGTCTCCACCTCACTGTAACTTCCAATATATTAGACACTGGCAAAACAAATGACCATAGTTTGAATAGCACAGTAGTAACTGATATCAGCTGGTCCTTTCACGAGTGTAAGCAGTGTGTGGAAATCTCTTTGGTTTCCTTTTTGCAACAGAGGTTAGGCACATCTTAACAAATAGACACTTCAAAACAACGGTGGTCTGGGATCTCTTATAGAGCAAAGAAAACTACATTGGTTTCCATTGGAGCCTCTACAGCCGCTGTATGTTGGTGGCTTAAAGAGCTTACAGCTTGGTCACTAAAAATAGATAAGCAAGCTGGCGTCTTCAGCGCGTTTCTGGGGGGCTAGCAAACAGGCTACATATAGCTAAAAAGCAAGAGCTAAATCACACAGCTTTTGCGCGCTGAACTGTAATAGCTGTTTAATAATAATAAAAAAGGCTAGCATGCTTAAAATATGTGCAACGGAATTAATAAACAGACAATGATTAGTATAAGTAGGAGCAATGGAAAATATAAGAACGTGATGATTAATTGCACTATTTCTAACGAGACAGAATAAGAGCAGGGGCGCAAATGTTCTGAAGGCTAACTAGCAGGAGTATATAGCGTGTTTTGTGGCCCGCTAAGAGGCCCTGTTTGTTTACCAGCTCCACAAACCGCAAACAAGATCCTATAACGGTGTTCGAGTGGGGAGTTTAGCGTAGCATTTCACCGCTGACACTTGGAGCTCAGAGGCACAGTTACCTCCTCGCCACGACTTGCGCCTCTCTAGCAGCGAACTATGGAAGATCTGCGCGTAAAACAGCGGTGTCATGGGTTAAAATAGTTTTGCAGCCATATTTACGCGTACCTTAAAGACGACAGGTCCAAATGTCGGCTTGAAATGGTCCCCGGGTTGTGCGTGGATGTGGTGACGGGGAAGATCTGTGCGTAATCTGTCCGGTGTTTTCACGGGGAGGCGGTTTCAGAGCTGGCGAGCGGGGAGTTCCCTTCACGGCGTCACCCAGCGTGCGTTTACGGTCTATGAAAAGTGTTGTTTATTTGAGCCCTCACACTCAAATTCTTGGATAGTTTAAAGTAATTCTCTTGTAAAAAAAAAAAAAAAAAAAAAAAAAGCACATAATCTTGTACTCGGCGTTTAATATTTATTCATAAAGTCACATAAATAATTTTGTGTGCGGTATATATTTTATGCTGTGCTTTTATAATAAATGTTAATGGTGGTAAATGGTTTTGGGAAGTAAGAATGTACTGTAGTATTCTAATTCGTTCACAGTGTTTCACGCATACGTACGTTTTGAAACAAAATTAGAAAATAGTACACAAAATGAACATTAATACAAACAAGTTACCAGTTAGTTTTATGTGTTACAATAATAATGTTTAGATTGTATTATAAAAACGTTTACAACTTTTTCATATCGGAGTTCAAGAGAGTCCTTGAATGTATCTAGTGATGACTAAAAAATCATGTTGGAACAGTCAGAGATGACCCTCTCGTTACTCATCTGTAGTGGCCCTCTGGTGGCCAGGACCAAATAACCGGTCTTTTTTTAGTCAACCACAATTCGTTTTAATAAAAATGCTACTACTAATAATAATGCATCAGTTTTATATGGCGCTTTTCTGGACACAAGTGACACAATAATGTACCCTTCTTTTCTTCCATCATCATTTTCATTATGACAACATTTCTGAAGGATAAAAGAAAATAAATTTAAGTAGCTATGGCAACATCCAGTACAAATAATAAACATATAATGGGGTAGGCTTTAGCTTGGTTTGCACATATAGACTAAAAGTAGGTTAAAGTTTCTATCAGTGGTAAATTATAGTAACTCTATCTGAGATCACAAATGATCACAGCCAGACTATATTTGACTGAAACTGTTCACAGGTTCCTGTTTTTCTGTTCTGAAGACCATTACACAAGGAGGACCAATCAAAATCATTCAAATTGTTTCTCACCCTAGAATCCATGGATAGGCTCATTCAAATTATATTTTCCCATTTTGATGTTCTCATTAGTTAAGCATTTATTTTTTATCAGCTACATCACAAAATCTACATGAGTTAACTATTGAAAAATTTACTAATATATTTTATGGGTTTATGGCCTTTTCCCCATTTTGAATGTTATCATACTAAATACACATACGATTACTGGAACTAGAGCTATTGAGAAAGAAGCAGAGAAGAATTTAAATGTTGTGTTAGATAAACTAAAGAAAGGTCATTCAGTTCTTATCTGTTAGATTGTGTGTTTGCAAGAATGTTTCCTTCGAGTTGACTTGAGGTGAAAATGGGTCTATTCTAGTGAAATTCTAGTGTAACTTAACTCATAAGTGTTAAATGCTGTATGCAGCTAAACTGTCATTGTGCAAATTAACTAAATTAACTTGAATTTGAATAGTAGATTTGAATTCTGTCTTGTCTGGAACTAGGCTGAAGTTTGTTTACATTGCAAATCAAGTTCCCTTCTGGACTCTGACCTCTCCAAAATATTGATCTGGTCTAAACCGTGACCACTAAACAATGCTGACATCAAACTTTAAAACTGCAATATCATTTTATTGCATTCACGTCTTTTTTGGATATGCCCTCACTGAAGATTATGAAATACCTACAATTGCAAGATATTTTGGTCCTAAAGGAAGGTATGAAGAAGTCAATCCCTATTTACTGAGAGATGCACTCGCTATAAACAAATCTATGCTTCATCCTCCGAGCTCTCAATGTCGAGAATTGCATATGACTGCAATTATAAGACATGGAACCAGATATCCAACTACTAAGAATATTAAGGAGATGCATGGTCTTTACAACTTCATCGTTAGCAACACCTCCAGTGAGAAGAGCAGGTTGCTAGAACAGTGGACCATGTGGTACACAGAGGACATGGACGGCAGGCTGGTGGAGAAAGGAGAGGAAGAACTGAAGCATTTGGCCGTGAGACTGTCCAGACTTTTTCCCAAACTCTTATCAGAGGAGAAGCTCAGAGGAGGACTCATCAAGTTCATCACCAGCTCCAAGCATAGGTGTGTCAACAGCACCCTGGCCTTCAAGAGGGGACTGACTGAGCTCTGGGACATCAAAGGTAAATTTTTAAGGTCCTAGGTTACACGAAATTGACTCTTGTGAGCTTTAAACCATTATAATGTTGTTTCCTCTTTAAAAACATACCGAGAGTGTACTTCATTCCATTTACACATGTTTGAGTAACCCTTTATTCTTACTCTGTCTCCAAAGCTCAAAATGCTCTGTTTCACTTTGTGATGTCATGAACCAGTAGTTTTCAAGTTAACAGCTGCACTTTACCTTTAGTTCAGTAGAGATTGGAAATTCCAGGGTTGAAATTAACCAAATGATTCTAGTGCAGGTGTATGTGTCTTCCTGTATTACCGCATGACATCAAGTGTTTTCAGTTTGAATTTGCAGGGTTTGTGCGTTGTGTGTGAATGAAATGAACCATAACTCTAGGTATGCTTTTGATGAAAAAACAGGCTGTTCATCATCTAGACAAAACACAACTGAACACCATAAAACAGGACAAATAACATTTGCATTAGTATCTGGAGGATAAAGGGTTGTTTTCAGTTCATATTGTTATGGTGTACAAAGATTACCCCTCAAGAGGCTTTTACTCCCAATACTCCAGTTTCCCCCTTTGACTTATAATAAAGAAGGATG
The DNA here is from genome assembly GCF_026225935.1 of Boleophthalmus pectinirostris. Lineage (NCBI taxonomy): Eukaryota > Metazoa > Chordata > Actinopteri > Gobiiformes > Gobiidae > Boleophthalmus > Boleophthalmus pectinirostris. The sequence goes on along the minus strand of NW_026571404.1, from coordinate 28,737,768 downwards.
AGTCAAAGGCACAGGATAACCTGTTTTGTCAATGGTGAAAAAGGTGTTACAATACATGGTGTTTCTTGGGGCAGCAAATCAAGCACATTATGCTTAATCTTTAATAAGTCACTTCTTTAATGCACATATTGCCTCTACTACCTATACCTTTTTTTCTCTACTGAACAAAAGGTAAAAGGTAAATGTTAACTTGAAAACTACTCCTTTATGACATCACAAGTTGAAGCAGGGCATTTTGAGCTTTGCAGATGTAGACAGACTATAACCCAGGATTACCAGGATGTGTGAATGAGACAAAACACAACTCTGGGCATGTTTTGAGCAGGTAACAAGATTCTAACATGACTAAAACCTAACAATAGTCACTTTGTTTAGATGTATTACTTTGACATGTTCAACAGTATGGCTTTACATGTAACTATGTCCGTGAAAACATGCTGGTAGCACCATCAGGCCAAGATCTAGGTCATATCTCTGTAGAGCTGACCCCTCTCACAGTATGAATGCATGTTTTTCAAAGTATTTATAAGCAAGAAAAACACCTGTAGTTGAATTAAACAACGTAAATATATTTAATGCCATACTTTGGAACAGAAAAGTGATAACATGCCCATATAAAAGAAAGAAAGAAGCAAATCTCAGATCTTACACCAGAAAAAGTAACCCAGTGCAACTTTAATAATTTATTTATTTATTTACTTATTTATTTTATAGGGACCATGCATATTAATGGACATGTGTAATTATGGTGTAAATATGCCAGATTATAGCAAAAAAATCATTTTCATCTGTTGTCCCTAGGTAAATACAAAATACAAAAACAGTTACACAAGACATAACACAGAAAAGTAAAAGGTCAGATCCTGAAACATGATCTGTGCTTCTCTTTACAGATATGGACTTTGAGCATGAAGTAAACAATGCCCTCATGAGGTTTTTTGACCACTGTCCCAGGTTTGTACAGGATGTGGAGAAGAACTCTACAGCTGTAGTGGAGCTGGAAATGTTCAAGAACGGAGCAGAGATGAGCAGAGTTCTGGAGAAAATAGAAGACAAACTCAATGTTACACACAGACGTATAACTTATGGTAATGTTCGACATAAGATTCAATATGCATGCCATTACTCTTTCAGATATGCCATGCCAGTACAGAAAAAATGACTTTGTATGTGTTTGGGAAGGATTACTGAAAAACCACTAGATGGAGCTATTTAAGCATTGAACTACATCGTGTGGACAATTGGACAATTAGTTAGTAACTGATTTCAGATAAAAGTGCTGGATGGATTCCTCAAAAATATATAAAAGAAAATCACTGGTGAAAGGTAATCAAAGGTAGTCATTTGGATTGGCATCATTTAAAGGTTCCATATTTAAAAAAATTGACTCTTGTGAGGTTTAAGTCATGATATAATGTTGTTTCCTCATCAAAAACATACCTGGAGTTGTGTTTTATTTCATTCAGACAAGTCTAAGTAATCTTTAAGTTTTAGTCTGTCTACATCTCCAAAGCTCAAAATCCTCTGTTTGTGATGTCATGAAGCGGTAATTTTCAAGTTTAACAGATACCATTTACATTTTGTTCAGGAGAAGTTGTATTAAAATAGGGCTAATCCAGGGCTGAAATCATTCAAATGACTCTTGTGAAGGTGTATGGAGTTTAAAAACACAGTGGAGCACTTCCTGTATTACCACATGACATCACAAGGTGGATCAGAGTGTTTTGTGTTTGAGAGAAGAACTCAGCCCATAACTATGCAGGGTGAACAAAACAAAACACAACTCCAGGTACGTTTTTGATTATAACACAGATTAAAAAATTGTGTAATTGGCTCTTTAATTTAGAGACAAACGGGAGATTCTATAATTGAATAAATGCAAGATAGATATGTTAAATACCTTATTATGAACATTTTACTACTTGTAATATGAAGACAAGCATGTAGCAAAGCTACACAATATATCTCTAATTATTTGTTGACATTTCAAAATGGTGCTTTGTAGATATGGCTGAAGCTGCTTTTTTCTTATGCGCTTATGAGTTTGCCATCAACAACAAGAACTCTCCCTGGTGTCAGCTCTTTGACGAGGAGGATGCCAAGGTAAAAGTTATATAGTTAAGTTATACTGACTTATATAGTTTTGAGTCAAATAATGAGAATTAACTTGTTTTGCCCCTTTTTGTATGTGCATTAACAGGTGATGGAGTATGTCAGTGATTTGAGAGAATACTGGAAAAGAGGCTACGGTCATGACATCAACTTTAAATCCAGCTGTATTTTGTTCCATGACTTGTTCGAGCGACTGGAAAAGGCCACAACTCAGATACTGTAAGTTACACAGCCTACTACTGCAACAATACATTGCTTTTTTTTTTTTTTTTTACCTAAAGGGCCCATATTATACTATTTTCTGATCTTCTTCTTTTCTGATTTCATCATAAACATCATCAACATACATGGAGTTGTGTTTTGTTTCATTCACACCTGTTTAACACACAAACCCTACATATTTAGGATGAGTTCAGGAAATGCTCCACTGTGTTTTTAAACTCCATACACCTTCACTAGAGTCATTTGGATAATTCCAGCCCTGGAATTGCAGTCTCTACTGAACGACAGGTAAAAAGTATCTGTTAACTTGAAAACTACTACTTTCATGACATCACAAGGTGGAACAGAGCATTTTGAGCTTGGGAAATGTAGACAGAATAATAATAAAGGATTACTGAAACATGTATGAATGAAACAAAACACAACTCCAGGTATGTTTTTGAGACATTAACAGCATTATAACATGTCTTAAATACAGGACTTGAGAAGAGTATAGAATAAAAAAACTTTCTTATTTCTTTTTTTCCTGCAGGTCTGGTGAGCCTGTGACTAATACTGCCACCATCCAAATTGGTCATGCAGATACCCTCCTTCCGCTGCTCACACTCATGGGCTTTTTTAAGGACAGTGAACCTCTCAAATCTGAAAACTATGCTCCTCAAACAAAACGTTCTTTCCGCACTAGCCACATGCTACCGTACGCTGCTAACCTGGTCCTGGTGCTGTACGACTGTGGAGAAGGGGAGCTCAGACTGCAGCCGCTGCTCAATGAAAAGACTGTGGTGTTTCCAGGTTTGAGTGACACCCAGAGCTCAATGCCTCTGTATGCAGATGTGAAGGAGAGATACAAGGAGCTGCTGCAGGGGTGTGACTTTGAGACAGAGTGTCAGCTTTTCCCAAGTTAACATGAAGACTGTTAACATGTGATAAAGTATTACTTCACAGTCAGTACATTCAATAATAGAACAAGTTCATACTGTTGTTTAAACTCAAAATTTAATTCTAACTATAATAGGCCTAGCTATGCTTAAAGGTCCTATATTATACAAAACCGACTCTTGTGAGCTTTAAGTCATGTTATAATGTTGTTACCACCTCAAAAGCTTTCCTGGAGCTGTGTTTTGTTTCATTCACACATTGTTTGTGTAATCCTTTATTATAAGTCTGTCGACATTTCCAAAGCTGAAAATGCTCTGTTCTACTTTGTGATGTCATAGTGGCAGTTTTCAGTTTAACAGCTACCTCTCACTTTTTGTTGGGGAAAGATGGGCAGTTCCAGGGCTGACATCGTCCAAATGATTCTAATGCAGGTGTATGTAGTTTAAAAACACAGTGGAGCCCTTCCATAACATCACAAGGTGGAACAGGGTGTTTTTAATTTGAGGTAAGAACTCAGCCTAAATATGCAGGGTTTGTGTGTTGAACATGTGTGCATGAAATAAAACACAACACAACAACAACAACATAGATCAGAAAATAGTATGGGTATAATATGGGTATTTTAAACGTATACTCTTTTATATATGCCTTTTATACACAGTTATAATTAGGCTAATGAGCAGTGTATATGTTTAAAGACATATATTTATCAATGGTATGGGATTTTATATCGACTAATATTACTACTACTATTTTATCTAGTAGGAGTAGATTAAAAGTTAGTTTAATATTTAATAGTTCCATAATTAAAAAGTACCTGTCTAATACCTGTGTCATGTTGGTGATGATCCAGCAGGGGGCAGTCACTCATAAATCAGAAAAATGTCAACTTGCTGCGCGCTTATCCAAAATGCCTAGCCTTGTTTAATGTACGTATCAAAGTTTTGCACAATATATTCAGCCATTGCCCACTAATAGGCTATATGTGTGTGCTGGGTGCATTTAAACCAAGTGTTTAGATACGCATACGTATTATTTACGTACTTATTAGTAACGTATAAGCTGCATAAAATATCAACTTTACAGATTGGCTCTTTTGCCGATGTTTGATTTTATTTTATTTTTTTGTAAGCCTAACGGGTACGTCGATGATTTGCCTATTTGCTATTTTAACTGACTAATAAACAAGAGTTTACTTAATCATGATGCCATTTAGCTGAAAAAGCGCTCTCTCATCTGGCAACCTGAAAGTTGGACGATGAGTGGCCAGATGTTTGACCACCACTTCCTTATTTACAGTGGGATTTTTTTCCCTTTGGACATATAGGCTCTTCCCTCAAATATTAATAAATAACTCTCTTTTTCCATTCTGTTTAATAATTTTTGCAGACCTGACGTCACTTTCCGCTGACCGTTATTTTTTATGGGAAGAGCAAAGTACATTTGTTGCATAACCTGTAACGCAATGATGTCCAGCGACTGTAAGTTTGTCTTTTTAACCACTTTAGTTATTTTATATTCGTGCTTTTTTGGCGTGAACTCATTGGATGTTTTCAGTATCCCCACAATCGCCAAATACTTCAGCACCAAGGGGAGGTACGAGGAAGTGAACCCGCATCTCATAGAGGACATTCTGGCCGTAAACACATCTATTATTCGGCCTCCTTCTCCCCAGTGTCGCGAAATCCACCGCCATAATCAGACATGGCACCAGATACCCCACGAGCAAAAACGTCTTAAAGATGCTCGAGTTTTACGACATAGTCAGAAAGTCCGCGGCCACTTCAGGGGACGAGGGCTGGTTGCGTGAGATCCGAGAGGAGTGGACCATGTGGTACACGGAGGACATGGACGGCCGGCTCGTGCAGAAGGGGATGGAGGACCACAGGCATTTGGCGGTGAGACTGTCCAAACTGTTCCCCAGGCTCATATCAGAGGAGAAACTCAGAGGAGGGCTCATCAAGTTCATCACAAGCTCCAAGCATAGGTGTGTTAACAGCACCCTGTCCTTCAAGAGGGGACTGACTGAGCTCTGGGGCATCAAAGGTAACTATTATTCACTGACAATAAATTATGATTTAAAACATATTAAGTTAAATTTGCTTTAGTTGTTAAAGGTCATATATTACACGGAATTGACTCTTGTTAGCTTTAAGCCATGTTATAATGTTGTTACCTTATCAAAAGCATACCTGGAGATGTGTTTTGTTTCATTCACACTTGTCTGAGTAATCTTTTATTATTAGTCTGTTTACATCTCCAAAACTCAAAATGCTCTGTTCCACCTTGTGATGTCATGAAGTGGTAATTTTCAATTTAACAGCTATATTTGACTTTTTTCTGGTAGAGATGGGCAATTCCAGGGCTGAAATCACTCAAATGATTTTAGTGAAGGTGTATGGAGTTTAAAAAACACAGTGGAGCCCTTACATAACATCACAAGGTGAAGCACAGTTTTCAGTTTGAGAGAACAACTAAATATGCAGGGTTTGTGTGTTAAACATGTGTGAATGAACAGAATACATCTACATATGTCATCAAGACTAACTCAAGGAACCGTCTTCATAAATTACATATCTCTTTTTTTCTACAGACATGGAGTTTGACCACACGGTGAATGATGCTCTTATGCGTTTTTTCGACCAGTGCACTAAGTTTCTGCAGGAAGTGAGCGACAACCCCTCAGCTTTGTCTGAAATGGATGAGTTCAATGACGGGCCAGAGATGATGAGAGTCCGGGAGAAGATTGCAGATCGCCTGGGAGTGCCCTATAGTCACATTACACATGGTAAGATTTCAATTATGCAATTTCTGATTTCTTGGGTTTGTTTGAGAATTGAAGCTTCAAACTTGACTACAATAATTCTTTTTTGGGGGCGGAGCTAAAATGCATGTTTTCTCCACTAGATGGCACCATATATTATTACAAGTCTGAGTGTGTTTATATGAGTTTGCAATGCTTTTCACTGGACAGACTGGATTTTACTGAATCACAGGTTGATCCTGCTGAAACTAAAATAGACCAAAGAACAGACACACATACACACATTCACATGACCTAGTCACAGCTCACCAACACATGCTTCTGTCACCTGTTATAGAGCATTAGGACCACAGACAGGAAAACACTCTTTAGGACAGTGAGCAGCTTTTGTATAGATCCAGATCAACCTATCCTATAGAGCAGTGCTAAGTCAAGTTGTGGGCCAGGGACTGTGCTCTGCTGTGGGAGGGCTTCCGGACAACATCCCGCATGGCACATGAACATGTTATGAATGTTAAGCATTTATCATCCTAATATATTTCCAAATAGGCTCTATTCATGCTTATGTCACAAACTAGTATAACGTTTGGAAACATGAGACGACAACTTCCAGCAGGTTTCTGTTCGTGGTAGTAAGTCTGACAAAATCTAGAACATGGCCCAGTTTTCTTCATCTACATGTCACTGTAGTGTTCCGTTATGTTCGGGTAATCAACAGTTACCAGCATACCTCAGTTTTCATAACTTCCCCACTGACACGCAACTCTGAGCGCACTGGATACACGCGATTAGAAGAGATAAGGGTGCCAAATTCAAGATTATTCCAAACAGTATGCAGTATGTCTTCATTTTAGCACTGATGACATTTAATTCAATGGGTTTTATTACACTACACCAGAAGTTGGCATGCATGTTTCCCGGTTTTGCTTTGTGACATAAGCATGAACAAAGCCTATAAAAGAAGTCTTGAGCATGTTACATGTTGTTTTCAGTGGACTAGTTTAATATTTATTTTAAAATATTTTTATGCTTTACACCACACCCTCAGTCTGCTCCACTCCACCCAACATTCAGTCATGGCACACCTCATTTTTAGAGCTTCATGCTCCACTTGAGCTAGTGCTAAGATCCAGGGTAAAATAGGGCCACAAATTTTGAGCTTTCTTAAAATATAAAATGTTCAAATAAAATAACATTAACTCACCTCTGTCACCTCTAAAAATGTAGATATTATGTGTAAGTGTACTTCATGTCAACACCATGATGGCATTAAAATATGTCAGATTTAATTTGGTGACTAAATTATTCCCATTGTGCTGCTTTGGTTAGTTTATAAACTAACCAAACTTGCCAGTAGGCAGGCTACCATCAGATCTGTAGATAACTACACAGAGCCAAGGAGCTGCCAGACTCTGACAGGGATCAGCGTGCACATTCTTTGACAGGTCAGGGCTGTGACAGAGGAGCAGACGCACGTCTCGTATGTGTTGCTGTCTTGACAGCAGTGGTCAGTAGAGCTTTGTCCAGCGGCTAAAGAGACGAATAATGCACATGAGCACTGGTCTGTACAGACCTGCTCTGAGTGCTCATGGCTCATATCAGTCACTTGTGCGGGGCAAATGCAGGTCTTGCATCCCATGTGTAAATGGTTTAATCCGCAAGACATTTACCTATGTGGGACCAAATGCAGTGGACACCCATGAGACGAGAATGTGAGTGGTCAGCAGTTGGAGTGGTGGACCTTCGTACCTCAGGTGAGTCCATAGTAGTGGACTGCTGGGACAGGTGGGCGCGGGTGCGACCAGGGGGAGAACAGTGGTCAGCAGGTCTGCTGTGGGATGAGGAGCACATGAGATAGACACTGGTCTGCTGTGTAATGGAAGGCAAACAAACAGAGGAACACAGAGAAAACTAAAAAGGCTGACTTCTGTGCGGTGTTCGGAGTGGTCGGAACATAAACCCAGCTAGTTCTGTCACAGCCCATCCAAAATTCTATATTCCTAGTGCCTCTACTGGTGCGTACTTGCATCATGGAGCTCCTGAGCTGTTTTATTGTACCCATATACAATTTTTCTCCACACCTCTCTTTGCTATCTGGTAATGAGGCAAAGATTGCAGACATTACCCACACTGGTAGTGCTTTTAAATGCTACAGCAGTCACAGATCAGTTGAGATGTCATCATCATACCGTCCCACTCCTGCCTCCAGCAGCGAAGTACAGCCTGACCTGGACACACCCCCTCATTAATGCCAGCACTGGTGCTAAGATGGGAGGCAAGATAGGGCCCATAGTCTATACTTGTCAGACATTCAAAACATGTACACTTAATGAAAAGAAAGAAAGAAAAAATTGGTAAAAACATTCAAGGGAATCTCACCCTTTTGCCTTTTACTCATCAATAACCCTAGACTGGAGTTTCACCTAGTCATTGTTTTATAAATAGCAAGGACTTTCACCCATATGACTGTTTACTAGCTAGTAATAATTTCACCCAGGGAATCTGATTTCTTGTACTTAGCTGTAGATTATTTTATTTTTTTCCACTTTATTTAGGAGAATAAATTCAAAGTGTGTCAAAGTATATCTGATGGATTATCAGATAGCTATCATGTTAAATCACAAGGACGGACAAACCAGAAAAAACTCTTCTCAAGGATTCTTCAGACTGACTGATTACAGTTTGGTCAACAGTCATCGCAGTCACATGGAGCTGGATCAGGAGTGGGGCTAGAGACTGGGACACAGCAAGAGGCAGGGGCATCACAGGGATTGAATGATTGACAAGAAGTAGGGTTATCTGTCATATGAGGGTGAGTTGTTGTACAGTTTCAGGTGCTTTTCTCTTCTTCTGATGTCATTAGTTGACTTAGCTCTTCAGCTGGAGTTGATTTCTGTCCATATCTCCTCCAAAAATAGTCAGTGTGATATATTTCAGAAGATAGTGTTAATGCAAACTGCTCATGATATAGAAGGCAGTCTGTCTCCAGTGTTCAAGGTTACAACAGATAAAGCTTGATTCATTGGAAATCTTCTTGTATTCTTTTTATTGGATCTCCTCCCATATTTGCTCTGCTTACGTGTTAGCTGGTGAGTTTGTGGTTTATGAAATTGTGAATCCTGTTTGACATTTTCATTTTCATGTCTCTGGGTCCTATTGTACAAAGTTACCGCAGCCTCTCTCGTGTCATTATTTTCTTTCTCAGTAGTTGTTCATTTGCATGTTTGGCATGTCTGTTGAGCAGCATTCCAGAAAATCCCAATTTTTTCACAGCTGAAGAGTTTCTCAAACAAGTGACACCTAAGTGATGAGGTCTGGTAAATCCACTGTACTTGTTATATACTTCTGTGAGAAACTCTTCAGGGTCTTCAGTGTGATCTAATTAAAGGCACTGTTGTGGAACTGTGGAACTTTTCTGGTAGAGGGTCCACTCCATGTAGTTTTTTCCTGAATTGTTCTACAGTAATTAAGTAAGTAACTAACCATGGAGACAAGCAGGCCACATTACTTGACTAAGTTACTTGTCAGATCTGAGGAGAAGAGGACACACTCACAGAAATAATGTTTTTGAGAAATAAAAACCTGTAATTTAATAAATACAAGATATATTTTTTTAATGCCATACTGTGGAACATCTCAGTCAAAGCAATAACATTACTGTGGATACAAGCAGACAGCGGACCTTCTCCCAGAAAATTTTACCTGTTAAACCTCAGCTGTATTTACCACTTTTTACACACCATTTTATCTTACTTACTTTCAGTATTAATTCATTAGAGATGGTTTTCTGTGTACTTCTTGCATTCAGTATATTGTGTTTTATGTTTTAGTAACCACAAAGTATAATAAACTACCTACAGCTCTTACTGATTTATGGACAATGTCTTTCAGATTCATCTGAGGCGGCCTTTTACTTGTGTGCCTATGAATTTGCCATCAAAACTGTCAACTCACCCTGGTGTCAGCTTTTTGATGAAGTCGATGCACAGGTATCCGTTCTGCACGTAGCTCTATGGGAAGTTTGTTTAGGATTTGTGTGACCTACTGCACACATTACCAAACTGTCAAAAACCTGATTGTCTGGAAAAAAAAAAAGGATTTAAATGGAATTTAAACGTCCAAAACCTATGATTAGTATGAATGTTCATGGTCCGGTTTAGGTGTTTTATTTTCAATAGAAAGGTGAAAGTAACTAACTGAAAAACTGCTGGCTTATGTTAGCTATCTTGTGACTTTAATTTTATGTGTGAGAGATCAGCTCACTTTTGTAGTCCCAGTTAAGTTACTGTATCTCTTTCTGGTCAGATTGTGCTAAAGTAAAGATTAGATTAAGACAGAGTTAGGGCTTCAGTTAGCGTCACACTCCCAGCAGATGTGGATAACATCAGCTGTAAAGTATCAATAGTAATTCTATAGATTTACCATGTCAGCCATTACGTTTAGCTATATGTTTGTTTCATAATTATAATATTCTGAACTAGTAGACTACCAGTTGTTGCAATGTAAGGCAGTTTCTATCTATCTATCTAGTTTTCCTTGTTTTGCCCCACTGCACTATTCTCTCCAGTTAATACCCAGTGGCTATCTATGTCTATGAAAGAGTTCATTGTGGCCTGTTCATTGTGTTAAAGTACTGACCTAACTCTCAGGTAATTTGAGTTAGTGGTCACAATAATCAAATTACAAACACTGCATGTATTTAAGTGACGGCATTTCCTCTGCAAGCATCTGAATCAGGGGCACCTGAAGTGGGGGCCTTCAAGGAGTCTAATTTGGCCCTCCGTGGATTGCTGAGATTTGTAAAGTCTAGTTTGATTTAAGTAAGCACTGAAAAGAGTGTTAGGAAATGAAAGGAAGCTCATACCAGTCGATTCCCCTAAAAAGAACAATAATTAAACAGCATTTAATCACAAATATCTTTGCAGACAAAATTTTTATGTGAAAGACATTAATAGGTTTGGCCCTTATCCCATTAATATGCATTAATTGTGGACCACTGGGGAAAAAGAAATCTGTATAAAACTTGCCGATTTGAATTATTTATTTATTTATTTAGCTTATTTCTATTTTGCTAATTAACAAAGCTTTATAAAATAATTAAAACAAATGTTAACCTTTTATGAAAAGAGAGCTATTCAAGGTACAAAAACTGTAACACTTTTCCACTGCAAACAATCATGTGATATTCCCATAGCTGTATATGCAATGACAAAAATAACAAACAAAAAACAAAAACAAAAAAGGATGGTATTGATATTAGGGTAGCATAGTATAGAAAATTATACTCATCAATACTACATCTAGGATCAAAACTAGATACTTATTTAAGCAACTGGATACATTTAAACTTCTCCTGAACTAGTGCAAGACCACATGGCTACTAAACAAATACTATTATTTGTAGCTGAATATGTGTTGGAAATTACAGTACTGTCTAAATCATGCAGCACTAGTTAGAAGTCTGACTAGTGTTAGCAGTGTGGCATGTACTACTTTTTATTTATTGTTTATTGTTTATTGATAGGTTCCTCATTAGTGCAAAAAAGTTGACACTATTCTTCATGGGGTCCAAATACAATAATTGCAAAAAAAAAAAAAGGTGCATATCAGCCATATATAAGTTATTAATACAAAATAGGTGAATATACATTTCAGATAATAAAATCTTTCATTACTTTTACACATCCTCAATCCCTTACAGGTTATGGAGTATTCTAATGACTTGAAGCAGTTCTGGAAAAGGGCCTACGGCTACGACATCAACAGCAAATCCAGCTGTATTCTCTTCCATGACGTGTTCAGTCGACTGGACAAGGCAGCCAATGAAAACCAGTATGTGAACTACCTTTCTCTAACTGAACAATATTTACACATCTTTATAAGCAATTAAAGGGTTGTTTAAAGGTGCATTGTGTAATTTTTCTGGTGGAGGGAGCGTCAAATGCTTTTCTCCATGGAGATGCTATTGCTTTCATTGGAATGTTTCACAGTATGATATTAAACCTTTCTATCTTCATGGAGAACAAACCATACCAAATTACAGGTCAGATCTACGGAGAGGCGACCCTGCTCACAGTCAGATGCCTGTTTTTCTAGGTATATTTGAGCTACCTGTAACCACCTGTAATTGAATAAATGTAAGGTAGAGCTGTTTAATGTCATATTGTGGAACATTCCAAACAGGTGACACTTCCCCAACCAAAAAATTACATAGTGCACCTTTAAATAAGCCAGAGAGATTTTTTTTGCTAATAAATTCAGTTTGCCATTAGGGCTTTTGAAGTGTGACATATTGCTTAAATAAACCAATAACGATGATACCATAATAAATAATGGTAATACAGGACGTGCTTTGCTGTGTTTTTCATACACCTTCATTTCAGTCATTTAGATCATTTCAACCCTGGAAATGCCAATCTCTACTTAACTAAAGATAAAAGATAAAAGGTAAAAACTTGCCATCTGTTCCAAATGCTCTGTTTTCAAGGTGCAGAGCATTTTGAGCTTTGGAGATGTGGACGGACTGTTAATAAAGTGTTACTCTGACGTGTGAATGAAACAAAACACAACTCGTGGTATGTTTTTGATGAGGTTGCAACATTTTAGCATGGCTTAAAGCTTACAAGAATGCATTTTGTGTAATATACTACACAAAATAAGACAAAGTTCTCTACTGGTGCTAAGAAAAGAAACATTATATGAATAAATACTGAGCCTCAAAATATATTGTTCCATCATTTATTGAATGATAAATGTAAAGGTGTATACAGGAATGATCATTACAGGCCTACTTGCCATACAAAATTAAAAAAACGTGTTGGCAGTTTTAACCATTAACCTCATTTAACGAGTTATTTATTCAAAATATATACTTCTGTAATATCCTGTTAAGTGCCAAGTGGATTCACAGCTTCATAAAGTAGTCATAGTTTTACATCAGTTAAGCGTAGGTTTGTGGCAAAAGAAGTTGAGTAAAATCGTCATCAGCCTGAGACCGCGCGGACCACGTCTCCTTCCGTAGCTACTGCGCGGACACCGACATCCTCCCGTGCGCCGCGTGTGGACCGTGTTTTCTCGCTTACGCTGCGTAGACCGCGCTTCCTCCTGTACGCCTCTAAACCAGAACTAACACCAAGACTAAAACCAGGACTAACCCAGTCCAGGAATAAACCAGGACTAAATTAGGACTAAACCAGGTCTAAGCCAGGTCTAAACCAGGTCTAAACCAGGACTAAAACCAGGACTAAAACCAGGACTAAACCAGGTCTAAAATCAGGACTAAACCAGGACTAAAACCAGGTCTAAACAATATGACACCTAACAGTAGGTTGGACATAATTTAAGGTGATCTCATATAAAAATTATTTCTCTATCAATAATATTTTTTTAATATGGTTAAGGAAAGACTGGGCTTTTTATTGTCTTTAAGCAGACAAAACACCTTATGTTAACATCCTGGTCTTTGCTTCTCTACAGCAAACAGTTGCTTATTCATGGAGACTTTGGCTCAACAGACAATTTGAAGAGAATAAACAAGAATTTTCAGGATGTGGTTGCTACATTCATTAGTTTTAAAAAGCATGACAATATCAAGTAATCCAAAGTAATCAGAGTGCATTACTCACTTTAAGTAAATTAATGGATTACGTTACAAACTACATTTTAGGGTATGTAATCTGTAATCTGTAGGGGAATACATTTTAAAAGTAACCTTCCCAACACTGCCTGTATGATATATTGAACAAAACTGCCATCCAGAATGCAGAAACATTTTCCAAAAGAGACACTTTTTTTTTTTCTTTAAACCTTCTTTTAAAGAAACAAAGTTGTTAGATAACAAAGCTCTGATGTGTTTGTATTTAGTCTTATCATTATTGTTATGTGGCCAAACCTCTTTGTCTAAGCCTGGTCGGCCTCGTCAGATCTCAGAAGCTAAAAAGGCCAGACCTGGTTAGTACTTGGATAAACTCCACCAATAGAAAAAACACTACTAAAACTACAAAATCTTGTAATATAAATGAAATAGATATAATCGTAGTAGTCTAACCTGTCACATGGACTTTGTGTTTTGTTTTTTTCTTTTAGACGTGGTTCTCCAGTGACTGAAGCTGTGACTATCCAGATTGGCCATGCTGAGACTCTCTTACCTCTCCTTACATTACTGGGCTTCTTTAAGGACAGTGAACCTCTCAAATCTGAAAACTACGCCTCTCAAGCCAAACGCTCTTTCCGCACTAGCCATATGCTACCGTACGCTGCTAACCTGGTTCTGGTGCTGTATGACTGTGGAGAAGGGGAGCTCAGACTGCAGCCGCTGCTCAATGAAAAGACTGTGGTGTTTCCAGGTTTGAGTGACACCCAGAGCTCAATGCCTCTGTATGCAGATGTGAAGGAGAAATACAAGGAGCTGCTGCAGGGGTGTGACTTTGAGACAGAGTGTCAACTGTTTGAATAAAAGAAGAAGAAATAAGACTATAAGTGTGAAATATCTACAAAGTCTCACACTGATATTGGACACCATGTTTTGCTTTGTTTTTAATTGAGAAAATGTCCTATTTGTAAAATAAAATAATTTTGCCACTCTCAAAAATTAACTCCAGTAAAATATCAGCAAAATACTGGTGTCAAGCATTGGCTGTGCAAGATAAATAGATAGATAAATACTTGATTGATTCCAAAGAAATTTCAATTTTTGGCAGCAACAATGAAACATAATGATATCAATAATAATACAGCAGTAATTCATAATTTATGAGAGAAGTGGACTAAGGGAGCGTGACATCATAGGGTTGCCTGTGTCTATTTATATATATATAGTCTATGGTGTCAAGAAAAAGACTTTGAACCAAGCCAATAGTGAGGATTCTGCCTCAGAAAGTCCAAATTACTTGCATTACTAAATTGTTTACCATGGACTTCACTGGGGTGCCAACATTAAAGACGGACTCTGCACAGCTATACCAATTAAGTATTCACTTAAGGAGCTATATTATTCAAAGCTGACTCTTTAGCTTAAAGCCATGTTAGAATGTTGTTTCTTCATCAAAAACATACCCGGAGTTGTGTTTTGTTTCATTCACACATGTTTGAGTAATCCTTTATTATTAGTCTGTCTGCATCTTCAAAGCTCAAAATGCTCTTTTCCACCTTGTGATGTCACAAAGCTGTAGTTTTCAAGTTACAGCTACCGCCACCTTTTACCTTTTGTTTAGTAGAATGTTTTTAGTGAATGAGTATGGAATTTGAAAACACAGTGGAGCATTTCTATTACCACATGATATCACAAGGTGGAACAGTGTTTTCTGTTTGAGAGAAAAACAGCCTAAATGTGCAGGGTTTGTGTGTTAAACATGTGTTATGTGTATGTTTTTGATGAGGAAACAACATTATAACATAGACCAGAAAACAGAGTAATATGGGCCCTTTAAGTATGTGATAGGACCAAAACTACTGCTACTAGTGTGTATTACTATTCAGTAAATATTTTTATTTACCATTTTGAACAATGGGTTTTAAAGAAATGCATTGCACCTCTTCTATATTATTTTGGTGTTATTAATAGTTCTGTTTTCATAATAAAAAAAAAAAAGAGTATAATGGCTTGTAAGAATGGAACTTGAACAATACTTGTAGTGAGTAGATAGGATTTCACTTTTGAGATCCAGATAGGAGCACCGGCACCGTAACTCTTTGTTAGTTGGCCTAAATCAAGTTTCAGATGAGGGCAAAGATAATAAAACTGTAACTTGTAACCCAGTCAGGGCAAAAATACAAGAACTATACAAAATTATTCATTCTTTGACCAGGAAATAGTTGACAGTGAACAGCATCAATGCATTTAAATAGTCAAACCAGAGTGAGAACTACAAAAAAACTAAGTATAGGACTTCCGACCAAGAGGATTAGTCCATTGTGCATGTCAGAGGGAGAGTATGCAAATTCCTCACATAAAGACCCAAATTAGTTTCAGTATAAAATTGCACTTTCTTGTTGTAAGAAACCAAACAAGTGGCAAAGTGCAGATGGTCACTGGAATAAAGAATTGAATAATAAAAAATAGCTACAGTAAATTGTTATAGATGTTTTCTGGTCTGTTATAATGTTGTTTGCTCATCAAACACATGCTTGGAGTTGTGCTTAGTTTCATTCAGACATGTTTTACACACACACACCCTGTCATTTGATAATACAGGTGCTCCACTGTGTGTGTGTTTTTTTTTTTTATCTCCATACACCTACACAATCGTCATAGGGATGATTTCAGCCCTAGAATTGACTATCTGCTGAACGGTAAAAGGTAGCTGTTAACTTGAAAACTACCGCTTCATGACATCATAAGGTGGACAGAGCATTTTGAGCGTTGGAGATGTACACAGACTAAGAGTTACTCAAACGTGTGAATGAACCAAAACACAGCTCCATGCTTGTTTTGATGAGGAAGCAACATTACAACACGGCTTCAAGCTCGTAGTAGTAGATTTTGTAAGAGTATGCTACTTAAAATTTTCACATTTTGACCTGGAAAGTTGTCTGCTAAATTGGATTACTTCTTATTGACGCGCTCGTTGACGATGATTGTTATTTGTCTTGCGCTGATTTAAAAAACATCAACTAAACCCACGGGCTAAATCTGCATTACTGTGGTATTCGCCCCAGGAGGAGGCAAAACAGGCTTTATAGCGCATAACATCACGCAAAGTAGTTTTCTTATCTTACTCAATCTTCTACTTAGGCTTGTAACTTTCTCAGATCGGCCTTTGCTGTGTCGTCGTGACCAAGCATTGGCTGCGTTTTTTTCATTATGCAGAGGAGGGCTGCTGGAGGCTGGGCAAGAGGAATGCTACGTGTCTTGAAGGTCCCTTTTTAAAGCCCCTCGCCTCCCTTTAGCCGTCCAAAACTTTAGAGGCTAGCTCGAAGTTTGAAGAACCTTTGGCAGTGATTTTGTCCCGATCTTTACCCCGTGCCGCGTTCGGTTTGTGTGCGACAATAAGGAAGACATGTCCGGCGTGAAGAAACTTCGTACGGTAAGTAAGATGTGCAGATAAAAGTAGCCAAAACTACAGTATAACACAGGTTTAGATTTGCTTGGCAGTATTTGGGGAAAGTACGCCGCCTTAATGCTAAAAAAATAGTGCGTAAAAGTCCTTTCCAACGCAGCGCTTGTTTTGGTTTTATCAAGTTATCTCAGAGTTGGTAGCAGTGTTGTTAGTAGCCTGTAAGTATCTTCACTGGTTAAAAAGACACATTTCCGAAATAACTGAGTCAATGGCGGTGTGACACTTGGCGATCTTCGATTAGACGTACGCGTAAAAACCCAGGTGTGAAGACATTCTGAAAAGGTTCTCGTGAATAGGCTGCTTGTTGGAGTAACGTATCCGTCAATTTGTCCCATTCATCGGGTGAGCTGCTGAGTGGGAGAAAGGAGTCACTGTGAGGAGGCAGGCTCAAATACCGGGCAGAAGTTGAGTTTGCAGACTTGGAAAAATACGGACATCCACGTCTACTTAAAGCTAAACCAAACATAATAAGACCTTTTAGTAGGATGCACAGTTGACGATTTATTTTGGACATCTGAATGACAAATGTAATTCCACAAGCTATTATTCATAATTCTAGGGTTAAACCTACCAGTGTCTCCTGCTTTATCTTGCTTTATGCTATCTCAAGAAAAAACATGTCTATTCCAACAGTTTTTTTCGATTTTTTCTATTATATACTTTTTAATTAGTTCATCAAATTAGCTTTATGCTTGTAGTGCTTTGTTTTTCCACAAATAATCACACCAACTGTCGGGACAGGACTAGACCAAGTCTAACTAAAATACTATTCATTGATCCATCACCATTCAACTTAATAACAGACAACTCTTAAACCCATGTCTACAACAGTTAATGAAACTGTGGCCTAGTAAGAGTATTTTCTTTTCAACAGTGTGTATCTATGGAAATAATTGGCAGTAATCAATTCCCAAAGCCTTGCGAGTTATGAAACAGAAAGCAGATATATATATTTTGGCCTCAGGATTAACATCGAGATTAAAACAATACAAGATGTGGTACATTTCAAGGGAGATCGTATCTCCCTTGAAATGTACTTGGCCTCATTGTATCTACTGTAAGTCAAAACACTATTGGCATGACTAATAAGCAAGAATGTGTTACATGAAAAGTTTTCTTTCTATAAGACAAAATTATTGTTAAGATAAAATAAAACTGAATATTTTATTTTCCATTACAATAATGTATGTGTACATCATCCTTGTCTTAAGGTGCACTATGTAACGTTTTGGTTGGGGGTTTGTCACCGTCTTGTTTCTATGAGTATGTTTTTGCTTTGCCTGGAATGTTCCACAGTATAACATTAAACAGCCTTATATTTATTAAATTACAGGTTTAACAGCTCACTAATACCTAGAAAAACAGGCATTCTGACTATGAGCAGGGTGACCTCTCCACAGATCTTTCTTGTAACTTGGTCTGGTTTGGTTTCCATGATCATAGAAAGGTTTAATACCATACTGTGAAACATTCTATATAAAGCAGTAACATCTCCATGGAGAAAAGCATTTGACGCACCCTCCACCAGAAAAGATAGATAAGGCACCTTTTAAAGTAATGAACAGCCCTCTTAATATGTCATTGATTGGTGCAATGAAAAAGAGATGGCGAGATGACATGGGCGAGTCTTGGGTGGGCGGGCAGAGGGTGAACATGTGGGCATTGAGCGTTGCCACATCATCACTGGGTTCCTGGTCCGGGCAGTACACTGGTCGCACTGTCTCACTGTCTCTCCTCCTCCTCCTCCCTCTCCCCCACTCGGTCACTATTAAGATAGGCCCATTCATTCTATCTCTGCTTCATGTAAATCTCCTCAAGTCCAGCACAGTTTGAGATATCAGGTTTACAGAAAAGAGTGTGTTAATCTAGTGACATGTTATCCCAAATGTTTTAATCTTGTCAGTAGTGCTGCAGTTGACTGAAGAAGTTACTGGTTGACTAAAGAATACCGATTATATTAGTTGACTAAAAGGGGGCGTAGCAAAAGCTCTCAAAACTATTACATATCTCTATGTACCTGATCCAAACTGCACTCACAGGACTACACCTACATGGCAGTTCATGCAAAAACAACTATTTAAGATGAAAAAGTACTAGGAAACAAATGTATTTATATCAAGACAGATTAAACTAGTGAATCTTGATCCTCCCTAATCTGACTTATTACATATGTCAAAAAATTACCAAATCTTCAGCTAACTCTCTCACTCACTAACTTCTCCTTTCTGCCGTTGTCTCAAATAAACCCTATAATCTAAATAAAAATATAAAAATTTTGGTCAACTAAGACTCCATGGACCAATTAATCAAGTAAATGTCCTAAAGGTGCACTATGAAGCTTTTTGGTTCAGGGTCTGTCACCTGCTTGTTTTTATGGAAATGTCATTTCTCTGCCTGAAATGTTCCACAGTATCGCATGAAACAGCTCAACCTTACATTTATAAAATTACAGGTGGGTGTGTAGCTCAAAAATACCTATAAAACAGATTCTGACTGTGAGCAGGTTTGTGTCTTCACAGATGTGACCTGTAACATGGTCTGGTTTGGTCTCCATGATGATGGAAAAGTTCAATACCATACTGTGAAACATTC
Organism: Boleophthalmus pectinirostris; assembly: GCF_026225935.1. Lineage (NCBI taxonomy): Eukaryota > Metazoa > Chordata > Actinopteri > Gobiiformes > Gobiidae > Boleophthalmus > Boleophthalmus pectinirostris. The sequence goes on along the minus strand of NW_026571404.1, from coordinate 28,718,142 downwards.
CAGACAAAGCAATAATGTCTCTATGAAGAAAAGCATTTGATGGACCATCCACCAGAAAAGTTTCACAATGTACCTTTGAAGGCCTACAGCCCTATAATGGTGTTCTTTCTTCAGTTTGACTGGTGGATTGTCATGCATTCAAGCCTGAAAATCCTGTTTTCACCTATCCCTTATGCACGCCCACTGTGCTATACTTTTCAACAATGTAAACAACAACCTTCTGCTTGTTACGTCAAATGTCAGTATGAAGAGGTGGGATCTGTCAGCTTTGAAGTTTTGAACAGGAAGTCAGTGGATCCATTTCTATTATTAAGTTGTATTATTATTTGTTTGTTAATATATTAGTTGTATGTATTATTTTCCTTAAAGGTACCTCCAACCAAAAAGCTACACAGTGCACCTTTCATAGGTTTTATTTTTTATTAGAAATATCCAAAAGTAAAACCACACACAAACCGAAACATTTTTTCCTCTTGTAATCTGAAACCTGACAATAGCAGATGTTTTAGTTATGTAGTGTTGTTTGCCCCCATACAGATAATATTAAATACATAATTAATATATAAACAACTTAAATCCTGTTTTATTTTTGACTGAAAGGGCATAAGAGACAGTAATGTATGGGAGTCACTTATAGGTAATTATATAAAGTGTATGAATGTGTTTTGTAGGTTTGGGTTGTTCATACAAAAAGACCTGTTCTACCAGATGTCTTTGGCTTTACCTGTTTTTTTGTTCCTCCATTCCAGGATCTCAACAAGTCGACCAATGTGGTTTACCAGGCCCATCATGTGAGCCGCAACAAGAGAGGGCAAGTGGTAGGAACGAGGGGAGGCTTCAGAGGATGTACCATTTGGCTCACTGGTAACTAATGGTCATTTTTGTGTGTGTGTATTTGAGGAAAACAGATGATGTTGTTGAAATCTGGGGCATTGCATTCACCCTGTAGCACATACTGTCATATGTCACTGTAATCAGATATGGGAAGTGTTGTGATTTAAGTTTCATGCTCAAGGACACAACAACAGTGTTTACTCTGCCACTAGTCTATGGGTTAATGGGTAATTGCTCTACAAACTGAGCTTCTGTTGCCCAAATTTATTAGACAAAAATACAAATAACTGTTTAAAGGTCCTATATTACACAAAACTGACTCCTTAAATTGTGTAAGAATGTCATTACCTCATCAAAAACATACCTGGACTTGTGTTTTGTTTCATTCACACATGTTTGAGTAATCCTTTTTATTAGTCTGTTTACATCTCAAAAGATAAAAATGCTCTGGTGCACTTTTTGATGTCATAGTAGTAGTTTTCAAGTTAACAGCTACCTTTTTTCTTGGAAAATCCCAGGGCTGAACTTATCAAAATGATTGTAGTGAAGGTGTATGGAGTTTAAAAACACACTGGAGCACTTCCTGTATTACCATATGACATCACAAGGTGGAAGAGGTGTTTTTCTTTTGAGAGAAAAACTAAATATGCAGGATCTGTGAGTTAAACATGTGTGAATGAAACAAAACACAACTCCAGATATGTTTTTGATGACTACATTATAACAGATCAGAAAATAGCGTAATATATGCCCTTTAAATAATAATCGACAAATCAAGTTGTTCATAAGTTGCTAAGTTGTGTTATAAAGATATTATGAAACATGTAGTCTGATAAATCTGTGTTAAATAAGTGGTCAAAGCCTGTACTGAAATAGGGACAAAGAAAACGGCCAGTCCAATTGCAGTCGTCTCCAGGAATGATTCCCACTCTTGAGATAAACATCGCTTGTTGACCAGTCAGATCTATTGACCTACAGGTTGGCGGTGCAATTCCAGCTCCCATCGATGAATGCCGTCATTGTGTCCTTGGGCAAGACACCGTGACCCCAGTGTCTGTGTACACTGGTGTATGAATGTGTGTGTGAATGGGTCGGTGGTTCCTTGCTGTAAAGCGCTTTAAGTGCCTTGAAGGTGGAAAAGCGCCATATAAAAATGTGACCATTCATCATCCTACCTCCCAGAATTTAAATTTAAAGGTGCATTGTGTAACTTTCTGCTTTACTCCATTGAAATGATATTGTTTTGTCTAGAATGTTTCACAATATGGTATTAAACCTTTCAGTCTTCATGGAGACCAAACCAGACCAAATTACAGGTCAGATCTGTGAAGAGGCAACCCTGCTCACAGTCAGAATGTCTGTTTTTCTACGTATTTTTAAGAAATAAAACGTGTAAAACCTGTAATTGAGTAAATGTAAGGTAGAGCTGTTTTATTTTATACTGTGAATACCTATACAAACAAGCAGGTGGTAAACCCTGCACCAGAAAAGTTACATAATGCATCTTTAAATTAGCTTTATTTTATTTTATCATTTGTTCGTTCATTCATTCTCTCCCAATATCTCTCCTTAGGTTTGTCGGGTGCTGGAAAGACCACCTTGAGCTTTGCCTTGGAGGAGTACCTGGTGTCTCATGCTATTCCCTGTTACTCTCTGGATGGAGATAACATCAGACACGGACTGAACAAGAACCTGGGCTTCTCGGCCGAGGACCGCGAGGAGAACATCCGCCGTGTAGCGGAGGTGGCTAAACTTTTTGCTGATGCTGGCCTGGTCTGCGTCACTAGTTTTATTTCCCCTTTTGCCAAGGTTTGTATAACTTCTTTTTATTTGATTCATGGAAAATGATGGAAATGAATCAGAGGTCCTATATTACACAAGTGTGTGTCATGTTCAAATGTTGTTACTTTCTCAAAAGCATTCCCAGAGTTGTCTTTTGTTTCATTCACACGTTTGAGTAACCCTTTATTAGTTTATTAGTTTGTCTACTAAAAAGCTCAAAATGCTCTGTTCCTCCTTGTGATGTCATGAAACTGTAGTTTTCAAGTTAACAGCTACCTTTTATCTTTAGTTCAGTAGAAATGGACAATTCCATTGCTGAAATTATCAAAATGATTCTGGTGAAGACACGTGGAGTTTAAAAACACAGCTGAGCATCTGTATTTGTATCTTGATGAGGCCAACATTAAATATCTGGTGTGTGCTTTTGAGGATTTAATCTTGAGTAAAGGACTGATAGCTCTTTCTAACCTGTCAACTTGTTTCACAGTTTGACTTTAACTTTTTGTTGGATACAAATTAAAAGAATTGACACTCCCAACATTTACTGAGGCAAGGTTATGTTTTTTTCTCTGCCAGGAAGGTTGGTAGTTTGAATCGCATGTGATCCATTAATCATAAATTGTGTCTGTTATTGCCATGGGCAAGACCCTTGTCTAGGCTTGTCACATCAGATTTGCCTTCAGGTGTATCAATCAAAGGTACCATGATTTACTGCGTCAGAATCTGCCAAAAATCAAAGCAAATTAAAACTGCAAGCAGTGACCCTTGTGTGCTCCAACCCTGGTGGTGTACAATTCAAAATTGCTACTAGCCCTGTCATGATAATTACTTATCAACTTATCTTTCAATATATAAAACTTGGAACAATATTTTTGGGGTCAGTATTTACCGTGTGTACATTTTCTTTGCACTATTGCACTATATATTTACTTCAGTAATAAATCAACCTTTAAAAAGTGTTGCCCCCTCGTGCATTTGTCCTTCAGTCCTATTAATTACAACACACACCCCTGGTTACTGAATAATCCATGTTCTTTACTAATGCAACCTGAAATAAACTTTTTACAGGATAGGGAGGAGGCAAGGAAGATCCACGCCAGCTCCGGTCTGCCATTTTTTGAGGTCTTCATCCATGCGACCCTGGAAGTGTGTGAGAAACGTGACGTGAAAGGACTGTACAGGAAAGCCCGGGCTGGAGAGATTAAAGGTATCCCCTAGCAACCATAGGCATTCATCATTCAAACTATGTTTATTCTTATTGGTGAGGTTTTATTTAAAGGCCCATATTACGCTGTTTTCTGATGTTATAATTAGTGCTGTCATGCTATTAAAAAAATTGAGAGATTAATTAATTATGATCTGTAATTAATTAATCTAATTAATCTCATTTTAATCTCACCTAAAAATTGCTGAGAAAAGCCTTCAATTTGAGGTATTTTCATTTAAATTCATTATTACATTATTGTGGCAGATCAGAAGACTAATATAGATTTAAAAAAGTGACTTTATAAAGTCATTTATTGTTTAACAAATCTCCAATTTGGCTGTTGAGCCCAAGTCTCCATGAATAAGAAACTGTTTGTTGTAAAGTACCAAAGACGAGGAAAGCTGAACATAATAACTTTGTCTACTTAAAGACAATAAAAAGTCCAGTCTTTCCTTAACCATATTAAAAATATTATTGATAGAGAAATGCTTTATATATGAGATCACTGGTTTTAGTCCTGGTTTAGACCTGGTTTAGACCTACTTTAGTCCTAGTTTAGTCCTGGAATGGATTAATCCTGGTGTTAGTCCTGGTGTTAGTCCTGGTTTAGTCCTGGTTTAGTCCTGGTTTAGTTCTGGTTTTAGTCCTGGTTTAGTTCTGGTTTTAGTTCTGGTTTTAGTTCTGGTTTTAGTCCTGGTTTAGACCTGGTTTAGACCTGGTTTTAGTTCTGGTTTTAGTTCTGGTTTAGATCTGGTTTAGTCCTGGTTTAGTCCTGGTTTAGACCTGGTTTTAGTCTTGGTGTTAGTTCTGGTTTAGAGGCGCACAGGAGGAAGCTCGGTTTACGCCGCGTACGCGAGAAAACACGATCCACACGAGGCTCACGGGAGGACAGCGATGTCCGCGCAGTAACTACGGAAGGAAACGTGGTCCGCACGTTCTCAGGGTAATGACGATGATGAAGGTGTGTGTTTGTGTTTGTGTGTGTTTGTGTGTGTTTGTTTGTGTTTGTTTGTGTGTGTTTGTGTGTGTTTGTGTGCGTGTCCCCTCATGTGGCAGGTCACTATAGGACAGTAGTGCAGACATCATGAGCCTATGCAGGTTGTTTTCAGGCGATATTATATTTGTTATTTTCTTTTATATTTCACGTCGGGAGAATAATTTCCAAGACACGAATGTGTTTTTACCTGTGCGCTGCTGACTCTGTTCTACTGGCTCTTCGACCTCGTCCATTGTGTGACTGACGCCGCCAACGTTAACATGACGTTTACATCGCTGTTACTGCGCGCGTTTTGTGTGGGTTTCCGGCAATGAGTGGAATTACCGAAATAAAAAAATGCATAAATGTGTTTTGTGTGTGTGTGTGTTGTTGTCCCAACAACACATAAAAACAGGTTTTATAATAAAGAAACACATACAGAAACACTAAAATTAGAGATTAAAAATGAGATTAACGCGATTAAAAAACATAACGCGCTAAATATGACTGTAATTAATTAATCGCAATTAACACGATAATTTGACACCCCTAGTTATAATGTTGGTTCCTCATCACAATTATTCCTAGAGTCGTGTTTTTTGTGTTGTTCAATTCACACATTAACACACAAACCTTGCGTATTTAGAGTGTCTCTAACAGAACACGCACAGTTCCACCTTGTGATGTCATGAGGTAATACAGGAAGTGCTCCACTGTGTTTTTAATTTTATACACATTCAGTAGAGCCTTTTGGATAATTTCAGCCCTGAAATTGCCTATCACTGAATGAAGTTGAAAACTACCACTAGATGACATCACAAGGTGAAACAGAGCATTTTGAGCTAATAAAGGGTTAACCAAACATGTCTGAATGAAACAAAGCACGACTCCAGGTATGTTTTTGAGGAGGTAACAACATTATAACATGACTTCAAGCTAACAAGAGTCAGTTTTATGTAATATGGGACCTTTAAATATTTTTACCATGCACAGATTTGTTACAATTTATCTTTAAAAATGAAGTATTTTCTACTGTGTAATATTTAACAGGATTTACTGGCATTGACTCTGACTACGAGAGGCCAGAATCTCCAGAACTGGTTCTTAAAACTGGAGAGCTGACAGTGAATGAATGCCTCCAACAACTACTTGACATGTTACGAGAGCAGGTGAGGATATAATCCACTAAGATCCACAAACCACACCCTTTGCCAGCTAGCCTCAACGTGACGATTTCATGAGCTAGTACAGTTGTCTATGTAAGTGGCAAATACTGCTTGACAAAAGTGAATGGCTGCCAGAGAAATTAAGGGCACTGGTTGATGTTAAAGGCTTCAGGGTAAATGTGTTTGAGTTATTGTATTACACTGTGTGGTAAAAAATGCACGCGAAGTACTCTTTGAAATTATTATTACTTCTCACCTATATTAGTAAAGGCACAGGGCCAAAATCAACTTTCTTGGAGTGAGGTCTTGACTTTTTCATAACAATAGATGACACATCACACCTTAAATTTTTACTAGACTAGTAAAACTAGACTAGACTAGACTTACTACTAGACTAGCTATTGTATATTACTGAGATATTTTTATCACTTATTTCTATTGCATTTTACTTTTACTTGTTTATATACATCTATATACAGTAATTATGCCTCATTTGACACCAGTCTCTTGATATTTTTCCTGCTTATTTAGAATTTATTATTACTATTCATATTTTTTTTCTCTTTGTTATTACATTATATTGTGATGAGAGAGCTACTGTCTCCAAATAATTTCCCTTGTGGATCAATAAAGTGTTTGAGGCTTGGACTTGGATACACTGTATTTTTTAAAGGTGCACTGAATAACCTTTCAGGGTGTGTTCAGCCACCATGGAGATGCTATTGCTTTGCCTGTACTGTTCCACAATATTAAACTTATATAACACAGTGAAACAATGAAACCGTAGCCCTGTAACAAAATAATGTAGTAAAATATATCAAAACATACTCTTGGTGATATATCGATACAGCAGCTCACGATATTGATACTGTATCAGCATATTAAGCGATATGATATATTGATATTTTTATATTTTTGCACACCCCTGTGAAACTTTCTTAGTGAAGAAATAACCTCTCCTATAACACTTTAACACACATTTTTGTCAATTCAGCTTTGGTGATTCAGAGTTACAGTACAACATTATTTATTAATCTGCTGTCTACATGTTTTTTTGTTTTTTTCGGTTTCCTTTCCTTATGTAATATGATGTGTTCTCTTTTGTGTAGAATATTGTACCCAGTGAAATCCTGGAGGAGGTCACAGAACTCTTGTACCAGAAAATAAACTGAATCTGGTTTTGGCCGATGCTAAAACCCTTCCCAAAATCAGCATCAATAAGGTAACTTGCTTTTTCAACAAATGGAAATCACTGCACACATTACTTATATACACACCAAGAATAACAGGCCATGAAAAAAGGCTATACATGAAAATAATAATATAGCATAATTTTACAATACAATACAAAATTGACTCACATATGTTTTAAGCCATGTAAGAAAGTTCATTTTTTATCCAAACATACCTGGAGTTGTGTTTCGTTTCATTCACACGTGTGAGCAATTCTTTATTATTAGTCAGGCTACATCTCCAAAACTCAAAATCGCTCTGCTCCGTTCCACCTTGTGATGTCATGAAGCGGTAGTTTAGTTCAGTGGAAATTGGAAATTCTAGGGTTGAAATTGTCCAAATGATTCTACTGAAGGTGTATGGAGTTTAAAAACACAGTGGAACACTTCCTGTATTATTGCATGACATGTGTTTGAGAGAACAACTGAGCCTAAATATGCAGGATTTGTATGTTGTGAATATGTGAATGAAACAAAACACAACTCCAGGTCTGTTTTTGATGAAGAAACAACATTATAACAAATCAGCCAAAAAGTGTAATATGATATTTAAACATAATGTTATATTTTATTACATTATACCAACATTGTTAAAAGCAAGACTATCAGCTCAACTGACAGAAACTGAAATTTTATATTATGATTTTTGCCAGCTCGAGTATATGCCAATAAAGTGAGATTTAGTTCATTAGGTCAAAGTGCACTAGATAACTTTTTAGTTGCTATTTTTGTGAAGAAAAAGAATGTCTTGGGTTTTAAACTACTAACTGTTTACAAAAGACATAACCACCCATAATGATGTTAGCTAATAACAAGGGCAGGCCAGTTTCACACCTCCCTTCGGGCCTGGACAGTTACTCAGAGTACAGTAGTATAATTCCCAGTGCTTCAAGCTAGTACCAGAAATGGCTTTTGGATGGGAGCCCAAACATTGTGATAAAAAAAAAAAGAAGTCCAGATGGCCACAGTTGAAATTTTTTCTACATTGAGTCATTTCTACAAGGATTACACCATTTTATACAGACCATCTCAAACATGTTATTCATGATATTCTAACTTTTTGAGATGGTCTGCATCTGTATCTGTATCCCATGTCTGTTCTATATATCCTATCCTTATATATCTATAACTCTGATTTATTGCAGTTTATATTTTAAAAGGTCTGGTCTCTGAAAGTTGTGAAAAGTGCTTTTAAACACAAATGACCACTGATGACACTTTCACTACATTGATACATATATAAAGTACATTAAAAAAGAAAAACAAAAAAAACCCCAAAAAACATATGTTATATTTATTACTTTCCTACTCTTCTAATGCTCAAAATCATTATGTCAATTTGTTTAAAGGTCCTACTGACTCTTGTGAGCTTTAATCCATGGTATAATGCAGTTAGCTTCTCAAAATATACCTTGAGCTCTGTAATGTTTCTTTCACATAGGTTTGAGTAATCCTTTATTATTACATTGTCTCAAAATGCTCTGTTCCACCTTATGATGTCATGTAGAGGTAGGTTCTAAGTTAACGGCACAGCATGGTTCCGTAGAGATTGGCAATTCCAAACGATTCTAGTGAACGTGTATGGCGTTTAAAAGCACAGTGGAGCATTATAACATATCAGAAAATAGCGTTACATGAGACATTTATGTAAAGCGCATGTCAAACCTGTTCCCCTCTGTCCCACAGCTGGACCGCCAGTGGGTGCAGGTGCTGGCTGAGGGCTGGGCCAGTCCACTCAAAGGCTTCATGAGAGAGAGAGAGTTCCTCCAGGTCATGCACTTTGGCAACCTGCTCGATGGTAATAATAAAATATAATGGTGAGAGATATCTGACTGACTTTTTATCGTATCAGATATTGGCCATAACTCTCCAGCAGAGGTCTATATTTAGTTTGGCCCAATCAGCTG